>NC_141715.1:17976300-18576300 GCF_971803275.1 Cyanistes caeruleus | reverse complement strand
AATCTTTCGTTTCCACCTCCATCTCTTCCTCTGTCTCGTACATATCCACATCCATCTCTTCCTCTCCAGTATCCTCTCCGTCCACTTCCATGGCTTCTTCTCTATCAGTCTGTGTATCGACGTCCGTCTCCTCCTCTCCGTCTGTGCCAGCCTGCAGAGGTAGCAAAATTTCCCAGCCTGTCCCACAGAGCTCCAGCCCAGCCAGGCAGCTGCGGGGTGTCCGCCTCCGTGGAATAGTACCATAGCTCTTTTGGAACAAATGCAGACATCCTGCAGGGATGGAGAGCAAAATCCAAGCGATGGGGAGCTTTGGGGACTGCTGGGGGAATCAGGGAGCAGGTGGCAACAAGGTGACAGGGGTAGGCTTGGAGCAGGGTGAATGAAGAGCGTGCTGGCACAAGGAGCCAAGGGTTGTGTTGTGGCCGTTGCTGGATGCTGGAAGTTCTAGCTGGAGCGTGCACTGTGACATCACCGCCAGGAGTTCAGGCCCAGGCTGAAGTAGACAACGGAGACCGTAGAATGAATGATGGAATCCCTGGGTGCTTGGGCTTGGAAGGGACCCTGAAGACCATCTTGTTCCAAGCGGAGCAATCTTCGCCCAGAATAGGTTGCTCAGAGCCCCGCTCCCAGCTGGCCTTGGATGTTGCCAAGGATGGAGCATCCCCAGCCTCTGTGCACAGCCTGGGCCAGTGCCCCAGCAGCCGGAGTGGAAAAGAGCAGCTTCATTAGATCCAACTTCAAGCTCACTCCTGCATTTGAAAGACTTCTCCTCTCTGTGCCCATCTTTCCTAGAGCTGCAGGGAGGCCTCGCCAGCCCCCTTCTCTTTCCAGGCTGAGCATCCCCAGCCCCACACGGACAGCAGTTCGATGCGTGGCAGTCAAGGCTAAAGGGTAGCAAATGGCTACATCAGGAAGTGAGAGATGGAAGCTTTTGGAGATGGAAGCTTTACCTCTAAATGTAGAAAAGAAAGAAAAGTGGAGGGGGAAATGGTGGGACTCTGGCTCTGTTCTAACTGGCGAAGATTTTCTTCTCTTCTTTTCTGTCGTGCTAACCCAAGTTTTGTTGTTTGAAAGGAGGTTTAGCAAAATATCCATCGTCTTCTCCATTGCTGAAACACTGAACAACACCTGGGCAGGCTGAGGATGCAGAGCAAAACCTGCAAATATCTACTGCTGATCGTGATCCTGGGGAATGCAGCTAAAGCCAGCCAAAAGCAATTTCTGGAAAGTCAAGCCTGCTTTACGTTTTCTGGAGTTTGCTTGTGCCAACTTCACCAGTCGTTTCTAAAAAAGGAAAAGAAACTCCAAGCAAAAGAGAGAAAAACACAAAGAAACCAACCCAAAGAAACCAATCAAACAAACAGATAAAACACCCCCAATCAAACCAAAGGCAATGAGAAGTTAGGACTAGTTGTAAGGATATCACAGCAGGCGAATGGCTGCTTCCTACTTGGATCACCATCCAAAGCCACCTAGAACAACTTCTCCAAAACATATCCAACAGGAGAAATGGAAAAAGTGATCCATGGCAGCTCTGCATTGTGGTGAAGGATGAGCATGCAGTGGTCCAGATGCAGCACTGCCCACCCTCCAGGCTGCTGTTTGCTCTGCTGAAAGACTCTTGCAGGACTGTGGCCCCTCTCCATGCAATGGAAATCATTGCCACAGCTCTCAGTTGAGGCACTGGCATTTCCAGAGCCAGATTCAGGCACAATCCTACTGCCTGCTGAGCATGGGAAAGCTGCTGAGCATCTTCAGGCCTAGAAGCACAAAAGAGCTCAGGCTCTCCCCGAACTGGGTTTTCAGGGCAGCTTTCCATATCTCTGCAAGATTTCTTCATCCCTCAACACGTCTGACTTTATTATGTCCAACGATGCATTTGGGTTTCTTCCGTCCTCTTGTGTGCCCGTGAGTAACCTTCCACGTGGATGAAAGAGATTGTGTACAGGACAATTGATTGCGGCATTGCCATTTGGCTTCACTGTCACTCAGTTGAACACGGTCCTTATCTAAGAAGGACTTCCAAGAAATGGCTAGGAGTTTTGGCTGTGAGAGGAGCAGAAAGCACATTTTCTACAGCAAATTGCTAGCTGATGCACTTTCCTCCCTGCCAAAATAGTGATTGCCATTCATCTTCCTGGGAAGAATGTAAAGACCCATTCAGAGATGCCAGGTTCAGCTGGCCTGTGGCTTTGTGTGCCTCATTTCACATGTCCAATTTCAAGGGCCACTAAAAGAGGCTCATGTTTGCCTTGCTACCCACAAGTGCTGTAGGTATTTCCAGGAGAAGAGGGAAAACATCGCTGTCCTGTGGTGTGGTAGAAATGCCACCACAACTGTGATTGTGTGAGCAAAGCCAGCCAGTGCTTTTTGGGGCAGCAGCAGCAGCTGAGAGTGTGGCAGAGCGGTTGTGATACTCTTTTTAGAGTCCTGCAAACATTGTTCCCGAAACAACCCACAGCTTTGCAAATGTGCCCGAAGAAAATGCAAAGAGAACTGGGGTGTGAAAATCAAAGACTGTTTATCTGTAGAAGAAAAGGAACAAGAATGAACTACACCACATATTTACACTGTAAGAATATTGGTAACAACAACAACAACAACAACAACAACAACAACAACAAACTATAGAACCTATTTACCTGAGAACAGCTCTAACAAAACTCTATGAAACGTATTTACAGACAACTTAAACAAACTCTAAAACCTCTATCCTGAACACAACAACTGTAAAACGTATGTACAGCAGGGTGGCATCTGTGTCTGTGATGTCCCTAAGTCCTGCAAGAAAAACAAGTAGCACGGTCAGTGCAGTCAGGCACGGAAGGGTGTTCCATGTGCTGCCGGGCTGGGACACTGGCCCAGTGGGACTCTGCTGCCAGAAGGGAGCCTGGCTGGGGGCTGTGGCCCAGGCACTGGAACAGGGCTTGTGTGGCCCACAGCAAGCCCAGGCCAGGCCAGGGATGGCCAGCAGAATCCAGTGCATGGGCTAGCGTGTCCCTGAGCAGGAAGTGCCCAGCCCGGCCCCAGGCTGGCAGCAGGGGCCCCACTCTGCCTGTGGGGAGCACCTGCCTGTTCTGCTGCTGGCATCGGTCTTCATCCCAAGACCATGTCTTCCTCCTTGTCTTTTAGATCAATATCCATCTCTTCAATAGAATCTTTCGTTTCCACCTCCATCTCTTCCTCTGTCTCGTACATATCCACATCCATCTCTTCCTCTCCAGTATCCTCTCCGTCCACTTCCATGGCTTCTTCTCTATCAGTCTGTGTATCGACGTCCGTCTCCTCCTCTCCGTCTGTGCCAGCCTGCAGAGGTAGCAAAATTTCCCAGCCTGTCCCACAGAGCTCCAGCCCAGCCAGGCAGCTGCGGGGTGTCCGCCTCCGTGGAATAGTACCATACCTCTTTTGGAACAAATGCAGACATCCTGCAGGGATGGAGAGCAAAATCCAAGCGATGGGGAGCTTTGGGGACTGCTGGGGGAATCAGGGAGCAGGTGGCAACAAGGTGACAGGGGTAGGCTTGGAGCAGGGTGAATGAAGAGCGTGCTGGCACAAGGAGCCAAGGGTTGTGTTGTGGCCGTTGCTGGATGCTGGAAGTTCTAGCTGGAGCGTGCACTGTGACATCACCGCCAGGAGTTCAGGCCCAGGCTGAAGTAGACAACGGAGACCGTAGAATGAATGATGGAATCCCTGGGTGCTTGGGCTTGGAAGGGACCCTGAAGACCATCTTGTTCCAAGCGGAGCAATCTTCGCCCAGAATAGGTTGCTCAGAGCCCCGCTCCCAGCTGGCCTTGGATGTTGCCAAGGATGGAGCATCCCCAGCCTCTGTGCACAGCCTGGGCCAGTGCCCCAGCAGCCGGAGTGGAAAAGAGCAGCTTCATTAGATCCAACTTCAAGCTCACTCCTGCATTTGAAAGACTTCTCCTCTCTGTGCCCATCTTTCCTAGAGCTGCAGGGAGGCCTCGCCAGCCCCCTTCTCTTTCCAGGCTGAGCATCCCCAGCCCCACACGGACAGCAGTTCGATGCGTGGCAGTCAAGGCTAAAGGGTAGCAAATGGCTACATCAGGAAGTGAGAGATGGAAGCTTTTGGAGATGGAAGCTTTACCTCTAAATGTAGAAAAGAAAGCAAAGTGGAGGGGGAAATGGTGGGACTCTGGCTCTGTTCTAACTGGCGAAGATTTTCTTCTCTTCTTTTCTGTCGTGCTAACCCAAGTTTTGTTGTTTGAAAGGAGGTTTAGCAAAATATCCATCGTCTTCTCCATTGCTGAAACACTGAACAACACCTGGGCAGGCTGAGGATGCAGAGCAAAACCTGCAAATATCTACTGCTGATCGTGATCCTGGGGAATGCAGCTAAAGCCAGCCAAAAGCAATTTCTGGAAAGTCAAGCCTGCTTTACGTTTTCTGGAGTTTGCTTGTGCCAACTTCACCAGTCATTTCTAAAAAAGGAAAAGAAACTCCAAGCAAAAGAGAGAAAAACACAAAGAAACCAACCCAAAGAAACCAATCAAACAAACAGATAAAACACCCCCAATCAAACCAAAGGCAATGAGAAGTTAGGACTAGTTGTAAGGATATCACAGCAGGCGAATGGCTGCTTCCTACTTGGATCACCATCCAAAGCCACCTAGAACAACTTCTCCAAAACATATCCAACAGCAGAAATGGAAAAAGTGATCCATGGCAGCTCTGCATTGTGGTGAAGGATGAGCATGCAGTGGTCCAGATGCAGCACTGCCCACCCTCCAGGCTGCTGTTTGCTCTGCTGAAAGACTCTTGCAGGACTGTGGCCCCTCTCCATGCAATGGAAATCATTGCCACAGCTCTCAGTTGAGGCACTGGCATTTCCAGAGCCAGATTCAGGCACAATCCTACTGCCTGCTGAGCATGGGAAAGCTGCTGAGCATCTTCAGGCCTAGAAGCACAAAAGAGCTCAGGCTCCCCCCGAACTGGGTTTTCAGGGCAGCTTTCCATATCTCTGCAAGATTTCTTCATCCCTCAACACGTCTGACTTTATTATGTCCAACGATGCATTTGGGTTTCTTCCGTCCTCTTGTGTGCCCGTGAGTAACCTTCCACGTGGATGAAAGAGATTGTGTACAGGACAATTGATTGCGGCATTGCCATTTGGCTTCACTGTCACTCAGTTGAACACGGTCCTTATCTAAGAAGGACTTCCAAGAAATGGCTAGGAGTTTTGGCTGTGAGAGGAGCAGAAAGCACATTTTCTACAGCAAATTGCTAGCTGATGCACTTTCCTCCCTGCCAAAATAGTGATTGCCATTCATCTTCCTGGGAAGAATGTAAAGACCCATTCAGAGATGCCAGGTTCAGCTGGCCTGTGGCTTTGTGTGCCTCATTTCACATGTCCAATTTCAAGGGCCACTAAAAGAGGCTCATGTTTGCCTTGCTACCCACAAGTGCTGTAGGTATTTCCAGGAGAAGAGGGAAAACATCGCTGTCCTGTGGTGTGGTAGAAATGCCACCACAACTGTGATTGTGTGAGCAAAGCCAGCCAGTGCTTTTTGGGGCAGCAGCAGCAGCTGAGAGTGTGGCAGAGCGGTTGTGATACTCTTTTTAGAGTCCTGCAAACATTGTTCCCGAAACAACCCACAGCTTTGCAAATGTGCCCGAAGAAAATGCAAAGAGAACTGGGGTGTGAAAATCAAAGACTGTTTATCTGTAGAAGAAAAGGAACAAGAATGAACTACACCACATATTTACACTGTAAGAATATTGGTAACAACAACAACAACAACAACAACAACAACAACAAACTATAGAACCTATTTACCTGAGAACAGCTCTAACAAAACTCTATGAAACGTATTTACAGACAACTTAAACAAACTTTAAAACCTCTATCCTGAACACAACCACTGTAAAACGTATGTACAGCAGGGTGGCATCTGTGTCTGTGATGTCCCTAAGTCCTGCAAGAAAAACAAGTAGCACGGTCAGTGCAGTCAGGCACGGAAGGGTGTTCCATGTGCTGCCGGGCTGGGACACTGGCCCAGTGGGACTCTGCTGCCAGAAGGGAGCCTGGCTGGGGGCTGTGGCCCAGGCACTGGAACAGGGCTTGTGTGGCCCACAGCAAGCCCAGGCCAGGCCAGGGATGGCCAGCAGAATCCAGTGCATGGGCTAGCGTGTCCCTGAGCAGGAAGTGCCCAGCCCGGCCCCAGGCTGGCAGCAGGGGCCCCACTCTGCCTGTGGGGAGCACCTGCCTGTTCTGCTGCTGGCATCGGTCTTCATCCCAAGACCATGTCTTCCTCCTTGTCTTTTAGATCAATATCCATCTCTTCAATGGAATCTTTCGTTTCCACCTCCATCTCTTCCTCTGTCTCGTACATATCCACATCCATCTCTTCCTCTCCAGTATCCTCTCCGTCCACTTCCATGGCTTCTTCTCTATCAGTCTGTGTATCGACGTCCGTCTCCTCCTCTCCGTCTGTGCCAGCCTGCAGAGGTAGCAAAATTTCCCAGCCTGTCCCACAGAGCTCCAGCCCAGCCAGGCAGCTGCGGGGTGTCCGCCTCCGTGGAATAGTACCATACCTCTTTTGGAACAAATGCAGACATCCTGCAGGGATGGAGAGCAAAATCCAAGCGATGGGGAGCTTTGGGGACTGCTGGGGGAATCAGGGAGCAGGTGGCAACAAGGTGACAGGGGTAGGCTTGGAGCAGGGTGAATGAAGAGCGTGCTGGCACAAGGAGCCAAGGGTTGTGTTGTGGCCGTTGCTGGATGCTGGAAGTTCTAGCTGGAGCGTGCACTGTGACATCACCGCCAGGAGTTCAGGCCCAGGCTGAAGTAGACAACGGAGACTGTAGAATGAATGATGGAATCCCTGGGTGCTTGGGCTTGGAAGGGACCCTAAAGACCATCTTGTTCCAAGCGGAGCAATCTTCGCCCAGAAGAGGTTGCTCAGAGCCCCGCTCCCAGCTGGCCTTGGATGTTGCCAAGGATGGAGCATCCCCAGCCTCTGTGCACAGCCTGGGCCAGTGCCCCAGCAGCCGGAGTGGAAAAGAGCAGCTTCATTAGATCCAACTTCAAGCTCACTCCTGCATTTGAAAGGCTTCTCCTCTCTGTGCCCATCTTTCCTAGAGCTGCAGGGAGGCCTCGCCAGCCCCCTTCTCTTTCCAGGCTGAGCATCCCCAGCCCCACACGGACAGCAGTCCGATGCGTGGCAGTCAAGGCTAAAGGCTAGCAAATGGCTACATCAGGAAGTGAGAGATGGAAGCTTTTGGAGATGGAAGCTTTACCTCTAAATGTAGAAAAGAAAGCAAAGTGGAGGGGGAAATGGTGGGACTCTGGCTCTGTTCTAACTGGCGAAGATTTTCTTCTCTTCTTTTCTGTCGTGCTAACCCAAGTTTTGTTGTTTGAAAGGAGGTTTAGCAAAATATCCATCGTCTTCTCCATTGCTGAAACACTGAACAACACCTGGGCAGGCTGAGGATGCAGAGCAAAACCTGCAAATATCTACTGCTGATCGTGATCCTGGGGAATGCAGCTAAAGCCAGCCAAAAGCAATTTCTGGAAAGTCAAGCCTGCTTTACGTTTTCTGGAGTTTGCTTGTGCCAACTTCACCAGTCATTTCTAAAAAAGGAAAAGAAACTCCAAGCAAAAGAGAGAAAAACACAAAGAAACCAACCCAAAGAAACCAATCAAACAAACAGATAAAACACCCCCAATCAAACCAAAGGCAATGAGAAGTTAGGACTAGTTGTAAGGATATCACAGCAGGCGAATGGCTGCTTCCTACTTGGATCACCATCCAAAGCCACCTAGAACAACTTCTCCAAAACATATCCAACAGCAGAAATGGAAAAAGTGATCCATGGCAGCTCTGCATTGTGGTGAAGGATGAGCATGCAGTGGTCCAGATGCAGCACTGCCCACCCTCCAGGCTGCTGTTTGCTCTGCTGAAAGACTCTTGCAGGACTGTGGCCCCTCTCCATGCAATGGAAATCATTGCCACAGCTCTCACTTGAGGCACTGGCATTTCCAGAGCCAGATTCAGGCACAATCCTACTGCCTGCTGAGCATCTGGGAAAGCTGCTGAGCATCTTCAGGCCTAGAAGCACAAAAGAGCTCAGGCTCTCCCCGAACTGGGTTTTCAGGGCAGCTTTCCATATCTCTGCAAGATTTCTTCATCCCTCAACACGTCTGACTTTATGATGTCCAACGATGCATTTGGGTTTCTTCCGTCCTCTTGTGTGCCCGTGAGTAACCTTCCACGTGGATGAAGGAGATTGTGTACAGGACAATTGATTGCGGCATTGCCATTTGGCTTCACTGTCACTCAGTTGAACACGGTCCTTATCTAAGAAGGACTTCCAAGAAATGGCTAGGAGTTTTGGCTGTGAGAGGAGCAGAAAGCACATTTTCTACAGCAAATTGCTAGCTGATGCACTTTCCTCCCTGCCAAAATAGTGATTGCCATTCATCTTCCTGGGAAGAATGTAAAGACCCATTCAGAGATGCCAGGTTCAGCTGGCCTGTGGCTTTGTGTACCTCATTTCACATGTCCAATTTCAAGGGCCACTAAAAGAGGCTCATGTTTGCCTTGCTACCCACAAGTGCTGTAGGTATTTCCAGGAGAAGAGGGAAATCATCGCTGTCCTGTGGTGTGGTAGAAATGCCACCACAACTGTGATTGTGTGAGCAAAGCCAGCCAGTGCTTTTTGGGGCAGCAGCAGCAGCTGAGAGTGTGGCAGAGCGGTTGTGATACTCTTTTTAGAGTCCTGCAAACATTGTTCCCGAAACAACCCACAGCTTTGCAAATGTGCTTGAAGAAAATGCAAAGAGAACTGGGGTGTGAAAATCAAAGACTGTTTATCTGTAGAAGAAAAGGAACAAGAATGAACTACACCACATATTTACACTGTAAGAATATTGGTAACAACAACAACAACAACAACAACAACAACAACAAACTATAGAACCTATTTACCTGAGAACAGCTCTAACAAAACTCTATGAAACGTATTTACAGACAACTTAAACAAACTCTAAAACCTCTATCCTGAACACAACCACTGTAAAACGTATGTACAGCAGGGTGGCATCTGTGTCTGTGATGTCCCTAAGTCCTGCAAGAAAAACAAGTAGCACGGTCAGTGCAGTCAGGCACGGAAGGGTGTTCCATGTGCTGCCGGGCTGGGACACTGGCCCAGTGGGACTCTGCTGCCAGAAGGGAGCCTGGCTGGGGGCTGTGGCCCAGGCACTGGAACAGGGCTTGTGTGGCCCACAGCAAGCCCAGGCCAGGCCAGGGATGGCCAGCAGAATCCAGTGCATGGGCTAGCGTGTCCCTGAGCAGGAAGTGCCCAGCCCGGCCCCAGGCTGGCAGCAGGGGCCCCACTCTGCCTGTGGGGAGCACCTGCCTGTTCTGCTGCTGGCATCGGTCTTCATCCCAAGACCATGTCTTCCTCCTTGTCTTTTAGATCAATATCCATCTCTTCAATAGAATCTTTCGTTTCCACCTCCATCTCTTCCTCTGTCTCGTACATATCCACATCCATCTCTTCCTCTCCAGTATCCTCTCCGTCCACTTCCATGGCTTCTTCTCTATCAGTCTGTGTATCGACGTCCGTCTCCTCCTCTCCGTCTGTGCCAGCCTGCAGAGGTAGCAAAATTTCCCAGCCTGTCCCACAGAGCTCCAGCCCAGCCAGGCAGCTGCGGGGTGTCCGCCTCCGTGGAATAGTACCATACCTCTTTTGGAACAAATGCAGACATCCTGCAGGGATGGAGAGCAAAATCCAAGCGATGGGGAGCTTTGGGGACTGCTGGGGGAATCAGGGAGCAGGTGGCAACAAGGTGACAGGGGTAGGCTTGGAGCAGGGTGAATGAAGAGCGTGCTGGCACAAGGAGCCAAGGGTTGTGTTGTGGCCGTTGCTGGATGCTGGAAGTTCTAGCTGGAGCGTGCACTGTGACATCACCGCCAGGAGTTCAGGCCCAGGCTGAAGTAGACAACGGAGACTGTAGAATGAATGATGGAATCCCTGGGTGCTTGGGCTTGGAAGGGACCCTAAAGACCATCTTGTTCCAAGCGGAGCAATCTTCGCCCAGAAGAGGTTGCTCAGAGCCCCGCTCCCAGCTGGCCTTGGATGTTGCCAAGGATGGAGCATCCCCAGCCTCTGTGCACAGCCTGGGCCAGTGCCCCAGCAGCCGGAGTGGAAAAGAGCAGCTTCATTAGATCCAACTTCAAGCTCACTCCTGCATTTGAAAGGCTTCTCCTCTCTGTGCCCATCTTTCCTAGAGCTGCAGGGAGGCCTCGCCAGCCCCCTTCTCTTTCCAGGCTGAGCATCCCCAGCCCCACACGGACAGCAGTCCGATGCGTGGCAGTCAAGGCTAAAGGCTAGCAAATGGCTACATCAGGAAGTGAGAGATGGAAGCTTTTGGAGATGGAAGCTTTACCTCTAAATGTAGAAAAGAAAGCAAAGTGGAGGGGGAAATGGTGGGACTCTGGCTCTGTTCTAACTGGCGAAGATTTTCTTCTCTTCTTTTCTGTCGTGCTAACCCAAGTTTTGTTGTTTGAAAGGAGGTTTAGCAAAATATCCATCGTCTTCTCCATTGCTGAAACACTGAACAACACCTGGGCAGGCTGAGGATGCAGAGCAAAACCTGCAAATATCTACTGCTGATCGTGATCCTGGGGAATGCAGCTAAAGCCAGCCAAAAGCAATTTCTGGAAAGTCAAGCCTGCTTTACGTTTTCTGGAGTTTGCTTGTGCCAACTTCACCAGTCATTTCTAAAAAAGGAAAAGAAACTCCAAGCAAAAGAGAGAAAAACACAAAGAAACCAACCCAAAGAAACCAATCAAACAAACAGATAAAACACCCCCAATCAAACCAAAGGCAATGAGAAGTTAGGACTAGTTGTAAGGATATCACAGCAGGCGAATGGCTGCTTCCTACTTGGATCACCATCCAAAGCCACCTAGAACAACTTCTCCAAAACATATCCAACAGCAGAAATGGAAAAAGTGATCCATGGCAGCTCTGCATTGTGGTGAAGGATGAGCATGCAGTGGTCCAGATGCAGCACTGCCCACCCTCCAGGCTGCTGTTTGCTCTGCTGAAAGACTCTTGCAGGACTGTGGCCCCTCTCCATGCAATGGAAATCATTGCCACAGCTCTCACTTGAGGCACTGGCATTTCCAGAGCCAGATTCAGGCACAATCCTACTGCCTGCTGAGCATCTGGGAAAGCTGCTGAGCATCTTCAGGCCTAGAAGCACAAAAGAGCTCAGGCTCTCCCCGAACTGGGTTTTCAGGGCAGCTTTCCATATCTCTGCAAGATTTCTTCATCCCTCAACACGTCTGACTTTATGATGTCCAACGATGCATTTGGGTTTCTTCCGTCCTCTTGTGTGCCCGTGAGTAACCTTCCACGTGGATGAAGGAGATTGTGTACAGGACAATTGATTGCGGCATTGCCATTTGGCTTCACTGTCACTCAGTTGAACACGGTCCTTATCTAAGAAGGACTTCCAAGAAATGGCTAGGAGTTTTGGCTGTGAGAGGAGCAGAAAGCACATTTTCTACAGCAAATTGCTAGCTGATGCACTTTCCTCCCTGCCAAAATAGTGATTGCCATTCATCTTCCTGGGAAGAATGTAAAGACCCATTCAGAGATGCCAGGTTCAGCTGGCCTGTGGCTTTGTGTACCTCATTTCACATGTCCAATTTCAAGGGCCACTAAAAGAGGCTCATGTTTGCCTTGCTACCCACAAGTGCTGTAGGTATTTCCAGGAGAAGAGGGAAATCATCGCTGTCCTGTGGTGTGGTAGAAATGCCACCACAACTGTGATTGTGTGAGCAAAGCCAGCCAGTGCTTTTTGGGGCAGCAGCAGCAGCTGAGAGTGTGGCAGAGCGGTTGTGATACTCTTTTTAGAGTCCTGCAAACATTGTTCCCGAAACAACCCACAGCTTTGCAAATGTGCTTGAAGAAAATGCAAAGAGAACTGGGGTGTGAAAATCAAAGACTGTTTATCTGTAGAAGAAAAGGAACAAGAATGAACTACACCACATATTTACACTGTAAGAATATTGGTAACAACAACAACAACAACAACAACAACAACAACAAACTATAGAACCTATTTACCTGAGAACAGCTCTAACAAAACTCTATGAAACGTATTTACAGACAACTTAAACAAACTCTAAAACCTCTATCCTGAACACAACCACTGTAAAACGTATGTACAGCAGGGTGGCATCTGTGTCTGTGATGTCCCTAAGTCCTGCAAGAAAAACAAGTAGCACGGTCAGTGCAGTCAGGCACGGAAGGGTGTTCCATGTGCTGCCGGGCTGGGACACTGGCCCAGTGGGACTCTGCTGCCAGAAGGGAGCCTGGCTGGGGGCTGTGGCCCAGGCACTGGAACAGGGCTTGTGTGGCCCACAGCAAGCCCAGGCCAGGCCAGGGATGGCCAGCAGAATCCAGTGCATGGGCTAGCGTGTCCCTGAGCAGGAAGTGCCCAGCCCGGCCCCAGGCTGGCAGCAGGGGCCCCACTCTGCCTGTGGGGAGCACCTGCCTGTTCTGCTGCTGGCATCGGTCTTCATCCCAAGACCATGTCTTCCTCCTTGTCTTTTAGATCAATATCCATCTCTTCAATAGAATCTTTCGTTTCCACCTCCATCTCTTCCTCTGTCTCGTACATATCCACATCCATCTCTTCCTCTCCAGTATCCTCTCCGTCCACTTCCATGGCTTCTTCTCTATCAGTCTGTGTATCGACGTCCGTCTCCTCCTCTCCGTCTGTGCCAGCCTGCAGAGGTAGCAAAATTTCCCAGCCTGTCCCACAGAGCTCCAGCCCAGCCAGGCAGCTGCGGGGTGTCCGCCTCCGTGGAATAGTACCATACCTCTTTTGGAACAAATGCAGACATCCTGCAGGGATGGAGAGCAAAATCCAAGCGATGGGGAGCTTTGGGGACTGCTGGGGGAATCAGGGAGCAGGTGGCAACAAGGTGACAGGGGTAGGCTTGGAGCAGGGTGAATGAAGAGCGTGCTGGCACAAGGAGCCAAGGGTTGTGTTGTGGCCGTTGCTGGATGCTGGAAGTTCTAGCTGGAGCGTGCACTGTGACATCACCGCCAGGAGTTCAGGCCCAGGCTGAAGTAGACAACGGAGACTGTAGAATGAATGATGGAATCCCTGGGTGCTTGGGCTTGGAAGGGACCCTAAAGACCATCTTGTTCCAAGCGGAGCAATCTTCGCCCAGAAGAGGTTGCTCAGAGCCCCGCTCCCAGCTGGCCTTGGATGTTGCCAAGGATGGAGCATCCCCAGCCTCTGTGCACAGCCTGGGCCAGTGCCCCAGCAGCCGGAGTGGAAAAGAGCAGCTTCATTAGATCCAACTTCAAGCTCACTCCTGCATTTGAAAGGCTTCTCCTCTCTGTGCCCATCTTTCCTAGAGCTGCAGGGAGGCCTCGCCAGCCCCCTTCTCTTTCCAGGCTGAGCATCCCCAGCCCCACACGGACAGCAGTCCGATGCGTGGCAGTCAAGGCTAAAGGCTAGCAAATGGCTACATCAGGAAGTGAGAGATGGAAGCTTTTGGAGATGGAAGCTTTACCTCTAAATGTAGAAAAGAAAGCAAAGTGGAGGGGGAAATGGTGGGACTCTGGCTCTGTTCTAACTGGCGAAGATTTTCTTCTCTTCTTTTCTGTCGTGCTAACCCAAGTTTTGTTGTTTGAAAGGAGGTTTAGCAAAATATCCATCGTCTTCTCCATTGCTGAAACACTGAACAACACCTGGGCAGGCTGAGGATGCAGAGCAAAACCTGCAAATATCTACTGCTGATCGTGATCCTGGGGAATGCAGCTAAAGCCAGCCAAAAGCAATTTCTGGAAAGTCAAGCCTGCTTTACGTTTTCTGGAGTTTGCTTGTGCCAACTTCACCAGTCATTTCTAAAAAAGGAAAAGAAACTCCAAGCAAAAGAGAGAAAAACACAAAGAAACCAACCCAAAGAAACCAATCAAACAAACAGATAAAACACCCCCAATCAAACCAAAGGCAATGAGAAGTTAGGACTAGTTGTAAGGATATCACAGCAGGCGAATGGCTGCTTCCTACTTGGATCACCATCCAAAGCCACCTAGAACAACTTCTCCAAAACATATCCAACAGCAGAAATGGAAAAAGTGATCCATGGCAGCTCTGCATTGTGGTGAAGGATGAGCATGCAGTGGTCCAGATGCAGCACTGCCCACCCTCCAGGCTGCTGTTTGCTCTGCTGAAAGACTCTTGCAGGACTGTGGCCCCTCTCCATGCAATGGAAATCATTGCCACAGCTCTCACTTGAGGCACTGGCATTTCCAGAGCCAGATTCAGGCACAATCCTACTGCCTGCTGAGCATCTGGGAAAGGTGCTGAGCATCTTCAGGCCTAGAAGCACAAAAGAGCTCAGGCTCTTCCTGAACTGGGTTTTCAGGGCAGCTTTCCATATCTCTGCAAGATTTCTTCATCCCTCAACACGTCTGACTTTATGATGTCCAACGATGCATTTGGGTTTCTTCCGTCCTCTTGTGTGCCCGTGAGTAACCTTCCACGTGGATGAAGGAGATTGTGTACAGGACAATTGATTGCGGCATTGCCATTTGGCTTCACTGTCACTCAGTTGAACACGGTCCTTATCTAAGAAGGACTTCCAAGAAATGGGTAGGAGTTTTGGCTGTGAGAGGAGCAGAAAGCACATTTTCTACAGCAAATTGCTAGCTGATGCACTTTCCTCCCTGCCAAAATAGTGATTGCCATTCATCTTCCTGGGAAGAATGTAAAGACCCATTCAGAGATGCCAGGTTCAGCTGGCCTGTGGCTTTGTGTACCTCATTTCACATGTCCAATTTCAAGGGCCACTAAAAGAGGCTCATGTTTGCCTTGCTACCCACAAGTGCTGTAGGTATTTCCAGGAGAAGAGGGAAATCATCGCTGTCCTGTGGTGTGGTAGAAATGCCACCACAACTGTGATTGTGTGAGCAAAGCCAGCCAGTGCTTTTTGGGGCAGCAGCAGCAGCTGAGAGTGTGGCAGAGCGGTTGTGATACTCTTTTTAGAGTCCTGCAAACATTGTTCCCGAAACAACCCACAGCTTTGCAAATGTGCCCGAAGAAAATGCAAAGAGAACTGGGGTGTGAAAATCAAAGACTGTTTATCTGTAGAAGAAAAGGAACAAGAATGAACTACACCACATATTTACACTGTAAGAATATTGGTAACAACAACAACAACAACAACAACAACAACAACAAACTATAGAACCTATTTACCTGAGAACAGCTCTAACAAAACTCTATGAAACGTATTTACAGACAACTTAAACAAACTCTAAAACCTCTATCCTGAACACAACAACTGTAAAACGTATGTACAGCAGGGTGGCATCTGTGTCTGTGATGTCCCTAAGTCCTGCAAGAAAAACAAGTAGCACGGTCAGTGCAGTCAGGCACGGAAGGGTGTTCCATGTGCTGCCGGGCTGGGACACTGGCCCAGTGGGACTCTGCTGCCAGAAGGGAGCCTGGCTGGGGGCTGTGGCCCAGGCACTGGAACAGGGCTTGTGTGGCCCACAGCAAGCCCAGGCCAGGCCAGGGATGGCCAGCAGAATCCAGTGCATGGGCTAGCGTGTCCCTGAGCAGGAAGTGCCCAGCCCGGCCCCAGGCTGGCAGCAGGGGCCCCACTCTGCCTGTGGGGAGCACCTGCCTGTTCTGCTGCTGGCATCGGTCTTCATCCCAAGACCATGTCTTCCTCCTTGTCTTTTAGATCAATATCCATCTCTTCAATAGAATCTTTCGTTTCCACCTCCATCTCTTCCTCTGTCTCGTACATATCCACATCCATCTCTTCCTCTCCAGTATCCTCTCCGTCCACTTCCATGGCTTCTTCTCTATCAGTCTGTGTATCGACGTCCGTCTCCTCCTCTCCGTCTGTGCCAGCCTGCAGAGGTAGCAAAATTTCCCACCCTGTCCCACAGAGCTCCAGCCCAGCCAGGCAGCTGCAGGGTGTCCGCCTCCGTGGAATAGTACCATACCTCTTTTGGAACAAATGCAGACATCCTGCAGGGATGGAGAGCAAAATCCAAGCGATGGGGAGCTTTGGGGACTGCTGGGGGAATCAGGGAGCAGGTGGCAACAAGGTGACAGGGGTAGGCTTGGAGCAGGGTGAATGAAGAGCGTGCTGGCACAAGGAGCCAAGGGTTGTGTTGTGGCCGTTGCTGGATGCTGGAAGTTCTAGCTGGAGCGTGCACTGTGACATCACCGCCAGGAGTTCAGGCCCAGGCTGAAGTAGACAACGGAGACTGTAGAATGAATGATGGAATCCCTGGGTGCTTGGGCTTGGAAGGGACCCTAAAGACCATCTTGTTCCAAGCGGAGCAATCTTCGCCCAGAAGAGGTTGCTCAGAGCCCCGCTCCCAGCTGGCCTTGGATGTTGCCAAGGATGGAGCATCCCCAGCCTCTGTGCACAGCCTGGGCCAGTGCCCCAGCAGCCGGAGTGGAAAAGAGCAGCTTCATTAGATCCAACTTCAAGCTCACTCCTGCAGTTGAAAGGCTTCTCCTCTCTGTGCCCATCTTTCCTAGAGCTGCAGGGAGGCCTCGCCAGCCCCCTTCTCTTTCCAGGCTGAGCATCCCCAGCCCCACACGGACAGCAGTCCGATGCGTGGCAGTCAAGGCTAAAGGGTAGCAAATGGCTACATCAGGAAGTGAGAGATGGAAGCTTTTGGAGATGGAAGCTTTACCTCTAAATGTAGAAAAGAAAGAAAAGTGGAGGGGGAAATGGTGGGACTCTGGCTCTGTTCTAACTGGCGAAGATTTTCTTCTCTTCTTTTCTGTCGTGCTAACCCAAGTTTTGTTGTTTGAAAGGAGGTTTAGCAAAATATCCATCGTCTTCTCCATTGCTGAAACACTGAACAACACCTGGGCAGGCTGAGGATGCAGAGCAAAACCTGCAAATATCTACTGCTGATCGTGATCCTGGGGAATGCAGCTAAAGCCAGCCAAAAGCAATTTCTGGAAAGTCAAGCCTGCTTTACGTTTTCTGGAGTTTGGTTGTGCCAACTTCACCAGTCATTTCTAAAAAAGGAAAAGAAACTCCAAGCAAAACAGAGAAAAACACAAAGAAACCAACCCAAAGAAACCAATCAAACAAACAGATAAAACACCCCCAATCAAACCAAAGGCAATGAGAAGTTAGGACTAGTTGTAAGGATATCACAGCAGGCGAATGGCTGCTTCCTACTTGGATCACCATCCAAAGCCACCTAGAACAACTTCTCCTAAACATATCCAACAGGAGAAATGGAAAAAGTGATCCATGGCAGCTCTGCATTGTGGTGAAGGATGAGCATGCAGTGGTCCAGATGCAGCACTGCCCACCCTCCAGGCTGCTGTTTGCTCTGCTGAAAGACTCTTGCAGGACTGTGGCCCCTCTCCATGCAATGGAAATCATTGCCACAGCTCTCAGTTGAGGCACTGGCATTTCCAGAGCCAGATTCAGGCACAATCCTACTGCCTGCTGAGCATCTGGGAAAGCTGCTGAGCATCTTCAGGCCTAGAAGCACAAAAGAGCTCAGGCTCTCCCCGAACTGGGTTTTCAGGGCAGCTTTCCATATCTCTGCAAGATTTCTTCATCCCTCAACACGTCTGACTTTATGATGTCCAACGATGCATTTGGGTTTCTTCCGTCCTCTTGTGTGCCCGTGAGTAACCTTCCACGTGGATGAAGGAGATTGTGTACAGGACAATTGATTGCGGCATTGCCATTTGGCTTCACTGTCACTCAGTTGAACACGGTCCTTATCTAAGAAGGACTTCCAAGAAATGGCTAGGAGTTTTGGCTGTGAGAGGAGCAGAAAGCACATTTTCTACAGCAAATTGCTAGCTGATGCACTTTCCTCCCTGCCAAAATAGTGATTGCCATTCATCTTCCTGGGAAGAATGTAAAGACCCATTCAGAGATGCCAGGTTCAGCTGGCCTGTGGCTTTGTGTGCCTCATTTCACATGTCCAATTTCAAGGGCCACTAAAAGAGGCTCATGTTTGCCTTGCTACCCACAAGTGCTGTAGGTATTTCCAGGAGAAGAGGGAAATCATCGCTGTCCTGTGGTGTGGTAGAAATGCCACCACAACTGTGATTGTGTGAGCAAAGCCAGCCAGTGCTTTTTGGGGCAGCAGCAGCAGCTGAGAGTGTGGCAGAGCGGTTGTGATACTCTTTTTAGAGTCCTGCAAACATTGTTCCCGAAACAACCCACAGCTTTGCAAATGTGCCCGAAGAAAATGCAAAGAGAACTGGGGTGTGAAAATCAAAGACTGTTTATCTGTAGAAGAAAAGGAACAAGAATGAACTACACCACATATTTACACTGTAAGAATATTGGTAACAACAACAACAACAACAACAACAACAAACTATAGAACCTATTTACCTGAGAACAGCTCTAACAAAACTCTATGAAACGTATTTACAGACAACTTAAACAAACTCTAAAACCTCTATCCTGAACACAACCACTGTAAAACGTATGTACAGCAGGGTGGCATCTGTGTCTGTGATGTCCCTAAGTCCTGGAAGAAAAACAAGTAGCACGGTCAGTGCAGTCAGGCACGGAAGGGTGTTCCATGTGCTGCCGGGCTGGGACACTGGCCCAGTGGGACTCTGCTGCCAGAAGGGAGCCTGGCTGGGGGCTGTGGCCCAGGCACTGGAACAGGGCTTGTGTGGCCCACAGCAAGCCCAGGCCAGGCCAGGGATGGCCAGCAGAATGCAGTGCATGGGCTAGCGTGTCCCTGAGCAGGAAGTGCCCAGCCCGGCCCCAGGCTGGCAGCAGGGGCCCCACTCTGCCTGTGGGGAGCACCTGCCTGTTCTGCTGCTGGCATCGGTCTTCATCCCAAGACCATGTCTTCCTCCTTGTCTTTTAGATCAATATCCATCTCTTCAATAGAATCTTTCGTTTCCACCTCCATCTCTTCCTCTGTCTCGTACATATCCACATCCATCTCTTCCTCTCCACTATCCTCTCCGTCCACTTCCATGGCTTCTTCTCTATCAGTCTGTGTATCGACGTCCGTCTCCTCCTCTCCGTCTGTGCCAGCCTGCAGAGGTAGCAAAATTTCCCACCCTGTCCCACAGAGCTCCAGCCCAGCCAGGCAGCTGCGGGGTGTCCGCCTCCGTGGAATAGTACCATACCTCTTTTGGAACAAATGCAGACATCCTGCAGGGATGGAGAGCAAAATCCAAGCGATGGGGAGCTTTGGGGACTGCTGGGGGAATCAGGGAGCAGGTGGCAACAAGGTGACAGGGGTAGGCTTGGAGCAGGGTGAATGAAGAGCGTGCT
This sequence comes from Cyanistes caeruleus, assembly GCF_971803275.1. Taxonomy (NCBI): domain Eukaryota; kingdom Metazoa; phylum Chordata; class Aves; order Passeriformes; family Paridae; genus Cyanistes; species Cyanistes caeruleus. The sequence continues at coordinate 18,556,990 of NC_141715.1, read as the reverse complement.
GGCACAAGGAGCCAAGGGTTGTGTTGTGGCCGTTGCTGGATGCTGGAAGTTCTAGCTGGAGCGTGCACTGTGACATCACCGCCAGGAGTTCAGGCCCAGGCTGAAGTAGACAACGGAGACCGTAGAATGAATGATGGAATCCCTGGGTGCTTGGGCTTGGAAGGGACCCTAAAGACCATCTTGTTCCAAGCGGAGCAATCTTCGCCCAGAAGAGGTTGCTCAGAGCCCCGCTCCCAGCTGGCCTTGGATGTTGCCAAGGATGGAGCATCCCCAGCCTCTGTGCACAGCCTGGGCCAGTGCCCCAGCAGCCGGAGTGGAAAAGAGCAGCTTCATTAGATCCAACTTCAAGCTCACTCCTGCAGTTGAAAGGCTTCTCCTCTCTGTGCCCATCTTTCCTAGAGCTGCAGGGAGGCCTCGCCAGCCCCCTTCTCTTTCCAGGCTGAGCATCCCCAGCCCCACACGGACAGCAGTTCGATGCGTGGCAGTCAAGGCTAAAGGGTAGCAAATGGCTACATCAGGAAGTGAGAGATGGAAGCTTTTGGAGATGGAAGCTTTACCTCTAAATGTAGAAAAGAAAGCAAAGTGGAGGGGGAAATGGTGGGACTCTGGCTCTGTTCTAACTGGCGAAGATTTTCTTCTCTTCTTTTCTGTCGTGCTAACCCAAGTTTTGTTGTTTGAAAGGAGGTTTAGCAAAATATCCATCGTCTTCTCCATTGCTGAAACACTGAACAACACCTGGGCAGGCTGAGGATGCAGAGCAAAACCTGCAAATATCTACTGCTGATCGTGATCCTGGGGAATGCAGCTAAAGCCAGCCAAAAGCAATTTCTGGAAAGTCAAGCCTGCTTTACGTTTTCTGGAGTTTGCTTGTGCCAACTTCACCAGTCGTTTCTAAAAAAGGAAAAGAAACTCCAAGCAAAAGAGAGAAAAACACAAAGAAACCAACCCAAAGAAACCAATCAAACAAACAGATAAAACACCCCCAATCAAACCAAAGGCAATGAGAAGTTAGGACTAGTTGTAAGGATATCACAGCAGGCGAATGGCTGCTTCCTACTTGGATCACCATCCAAAGCCACCTAGAACAACTTCTCCAAAACATATCCAACAGCAGAAATGGAAAAAGTGATCCATGGCAGCTCTGCATTGTGGTGAAGGATGAGCATGCAGTGGTCCAGATGCAGCACTGCCCACCCTCCAGGCTGCTGTTTGCTCTGCTGAAAGACTCTTGCAGGACTGTGGCCCCTCTCCATGCAATGGAAATCATTGCCACAGCTCTCAGTTGAGGCACTGGCATTTCCAGAGCCAGATTCAGGCACAATCCTACTGCCTGCTGAGCATGGGAAAGCTGCTGAGCATCTTCAGGCCTAGAAGCACAAAAGAGCTCAGGCTCTCCCCGAACTGGGTTTTCAGGGCAGCTTTCCATATCTCTGCAAGATTTCTTCATCCCTCAACACGTCTGACTTTATTATGTCCAACGATGCATTTGGGTTTCTTCCGTCCTCTTGTGTGCCCGTGAGTAACCTTCCACGTGGATGAAGGAGATTGTGTACAGGACAATTGATTGCGGCATTGCCATTTGGCTTCACTGTCACTCAGTTGAACACGGTCCTTATCTAAGAAGGACTTCCAAGAAATGGGTAGGAGTTTTGGCTGTGAGAGGAGCAGAAAGCACATTTTCTACAGCAAATTGCTAGCTGATGCACTTTCCTCCCTGCCAAAATAGTGATTGCCATTCATCTTCCTGGGAAGAATGTAAAGACCCATTCAGAGATGCCAGGTTCAGCTGGCCTGTGGCTTTGTGTGCCTCATTTCACATGTCCAATTTCAAGGGCCACTAAAAGAGGCTCATGTTTGCCTTGCTACCCACAAGTGCTGTAGGTATTTCCAGGAGAAGAGGGAAAACATCGCTGTCCTGTGGTGTGGTAGAAATGCCACCACAACTGTGATTGTGTGAGCAAAGCCAGCCAGTGCTTTTTGGGGCAGCAGCAGCAGCTGAGAGTGTGGCAGAGCGGTTGTGATACTCTTTTTAGAGTCCTGCAAACATTGTTCCCGAAATAACCCACAGCTTTGCAAATGTGCCCGAAGAAAATGCAAAGAGAACTGGGGTGTGAAAATCAAACACTGTTTATCTGTAGAAGAAAAGGAACAAGAATGAACTACACCACATATTTACACTGTAAGAATATTGGTAACAACAACAACAACAACAACAACAACAACAACAACAAACTATAGAACCTATTTACCTGAGAACAGCTCTAACAAAACTCTATGAAACGTATTTACAGACAACTTAAACAAACTCTAAAACCTCTATCCTGAACACAACCACTGTAAAACGTATGTACAGCAGGGTGGCATCTGTGTCTGTGATGTCCCTAAGTCCTGGAAGAAAAACAAGTAGCACGGTCAGTGCAGTCAGGCACGGAAGGGTGTTCCATGTGCTGCCGGGCTGGGACACTGGCCCAGTGGGACTCTGCTGCCAGAAGGGAGCCTGGCTGGGGGCTGTGGCCCAGGCACTGGAACAGGGCTTGTGTGGCCCACAGCAAGCCCAGGCCAGGCCAGGGATGGCCAGCAGAATGCAGTGCATGGGCTAGCGTGTCCCTGAGCAGGAAGTGCCCAGCCCGGCCCCAGGCTGGCAGCAGGGGCCCCACTCTGCCTGTGGGGAGCACCTGCCTGTTCTGCTGCTGGCATCGGTCTTCATCCCAAGACCATGTCTTCCTCCTTGTCTTTTAGATCAATATCCATCTCTTCAATGGAATCTTTCGTTTCCACCTCCATCTCTTCCTCTGTCTCGTACATATCCACATCCATCTCTTCCTCTCCAGTATCCTCTCCGTCCACTTCCATGGCTTCTTCTCTATCAGTCTGTGTATCGACGTCCGTCTCCTCCTCTCCGTCTGTGCCAGCCTGCAGAGGTAGCAAAATTTCCCACCCTGTCCCACAGAGCTCCAGCCCAGCCAGGCAGCTGCGGGGTGTCCGCCTCCGTGGAATAGTACCATACCTCTTTTGGAACAAATGCAGACATCCTGCAGGGATGGAGAGCAAAATCCAAGCGATGGGGAGCTTTGGGGACTGCTGGGGGAATCAGGGAGCAGGTGGCAACAAGGTGACAGGGGTAGGCTTGGAGCAGGGTGAATGAAGAGCGTGCTGGCACAAGGAGCCAAGGGTTGTGTTGTGGCCGTTGCTGGATGCTGGAAGTTCTAGCTGGAGCGTGCACTGTGACATCACCGCCAGGAGTTCAGGCCCAGGCTGAAGTAGACAACGGAGACCGTAGAATGAATGATGGAATCCCTGTGTGCTTGGGCTTGGAAGGGACCCTGAAGACCATCTTGTTCCAAGCGGAGCAATCTTCGCCCAGAAGAGGTTGCTCAGAGCCCCGCTCCCAGCTGGCCTTGGATGTTGCCAAGGATGGAGCATCCCCAGCCTCTGTGCACAGCCTGGGCCAGTGGCCCAGCAGCCGGAGTGGAAAAGAGCAGCTTCATTAGATCCAACTTCAAGCTCACTCCTGCAGTTGAAAGGCTTCTCCTCTCTGTGCCCATCTTTCCTAGAGCTGCAGGGAGGCCTCGCCAGCCCCCTTCTCTTTCCAGGCTGAGCATCCCCAGCCCCACACGGACAGCAGTCCGATGCGTGGCAGTCAAGGCTAAAGGGTAGCAAATGGCTACATCAGGAAGTGAGAGATGGAAGCTTTTGGAGATGGAAGCTTTACCTCTAAATGTAGAAAAGAAAGCAAAGTGGAGGGGGAAATGGTGGGACTCTGGCTCTGTTCTAACTGGCGAAGATTTTCTTCTCTTCTTTTCTGTCGTGCTAACCCAAGTTTTGTTGTTTGAAAGGAGGTTTAGCAAAATATCCATCGTCTTCTCCATTGCTGAAACACTGAACAACACCTGGGCAGGCTGAGGATGCAGAGCAAAACCTGCAAATATCTACTGCTGATCGTGATCCTGGGGAATGCAGCTAAAGCCAGCCAAAAGCAATTTCTGGAAAGTCAAGCCTGCTTTACGTTTTCTGGAGTTTGCTTGTGCCAACTTCACCAGTCATTTCTAAAAAAGGAAAAGAAACTCCAAGCAAAAGAGAGAAAAACACAAAGAAACCAACCCAAAGAAACCAATCAAACAAACAGATAAAACACCCCCAATCAAACCAAAGGCAATGAGAAGTTAGGACTAGTTGTAAGGATATCACAGCAGGCGAATGGCTGCTTCCTACTTGGATCACCATCCAAAGCCACCTAGAACAACTTCTCCAAAACATATCCAACAGCAGAAATGGAAAAAGTGATCCATGGCAGCTCTGCATTGTGGTGAAGGATGAGCATGCAGTGGTCCAGATGCAGCACTGCCCACCCTCCAGGCTGCTGTTTGCTCTGCTGAAAGACTCTTGCAGGACTGTGGCCCCTCTCCATGCAATGGAAATCATTGCCACAGCTCTCACTTGAGGCACTGGCATTTCCAGAGCCAGATTCAGGCACAATCCTACTGCCTGCTGAGCATCTGGGAAAGCTGCTGAGCATCTTCAGGCCTAGAAGCACAAAAGAGCTCAGGCTCTCCCCAAACTGGGTTTTCAGGGCAGCTTTCCATATCTCTGCAAGATTTCTTCATCCCTCAACACGTCTGACTTTATTATGTCCAACGATGCATTTGGGTTTCTTCCGTCCTCTTGTGTGCCCGTGAGTAACCTTCCACGTGGATGAAGGAGATTGTGTACAGGACAATTGATTGCGGCATTGCCATTTGGCTTCACTGTCACTCAGTTGAACACGGTCCTTATCTAAGAAGGACTTCCAAGAAATGGCTAGGAGTTTTGGCTGTGAGAGGAGCAGAAAGCACATTTTCTACAGCAAATTGCTAGCTGATGCACTTTCCTCCCTGCCAAAATAGTGATTGCCATTCATCTTCCTGGGAAGAATGTAAAGACCCATTCAGAGATGCCAGGTTCAGCTGGCCTGTGGCTTTGTGTGCCTCATTTCACATGTCCAATTTCAAGGGCCACTAAAAGAGGCTCATGTTTGCCTTGCTACCCACAAGTGCTGTAGGTATTTCCAGGAGAAGAGGGAAAACATCGCTGTCCTGTGGTGTGGTAGAAATGCCACCACAACTGTGATTGTGTGAGCAAAGCCAGCCAGTGCTTTTTGGGGCAGCAGCAGCAGCTGAGAGTGTGGCAGAGCGGTTGTGATACTCTTTTTAGAGTCCTGCAAACATTGTTCCCGAAACAACCCACAGCTTTGCAAATGTGCCCGAAGAAAATGCAAAGAGAACTGGGGTGTGAAAATCAAAGACTGTTTATCTGTAGAAGAAAAGGAACAAGAATGAACTACACCACATATTTACACTGTAAGAATATTGGTAACAACAACAACAACAACAACAACAACAAACTATAGAACCTATTTACCTGAGAACAGCTCTAACAAAACTCTATGAAACATATTTACAGACAACTTAAACAAACTCTAAAACCTCTATCCTGAACACAACCACTGTAAAACGTATGTACAGCAGGGTGGCATCTGTGTCTGTGATGTCCCTAAGTCCTGGAAGAAAAACAAGTAGCACGGTCAGTGCAGTCAGGCACGGAAGGGTGTTCCATGTGCTGCCGGGCTGGGACACTGGCCCAGTGGGACTCTGCTGCCAGAAGGGAGCCTGGCTGGGGGCTGTGGCCCAGGCACTGGAACAGGGCTTGTGTGGCCCACAGCAAGCCCAGGCCAGGCCAGGGATGGCCAGCAGAATCCAGTGCATGGGCTAGCGTGTCCCTGAGCAGGAAGTGCCCAGCCCGGCCCCAGGCTGGCAGCAGGGGCCCCACTCTGCCTGTGGGGAGCACCTGCCTGTTCTGCTGCTGGCATCGGTCTTCATCCCAAGACCATGTCTTCCTCCTTGTCTTTTAGATCAATATCCATCTCTTCAATGGAATCTTTCGTTTCCACCTCCATCTCTTCCTCTGTCTCGTACATATCCACATCCATCTCTTCCTCTCCAGTATCCTCTCCGTCCACTTCCATGGCTTCTTCTCTATCAGTCTGTGTATCGACGTCCGTCTCCTCCTCTCCGTCTGTGCCAGCCTGCAGAGGTAGCAAAATTTCCCACCCTGTCCCACAGAGCTCCAGCCCAGCCAGGCAGCTGCGGGGTGTCCGCCTCCGTGGAATAGTACCATACCTCTTTTGGAACAAATGCAGACATCCTGCAGGGATGGAGAGCAAAATCCAAGCGATGGGGAGCTTTGGGGACTGCTGGGGGAATCAGGGAGCAGGTGGCAACAAGGTGACAGGGGTAGGCTTGGAGCAGGGTGAATGAAGAGCGTGCTGGCACAAGGAGCCAAGGGTTGTGTTGTGGCCGTTGCTGGATGCTGGAAGTTCTAGCTGGAGCGTGCACTGTGACATCACCGCCAGGAGTTCAGGCCCAGGCTGAAGTGGACAACGGAGACCGTAGAATGAATGATGGAATCCCTGGGTGCTTGGGCTTGGAAGGGACCCTAAAGACCATCTTGTTCCAAGCGGAGCAATCTTCGCCCAGAAGAGGTTGCTCAGAGCCCCGCTCCCAGCTGGCCTTGGATGTTGCCAAGGATGGAGCATCCCCAGCCTCTGTGCACAGCCTGGGCCAGTGCCCCAGCAGCCGGAGTGGAAAAGAGCAGCTTCATTAGATCCAACTTCAAGCTCACTCCTGCAGTTGAAAGGCTTCTCCTCTCTGTGCCCATCTTTCCTAGAGCTGCAGGGAGGCCTCGCCAGCCCCCTTCTCTTTCCAGGCTGAGCATCCCCAGCCCCACACGGACAGCAGTCCGATGCGTGGCAGTCAAGGCTAAAGGCTAGCAAATGGCTACATCAGGAAGTGAGAGATGGAAGCTTTTGGAGATGGAAGCTTTACCTCTAAATGTAGAAAAGAAAGCAAAGTGGAGGGGGAAATGGTGGGACTCTGGCTCTGTTCTAACTGGCGAAGATTTTCTTCTCTTCTTTTCTGTCGTGCTAACCCAAGTTTTGTTGTTTGAAAGGAGGTTTAGCAAAATATCCATCGTCTTCTCCATTGCTGAAACACTGAACAACATCTGGGCAGGCTGAGGATGCAGAGCAAAACCTGCAAATATCTACTGCTGATCGTGATCCTGGGGAATGCAGCTAAAGCCAGCCAAAAGCAATTTCTGGAAAGTCAAGCCTGCTTTACGTTTTCTGGAGTTTGGTTGTGCCAACTTCACCAGTCATTTCTAAAAAAGGAAAAGAAACTCCAAGCAAAAGAGAGAAAAACACAAAGAAACCAACCCAAAGAAACCAATCAAACAAACAGATAAAACACTCCCAATCAAACCAAAGGCAATGAGAAGTTAGGACTAGTTGTAAGGATATCACAGCAGGCGAATGGCTGCTTCCTACTTGGATCACCATCCAAAGCCACCTAGAACAACTTCTCCTAAACATATCCAACAGGAGAAATGGAAAAAGTGATCCATGGCAGCTCTGCATTGTGGTGAAGGATGAGCATGCAGTGGTACAGATTGCCCACCCTCCAGGCTGCTGTTTGCTCTGCTGAAAGACTCTTGCAGGACTGTGGCCCCTCTCCATGCAATGGAAATCATTGCCACAGCTCTCAGTTGAGGCACTGGCATTTCCAGAGCCAGATTCAGGCACAATCCTACTGCCTGCTGAGCATCTGGGAAAGGTGCTGAGCATCTTCAGGCCTAGAAGCACAAAAGAGCTCAGGCTCTCCCCGAACTGGGTTTTCAGGGCAGCTTTCCATATCTCTGCAAGATTTCTTCATCCCTCAACACGTCTGACTTCATTATGTCCAACGATGCATTTGGGTTTCTTCCGTCCTCTTGTGTGCCCGTGAGTAACCTTCCACGTGGATGAAGGAGATTGTGTACAGGACAATTGATTGCGGCATTGCCATTTGGCTTCACTGTCACTCAGTTGAACACGGTCCTTATCTAAGAAGGACTTCCAAGAAATGGCTAGGAGTTTTGGCTGTGAGAGGAGCAGAAAGCACATTTTCTACAGCAAATTGCTAGCTGATGCACTTTCCTCCCTGCCAAAATAGTGATTGCCATTCATCTTCCTGGGAAGAATGTAAAGACCCATTCAGAGATGCCAGGTTCAGCTGGCCTGTGGCTTTGTGTGCCTCATTTCACATGTCCAATTTCAAGGGCCACTAAAAGAGGCTCATGTTTGCCTTGCTACCCACAAGTGCTGTAGGTATTTCCAGGAGAAGAGGGAAAACATCGCTGTCCTGTGGTGTGGTAGAAATGCCACCACAACTGTGATTGTGTGAGCAAAGCCAGCCAGTGCTTTTTGGGGCAGCAGCAGCAGCTGAGAGTGTGGCAGAGCGGTTGTGATACTCTTTTTAGAGTCCTGCAAACATTGTTCCCGAAACAACCCACAGCTTTGCAAATGTGCCCGAAGAAAATGCAAAGAGAACTGGGGTGTGAAAATCAAAGACTGTTTATCTGTAGAAGAAAAGGAACAAGAATGAACTACACCACATATTTACACTGTAAGAATATTGGTAACAACAACAACAACAACAACAACAACAACAACAAACTATAGAACCTATTTACCTGAGAACAGCTCTAACAAAACTCTATGAAACGTATTTACAGACAACTTAAACAAACTCTAAAACCTCTATCCTGAACACAACCACTGTAAAACGTATGTACAGCAGGGTGGCATCTGTGTCTGTGATGTCCCTAAGTCCTGCAAGAAAAACAAGTAGCACGGTCAGTGCAGTCAGGCACGGAAGGGTGTTCCATGTGCTGCCGGGCTGGGACACTGGCCCAGTGGGACTCTGCTGCCAGAAGGGAGCCTGGCTGGGGGCTGTGGCCCAGGCACTGGAACAGGGCTTGTGTGGCCCACAGCAAGCCCAGGCCAGGCCAGGGATGGCCAGCAGAATCCAGTGCATGGGCTAGCGTGTCCCTGAGCAGGAAGTGCCCAGCCCGGCCCCAGGCTGGCAGCAGGGGCCCCACTCTGCCTGTGGGGAGCACCTGCCTGTTCTGCTGCTGGCATCGGTCTTCATCCCAAGACCATGTCTTCCTCCTTGTCTTTTAGATCAATATCCATCTCTTCAATGGAATCTTTCGTTTCCACCTCCATCTCTTCCTCTGTCTCGTACATATCCACATCCATCTCTTCCTCTCCAGTATCCTCTCCGTCCACTTCCATGGCTTCTTCTCTATCAGTCTGTGTATCGACGTCCGTCTCCTCCTCTCGGTCTGTGCCAGCCTGCAGAGGTAGCAAAATTTCCCACCCTGTCCCACAGAGCTCCAGCCCAGCCAGGCAGCTGCGGGGTGTCCGCCTCCGTGGAATAGTACCATACCTCTTTTGGAACAAATGCAGACATCCTGCAGGGATGGAGAGCAAAATCCAAGAGATGGGGAGCTTTGGGGACTGCTGGGGGAATCAGGGAGCAGGTGGCAACAAGGTGACAGGGGTAGGCTTGGAGCAGGGTGAATGAAGAGCGTGCTGGCACAAGGAGCCAAGGGTTGTGTTGTGGCCGTTGCTGGATGCTGGAAGTTCTAGCTGGAGCGTGCACTGTGACATCACCGCCAGGAGTTCAGGCCCAGGCTGAAGTAGACAACGGAGACCGTAGAATGAATGATGGAATCCCTGGGTGCTTGGGCTTGGAAGGGACCCTAAAGACCATCTTGTTCCAAGCGGAGCAATCTTCGCCCAGAAGAGGTTGCTCAGAGCCCCGCTCCCAGCTGGCCTTGGATGTTGCCAAGGATGGAGCATCCCCAGCCTCTGTGCACAGCCTGGGCCAGTGCCCCAGCAGCCGGAGTGGAAAAGAGCAGCTTCATTAGATCCAACTTCAAGCTCACTCCTGCATTTGAAAGGCTTCTCCTCTCTGTGCCCATCTTTCCTAGAGCTGCAGGGAGGCCTCGCCAGCCCCCTTCTCTTTCCAGGCTGAGCATCCCCAGCCCCACACGGACAGCAGTTCGATGCGTGGCAGTCAAGGCTAAAGGGTAGCAAATGGCTACATCAGGAAGTGAGAGATGGAAGCTTTTGCAGATGGAAGCTTTACCTCTAAATGTAGAAAAGAAAGCAAAGTGGAGGGGGAAATGGTGGGACTCTGGCTCTGTTCTAACAGGCGAAGATTTTCTTCTCTTCTTTTCTGTCGTGCTAACCCAAGTTTTGTTGTTTGAAAGGAGGTTTAGCAAAATATCCATCGTCTTCTCCATTGCTGAAACACTGAACAACACCTGGGCAGGCTGAGGATGCAGAGCAAAACCTGCAAATATCTACTGCTGATCGTGATCCTGGGGAATGCAGCTAAAGCCAGCCAAAAGCAATTTCTGGAAAGTCAAGCCTGCTTTACGTTTTCTGGAGTTTGCTTGTGCCAACTTCACCAGTCGTTTCTAAAAAAGGAAAAGAAACTCCAAGCAAAACAGAGAAAAACACAAAGAAACCAACCCAAAGAAACCAATCAAACAAACAGATAAAACACTCCCAATCAAACCAAAGGCAATGAGAAGTTAGGACTAGTTGTAAGGATATCACAGCAGGCGAATGGCTGCTTCCTACTTGGATCACCATCCAAAGCCACCTAGAACAACTTCTCCAAAACATATCCAACAGCAGAAATGGAAAAAGTGATCCATGGCAGCTCTGCATTGTGGTGAAGGATGAGCATGCAGTGGTACAGATTGCCCACCCTCCAGGCTGCTGTTTGCTCTGCTGAAAGACTCTTGCAGGACTGTGGCCCCTCTCCATGCAATGGAAATCATTGCCACAGCTCTCAGTTGAGGCACTGGCATTTCCAGAGCCAGATTCAGGCACAATCCTACTGCCTGCTGAGCATCTGGGAAAGCTGCTGAGCATCTTCAGGCCTAGAAGCACAAAAGAGCTCAGGCTCTCCCCGAACTGGGTTTTCAGGGCAGCTTTCCATATCTCTGCAAGATTTCTTCATCCCTCAACACGTCTGACTTTATGATGTCCAACGATGCATTTGGGTTTCTTCCGTCCTCTTGTGTGCCCGTGAGTAACCTTCCACGTGGATGAAGGAGATTGTGTACAGGACAATTGATTGCGGCATTGCCATTTGGCTTCACTGTCACTCAGTTGAACACGGTCCTTATCTAAGAAGGACTTCCAAGAAATGGCTAGGAGTTTTGGCTGTGAGAGGAGCAGAAAGCACATTTTCTACAGCAAATTGCTAGCTGATGCACTTTCCTCCCTGCCAAAATAGTGATTGCCATTCATCTTCCTGGGAAGAATGTAAAGACCCATTCAGAGATGCCAGGTTCAGCTGGCCTGTGGCTTTGTGTGCCTCATTTCACATGTCCAATTTCAAGGGCCACTAAAAGAGGCTCATGTTTGCCTTGCTACCCACAAGTGCTGTAGGTATTTCCAGGAGAAGAGGGAAAACATCGCTGTCCTGTGGTGTGGTAGAAATGCCACCACAACTGTGATTGTGTGAGCAAAGCCAGCCAGTGCTTTTTGGGGCAGCAGCAGCAGCTGAGAGTGTGGCAGAGCGGTTGTGATACTCTTTTTAGAGTCCTGCAAACATTGTTCCCGAAACAACCCACAGCTTTGCAAATGTGCCCGAAGAAAATGCAAAGAGAACTGGGGTGTGAAAATCAAACACTGTTTATCTGTAGAAGAAAAGGAACAAGAATGAACTACACCACATATTTACACTGTAAGAATATTGGTAACAACAACAACAACAACAACAACAACAAACTATAGAACCTATTTACCTGAGAACAGCTCTAACAAAACTCTATGAAACATATTTACAGACAACTTAAACAAACTCTAAAACCTCTATCCTGAACACAACCACTGTAAAACGTATGTACAGCAGGGTGGCATCTGTGTCTGTGATGTCCCTAAGTCCTGCAAGAAAAACAAGTAGCACGGTCAGTGCAGTCAGGCACGGAAGGGTGTTCCATGTGCTGCCGGGCTGGGACACTGGCCCAGTGGGACTCTGCTGCCAGAAGGGAGCCTGGCTGGGGGCTGTGGCCCAGGCACTGGAACAGGGCTTGTGTGGCCCACAGCAAGCCCAGGCCAGGCCAGGGATGGCCAGCAGAATCCAGTGCATGGGCTAGCGTGTCCCTGAGCAGGAAGTGCCCAGCCCGGCCCCAGGCTGGCAGCAGGGGCCCCACTCTGCCTGTGGGGAGCACCTGCCTGTTCTGCTGCTGGCATCGGTCTTCATCCCAAGACCATGTCTTCCTCCTTGTCTTTTAGATCAATATCCATCTCTTCAATGGAATCTTTCGTTTCCACCTCCATCTCTTCCTCTGTCTCGTACATATCCACATCCATCTCTTCCTCTCCAGTATCCTCTCCGTCCACTTCCATGGCTTCTTCTCTATCAGTCTGTGTATCGACGTCCGTCTCCTCCTCTCCGTCTGTGCCAGCCTGCAGAGGTAGCAAAATTTCCCAGCCTGTCCCACAGAGCTCCAGCCCAGCCAGGCAGCTGCGGGGTGTCCGCCTCCGTGGAATAGTACCATAGCTCTTTTGGAACAAATGCAGACATCCTGCAGGGATGGAGAGCAAAATCCAAGCGATGGGGAGCTTTGGGGACTGCTGGGGGAATCAGGGAGCAGGTGGCAACAAGGTGACAGGGGTAGGCTTGGAGCAGGGTGAATGAAGAGCGTGCTGGCACAAGGAGCCAAGGGTTGTGTTGTGGCCGTTGCTGGATGCTGGAAGTTCTAGCTGGAGCGTGCACTGTGACATCACCGCCAGGAGTTCAGGCCCAGGCTGAAGTAGACAACGGAGACCGTAGAATGAATGATGGAATCCCTGGGTGCTTGGGCTTGGAAGGGACCCTAAAGACCATCTTGTTCCAAGCGGAGCAATCTTCGCCCAGAAGAGGTTGCTCAGAGCCCCGCTCCCAGCTGGCCTTGGATGTTGCCAAGGATGGAGCATCCCCAGCCTCTGTGCACAGCCTGGGCCAGTGCCCCAGCAGCCGGAGTGGAAAAGAGCAGCTTCATTAGATCCAACTTCAAGCTCACTCCTGCAGTTGAAAGGCTTCTCCTCTCTGTGCCCATCTTTCCTAGAGCTGCAGGGAGGCCTCGCCAGCCCCCTTCTCTTTCCAGGCTGAGCATCCCCAGCCCCACACGGACAGCAGTCCGATGCGTGGCAGTCAAGGCTAAAGGCTAGCAAATGGCTACATCAGGAAGTGAGAGATGGAAGCTTTTGGAGATGGAAGCTTTACCTCTAAATGTAGAAAAGAAAGCAAAGTGGAGGGGGAAATGGTGGGACTCTGGCTCTGTTCTAACTGGCGAAGATTTTCTTCTCTTCTTTTCTGTCGTGCTAACCCAAGTTTTGTTGTTTGAAAGGAGGTTTAGCAAAATATCCATCGTCTTCTCCATTGCTGAAACACTGAACAACATCTGGGCAGGCTGAGGATGCAGAGCAAAACCTGCAAATATCTACTGCTGATCGTGATCCTGGGGAATGCAGCTAAAGCCAGCCAAAAGCAATTTCTGGAAAGTCAAGCCTGCTTTACGTTTTCTGGAGTTTGGTTGTGCCAACTTCACCAGTCATTTCTAAAAAAGGAAAAGAAACTCCAAGCAAAACAGAGAAAAACACAAAGAAACCAACCCAAAGAAACCAATCAAACAAACAGATAAAACACTCCCAATCAAACCAAAGGCAATGAGAAGTTAGGACTAGTTGTAAGGATATCACAGCAGGCGAATGGCTGCTTCCTACTTGGATCACCATCCAAAGCCACCTAGAACAACTTCTCCTAAACATATCCAACAGGAGAAATGGAAAAAGTGATCCATGGCAGCTCTGCATTGTGGTGAAGGATGAGCATGCAGTGGTACAGATTGCCCACCCTCCAGGCTGCTGTTTGCTCTGCTGAAAGACTCTTGCAGGACTGTGGCCCCTCTCCATGCAATGGAAATCATTGCCACAGCTCTCAGTTGAGGCACTGGCATTTCCAGAGCCAGATTCAGGCACAATCCTACTGCCTGCTGAGCATCTGGGAAAGGTGCTGAGCATCTTCAGGCCTAGAAGCACAAAAGAGCTCAGGCTCTCCCCGAACTGGGTTTTCAGGGCAGCTTTCCATATCTCTGCAAGATTTCTTCATCCCTCAACACGTCTGACTTCATTATGTCCAACGATGCATTTGGGTTTCTTCCGTCCTCTTGTGTGCCCGTGAGTAACCTTCCACGTGGATGAACGAGATTGTGTACAGGACAATTGATTGCGGCATTGCCATTTGGCTTCACTGTCACTCAGTTGAACACGGTCCTTATCTAAGAAGGACTTCCAAGAAATGGCTAGGAGTTTTGGCTGTGAGAGGAGCAGAAAGCACATTTTCTACAGCAAATTGCTAGCTGATGCACTTTCCTCCCTGCCAAAATAGTGATTGCCATTCATCTTCCTGGGAAGAATGTAAAGACCCATTCAGAGATGCCAGGTTCAGCTGGCCTGTGGCTTTGTGTGCCTCATTTCACATGTCCAATTTCAAGGGCCACTAAAAGAGGCTCATGTTTGCCTTGCTACCCACAAGTGCTGTAGGTATTTCCAGGAGAAGAGGGAAAACATCGCTGTCCTGTGGTGTGGTAGAAATGCCACCACAACTGTGATTGTGTGAGCAAAGCCAGCCAGTGCTTTTTGGGGCAGCAGCAGCAGCTGAGAGTGTGGCAGAGCGGTTTTGATACTCTTTTTAGAGTCCTGCAAACATTGTTCCCGAAACAACCCACAGCTTTGCAAATGTGCCCGAAGAAAATGCAAAGAGAACTGGGGTGTGAAAATCAAAGACTGTTTATCTGTAGAAGAAAAGGAACAAGAATGAACTACACCACATATTTACACTGTAAGAATATTGGTAACAACAACAACAACAACAACAACAACAAACTATAGAACCTATTTACCTGAGAACAGCTCTAACAAAACTCTATGAAACATATTTACAGACAACTTAAACAAACTCTAAAACCTCTATCCTGAACACAACCACTGTAAAACGTATGTACAGCAGGGTGGCATCTGTGTCTGTGATGTCCCTAAGTCCTGGAAGAAAAACAAGTAGCACGGTCAGTGCAGTCAGGCACGGAAGGGTGTTCCATGTGCTGCCGGGCTGGGACACTGGCCCAGTGGGACTCTGCTGCCAGAAGGGAGCCTGGCTGGGGGCTGTGGCCCAGGCACTGGAACAGGGCTTGTGTGGCCCACAGCAAGCCCAGGCCAGGCCAGGGATGGCCAGCAGAATCCAGTGCATGGGCTAGCGTGTCCCTGAGCAGGAAGTGCCCAGCCTGGCCCCAGGCTGGCAGCAGGGGCCCCACTCTGCCTGTGGGGAGCACCTGCCTGTTCTGCTGCTGGCATCGGTCTTCATCCCAAGACCATGTCTTCCTCCTTGTCTTTTAGATCAATATCCATCTCTTCAATGGAATCTTTCGTTTCCACCTCCATCTCTTCCTCTGTCTCGTACATATCCACATCCATCTCTTCCTCTCCAGTATCCTCTCCGTCCACTTCCATGGCTTCTTCTCTATCAGTCTGTGTATCGACATCCGTCTCCTCCTCTCCGTCTGTGCCAGCCTGCAGAGGTAGCAAAATTTCCCAGCCTGTCCCACAGAGCTCCAGCCCAGCCAGGCAGCTGCGGGGTGTCCGCCTCCGTGGAATAGTACCATAGCTCTTTTGGAACAAATGCAGACATCCTGCAGGGATGGAGAGCAAAATCCAAGCGATGGGGAGCTTTGGGGACTGCTGGGGGAATCAGGGAGCAGGTGGCAACAAGGTGACAGGGGTAGGCTTGGAGCAGGGTGAATGAAGAGCGTGCTGGCACAAGGAGCCAAGGGTTGTGTTGTGGCCGTTGCTGGATGCTGGAAGTTCTAGCTGGAGCGTGCACTGTGACATCACCGCCAGGAGTTCAGGCCCAGGCTGAAGTGGACAACGGAGACCGTAGAATGAATGATGGAATCCCTGGGTGCTTGGGCTTGGAAGGGACCCTAAAGACCATCTTGTTCCAAGCGGAGCAATCTTCGCCCAGAAGAGGTTGCTCAGAGCCCCGCTCCCAGCTGGCCTTGGATGTTGCCAAGGATGGAGCATCCCCAGCCTCTGTGCACAGCCTGGGCCAGTGCCCCAGCAGCCGGAGTGGAAAAGAGCAGCTTCATTAGATCCAACTTCAAGCTCACTCCTGCAGTTGAAAGGCTTCTCCTCTCTGTGCCCATCTTTCCTAGAGCTGCAGGGAGGCCTCGCCAGCCCCCTTCTCTTTCCAGGCTGAGCATCCCCAGCCCCACACGGACAGCAGTCCGATGCGTGGCAGTCAAGGCTAAAGGCTAGCAAATGGCTACATCAGGAAGTGAGAGATGGAAGCTTTTGGAGATGGAAGCTTTACCTCTAAATGTAGAAAAGAAAGCAAAGTGGAGGGGGAAATGGTGGGACTCTGGCTCTGTTCTAACTGGCGAAGATTTTCTTCTCTTCTTTTCTGTCGTGCTAACCCAAGTTTTGTTGTTTGAAAGGAGGTTTAGCAAAATATCCATCGTCTTCTCCATTGCTGAAACACTGAACAACATCTGGGCAGGCTGAGGATGCAGAGCAAAACCTGCAAATATCTACTGCTGATCGTGATCCTGGGGAATGCAGCTAAAGCCAGCCAAAAGCAATTTCTGGAAAGTCAAGCCTGCTTTACGTTTTCTGGAGTTTGGTTGTGCCAACTTCACCAGTCATTTCTAAAAAAGGAAAAGAAACTCCAAGCAAAACAGAGAAAAACACAAAGAAACCAACCCAAAGAAACCAATCAAACAAACAGATAAAACACTCCCAATCAAACCAAAGGCAATGAGAAGTTAGGACTAGTTGTAAGGATATCACAGCAGGCGAATGGCTGCTTCCTACTTGGATCACCATCCAAAGCCACCTAGAACAACTTCTCCTAAACATATCCAACAGGAGAAATGGAAAAAGTGATCCATGGCAGCTCTGCATTGTGGTGAAGGATGAGCATGCAGTGGTACAGATTGCCCACCCTCCAGGCTGCTGTTTGCTCTGCTGAAAGACTCTTGCAGGACTGTGGCCCCTCTCCATGCAATGGAAATCATTGCCACAGCTCTCAGTTGAGGCACTGGCATTTCCAGAGCCAGATTCAGGCACAATCCTACTGCCTGCTGAGCATCTGGGAAAGGTGCTGAGCATCTTCAGGCCTAGAAGCACAAAAGAGCTCAGGCTCTCCCCGAACTGGGTTTTCAGGGCAGCTTTCCATATCTCTGCAAGATTTCTTCATCCCTCAACACGTCTGACTTCATTATGTCCAACGATGCATTTGGGTTTCTTCCGTCCTCTTGTGTGCCCGTGAGTAACCTTCCACGTGGATGAACGAGATTGTGTACAGGACAATTGATTGCGGCATTGCCATTTGGCTTCACTGTCACTCAGTTGAACACGGTCCTTATCTAAGAAGGACTTCCAAGAAATGGCTAGGAGTTTTGGCTGTGAGAGGAGCAGAAAGCACATTTTCTACAGCAAATTGCTAGCTGATGCACTTTCCTCCCTGCCAAAATAGTGATTGCCATTCATCTTCCTGGGAAGAATGTAAAGACCCATTCAGAGATGCCAGGTTCAGCTGGCCTGTGGCTTTGTGTGCCTCATTTCACATGTCCAATTTCAAGGGCCACTAAAAGAGGCTCATGTTTGCCTTGCTACCCACAAGTGCTGTAGGTATTTCCAGGAGAAGAGGGAAAACATCGCTGTCCTGTGGTGTGGTAGAAATGCCACCACAACTGTGATTGTGTGAGCAAAGCCAGCCAGTGCTTTTTGGGGCAGCAGCAGCAGCTGAGAGTGTGGCAGAGCGGTTTTGATACTCTTTTTAGAGTCCTGCAAACATTGTTCCCGAAACAACCCACAGCTTTGCAAATGTGCCCGAAGAAAATGCAAAGAGAACTGGGGTGTGAAAATCAAAGACTGTTTATCTGTAGAAGAAAAGGAACAAGAATGAACTACACCACATATTTACACTGTAAGAATATTGGTAACAACAACAACAACAACAACAACAACAAACTATAGAACCTATTTACCTGAGAACAGCTCTAACAAAACTCTATGAAACATATTTACAGACAACTTAAACAAACTCTAAAACCTCTATCCTGAACACAACCACTGTAAAACGTATGTACAGCAGGGTGGCATCTGTGTCTGTGATGTCCCTAAGTCCTGGAAGAAAAACAAGTAGCACGGTCAGTGCAGTCAGGCACGGAAGGGTGTTCCATGTGCTGCCGGGCTGGGACACTGGCCCAGTGGGACTCTGCTGCCAGAAGGGAGCCTGGCTGGGGGCTGTGGCCCAGGCACTGGAACAGGGCTTGTGTGGCCCACAGCAAGCCCAGGCCAGGCCAGGGATGGCCAGCAGAATCCAGTGCATGGGCTAGCGTGTCCCTGAGCAGGAAGTGCCCAGCCCGGCCCCAGGCTGGCAGCAGGGGCCCCACTCTGCCTGTGGGGAGCACCTGCCTGTTCTGCTGCTGGCATCGGTCTTCATCCCAAGACCATGTCTTCCTCCTTGTCTTTTAGATCAATATCCATCTCTTCAATGGAATCTTTCGTTTCCACCTCCATCTCTTCCTCTGTCTCGTACATATCCACATCCATCTCTTCCTCTCCAGTATCCTCTCCGTCCACTTCCATGGCTTCTTCTCTATCAGTCTGTGTATCGACGTCCGTCTCCTCCTCTCCGTCTGTGCCAGCCTGCAGAGGTAGCAAAATTTCCCAGCCTGTCCCACAGAGCTCCAGCCCAGCCAGGCAGCTGCGGGGTGTCCGCCTCCGTGGAATAGTACCATAGCTCTTTTGGAACAAATGCAGACATCCTGCAGGGATGGAGAGCAAAATCCAAGCGATGGGGAGCTTTGGGGACTGCTGGGGGAATCAGGGAGCAGGTGGCAACAAGGTGACAGGGGTAGGCTTGGAGCAGGGTGAATGAAGAGCGTGCTGGCACAAGGAGCCAAGGGTTGTGTTGTGGCCGTTGCTGGATGCTGGAAGTTCTAGCTGGAGCGTGCACTGTGACATCACCGCCAGGAGTTCAGGCCCAGGCTGAAGTGGACAACGGAGACCGTAGAATGAATGATGGAATCCCTGGGTGCTTGGGCTTGGAAGGGACCCTAAAGACCATCTTGTTCCAAGCGGAGCAATCTTCGCCCAGAAGAGGTTGCTCAGAGCCCCGCTCCCAGCTGGCCTTGGATGTTGCCAAGGATGGAGCATCCCCAGCCTCTGTGCACAGCCTGGGCCAGTGCCCCAGCAGCCGGAGTGGAAAAGAGCAGCTTCATTAGATCCAACTTCAAGCTCACTCCTGCAGTTGAAAGGCTTCTCCTCTCTGTGCCCATCTTTCCTAGAGCTGCAGGGAGGCCTCGCCAGCCCCCTTCTCTTTCCAGGCTGAGCATCCCCAGCCCCACACGGACAGCAGTCCGATGCGTGGCAGTCAAGGCTAAAGGCTAGCAAATGGCTACATCAGGAAGTGAGAGATGGAAGCTTTTGGAGATGGAAGCTTTACCTCTAAATGTAGAAAAGAAAGCAAAGTGGAGGGGGAAATGGTGGGACTCTGGCTCTGTTCTAACTGGCGAAGATTTTCTTCTCTTCTTTTCTGTCGTGCTAACCCAAGTTTTGTTGTTTGAAAGGAGGTTTAGCAAAATATCCATCGTCTTCTCCATTGCTGAAACACTGAACAACATCTGGGCAGGCTGAGGATGCAGAGCAAAACCTGCAAATATCTACTGCTGATCGTGATCCTGGGGAATGCAGCTAAAGCCAGCCAAAAGCAATTTCTGGAAAGTCAAGCCTGCTTTACGTTTTCTGGAGTTTGGTTGTGCCAACTTCACCAGTCATTTCTAAAAAAGGAAAAGAAACTCCAAGCAAAACAGAGAAAAACACAAAGAAACCAACCCAAAGAAACCAATCAAACAAACAGATAAAACACTCCCAATCAAACCAAAGGCAATGAGAAGTTAGGACTAGTTGTAAGGATATCACAGCAGGCGAATGGCTGCTTCCTACTTGGATCACCATCCAAAGCCACCTAGAACAACTTCTCCTAAACATATCCAACAGGAGAAATGGAAAAAGTGATCCATGGCAGCTCTGCATTGTGGTGAAGGATGAGCATGCAGTGGTACAGATTGCCCACCCTCCAGGCTGCTGTTTGCTCTGCTGAAAGACTCTTGCAGGACTGTGGCCCCTCTCCATGCAATGGAAATCATTGCCACAGCTCTCAGTTGAGGCACTGGCATTTCCAGAGCCAGATTCAGGCACAATCCTACTGCCTGCTGAGCATCTGGGAAAGGTGCTGAGCATCTTCAGGCCTAGAAGCACAAAAGAGCTCAGGCTCTCCCCGAACTGGGTTTTCAGGGCAGCTTTCCATATCTCTGCAAGATTTCTTCATCCCTCAACACGTCTGACTTCATTATGTCCAACGATGCATTTGGGTTTCTTCCGTCCTCTTGTGTGCCCGTGAGTAACCTTCCACGTGGATGAAGGAGATTGTGTACAGGACAATTGATTGCGGCATTGCCATTTGGCTTCACTGTCACTCAGTTGAACACGGTCCTTATCTAAGAAGGACTTCCAAGAAATGGCTAGGAGTTTTGGCTGTGAGAGGAGCAGAAAGCACATTTTCTACAGCAAATTGCTAGCTGATGCACTTTCCTCCCTGCCAAAATAGTGATTGCCATTCATCTTCCTGGGAAGAATGTAAAGACCCATTCAGAGATGCCAGGTTCAGCTGGCCTGTGGCTTTGTGTGCCTCATTTCACATGTCCAATTTCAAGGGCCACTAAAAGAGGCTCATGTTTGCCTTGCTACCCACAAGTGCTGTAGGTATTTCCAGGAGAAGAGGGAAAACATCGCTGTCCTGTGGTGTGGTAGAAATGCCACCACAACTGTGATTGTGTGAGCAAAGCCAGCCAGTGCTTTTTGGGGCAGCAGCAGCAGCTGAGAGTGTGGCAGAGCGGTTGTGATACTCTTTTTAGAGTCCTGCAAACATTGTTCCCGAAACAACCCACAGCTTTGCAAATGTGCCCGAAGAAAATGCAAAGAGAACTGGGGTGTGAAAATCAAAGACTGTTTATCTGTAGAAGAAAAGGAACAAGAATGAACTACACCACATATTTACACTGTAAGAATATTGGTAACAACAACAACAACAACAACAACAACAAACTATAGAACCTATTTACCTGAGAACAGCTCTAACAAAACTCTATGAAACGTATTTACAGACAACTTAAACAAACTCTAAAACCTCTATCCTGAACACAACCACTGTAAAACGTATGTACAGCAGGGTGGCATCTGTGTCTGTGATGTCCCTAAGTCCTGGAAGAAAAACAAGTAGCACGGTCAGTGCAGTCAGGCACGGAAGGGTGTTCCATGTGCTGCCGGGCTGGGACACTGGCCCAGTGGGACTCTGCTGCCAGAAGGGAGCCTGGCTGGGGGCTGTGGCCCAGGCACTGGAACAGGGCTTGTGTGGCCCACAGCAAGCCCAGGCCAGGCCAGGGATGGCCAGCAGAATCCAGTGCATGGGCTAGCGTGTCCCTGAGCAGGAAGTGCCCAGCCCGGCCCCAGGCTGGCAGCAGGGGCCCCACTCTGCCTGTGGGGAGCACCTGCCTGTTCTGCTGCTGGCATCGGTCTTCATCCCAAGACCATGTCTTCCTCCTTGTCTTTTAGATCAATATCCATCTCTTCAATGGAATCTTTCGTTTCCACCTCCATCTCTTCCTCTGTCTCGTACATATCCACATCCATCTCTTCCTCTCCAGTATCCTCTCCGTCCACTTCCATGGCTTCTTCTCTATCAGTCTGTGTATCGACGTCCGTCTCCTCCTCTCGGTCTGTGCCAGCCTGCAGAGGTAGCAAAATTTCCCACCCTGTCCCACAGAGCTCCAGCCCAGCCAGGCAGCTGCGGGGTGTCCGCCTCCGTGGAATAGTACCATACCTCTTTTGGAACAAATGCAGACATCCTGCAGGGATGGAGAGCAAAATCCAAGAGATGGGGAGCTTTGGGGACTGCTGGGGGAATCAGGGAGCAGGTGGCAACAAGGTGACAGGGGTAGGCTTGGAGCAGGGTGAATGAAGAGCGTGCTGGCACAAGGAGCCAAGGGTTGTGTTGTGGCCGTTGCTGGATGCTGGAAGTTCTAGCTGGAGCGTGCACTGTGACATCACCGCCAGGAGTTCAGGCCCAGGCTGAAGTAGACAACGGAGACCGTAGAATGAATGATGGAATCCCTGGGTGCTTGGGCTTGGAAGGGACCCTAAAGACCATCTTGTTCCAAGCGGAGCAATCTTCGCCCAGAAGAGGTTGCTCAGAGCCCCGCTCCCAGCTGGCCTTGGATGTTGCCAAGGATGGAGCATCCCCAGCCTCTGTGCACAGCCTGGGCCAGTGCCCCAGCAGCCGGAGTGGAAAAGAGCAGCTTCATTAGATCCAACTTCAAGCTCACTCCTGCATTTGAAAGGCTTCTCCTCTCTGTGCCCATCTTTCCTAGAGCTGCAGGGAGGCCTCGCCAGCCCCCTTCTCTTTCCAGGCTGAGCATCCCCAGCCCCACACGGACAGCAGTTCGATGCGTGGCAGTCAAGGCTAAAGGGTAGCAAATGGCTACATCAGGAAGTGAGAGATGGAAGCTTTTGCAGATGGAAGCTTTACCTCTAAATGTAGAAAAGAAAGCAAAGTGGAGGGGGAAATGGTGGGACTCTGGCTCTGTTCTAACTGGCGAAGATTTTCTTCTCTTCTTTTCTGTCGTGCTAACCCAAGTTTTGTTGTTTGAAAGGAGGTTTAGCAAAATATCCATCGTCTTCTCCATTGCTGAAACACTGAACAACACCTGGGCAGGCTGAGGATGCAGAGCAAAACCTGCAAATATCTACTGCTGATCGTGATCCTGGGGAATGCAGCTAAAGCCAGCCAAAAGCAATTTCTGGAAAGTCAAGCCTGCTTTACGTTTTCTGGAGTTTGCTTGTGCCAACTTCACCAGTCGTTTCTAAAAAAGGAAAAGAAACTCCAAGCAAAACAGAGAAAAACACAAAGAAACCAACCCAAAGAAACCAATCAAACAAACAGATAAAACACCCCCAATCAAACCAAAGGCAATGAGAAGTTAGGACTAGTTGTAAGGATATCACAGCAGGCGAATGGCTGCTTCCTACTTGGATCACCATCCAAAGCCACCTAGAACAACTTCTCCAAAACATATCCAACAGCAGAAATGGAAAAAGTGATCCATGGCAGCTCTGCATTGTGGTGAAGGATGAGCATGCAGTGGTCCAGATGCAGCACTGCCCACCCTCCAGGCTGCTGTTTGCTCTGCTGAAAGACTCTTGCAGGACTGTGGCCCCTCTCCATGCAATGGAAATCATTGCCACAGCTCTCAGTTGAGGCACTGGCATTTCCAGAGCCAGATTCAGGCACAATCCTACTGCCTGCTGAGCATCTGGGAAAGCTGCTGAGCATCTTCAGGCCTAGAAGCACAAAAGAGCTCAGGCTCTCCCCGAACTGGGTTTTCAGGGCAGCTTTCCATATCTCTGCAAGATTTCTTCATCCCTCAACACGTCTGACTTTATTATGTCCAACGATGCATTTGGGTTTCTTCCGTCCTCTTGTGTGCCCGTGAGTAACCTTCCACGTGGATGAAGGAGATTGTGTACAGGACAATTGATTGCGGCATTGCCATTTGGCTTCACTGTCACTCAGTTGAACACGGTCCTTATCTAAGAAGGACTTCCAAGAAATGGCTAGGAGTTTTGGCTGTGAGAGGAGCAGAAAGCACATTTTCTACAGCAAATTGCTAGCTGATGCACTTTCCTCCCTGCCAAAATAGTGATTGCCATTCATCTTCCTGGGAAGAATGTAAAGACCCATTCAGAGATGCCAGGTTCAGCTGGCCTGTGGCTTTGTGTGCCTCATTTCACATGTCCAATTTCAAGGGCCACTAAAAGAGGCTCATGTTTGCCTTGCTACCCACAAGTGCTGTAGGTATTTCCAGGAGAAGAGGGAAAACATCGCTGTCCTGTGGTGTGGTAGAAATGCCACCACAACTGTGATTGTGTGAGCAAAGCCAGCCAGTGCTTTTTGGGGCAGCAGCAGCAGCTGAGAGTGTGGCAGAGCGGTTGTGATACTCTTTTTAGAGTCCTGCAAACATTGTTCCCGAAACAACCCACAGCTTTGCAAATGTGCCCGAAGAAAATGCAAAGAGAACTGGGGTGTGAAAATCAAAGACTGTTTATCTGTAGAAGAAAAGGAACAAGAATGAACTACACCACATATTTACACTGTAAGAATATTGGTAACAACAACAACAACAACAACAACAACAAACTATAGAACCTATTTACCTGAGAACAGCTCTAACAAAACTCTATGAAACATATTTACAGACAACTTAAACAAACTCTAAAACCTCTATCCTGAACACAACCACTGTAAAACGTATGTACAGCAGGGTGGCATCTGTGTCTGTGATGTCCCTAAGTCCTGGAAGAAAAACAAGTAGCACGGTCAGTGCAGTCAGGCACGGAAGGGTGTTCCATGTGCTGCCGGGCTGGGACACTGGCCCAGTGGGACTCTGCTGCCAGAAGGAAGCCTGGCTGGGGGCTGTGGCCCAGGCACTGGAACAGGGCTTGTGTGGCCCACAGCAAGCCCAGGCCAGGCCAGGGATGGCCAGCAGAATCCAGTGCATGGGCTAGCGTGTCCCTGAGCAGGAAGTGCCCAGCCCGGCCCCAGGCTGGCAGCAGGGGCCCCACTCTGCCTGTGGGGAGCACCTGCCTGTTCTGCTGCTGGCATCGGTCTTCATCCCAAGACCATGTCTTCCTCCTTGTCTTTTAGATCAATATCCATCTCTTCAATGGAATCTTTCGTTTCCACCTCCATCTCTTCCTCTGTCTCGTACATATCCACATCCATCTCTTCCTCTCCAGTATCCTCTCCGTCCACTTCCATGGCTTCTTCTCTATCAGTCTGTGTATCGACGTCCGTCTCCTCCTCTCCGTCTGTGCCAGCCTGCAGAGGTAGCAAAATTTCCCAGCCTGTCCCACAGAGCTCCAGCCCAGCCAGGCAGCTGCGGGGTGTCCGCCTCCGTGGAATAGTACCATACCTCTTTTGGAACAAATGCAGACATCCTGCAGGGATGGAGAGCAAAATCCAAGCGATGGGGAGCTTTGGGGACTGCTGGGGGAATCAGGGAGCAGGTGGCAACAAGGTGACAGGGGTAGGCTTGGAGCAGGGTGAATGAAGAGCGTGCTGGCACAAGGAGCCAAGGGTTGTGTTGTGGCCGTTGCTGGATGCTGGAAGTTCTAGCTGGAGCGTGCACTGTGACATCACCGCCAGGAGTTCAGGCCCAGGCTGAAGTGGACAACGGAGACCGTAGAATGAATGATGGAATCCCTGGGTGCTTGGGCTTGGAAGGGACCCTAAAGACCATCTTGTTCCAAGCGGAGCAATCTTCGCCCAGAAGAGGTTGCTCAGAGCCCCGCTCCCAGCTGGCCTTGGATGTTGCCAAGGATGGAGCATCCCCAGCCTCTGTGCACAGCCTGGGCCAGTGCCCCAGCAGCCGGAGTGGAAAAGAGCAGCTTCATTAGATCCAACTTCAAGCTCACTCCTGCATTTGAAAGGCTTCTCCTCTCTGTGCCCATCTTTCCTAGAGCTGCAGGGAGGCCTCGCCAGCCCCCTTCTCTTTCCAGGCTGAGCATCCCCAGCCCCACACGGACAGCAGTCCGATGCGTGGCAGTCAAGGCTAAAGGCTAGCAAATGGCTACATCAGGAAGTGAGAGATGGAAGCTTTTGGAGATGGAAGCTTTACCTCTAAATGTAGAAAAGAAAGAAAAGTGGAGGGGGAAATGGTGGGACTCTGGCTCTGTTCTAACTGGCGAAGATTTTCTTCTCTTCTTTTCTGTCGTGCTAACCCAAGTTTTGTTGTTTGAAAGGAGGTTTAGCAAAATATCCATCGTCTTCTCCATTGCTGAAACACTGAACAACATCTGGGCAGGCTGAGGATGCAGAGCAAAACCTGCAAATATCTACTGCTGATCGTGATCCTGGGGAATGCAGCTAAAGCCAGCCAAAAGCAATTTCTGGAAAGTCAAGCCTGCTTTACGTTTTCTGGAGTTTGGTTGTGCCAACTTCACCAGTCATTTCTAAAAAAGGAAAAGAAACTCCAAGCAAAACAGAGAAAAACACAAAGAAACCAACCCAAAGAAACCAATCAAACAAACAGATAAAACACTCCCAATCAAACCAAAGGCAATGAGAAGTTAGGACTAGTTGTAAGGATATCACAGCAGGCGAATGGCTGCTTCCTACTTGGATCACCATCCAAAGCCACCTAGAACAACTTCTCCTAAACATATCCAACAGGAGAAATGGAAAAAGTGATCCATGGCAGCTCTGCATTGTGGTGAAGGATGAGCATGCAGTGGTACAGATTGCCCACCCTCCAGGCTGCTGTTTGCTCTGCTGAAAGACTCTTGCAGGACTGTGGCCCCTCTCCATGCAATGGAAATCATTGCCACAGCTCTCAGTTGAGGCACTGGCATTTCCAGAGCCAGATTCAGGCACAATCCTACTGCCTGCTGAGCATCTGGGAAAGGTGCTGAGCATCTTCAGGCCTAGAAGCACAAAAGAGCTCAGGCTCTCCCCGAACTGGGTTTTCAGGGCAGCTTTCCATATCTCTGCAAGATTTCTTCATCCCTCAACACGTCTGACTTCATTATGTCCAACGATGCATTTGGGTTTCTTCCGTCCTCTTGTGTGCCCGTGAGTAACCTTCCACGTGGATGAAGGAGATTGTGTACAGGACAATTGATTGCGGCATTGCCATTTGGCTTCACTGTCACTCAGTTGAACACGGTCCTTATCTAAGAAGGACTTCCAAGAAATGGGTAGGAGTTTTGGCTGTGAGAGGAGCAGAAAGCACATTTTCTACAGCAAATTGCTAGCTGATGCACTTTCCTCCCTGCCAAAATAGTGATTGCCATTCATCTTCCTGGGAAGAATGTAAAGACCCATTCAGAGATGCCAGGTTCAGCTGGCCTGTGGCTTTGTGTGCCTCATTTCACATGTCCAATTTCAAGGGCCACTAAAAGAGGCTCATGTTTGCCTTGCTACCCACAAGTGCTGTAGGTATTTCCAGGAGAAGAGGGAAAACATCGCTGTCCTGTGGTGTGGTAGAAATGCCACCACAACTGTGATTGTGTGAGCAAAGCCAGCCAGTGCTTTTTGGGGCAGCAGCAGCAGCTGAGAGTGTGGCAGAGCGGTTGTGATACTCTTTTTAGAGTCCTGCAAACATTGTTCCCGAAATAACCCACAGCTTTGCAAATGTGCCCGAAGAAAATGCAAAGAGAACTGGGGTGTGAAAATCAAACACTGTTTATCTGTAGAAGAAAAGGAACAAGAATGAACTACACCACATATTTACACTGTAAGAATATTGGTAACAACAACAACAACAACAACAACAACAACAACAAACTATAGAACCTATTTACCTGAGAACAGCTCTAACAAAACTCTATGAAACGTATTTACAGACAACTTAAACAAACTCTAAAACCTCTATCCTGAACACAACCACTGTA
The DNA here is from genome assembly GCF_971803275.1 of Cyanistes caeruleus. Taxonomy (NCBI): domain Eukaryota; kingdom Metazoa; phylum Chordata; class Aves; order Passeriformes; family Paridae; genus Cyanistes; species Cyanistes caeruleus. Next base: position 18,529,497 of record NC_141715.1, on the reverse strand, counting down.
AAACGTATGTACAGCAGGGTGGCATCTGTGTCTGTGATGTCCCTAAGTCCTGCAAGAAAAACAAGTAGCACGGTCAGTGCAGTCAGGCACGGAAGGGTGTTCCATGTGCTGCCGGGCTGGGACACTGGCCCAGTGGGACTCTGCTGCCAGAAGGGAGCCTGGCTGGGGGCTGTGGCCCAGGCACTGGAACAGGGCTTGTGTGGCCCACAGCAAGCCCAGGCCAGGCCAGGGATGGCCAGCAGAATCCAGTGCATGGGCTAGCGTGTCCCTGAGCAGGAAGTGCCCAGCCCGGCCCCAGGCTGGCAGCAGGGGCCCCACTCTGCCTGTGGGGAGCACCTGCCTGTTCTGCTGCTGGCATCGGTCTTCATCCCAAGACCATGTCTTCCTCCTTGTCTTTTAGATCAATATCCATCTCTTCAATGGAATCTTTCGTTTCCACCTCCATCTCTTCCTCTGTCTCGTACATATCCACATCCATCTCTTCCTCTCCAGTATCCTCTCCGTCCACTTCCATGGCTTCTTCTCTATCAGTCTGTGTATCGACGTCCGTCTCCTCCTCTCCGTCTGTGCCAGCCTGCAGAGGTAGCAAAATTTCCCAGCCTGTCCCACAGAGCTCCAGCCCAGCCAGGCAGCTGCGGGGTGTCCGCCTCCGTGGAATAGTACCATAGCTCTTTTGGAACAAATGCACACATCCTGCAGGGATGGAGAGCAAAATCCAAGCGATGGGGAGCTTTGGGGACTGCTGGGGGAATCAGGGAGCAGGTGGCAACAAGGTGACAGGGGTAGGCTTGGAGCAGGGTGAATGAAGAGCGTGCTGGCACAAGGAGCCAAGGGTTGTGTTGTGGCCGTTGCTGGATGCTGGAAGTTCTAGCTGGAGCGTGCACTGTGACATCACCGCCAGGAGTTCAGGCCCAGGCTGAAGTAGACAACGGAGACCGTAGAATGAATGATGGAATCCCTGGGTGCTTGGGCTTGGAAGGGACCCTGAAGACCATCTTGTTCCAAGCGGAGCAATCTTCGCCCAGAATAGGTTGCTCAGAGCCCCGCTCCCAGCTGGCCTTGGATGTTGCCAAGGATGGAGCATCCCCAGCCTCTGTGCACAGCCTGGGCCAGTGCCCCAGCAGCCGGAGTGGAAAAGAGCAGCTTCATTAGATCCAACTTCAAGCTCACTCCTGCAGTTGAAAGGCTTCTCCTCTCTGTGCCCATCTTTCCTAGAGCTGCAGGGAGGCCTCGCCAGCCCCCTTCTCTTTCCAGGCTGAGCATCCCCAGCCCCACACGGACAGCAGTCCGATGCGTGGCAGTCAAGGCTAAAGGGTAGCAAATGGCTACATCAGGAAGTGAGAGATGGAAGCTTTTGGAGATGGAAGCTTTACCTCTAAATGTAGAAAAGAAAGCAAAGTGGAGGGGGAAATGGTGGGACTCTGGCTCTGTTCTAACTGGCGAAGATTTTCTTCTCTTCTTTTCTGTCGTGCTAACCCAAGTTTTGTTGTTTGAAAGGAGGTTTAGCAAAATATCCATCGTCTTCTCCATTGCTGAAACACTGAACAACACCTGGGCAGGCTGAGGATGCAGAGCAAAACCTGCAAATATCTACTGCTGATCGTGATCCTGGGGAATGCAGCTAAAGCCAGCCAAAAGCAATTTCTGGAAAGTCAAGCCTGCTTTACGTTTTCTGGAGTTTGGTTGTGCCAACTTCACCAGTCATTTCTAAAAAAGGAAAAGAAACTCCAAGCAAAACAGAGAAAAACACAAAGAAACCAACCCAAAGAAACCAATCAAACAAACAGATAAAACACCCCCAATCAAACCAAAGGCAATGAGAAGTTAGGACTAGTTGTAAGGATATCACAGCAGGCGAATGGCTGCTTCCTACTTGGATCACCATCCAAAGCCACCTAGAACAACTTCTCCAAAACATATCCAACAGCAGAAATGGAAAAAGTGATCCATGGCAGCTCTGCATTGTGGTGAAGGATGAGCATGCAGTGGTCCAGATGCAGCACTGCCCACCCTCCAGGCTGCTGTTTGCTCTGCTGAAAGACTCTTGCAGGACTGTGGCCCCTCTCCATGCAATGGAAATCATTGCCACAGCTCTCAGTTGAGGCACTGGCATTTCCAGAGCCAGATTCAGGCACAATCCTACTGCCTGCTGAGCATCTGGGAAAGGTGCTGAGCATCTTCAGGCCTAGAAGCACAAAAGAGCTCAGGCTCTCCCCGAACTGGGTTTTCAGGGCAGCTTTCCATATCTCTGCAAGATTTCTTCATCCCTCAACACGTCTGACTTCATTATGTCCAACGATGCATTTGGGTTTCTTCCGTCCTCTTGTGTGCCCGTGAGTAACCTTCCACGTGGATGAAGGAGATTGTGTACAGGACAATTGATTGCGGCATTGCCATTTGGCTTCACTGTCACTCAGTTGAACACGGTCCTTATCTAAGAAGGACTTCCAAGAAATGGGTAGGAGTTTTGGCTGTGAGAGGAGCAGAAAGCACATTTTCTACAGCAAATTGCTAGCTGATGCACTTTCCTCCCTGCCAAAATAGTGATTGCCATTCATCTTCCTGGGAAGAATGTAAAGACCCATTCAGAGATGCCAGGTTCAGCTGGCCTGTGGCTTTGTGTGCCTCATTTCACATGTCCAATTTCAAGGGCCACTAAAAGAGGCTCATGTTTGCCTTGCTACCCACAAGTGCTGTAGGTATTTCCAGGAGAAGAGGGAAAACATCGCTGTCCTGTGGTGTGGTAGAAATGCCACCACAACTGTGATTGTGTGAGCAAAGCCAGCCAGTGCTTTTTGGGGCAGCAGCAGCAGCTGAGAGTGTGGCAGAGCGGTTGTGATACTCTTTTTAGAGTCCTGCAAACATTGTTCCCGAAACAACCCACAGCTTTGCAAATGTGCCCGAAGAAAATGCAAAGAGAACTGGGGTGTGAAAATCAAACACTGTTTATCTGTAGAAGAAAAGGAACAAGAATGAACTACACCACATATTTACACTGTAAGAATATTGGTAACAACAACAACAACAACAACAACAACAAACTATAGAACCTATTTACCTGAGAACAGCTCTAACAAAACTCTATGAAACATATTTACAGACAACTTAAACAAACTCTAAAACCTCTATCCTGAACACAACCACTGTAAAACGTATGTACAGCAGGGTGGCATCTGTGTCTGTGATGTCCCTAAGTCCTGGAAGAAAAACAAGTAGCACGGTCAGTGCAGTCAGGCACGGAAGGGTGTTCCATGTGCTGCCGGGCTGGGACACTGGCCCAGTGGGACTCTGCTGCCAGAAGGGAGCCTGGCTGGGGGCTGTGGCCCAGGCACTGGAACAGGGCTTGTGTGGCCCACAGCAAGCCCAGGCCAGGCCAGGGATGGCCAGCAGAATCCAGTGCATGGGCTAGCGTGTCCCTGAGCAGGAAGTGCCCAGCCCGGCCCCAGGCTGGCAGCAGGGGCCCCACTCTGCCTGTGGGGAGCACCTGCCTGTTCTGCTGCTGGCATCGGTCTTCATCCCAAGACCATGTCTTCCTCCTTGTCTTTTAGATCAATATCCATCTCTTCAATGGAATCTTTCGTTTCCACCTCCATCTCTTCCTCTGTCTCGTACATATCCACATCCATCTCTTCCTCTCCAGTATCCTCTCCGTCCACTTCCATGGCTTCTTCTCTATCAGTCTGTGTATCGACGTCCGTCTCCTCCTCTCCGTCTGTGCCAGCCTGCAGAGGTAGCAAAATTTCCCACCCTGTCCCACAGAGCTCCAGCCCAGCCAGGCAGCTGCGGGGTGTCCGCCTCCGTGGAATAGTAGCATACCTCTTTTGGAACAAATGCAGACATCCTGCAGGGATGGAGAGCAAAATCCAAGCGATGGGCAGCTTTGGGGACTGCTGGGGGAATCAGGGAGCAGGTGGCAACAAGGTGACAGGGGTAGGCTTGGAGCAGGGTGAATGAAGAGCGTGCTGGCACAAGGAGCCAAGGGTTGTGTTGTGGCCGTTGCTGGATGCTGGAAGTTCTAGCTGGAGCGTGCACTGTGACATCACCGCCAGGAGTTCAGGCCCAGGCTGAAGTAGACAACGGAGACCGTAGAATGAATGATGGAATCCCTGGGTGCTTGGGCTTGGAAGGGACCCTAAAGACCATCTTGTTCCAAGCGGAGCAATCTTCGCCCAGAAGAGGTTGCTCAGAGCCCCGCTCCCAGCTGGCCTTGGATGTTGCCAAGGATGGAGCATCCCCAGCCTCTGTGCACAGCCTGGGCCAGTGCCCCAGCAGCCGGAGTGGAAAAGAGCAGCTTCATTAGATCCAACTTCAAGCTCACTCCTGCAGTTGAAAGGCTTCTCCTCTCTGTGCCCATCTTTCCTAGAGCTGCAGGGAGGCCTCGCCAGCCCCCTTCTCTTTCCAGGCTGAGCATCCCCAGCCCCACACGGACAGCAGTTCGATGCGTGGCAGTCAAGGCTAAAGGGTAGCAAATGGCTACATCAGGAAGTGAGAGATGGAAGCTTTTGGAGATGGAAGCTTTACCTCTAAATGTAGAAAAGAAAGCAAAGTGGAGGGGGAAATGGTGGGACTCTGGCTCTGTTCTAACTGGCGAAGATTTTCTTCTCTTCTTTTCTGTCGTGCTAACCCAAGTTTTGTTGTTTGAAAGGAGGTTTAGCAAAATATCCATCGTCTTCTCCATTGCTGAAACACTGAACAACACCTGGGCAGGCTGAGGATGCAGAGCAAAACCTGCAAATATCTACTGCTGATCGTGATCCTGGGGAATGCAGCTAAAGCCAGCCAAAAGCAATTTCTGGAAAGTCAAGCCTGCTTTACGTTTTCTGGAGTTTGCTTGTGCCAACTTCACCAGTCGTTTCTAAAAAAGGAAAAGAAACTCCAAGCAAAACAGAGAAAAACACAAAGAAACCAACCCAAAGAAACCAATCAAACAAACAGATAAAACACCCCCAATCAAACCAAAGGCAATGAGAAGTTAGGACTAGTTGTAAGGATATCACAGCAGGCGAATGGCTGCTTCCTACTTGGATCACCATCCAAAGCCACCTAGAACAACTTCTCCAAAACATATCCAACAGCAGAAATGGAAAAAGTGATCCATGGCAGCTCTGCATTGTGGTGAAGGATGAGCATGCAGTGGTCCAGATGCAGCACTGCCCACCCTCCAGGCTGCTGTTTGCTCTGCTGAAAGACTCTTGCAGGACTGTGGCCCCTCTCCATGCAATGGAAATCATTGCCACAGCTCTCAGTTGAGGCACTGGCATTTCCAGAGCCAGATTCAGGCACAATCCTACTGCCTGCTGAGCATCTGGGAAAGGTGCTGAGCATCTTCAGGCCTAGAAGCACAAAAGAGCTCAGGCTCTCCCCGAACTGCGTTTTCAGGGCAGCTTTCCATATCTCTGCAAGATTTCTTCATCCCTCAACACGTCTGACTTCATGATGTCCAACGATGCATTTGGGTTTCTTCCGTCCTCTTGTGTGCCCGTGAGTAACCTTCCACGTGGATGAAGGAGATTGTGTACAGGACAATTGATTGCGGCATTGCCATTTGGCTTCACTGTCACTCAGTTGAACACGGTCCTTATCTAAGAAGGACTTCCAAGAAATGGCTAGGAGTTTTGGCTGTGAGAGGAGCAGAAAGCACATTTTCTACAGCAAATTGCTAGCTGATGCACTTTCCTCCCTGCCAAAATAGTGATTGCCATTCATCTTCCTGGGAAGAATGTAAAGACCCATTCAGAGATGCCAGGTTCAGCTGGCCTGTGGCTTTGTGTGCCTCATTTCACATGTCCAATTTCAAGGGCCACTAAAAGAGGCTCATGTTTGCCTTGCTACCCACAAGTGCTGTAGGTATTTCCAGGAGAAGAGGGAAAACATCGCTGTCCTGTGGTGTGGTAGAAATGCCACCACAACTGTGATTGTGTGAGCAAAGCCAGCCAGTGCTTTTTGGGGCAGCAGCAGCAGCTGAGAGTGTGGCAGAGCGGTTGTGATACTCTTTTTAGAGTCCTGCAAACATTGTTCCCGAAACAACCCACAGCTTTGCAAATGTGCCCGAAGAAAATGCAAAGAGAACTGGGGTGTGAAAATCAAACACTGTTTATCTGTAGAAGAAAAGGAACAAGAATGAACTACACCACATATTTACACTGTAAGAATATTGGTAACAACAACAACAACAACAACAACAACAAACTATAGAACCTATTTACCTGAGAACAGCTCTAACAAAACTCTATGAAACATATTTACAGACAACTTAAACAAACTCTAAAACCTCTATCCTGAACACAACCACTGTAAAACGTATGTACAGCAGGGTGGCATCTGTGTCTGTGATGTCCCTAAGTCCTGGAAGAAAAACAAGTAGCACGGTCAGTGCAGTCAGGCACGGAAGGGTGTTCCATGTGCTGCCGGGCTGGGACACTGGCCCAGTGGGACTCTGCTGCCAGAAGGGAGCCTGGCTGGGGGCTGTGGCCCAGGCACTGGAACAGGGCTTGTGTGGCCCACAGCAAGCCCAGGCCAGGCCAGGGATGGCCAGCAGAATCCAGTGCATGGGCTAGCGTGTCCCTGAGCAGGAAGTGCCCAGCCCGGCCCCAGGCTGGCAGCAGGGGCCCCACTCTGCCTGTGGGGAGCACCTGCCTGTTCTGCTGCTGGCATCGGTCTTCATCCCAAGACCATGTCTTCCTCCTTGTCTTTTAGATCAATATCCATCTCTTCAATGGAATCTTTCGTTTCCACCTCCATCTCTTCCTCTGTCTCGTACATATCCACATCCATCTCTTCCTCTCCAGTATCCTCTCCGTCCACTTCCATGGCTTCTTCTCTATCAGTCTGTGTATCGACGTCCGTCTCCTCCTCTCCGTCTGTGCCAGCCTGCAGAGGTAGCAAAATTTCCCACCCTGTCCCACAGAGCTCCAGCCCAGCCAGGCAGCTGCGGGGTGTCCGCCTCCGTGGAATAGTAGCATACCTCTTTTGGAACAAATGCAGACATCCTGCAGGGATGGAGAGCAAAATCCAAGCGATGGGGAGCTTTGGGGACTGCTGGGGGAATCAGGGAGCAGGTGGCAACAAGGTGACAGGGGTAGGCTTGGAGCAGGGTGAATGAAGAGCGTGCTGGCACAAGGAGCCAAGGGTTGTGTTGTGGCCGTTGCTGGATGCTGGAAGTTCTAGCTGGAGCGTGCACTGTGACATCACCGCCAGGAGTTCAGGCCCAGGCTGAAGTAGACAACGGAGACCGTAGAATGAATGATGGAATCCCTGGGTGCTTGGGCTTGGAAGGGACCCTAAAGACCATCTTGTTCCAAGCGGAGCAATCTTCGCCCAGAAGAGGTTGCTCAGAGCCCCGCTCCCAGCTGGCCTTGGATGTTGCCAAGGATGGAGCATCCCCAGCCTCTGTGCACAGCCTGGGCCAGTGCCCCAGCAGCCGGAGTGGAAAAGAGCAGCTTCATTAGATCCAACTTCAAGCTCACTCCTGCAGTTGAAAGGCTTCTCCTCTCTGTGCCCATCTTTCCTAGAGCTGCAGGGAGGCCTCGCCAGCCCCCTTCTCTTTCCAGGCTGAGCATCCCCAGCCCCACACGGACAGCAGTTCGATGCGTGGCAGTCAAGGCTAAAGGGTAGCAAATGGCTACATCAGGAAGTGAGAGATGGAAGCTTTTGGAGATGGAAGCTTTACCTCTAAATGTAGAAAAGAAAGCAAAGTGGAGGGGGAAATGGTGGGACTCTGGCTCTGTTCTAACTGGCGAAGATTTTCTTCTCTTCTTTTCTGTCGTGCTAACCCAAGTTTTGTTGTTTGAAAGGAGGTTTAGCAAAATATCCATCGTCTTCTCCATTGCTGAAAGACTGAACAACACCTGGGCAGGCTGAGGATGCAGAGCAAAACCTGCAAATATCTACTGCTGATCGTGATCCTGGGGAATGCAGCTAAAGCCAGCCAAAAGCAATTTCTGGAAAGTCAAGCCTGCTTTACGTTTTCTGGAGTTTGCTTGTGCCAACTTCACCAGTCGTTTCTAAAAAAGGAAAAGAAACTCCAAGCAAAACAGAGAAAAACACAAAGAAACCAACCCAAAGAAACCAATCAAACAAACAGATAAAACACCCCCAATCAAACCAAAGGCAATGAGAAGTTAGGACTAGTTGTAAGGATATCACAGCAGGCGAATGGCTGCTTCCTACTTGGATCACCATCCAAAGCCACCTAGAACAACTTCTCCAAAACATATCCAACAGCAGAAATGGAAAAAGTGATCCATGGCAGCTCTGCATTGTGGTGAAGGATGAGCATGCAGTGGTCCAGATGCAGCACTGCCCACCCTCCAGGCTGCTGTTTGCTCTGCTGAAAGACTCTTGCAGGACTGTGGCCCCTCTCCATGCAATGGAAATCATTGCCACAGCTCTCAGTTGAGGCACTGGCATTTCCAGAGCCAGATTCAGGCACAATCCTACTGCCTGCTGAGCATCTGGGAAAGCTGCTGAGCATCTTCAGGCCTAGAAGCACAAAAGAGCTCAGGCTCTCCCCGAACTGCGTTTTCAGGGCAGCTTTCCATATCTCTGCAAGATTTCTTCATCCCTCAACACGTCTGACTTCATGATGTCCAACGATGCATTTGGGTTTCTTCCGTCCTCTTGTGTGCCCGTGAGTAACCTTCCACGTGGATGAAGGAGATTGTGTACAGGACAATTGATTGCGGCATTGCCATTTGGCTTCACTGTCACTCAGTTGAACACGGTCCTTATCTAAGAAGGACTTCCAAGAAATGGCTAGGAGTTTTGGCTGTGAGAGGAGCAGAAAGCACATTTTCTACAGCAAATTGCTAGCTGATGCACTTTCCTCCCTGCCAAAATAGTGATTGCCATTCATCTTCCTGGGAAGAATGTAAAGACCCATTCAGAGATGCCAGGTTCAGCTGGCCTGTGGCTTTGTGTGCCTCATTTCACATGTCCAATTTCAAGGGCCACTAAAAGAGGCTCATGTTTGCCTTGCTACCCACAAGTGCTGTAGGTATTTCCAGGAGAAGAGGGAAAACATCGCTGTCCTGTGGTGTGGTAGAAATGCCACCACAACTGTGATTGTGTGAGCAAAGCCAGCCAGTGCTTTTTGGGGCAGCAGCAGCAGCTGAGAGTGTGGCAGAGCGGTTGTGATACTCTTTTTAGAGTCCTGCAAACATTGTTCCCGAAATAACCCACAGCTTTGCAAATGTGCCCGAAGAAAATGCAAAGAGAACTGGGGTGTGAAAATCAAACACTGTTTATCTGTAGAAGAAAAGGAACAAGAATGAACTACACCACATATTTACACTGTAAGAATATTGGTAACAACAACAACAACAACAACAACAACAACAACAAACTATAGAACCTATTTACCTGAGAACAGCTCTAACAAAACTCTATGAAACGTATTTACAGACAACTTAAACAAACTCTAAAACCTCTATCCTGAACACAACCACTGTAAAACGTATGTACAGCAGGGTGGCATCTGTGTCTGTGATGTCCCTAAGTCCTGCAAGAAAAACAAGTAGCACGGTCAGTGCAGTCAGGCACGGAAGGGTGTTCCATGTGCTGCCGGGCTGGGACACTGGCCCAGTGGGACTCTGCTGCCAGAAGGGAGCCTGGCTGGGGGCTGTGGCCCAGGCACTGGAACAGGGCTTGTGTGGCCCACAGCAAGCCCAGGCCAGGCCAGGGATGGCCAGCAGAATGCAGTGCATGGGCTAGCGTGTCCCTGAGCAGGAAGTGCCCAGCCCGGCCCCAGGCTGGCAGCAGGGGCCCCACTCTGCCTGTGGGGAGCACCTGCCTGTTCTGCTGCTGGCATCGGTCTTCATCCCAAGACCATGTCTTCCTCCTTGTCTTTTAGATCAATATCCATCTCTTCAATGGAATCTTTCGTTTCCACCTCCATCTCTTCCTCTGTCTCGTACATATCCACATCCATCTCTTCCTCTCCAGTATCCTCTCCGTCCACTTCCATGGCTTCTTCTCTATCAGTCTGTGTATCGACGTCCGTCTCCTCCTCTCGGTCTGTGCCAGCCTGCAGAGGTAGCAAAATTTCCCAGCCTGTCCCACAGAGCTCCAGCCCAGCCAGGCAGCTGCGGGGTGTCCGCCTCCGTGGAATAGTACCATACCTCTTTTGGAACAAATGCACACATCCTGCAGGGATGGAGAGCAAAATCCAAGCGATGGGGAGCTTTGGGGACTGCTGGGGGAATCAGGGAGCAGGTGGCAACAAGGTGACAGGGGTAGGCTTGGAGCAGGGTGAATGAAGAGCGTGCTGGCACAAGGAGCCAAGGGTTGTGTTGTGGCCGTTGCTGGATGCTGGAAGTTCTAGCTGGAGCGTGCACTGTGACATCACCGCCAGGAGTTCAGGCCCAGGCTGAAGTAGACAACGGAGACCGTAGAATGAATGATGGAATCCCTGTGTGCTTGGGCTTGGAAGGGACCCTGAAGACCATCTTGTTCCAAGCGGAGCAATCTTCGCCCAGAATAGGTTGCTCAGAGCCCCGCTCCCAGCTGGCCTTGGATGTTGCCAAGGATGGAGCATCCCCAGCCTCTGTGCACAGCCTGGGCCAGTGCCCCAGCAGCCGGAGTGGAAAAGAGCAGCTTCATTAGATCCAACTTCAAGCTCACTCCTGCAGTTGAAAGGCTTCTCCTCTCTGTGCCCATCTTTCCTAGAGCTGCAGGGAGGCCTCGCCAGCCCCCTTCTCTTTCCAGGCTGAGCATCCCCAGCCCCACACGGACAGCAGTCCGATGCGTGGCAGTCAAGGCTAAAGGGTAGCAAATGGCTACATCAGGAAGTGAGAGATGGAAGCTTTTGGAGATGGAAGCTTTACCTCTAAATGTAGAAAAGAAAGCAAAGTGGAGGGGGAAATGGTGGGACTCTGGCTCTGTTCTAACTGGCGAAGATTTTCTTCTCTTCTTTTCTGTCGTGCTAACCCAAGTTTTGTTGTTTGAAAGGAGGTTTAGCAAAATATCCATCGTCTTCTCCATTGCTGAAACACTGAACAACACCTGGGCAGGCTGAGGATGCAGAGCAAAACCTGCAAATATCTACTGCTGATCGTGATCCTGGGGAATGCAGCTAAAGCCAGCCAAAAGCAATTTCTGGAAAGTCAAGCCTGCTTTACGTTTTCTGGAGTTTGCTTGTGCCAACTTCACCAGTCATTTCTAAAAAAGGAAAAGAAACTCCAAGCAAAACAGAGAAAAACACAAAGAAACCAACCCAAAGAAACCAATCAAACAAACAGATAAAACACCCCCAATCAAACCAAAGGCAATGAGAAGTTAGGACTAGTTGTAAGGATATCACAGCAGGCGAATGGCTGCTTCCTACTTGGATCACCATCCAAAGCCACCTAGAACAACTTCTCCAAAACATATCCAACAGGAGAAATGGAAAAAGTGATCCATGGCAGCTCTGCATTGTGGTGAAGGATGAGCATGCAGTGGTACAGATGCAGCACTGCCCACCCTCCAGGCTGCTGTTTGCTCTGCTGAAAGACTCTTGCAGGACTGTGGCCCCTCTCCATGCAATGGAAATCATTGCCACAGCTCTCAGTTGAGGCACTGGCATTTCCAGAGCCAGATTCAGGCACAATCCTACTGCCTGCTGAGCATCTGGGAAAGCTGCTGAGCATCTTCAGGCCTAGAAGCACAAAAGAGCTCAGGCTCTCCCCGAACTGGGTTTTCAGGGCAGCTTTCCATATCTCTGCAAGATTTCTTCATCCCTCAACTCGTCTGACTTCATTATGTCCAACGATGCATTTGGGTTTCTTCCGTCCTCTTGTGTGCCCGTGAGTAACCTTCCACGTGGATGAAGGAGATTGTGTACAGGACAATTGATTGCGGCATTGCCATTTGGCTTCACTGTCACTCAGTTGAACACGGTCCTTATCTAAGAAGGACTTCCAAGAAATGGCTAGGAGTTTTGGCTGTGAGAGGAGCAGAAAGCACATTTTCTACAGCAAATTGCTAGCTGATGCACTTTCCTCCCTGCCAAAATAGTGATTGCCATTCATCTTCCTGGGAAGAATGTAAAGACCCATTCAGAGATGCCAGGTTCAGCTGGCCTGTGGCTTTGTGTGCCTCATTTCACATGTCCAATTTCAAGGGCCACTAAAAGAGGCTCATGTTTGCCTTGCTACCCACAAGTGCTGTAGGTATTTCCAGGAGAAGAGGGAAAACATCGCTGTCCTGTGGTGTGGTAGAAATGCCACCACAACTGTGATTGTGTGAGCAAAGCCAGCCAGTGCTTTTTGGGGCAGCAGCAGCAGCTGAGAGTGTGGCAGAGCGGTTGTGATACTCTTTTTAGAGTCCTGCAAACATTGTTCCCGAAACAACCCACAGCTTTGCAAATGTGCCCGAAGAAAATGCAAAGAGAACTGGGGTGTGAAAATCAAAGACTGTTTATCTGTAGAAGAAAAGGAACAAGAATGAACTACACCACATATTTACACTGTAAGAATATTGGTAACAACAACAACAACAACAACAACAACAAACTATAGAACCTATTTACCTGAGAAGAGATCTAACAAAACTCTATGAAACATATTTACAGACAACTTAAACAAACTCTAAAACCTCTATCCTGAACACAACCACTGTAAAACGTATGTACAGCAGGGTGGCATCTGTGTCTGTGATGTCCCTAAGTCCTGGAAGAAAAACAAGTAGCACGGTCAGTGCAGTCAGGCACGGAAGGGTGTTCCATGTGCTGCCGGGCTGGGACACTGGCCCAGTGGGACTCTGCTGCCAGAAGGGAGCCTGGCTGGGGGCTGTGGCCCAGGCACTGGAACAGGGCTTGTGTGGCCCACAGCAAGCCCAGGCCAGGCCAGGGATGGCCAGCAGAATCCAGTGCATGGGCTAGCGTGTCCCTGAGCAGGAAGTGCCCAGCCCGGCCCCAGGCTGGCAGCAGGGGCCCCACTCTGCCTGTGGGGAGCACCTGCCTGTTCTGCTGCTGGCATCGGTCTTCATCCCAAGACCATGTCTTCCTCCTTGTCTTTTAGATCAATATCCATCTCTTCAATGGAATCTTTCGTTTCCACCTCCATCTCTTCCTCTGTCTCGTACATATCCACATCCATCTCTTCCTCTCCAGTATCCTCTCCGTCCACTTCCATGGCTTCTTCTCTATCAGTCTGTGTATCGACGTCCGTCTCCTCCTCTCGGTCTGTGCCAGCCTGCAGAGGTAGCAAAATTTCCCAGCCTGTCCCACAGAGCTCCAGCCCAGCCAGGCAGCTGCGGGGTGTCCGCCTCCGTGGAATAGTACCATACCTCTTTTGGAACAAATGCAGACATCCTGCAGGGATGGAGAGCAAAATCCAAGCGATGGGGAGCTTTGGGGACTGCTGGGGGAATCAGGGAGCAGGTGGCAACAAGGTGACAGGGGTAGGCTTGGAGCAGGGTGAATGAAGAGCGTGCTGGCACAAGGAGCCAAGGGTTGTGTTGTGGCCGTTGCTGGATGCTGGAAGTTCTAGCTGGAGCGTGCACTGTGACATCACCGCCAGGAGTTCAGGCCCAGGCTGAAGTGGACAACGGAGACCGTAGAATGAATGATGGAATCCCTGGGTGCTTGGGCTTGGAAGGGACCCTAAAGACCATCTTGTTCCAAGCGGAGCAATCTTCGCCCAGAAGAGGTTGCTCAGAGCCCCGCTCCCAGCTGGCCTTGGATGTTGCCAAGGATGGAGCATCCCCAGCCTCTGTGCACAGCCTGGGCCAGTGCCCCAGCAGCCGGAGTGGAAAAGAGCAGCTTCATTAGATCCAACTTCAAGCTCACTCCTGCATTTGAAAGGCTTCTCCTCTCTGTGCCCATCTTTCCTAGAGCTGCAGGGAGGCCTCGCCAGCCCCCTTCTCTTTCCAGGCTGAGCATCCCCAGCCCCACACGGACAGCAGTCCGATGCGTGGCAGTCAAGGCTAAAGGGTAGCAAATGGCTACATCAGGAAGTGAGAGATGGAAGCTTTTGGAGATGGAAGCTTTACCTCTAAATGTAGAAAAGAAAGCAAAGTGGAGGGGGAAATGGTGGGACTCTGGCTCTGTTCTAACTGGCGAAGATTTTCTTCTCTTCTTTTCTGTCGTGCTAACCCAAGTTTTGTTGTTTGAAAGGAGGTTTAGCAAAATATCCATCGTCTTCTCCATTGCTGAAACACTGAACAACATCTGGGCAGGCTGAGGATGCAGAGCAAAACCTGCAAATATCTACTGCTGATCGTGATCCTGGGGAATGCAGCTAAAGCCAGCCAAAAGCAATTTCTGGAAAGTCAAGCCTGCTTTACGTTTTCTGGAGTTTGGTTGTGCCAACTTCACCAGTCATTTCTAAAAAAGGAAAAGAAACTCCAAGCAAAACAGAGAAAAACACAAAGAAACCAACCCAAAGAAACCAATCAAACAAACAGATAAAACACTCCCAATCAAACCAAAGGCAATGAGAAGTTAGGACTAGTTGTAAGGATATCACAGCAGGCGAATGGCTGCTTCCTACTTGGATCACCATCCAAAGCCACCTAGAACAACTTCTCCAAAACATATCCAACAGGAGAAATGGAAAAAGTGATCCATGGCAGCTCTGCATTGTGGTGAAGGATGAGCATGCAGTGGTCCAGATGCAGCACTGCCCACCCTCCAGGCTGCTGTTTGCTCTGCTGAAAGACTCTTGCAGGACTGTGGCCCCTCTCCATGCAATGGAAATCATTGCCACAGCTCTCAGTTGAGGCACTGGCATTTCCAGAGCCAGATTCAGGCACAATCCTACTGCCTGCTGAGCATCTGGGAAAGGTGCTGAGCATCTTCAGGCCTAGAAGCACAAAAGAGCTCAGGCTCTCCCCGAACTGGGTTTTCAGGGCAGCTTTCCATATCTCTGCAAGATTTCTTCATCCCTCAACACGTCTGACTTCATTATGTCCAACGATGCATTTGGGTTTCTTCCGTCCTCTTGTGTGCCCGTGAGTAACCTTCCACGTGGATGAAGGAGATTGTGTACAGGACAATTGATTGCGGCATTGCCATTTGGCTTCACTGTCACTCAGTTGAACACGGTCCTTATCTAAGAAGGACTTCCAAGAAATGGCTAGGAATTTTGGCTGTGAGAGGAGCAGAAAGCACATTTTCTACAGCAAATTGCTAGCTGATGCACTTTCCTCCCTGCCAAAATAGTGATTGCCATTCATCTTCCTGGGAAGAATGTAAAGACCCATTCAGAGATGCCAGGTTCAGCTGGCCTGTGGCTTTGTGTGCCTCATTTCACATGTCCAATTTCAAGGGCCACTAAAAGAGGCTCATGTTTGCCTTGCTACCCACAAGTGCTGTAGGTATTTCCAGGAGAAGAGGGAAAACATCGCTGTCCTGTGGTGTGGTAGAAATGCCACCACAACTGTGATTGTGTGAGCAAAGCCAGCCAGTGCTTTTTGGGGCAGCAGCAGCAGCTGAGAGTGTGGCAGAGCGGTTGTGATACTCTTTTTAGAGTCCTGCAAACATTGTTCCCGAAACAACCCACAGCTTTGCAAATGTGCCCGAAGAAAATGCAAAGAGAACTGGGGTGTGAAAATCAAACACTGTTTATCTGTAGAAGAAAAGGAACAAGAATGAACTACACCACATATTTACACTGTAAGAATATTGGTAACAACAACAACAACAACAACAACAACAAACTATAGAACCTATTTACCTGAGAACAGCTCTAACAAAACTCTATGAAACATATTTACAGACAACTTAAACAAACTCTAAAACCTCTATCCTGAACACAACCACTGTAAAACGTATGTACAGCAGGGTGGCATCTGTGTCTGTGATGTCCCTAAGTCCTGGAAGAAAAACAAGTAGCACGGTCAGTGCAGTCAGGCACGGAAGGGTGTTCCATGTGCTGCCGGGCTGGGACACTGGCCCAGTGGGACTCTGCTGCCAGAAGGGAGCCTGGCTGGGGGCTGTGGCCCAGGCACTGGAACAGGGCTTGTGTGGCCCACAGCAAGCCCAGGCCAGGCCAGGGATGGCCAGCAGAATCCAGTGCATGGGCTAGCGTGTCCCTGAGCAGGAAGTGCCCAGCCCGGCCCCAGGCTGGCAGCAGGGGCCCCACTCTGCCTGTGGGGAGCACCTGCCTGTTCTGCTGCTGGCATCGGTCTTCATCCCAAGACCATGTCTTCCTCCTTGTCTTTTAGATCAATATCCATCTCTTCAATGGAATCTTTCGTTTCCACCTCCATCTCTTCCTCTGTCTCGTACATATCCACATCCATCTCTTCCTCTCCAGTATCCTCTCCGTCCACTTCCATGGCTTCTTCTCTATCAGTCTGTGTATCGACGTCCGTCTCCTCCTCTCCGTCTGTGCCAGCCTGCAGAGGTAGCAAAATTTCCCAGCCTGTCCCACAGAGCTCCAGCCCAGCCAGGCAGCTGCGGGGTGTCCGCCTCCGTGGAATAGTACCATACCTCTTTTGGAACAAATGCAGACATCCTGCAGGGATGGAGAGCAAAATCCAAGCGATGGGGAGCTTTGGGGACTGCTGGGGGAATCAGGGAGCAGGTGGCAACAAGGTGACAGGGGTAGGCTTGGAGCAGGGTGAATGAAGAGCGTGCTGGCACAAGGAGCCAAGGGTTGTGTTGTGGCCGTTGCTGGATGCTGGAAGTTCTAGCTGGAGCGTGCACTGTGACATCACCGCCAGGAGTTCAGGCCCAGGCTGAAGTGGACAACGGAGACCGTAGAATGAATGATGGAATCCCTGGGTGCTTGGGCTTGGAAGGGACCCTAAAGACCATCTTGTTCCAAGCGGAGCAATCTTCGCCCAGAAGAGGTTGCTCAGAGCCCCGCTCCCAGCTGGCCTTGGATGTTGCCAAGGATGGAGCATCCCCAGCCTCTGTGCACAGCCTGGGCCAGTGCCCCAGCAGCCGGAGTGGAAAAGAGCAGCTTCATTAGATCCAACTTCAAGCTCACTCCTGCAGTTGAAAGGCTTCTCCTCTCTGTGCCCATCTTTCCTAGAGCTGCAGGGAGGCCTCGCCAGCCCCCTTCTCTTTCCAGGCTGAGCATCCCCAGCCCCACACGGACAGCAGTCCGATGCGTGGCAGTCAAGGCTAAAGGCTAGCAAATGGCTACATCAGGAAGTGAGAGATGGAAGCTTTTGGAGATGGAAGCTTTACCTCTAAATGTAGAAAAGAAAGAAAAGTGGAGGGGGAAATGGTGGGACTCTGGCTCTGTTCTAACTGGCGAAGATTTTCTTCTCTTCTTTTCTGTCGTGCTAACCCAAGTTTTGTTGTTTGAAAGGAGGTTTAGCAAAATATCCATCGTCTTCTCCATTGCTGAAACACTGAACAACATCTGGGCAGGCTGAGGATGCAGAGCAAAACCTGCAAATATCTACTGCTGATCGTGATCCTGGGGAATGCAGCTAAAGCCAGCCAAAAGCAATTTCTGGAAAGTCAAGCCTGCTTTACGTTTTCTGGAGTTTGGTTGTGCCAACTTCACCAGTCATTTCTAAAAAAGGAAAAGAAACTCCAAGCAAAACAGAGAAAAACACAAAGAAACCAACCCAAAGAAACCAATCAAACAAACAGATAAAACACTCCCAATCAAACCAAAGGCAATGAGAAGTTAGGACTAGTTGTAAGGATATCACAGCAGGCGAATGGCTGCTTCCTACTTGGATCACCATCCAAAGCCACCTAGAACAACTTCTCCTAAACATATCCAACAGCAGAAATGGAAAAAGTGATCCATGGCAGCTCTGCATTGTGGTGAAGGATGAGCATGCAGTGGTACAGATTGCCCACCCTCCAGGCTGCTGTTTGCTCTGCTGAAAGACTCTTGCAGGACTGTGGCCCCTCTCCATGCAATGGAAATCATTGCCACAGCTCTCAGTTGAGGCACTGGCATTTCCAGAGCCAGATTCAGGCACAATCCTACTGCCTGCTGAGCATCTGGGAAAGGTGCTGAGCATCTTCAGGCCTAGAAGCACAAAAGAGCTCAGGCTCTCCCCGAACTGGGTTTTCAGGGCAGCTTTCCATATCTCTGCAAGATTTCTTCATCCCTCAACACGTCTGACTTCATTATGTCCAACGATGCATTTGGGTTTCTTCCGTCCTCTTGTGTGCCCGTGAGTAACCTTCCACGTGGATGAAGGAGATTGTGTACAGGACAATTGATTGCGGCATTGCCATTTGGCTTCACTGTCACTCAGTTGAACACGGTCCTTATCTAAGAAGGACTTCCAAGAAATGGCTAGGAGTTTTGGCTGTGAGAGGAGCAGAAAGCACATTTTCTACAGCAAATTGCTAGCTGATGCACTTTCCTCCCTGCCAAAATAGTGATTGCCATTCATCTTCCTGGGAAGAATGTAAAGACCCATTCAGAGATGCCAGGTTCAGCTGGCCTGTGGCTTTGTGTGCCTCATTTCACATGTCCAATTTCAAGGGCCACTAAAAGAGGCTCATGTTTGCCTTGCTACCCACAAGTGCTGTAGGTATTTCCAGGAGAAGAGGGAAAACATCGCTGTCCTGTGGTGTGGTAGAAATGCCACCACAACTGTGATTGTGTGAGCAAAGCCAGCCAGTGCTTTTTGGGGCAGCAGCAGCAGCTGAGAGTGTGGCAGAGCGGTTGTGATACTCTTTTTAGAGTCCTGCAAACATTGTTCCCGAAACAACCCACAGCTTTGCAAATGTGCCCGAAGAAAATGCAAAGAGAACTGGGGTGTGAAAATCAAAGACTGTTTATCTGTAGAAGAAAAGGAACAAGAATGAACTACACCACATATTTACACTGTAAGAATATTGGTAACAACAACAACAACAACAACAACAACAACAACAAACTATAGAACCTATTTACCTGAGAACAGCTCTAACAAAACTCTATGAAACGTATTTACAGACAACTTAAACAAACTCTAAAACCTCTATCCTGAACACAACCACTGTAAAACGTATGTACAGCAGGGTGGCATCTGTGTCTGTGATGTCCCTAAGTCCTGCAAGAAAAACAAGTAGCACGGTCAGTGCAGTCAGGCACGGAAGGGTGTTCCATGTGCTGCCGGGCTGGGACACTGGCCCAGTGGGATTCTGCTGCCAGAAGGGAGCCTGGCTGGGGGCTGTGGCCCAGGCACTGGAACAGGGCTTGTGTGGCCCACAGCAAGCCCAGGCCAGGCCAGGGATGGCCAGCAGAATCCAGTGCATGGGCTAGCGTGTCCCTGAGCAGGAAGTGCCCAGCCCGGCCCCAGGCTGGCAGCAGGGGCCCCACTCTGCCTGTGGGGAGCACCTGCCTGTTCTGCTGCTGGCATCGGTCTTCATCCCAAGACCATGTCTTCCTCCTTGTCTTTTAGATCAATATCCATCTCTTCAATGGAATCTTTCGTTTCCACCTCCATCTCTTCCTCTGTCTCGTACATATCCACATCCATCTCTTCCTCTCCAGTATCCTCTCCGTCCACTTCCATGGCTTCTTCTCTATCAGTCTGTGTATCGACGTCCGTCTCCTCCTCTCCGTCTGTGCCAGCCTGCAGAGGTAGCAAAATTTCCCAGCCTGTCCCACAGAGCTCCAGCCCAGCCAGGCAGCTGCGGGGTGTCCGCCTCCGTGGAATAGTACCATACCTCTTTTGGAACAAATGCAGACATCCTGCAGGGATGGAGAGCAAAATCCAAGAGATGGGGAGCTTTGGGGACTGCTGGGGGAATCAGGGAGCAGGTGGCAACAAGGTGACAGGGGTAGGCTTGGAGCAGGGTGAATGAAGAGCGTGCTGGCACAAGGAGCCAAGGGTTGTGTTGTGGCCGTTGCTGGATGCTGGAAGTTCTAGCTGGAGCGTGCACTGTGACATCACCGCCAGGAGTTCAGGCCCAGGCTGAAGTAGACAACGGAGACCGTAGAATGAATGATGGAATCCCTGGGTGCTTGGGCTTGGAAGGGACCCTAAAGACCATCTTGTTCCAAGCGGAGCAATCGTCACCCAGAAGAGGTTGCTCAGAGCCCCGCTCCCAGCTGGCCTTGGATGTTGCCAAGGATGGAGCATCCCCAGCCTCTGTGCACAGCCTGGGCCAGTGCCCCAGCAGCCGGAGTGGAAAAGAGCAGCTTCATTAGATCCAACTTCAAGCTCACTCCTGCATTTGAAAGGCTTCTCCTCTCTGTGCCCATCTTTCCTAGAGCTGCAGGGAGGCCTCGCCAGCCCCCTTCTCTTTCCAGGCTGAGCATCCCCAGCCCCACACGGACAGCAGTTCGATGCGTGGCAGTCAAGGCTAAAGGCTAGCAAATGGCTACATCAGGAAGTGAGAGATGGAAGCTTTTGCAGATGGAAGCTTTACCTCTAAATGTAGAAAAGAAAGAAAAGTGGAGGGGGAAATGGTGGGACTCTGGCTCTGTTCTAACTGGCGAAGATTTTCTTCTCTTCTTTTCTGTCGTGCTAACCCAAGTTTTGTTGTTTGAAAGGAGGTTTAGCAAAATATCCATCGTCTTCTCCATTGCTGAAACACTGAACAACACCTGGGCAGGCTGAGGATGCAGAGCAAAACCTGCAAATATCTACTGCTGATCGTGATCCTGGGGAATGCAGCTAAAGCCAGCCAAAAGCAATTTCTGGAAAGTCAAGCCTGCTTTACGTTTTCTGGAGTTTGCTTGTGCCAACTTCACCAGTCGTTTCTAAAAAAGGAAAAGAAACTCCAAGCAAAACAGAGAAAAACACAAAGAAACCAACCCAAAGAAACCAATCAAACAAACAGATAAAACACCCCCAATCAAACCAAAGGCAATGAGAAGTTAGGACTAGTTGTAAGGATATCACAGCAGGCGAATGGCTGCTTCCTACTTGGATCACCATCCAAAGCCACCTAGAACAACTTCTCCAAAACATATCCAACAGCAGAAATGGAAAAAGTGATCCATGGCAGCTCTGCATTGTGGTGAAGGATGAGCATGCAGTGGTCCAGATGCAGCACTGCCCACCCTCCAGGCTGCTGTTTGCTCTGCTGAAAGACTCTTGCAGGACTGTGGCCCCTCTCCATGCAATGGAAATCATTGCCACAGCTCTCAGTTGAGGCACTGGCATTTCCAGAGCCAGATTCAGGCACAATCCTACTGCCTGCTGAGCATGGGAAAGCTGCTGAGCATCTTCAGGCCTAGAAGCACAAAAGAGCTCAGGCTCTCCCCGAACTGGGTTTTCAGGGCAGCTTTCCATATCTCTGCAAGATTTCTTCATCCCTCAACACGTCTGACTTTATTATGTCCAACGATGCATTTGGGTTTCTTCCGTCCTCTTGTGTGCCCGTGAGTAACCTTCCACGTGGATGAAGGAGATTGTGTACAGGACAATTGATTGCGGCATTGCCATTTGGTTTCACTGTCACTCAGTTGAACACGGTCCTTATCTAAGAAGGACTTCCAAGAAATGGGTAGGAGTTTTGGCTGTGAGAGGAGCAGAAAGCACATTTTCTACAGCAAATTGCTAGCTGATGCACTTTCCTCCCTGCCAAAATAGTGATTGCCATTCATCTTCCTGGGAAGAATGTAAAGACCCATTCAGAGATGCCAGGTTCAGCTGGCCTGTGGCTTTGTGTGCCTCATTTCACATGTCCAATTTCAAGGGCCACTAAAAGAGGCTCATGTTTGCCTTGCTACCCACAAGTGCTGTAGGTATTTCCAGGAGAAGAGGGAAAACATCGCTGTCCTGTGGTGTGGTAGAAATGCCACCACAACTGTGATTGTGTGAGCAAAGCCAGCCAGTGCTTTTTGGGGCAGCAGCAGCAGCTGAGAGTGTGGCAGAGCGGTTGTGATACTCTTTTTAGAGTCCTGCAAACATTGTTCCCGAAATAACCCACAGCTTTGCAAATGTGCCCGAAGAAAATGCAAAGAGAACTGGGGTGTGAAAATCAAAGACTGTTTATCTGTAGAAGAAAAGGAACAAGAATGAACTACACCACATATTTACACTGTAAGAATATTGGTAACAACAACAACAACAACAACAACAACAAACTATAGAACCTATTTACCTGAGAACAGCTCTAACAAAACTCTATGAAACGTATTTACAGACAACTTAAACAAACTCTAAAACCTCTATCCTGAACACAACCACTGTAAAACGTATGTACAGCAGGGTGGCATCTGTGTCTGTGATGTCCCTAAGTCCTGCAAGAAAAACAAGTAGCACGGTCAGTGCAGTCAGGCACGGAAGGGTGTTCCATGTGCTGCCGGGCTGGGACACTGGCCCAGTGGGACTCTGCTGCCAGAAGGGAGCCTGGCTGGGGGCTGTGGCCCAGGCACTGGAACAGGGCTTGTGTGGCCCACAGCAAGCCCAGGCCAGGCCAGGGATGGCCAGCAGAATGCAGTGCATGGGCTAGCGTGTCCCTGAGCAGGAAGTGCCCAGCCCGGCCCCAGGCTGGCAGCAGGGGCCCCACTCTGCCTGTGGGGAGCACCTGCCTGTTCTGCTGCTGGCATCGGTCTTCATCCCAAGACCATGTCTTCCTCCTTGTCTTTTAGATCAATATCCATCTCTTCAATGGAATCTTTCGTTTCCACCTCCATCTCTTCCTCTGTCTCGTACATATCCACATCCATCTCTTCCTCTCCAGTATCCTCTCCGTCCACTTCCATGGCTTCTTCTCTATCAGTCTGTGTATCGACGTCCGTCTCCTCCTCTCGGTCTGTGCCAGCCTGCAGAGGTAGCAAAATTTCCCAGCCTGTCCCACAGAGCTCCAGCCCAGCCAGGCAGCTGCGGGGTGTCCGCCTCCGTGGAATAGTACCATACCTCTTTTGGAACAAATGCAGACATCCTGCAGGGATGGAGAGCAAAATCCAAGCGATGGGGAGCTTTGGGGACTGCTGGGGGAATCAGGGAGCAGGTGGCAACAAGGTGACAGGGGTAGGCTTGGAGCAGGGTGAATGAAGAGCGTGCTGGCACAAGGAGCCAAGGGTTGTGTTGTGGCCGTTGCTGGATGCTGGAAGTTCTAGCTGGAGCGTGCACTGTGACATCACCGCCAGGAGTTCAGGCCCAGGCTGAAGTAGACAACGGAGACCGTAGAATGAATGATGGAATCCCTGTGTGCTTGGGCTTGGAAGGGACCCTGAAGACCATCTTGTTCCAAGCGGAGCAATCTTCGCCCAGAATAGGTTGCTCAGAGCCCCGCTCCCAGCTGGCCTTGGATGTTGCCAAGGATGGAGCATCCCCAGCCTCTGTGCACAGCCTGGGCCAGTGCCCCAGCAGCCGGAGTGGAAAAGAGCAGCTTCATTAGATCCAACTTCAAGCTCACTCCTGCATTTGAAAGGCTTCTCCTCTCTGTGCCCATCTTTCCTAGAGCTGCAGGGAGGCCTCGCCAGCCCCCTTCTCTTTCCAGGCTGAGCATCCCCAGCCCCACACGGACAGCAGTTCGATGCGTGGCAGTCAAGGCTAAAGGCTAGCAAATGGCTACATCAGGAAGTGAGAGATGGAAGCTTTTGCAGATGGAAGCTTTACCTCTAAATGTAGAAAAGAAAGAAAAGTGGAGGGGGAAATGGTGGGACTCTGGCTCTGTTCTAACTGGCGAAGATTTTCTTCTCTTCTTTTCTGTCGTGCTAACCCAAGTTTTGTTGTTTGAAAGGAGGTTTAGCAAAATATCCATCGTCTTCTCCATTGCTGAAACACTGAACAACATCTGGGCAGGCTGAGGATGCAGAGCAAAACCTGCAAATATCTACTGCTGATCGTGATCCTGGGGAATGCAGCTAAAGCCAGCCAAAAGCAATTTCTGGAAAGTCAAGCCTGCTTTACGTTTTCTGGAGTTTGGTTGTGCCAACTTCACCAGTCATTTCTAAAAAAGGAAAAGAAACTCCAAGCAAAACAGAGAAAAACACAAAGAAACCAACCCAAAGAAACCAATCAAACAAACAGATAAAACACTCCCAATCAAACCAAAGGCAATGAGAAGTTAGGACTAGTTGTAAGGATATCACAGCAGGCGAATGGCTGCTTCCTACTTGGATCACCATCCAAAGCCACCTAGAACAACTTCTCCTAAACATATCCAACAGCAGAAATGGAAAAAGTGATCCATGGCAGCTCTGCATTGTGGTGAAGGATGAGCATGCAGTGGTACAGATTGCCCACCCTCCAGGCTGCTGTTTGCTCTGCTGAAAGACTCTTGCAGGACTGTGGCCCCTCTCCATGCAATGGAAATCATTGCCACAGCTCTCAGTTGAGGCACTGGCATTTCCAGAGCCAGATTCAGGCACAATCCTACTGCCTGCTGAGCATCTGGGAAAGGTGCTGAGCATCTTCAGGCCTAGAAGCACAAAAGAGCTCAGGCTCTCCCCGAACTGGGTTTTCAGGGCAGCTTTCCATATCTCTGCAAGATTTCTTCATCCCTCAACACGTCTGACTTCATTATGTCCAACGATGCATTTGGGTTTCTTCCGTCCTCTTGTGTGCCCGTGAGTAACCTTCCACGTGGATGAAGGAGATTGTGTACAGGACAATTGATTGCGGCATTGCCATTTGGCTTCACTGTCACTCAGTTGAACACGGTCCTTATCTAAGAAGGACTTCCAAGAAATGGGTAGGAGTTTTGGCTGAGAGGAGCAGAAAGCACATTTTCTACAGCAAATTGCTAGCTGATGCACTTTCCTCCCTGCCAAAATAGTGATTGCCATTCATCTTCCTGGGAAGAATGTAAAGACCCATTCAGAAATGCCAGGTTCAGCTGGCCTGTGGCTTTGTGTGCCTCATTTCACATGTCCAGTTTCAAGGGCCACTAAAAGAGGCTCATGTTTGCCTTGCTACCCACAAGTGCTGTAGGTATTTCCAGGAGAAGAGGGAAAACATCGCTGTCCAGTGGTGTGGTAGAAATGCCACCACAACTGTGATTGTGTGAGCAAAGCCAGCCAGTGCTTTTTGGGGCAGCAGCAGCAGCTGAGAGTGTGGCAGAGCGGTTGTGATACTCTTTTTAGAGTCCTGCAAACATTGTTCCCGAAACAAGCCACAGCTTTGCAAATGTGCCCGAAGAAAATGCAAAGAGAACTGGGGTGTGAAAATCAAACACTGTTTATCTGTAGAAGAAAAGGAACAAGAATGAACTACACCACATATTTACACTGTAAGAATATTGGTAACAACAACAACAACAACAACAACAACAAACTATAGAACCTATTTACCTGAGAACAGCTCTAACAAAACTCTATGAAACATATTTACAGACAACTTAAACAAACTCTAAAACCTCTATCCTGAACACAACCACTGTAAAACGTATGTACAGCAGGGTGGCATCTGTGTCTGTGATGTCCCTAAGTCCTGGAAGAAAAACAAGTAGCACGGTCAGTGCAGTCAGGCACGGAAGGGTGTTCCATGTGCTGCCGGGCTGGGACACTGGCCCAGTGGGACTCTGCTGCCAGAAGGGAGCCTGGCTGGGGGCTGTGGCCCAAGCACTGGAACAGGGCTTGTGTGGCCCACAGCAAGCCCAGGCCAGGCCAGGGATGGCCAGCAGAATCCAGTGCATGGGCTAGCGTGTCCCTGAGCAGGAAGTGCCCAGCCCGGCCCCAGGCTGGCAGCAGGGGCCCCACTCTGCCTGTGGGGAGCACCTGCCTGTTCTGCTGCTGGCATCGGTCTTCATCCCAAGACCATGTCTTCCTCCTTGTCTTTTAGATCAATATCCATCTCTTCAATGGAATCTTTCGTTTCCACCTCCATCTCTTCCTCTGTCTCGTACATATCCACATCCATCTCTTCCTCTCCACTATCCTCTCCGTCCACTTCCATGGCTTCTTCTCTATCAGTCTGTGTATCGACGTCCGTCTCCTCCTCTCCGTCTGTGCCAGCCTGCAGAGGTAGCAAAATTTCCCAGCCTGTCCCACAGAGCTCCAGCCCAGCCAGGCAGCTGCGGGGTGTCCGCCTCCGTGGAATAGTACCATACCTCTTTTGGAACAAATGCAGACATCCTGCAGGGATGGAGAGCAAAATCCAAGCGATGGGGAGCTTTGGGGACTGCTGGGGGAATCAGGGAGCAGGTGGCAACAAGGTGACAGGGGTAGGCTTGGAGCAGGGTGAATGAAGAGCGTGCTGGCACAAGGAGCCAAGGGTTGTGTTGTGGCCGTTGCTGGATGCTGGAAGTTCTAGCTGGAGCGTGCACTGTGACATCACCGCCAGGAGTTCAGGCCCAGGTTGAAGTGGACAACGGAGACCGTAGAATGAATGATGGAATCCCTGGGTGCTTGGGCTTGGAAGGGACCCTAAAGACCATCTTGTTCCAAGCGGAGCAATCTTCGCCCAGAAGAGGTTGCTCAGAGCCCCGCTCCCAGCTGGCCTTGGATGTTGCCAAGGATGGAGCATCCCCAGCCTCTGTGCACAGCCTGGGCCAGTGCCCCAGCAGCCGGAGTGGAAAAGAGCAGCTTCATTAGATCCAACTTCAAGCTCACTCCTGCAGTTGAAAGGCTTCTCCTCTCTGTGCCCATCTTTCCTAGAGCTGCAGGGAGGCCTCGCCAGCCCCCTTCTCTTTCCAGGCTGAGCATCCCCAGCCCCACACGGACAGCAGTCCGATGCGTGGCAGTCAAGGCTAAAGGCTAGCAAATGGCTACATCAGGAAGTGAGCGATGGAAGCTTTTGGAGATGGAAGCTTTACCTCTAAATGTAGAAAAGAAAGAAAAGTGGAGGGGGAAATGGTGGGACTCTGGCTCTGTTCTAACTGGCGAAGATTTTCTTCTCTTCTTTTCTGTCGTGCTAACCCAAGTTTTGTTGTTTGAAAGGAGGTTTAGCAAAATATCCATCGTCTTCTCCATTGCTGAAACACTGAACAACATCTGGGCAGGCTGAGGATGCAGAGCAAAACCTGCAAATATCTACTGCTGATCGTGATCCTGGGGAATGCAGCTAAAGCCAGCCAAAAGCAATTTCTGGAAAGTCAAGCCTGCTTTACGTTTTCTGGAGTTTGGTTGTGCCAACTTCACCAGTCATTTCTAAAAAAGGAAAAGAAACTCCAAGCAAAACAGAGAAAAACACAAAGAAACCAACCCAAAGAAACCAATCAAACAAACAGATAAAACACTCCCAATCAAACCAAAGGCAATGAGAAGTTAGGACTAGTTGTAAGGATATCACAGCAGGCGAATGGCTGCTTCCTACTTGGATCACCATCCAAAGCCACCTAGAACAACTTCTCCTAAACATATCCAACAGGAGAAATGGAAAAAGTGATCCATGGCAGCTCTGCATTGTGGTGAAGGATGAGCATGCAGTGGTACAGATTGCCCACCCTCCAGGCTGCTGTTTGCTCTGCTGAAAGACTCTTGCAGGACTGTGGCCCCTCTCCATGCAATGGAAATCATTGCCACAGCTCTCAGTTGAGGCACTGGCATTTCCAGAGCCAGATTCAGGCACAATCCTACTGCCTGCTGAGCATCTGGGAAAGGTGCTGAGCATCTTCAGGCCTAGAAGCACAAAAGAGCTCAGGCTCTCCCCGAACTGGGTTTTCAGGGCAGCTTTCCATATCTCTGCAAGATTTCTTCATCCCTCAACACGTCTGACTTCATTATGTCCAACGATGCATTTGGGTTTCTTCCGTCCTCTTGTGTGCCCGTGAGTAACCTTCCACGTGGATGAAGGAGATTGTGTACAGGACAATTGATTGCGGCATTGCCATTTGGCTTCACTGTCACTCAGTTGAACACGGTCCTTATCTAAGAAGGACTTCCAAGAAATGGGTAGGAGTTTTGGCTGAGAGGAGCAGAAAGCACATTTTCTACAGCAAATTGCTAGCTGATGCACTTTCCTCCCTGCCAAAATAGTGATTGCCATTCATCTTCCTGGGAAGAATGTAAAGACCCATTCAGAGATGCCAGGTTCAGCTGGCCTGTGGCTTTGTGTGCCTCATTTCACATGTCCAGTTTCAAGGGCCACTAAAAGAGGCTCATGTTTGCCTTGCTACCCACAAGTGCTGTAGGTATTTCCAGGAGAAGAGGGAAAACATCGCTGTCCTGTGGTGTGGTAGAAATGCCACCACAACTGTGATTGTGTGAGCAAAGCCAGCCAGTGCTTTTTGGGGCAGCAGCAGCAGCTGAGAGTGTGGCAGAGCGGTTGTGATACTCTTTTTAGAGTCCTGCAAACATTGTTCCCGAAACAACCCACAGCTTTGCAAATGTGCCCGAAGAAAATGCAAAGAGAACTGGGGTGTGAAAATCAAACACTGTTTATCTGTAGAAGAAAAGGAACAAGAATGAACTACACCACATATTTACACTGTAAGAATATTGGTAACAACAACAACAACAACAACAACAACAACAACAAACTATAGAACCTATTTACCTGAGAACAGCTCTAACAAAACTCTATGAAACGTATTTACAGACAACTTAAACAAACTCTAAAACCTCTATCCTGAACACAACCACTGTAAAACGTATGTACAGCAGGGTGGCATCTGTGTCTGTGATGTCCCTAAGTCCTGGAAGAAAAACAAGTAGCACGGTCAGTGCAGTCAGGCACGGAAGGGTGTTCCATGTGCTGCCGGGCTGGGACACTGGCCCAGTGGGATTCTGCTGCCAGAAGGGAGCCTGGCTGGGGGCTGTGGCCCAGGCACTGGAACAGGGCTTGTGTGGCCCACAGCAAGCCCAGGCCAGGCCAGGGATGGCCAGCAGAATGCAGTGCATGGGCTAGCGTGTCCCTGAGCAGGAAGTGCCCAGCCCGGCCCCAGGCTGGCAGCAGGGGCCCCACTCTGCCTGTGGGGAGCACCTGCCTGTTCTGCTGCTGGCATCGGTCTTCATCCCAAGACCATGTCTTCCTCCTTGTCTTTTAGATCAATATCCATCTCTTCAATGGAATCTTTCGTTTCCACCTCCATCTCTTCCTCTGTCTCGTACATATCCACATCCATCTCTTCCTCTCCAGTATCCTCTCCGTCCACTTCCATGGCTTCTTCTCTATCAGTCTGTGTATCGACGTCCGTCTCCTCCTCTCGGTCTGTGCCAGCCTGCAGAGGTAGCAAAATTTCCCAGCCTGTCCCACAGAGCTCCAGCCCAGCCAGGCAGCTGCGGGGTGTCCGCCTCCGTGGAATAGTACCATAGCTCTTTTGGAACAAATGCAGACATCCTGCAGGGATGGAGAGCAAAATCCAAGAGATGGGGAGCTTTGGGGACTGCTGGGGGAATCAGGGAGCAGGTGGCAACAAGGTGACAGGGGTAGGCTTGGAGCAGGGTGAATGAAGAGCGTGCTGGCACAAGGAGCCAAGGGTTGTGTTGTGGCCGTTGCTGGATGCTGGAAGTTCTAGCTGGAGCGTGCACTGTGACATCACCGCCAGGAGTTCAGGCCCAGGCTGAAGTAGACAACGGAGACCGTAGAATGAATGATGGAATCCCTGGGTGCTTGGGCTTGGAAGGGACCCTAAAGACCATCTTGTTCCAAGCGGAGCAAT
Source organism: Cyanistes caeruleus (assembly GCF_971803275.1). Classification (NCBI taxonomy): domain Eukaryota; kingdom Metazoa; phylum Chordata; class Aves; order Passeriformes; family Paridae; genus Cyanistes; species Cyanistes caeruleus. The sequence goes on along the minus strand of NC_141715.1, from coordinate 18,500,159 downwards.
CGTCGCCCAGAAGAGGTTGCTCAGAGCCCCGCTCCCAGCTGGCCTTGGATGTTGCCAAGGATGGAGCATCCCCAGCCTCTGTGCACAGCCTGGGCCAGTGCCCCAGCAGCCGGAGTGGAAAAGAGCAGCTTCATTAGATCCAACTTCAAGCTCACTCCTGCATTTGAAAGGCTTCTCCTCTCTGTGCCCATCTTTCCTAGAGCTGCAGGGAGGCCTCGCCAGCCCCCTTCTCTTTCCAGGCTGAGCATCCCCAGCCCCACACGGACAGCAGTTCGATGCGTGGCAGTCAAGGCTAAAGGGTAGCAAATGGCTACATCAGGAAGTGAGAGATGGAAGCTTTTGCAGATGGAAGCTTTACCTCTAAATGTAGAAAAGAAAGCAAAGTGGAGGGGGAAATGGTGGGACTCTGGCTCTGTTCTAACTGGCGAAGATTTTCTTCTCTTCTTTTCTGTCGTGCTAACCCAAGTTTTGTTGTTTGAAAGGAGGTTTAGCAAAATATCCATCGTCTTCTCCATTGCTGAAACACTGAACAACACCTGGGCAGGCTGAGGATGCAGAGCAAAACCTGCAAATATCTACTGCTGATCGTGATCCTGGGGAATGCAGCTAAAGCCAGCCAAAAGCAATTTCTGGAAAGTCAAGCCTGCTTTACGTTTTCTGGAGTTTGCTTGTGCCAACTTCACCAGTCGTTTCTAAAAAAGGAAAAGAAACTCCAAGCAAAACAGAGAAAAACACAAAGAAACCAACCCAAAGAAACCAATCAAACAAACAGATAAAACACCCCCAATCAAACCAAAGGCAATGAGAAGTTAGGACTAGTTGTAAGGATATCACAGCAGGCGAATGGCTGCTTCCTACTTGGATCACCATCCAAAGCCACCTAGAACAACTTCTCCAAAACATATCCAACAGGAGAAATGGAAAAAGTGATCCATGGCAGCTCTGCATTGTGGTGAAGGATGAGCATGCAGTGGTCCAGATGCAGCACTGCCCACCCTCCAGGCTGCTGTTTGCTCTGCTGAAAGACTCTTGCAGGACTGTGGCCCCTCTCCATGCAATGGAAATCATTGCCACAGCTCTCAGTTGAGGCACTGGCATTTCCAGAGCCAGATTCAGGCACAATCCTACTGCCTGCTGAGCATCTGGGAAAGGTGCTGAGCATCTTCAGGCCTAGAAGCACAAAAGAGCTCAGGCTCTCCCCGAACTGGGTTTTCAGGGCAGCTTTCCATATCTCTGCAAGATTTCTTCATCCCTCAACACGTCTGACTTCATTATGTCCAACGATGCATTTGGGTTTCTTCCGTCCTCTTGTGTGCCCGTGAGTAACCTTCCACGTGGATGAAGGAGATTGTGTACAGGACAATTGATTGCGGCATTGCCATTTGGCTTCACTGTCACTCAGTTGAACACGGTCCTTATCTAAGAAGGACTTCCAAGAAATGGGTAGGAGTTTTGGCTGAGAGGAGCAGAAAGCACATTTTCTACAGCAAATTGCTAGCTGATGCACTTTCCTCCCTGCCAAAATAGTGATTGCCATTCATCTTCCTGGGAAGAATGTAAAGACCCATTCAGAAATGCCAGGTTCAGCTGGCCTGTGGCTTTGTGTGCCTCATTTCACATGTCCAGTTTCAAGGGCCACTAAAAGAGGCTCATGTTTGCCTTGCTACCCACAAGTGCTGTAGGTATTTCCAGGAGAAGAGGGAAAACATCGCTGTCCAGTGGTGTGGTAGAAATGCCACCACAACTGTGATTGTGTGAGCAAAGCCAGCCAGTGCTTTTTGGGGCAGCAGCAGCAGCTGAGAGTGTGGCAGAGCGGTTGTGATACTCTTTTTAGAGTCCTGCAAACATTGTTCCCGAAACAACCCACAGCTTTGCAAATGTGCCCGAAGAAAATGCAAAGAGAACTGGGGTGTGAAAATCAAACACTGTTTATCTGTAGAAGAAAAGGAACAAGAATGAACTACACCACATATTTACACTGTAAGAATATTGGTAACAACAACAACAACAACAACAACAACAAACTATAGAACCTATTTACCTGAGAACAGCTCTAACAAAACTCTATGAAACATATTTACAGACAACTTAAACAAACTCTAAAACCTCTATCCTGAACACAACCACTGTAAAACGTATGTACAGCAGGGTGGCATCTGTGTCTGTGATGTCCCTAAGTCCTGGAAGAAAAACAAGTAGCACGGTCAGTGCAGTCAGGCACGGAAGGGTGTTCCATGTGCTGCCGGGCTGGGACACTGGCCCAGTGGGACTCTGCTGCCAGAAGGGAGCCTGGCTGGGGGCTGTGGCCCAGGCACTGGAACAGGGCTTGTGTGGCCCACAGCAAGCCCAGGCCAGGCCAGGGATGGCCAGCAGAATCCAGTGCATGGGCTAGCGTGTCCCTGAGCAGGAAGTGCCCAGCCCGGCCCCAGGCTGGCAGCAGGGGCCCCACTCTGCCTGTGGGGAGCACCTGCCTGTTCTGCTGCTGGCATCGGTCTTCATCCCAAGACCATGTCTTCCTCCTTGTCTTTTAGATCAATATCCATCTCTTCAATATAATCTTTCGTTTCCACCTCCATCTCTTCCTCTGTCTCGTACATATCCACATCCATCTCTTCCTCTCCACTAACCTCTCCGTCCACTTCCATGGCTTCTTCTCTATCAGTCTGTGTATCGACGTCCGTCTCCTCCTCTCCGTCTGTGCCAGCCTGCAGAGGTAGCAAAATTTCCCAGCCTGTCCCACAGAGCTCCAGCCCAGCCAGGCAGCTGCGGGGTGTCCGCCTCCGTGGAATAGTACCATACCTCTTTTGGAACAAATGCAGACATCCTGCAGGGATGGAGAGCAAAATCCAAGCGATGGGGAGCTTTGGGGACTGCTGGGGGAATCAGGGAGCAGGTGGCAACAAGGTGACAGGGGTAGGCTTGGAGCAGGGTGAATGAAGAGCGTGCTGGCACAAGGAGCCAAGGGTTGTGTTGTGGCCGTTGCTGGATGCTGGAAGTTCTAGCTGGAGCGTGCACTGTGACATCACCGCCAGGAGTTCAGGCCCAGGTTGAAGTGGACAACGGAGACCGTAGAATGAATGATGGAATCCCTGGGTGCTTGGGCTTGGAAGGGACCCTAAAGACCATCTTGTTCCAAGCGGAGCAATCTTCGCCCAGAAGAGGTTGCTCAGAGCCCCGCTCCCAGCTGGCCTTGGATGTTGCCAAGGATGGAGCATCCCCAGCCTCTGTGCACAGCCTGGGCCAGTGCCCCAGCAGCCGGAGTGGAAAAGAGCAGCTTCATTAGATCCAACTTCAAGCTCACTCCTGCAGTTGAAAGGCTTCTCCTCTCTGTGCCCATCTTTCCTAGAGCTGCAGGGAGGCCTCGCCAGCCCCCTTCTCTTTCCAGGCTGAGCATCCCCAGCCCCACACGGACAGCAGTCCGATGCGTGGCAGTCAAGGCTAAAGGCTAGCAAATGGCTACATCAGGAAGTGAGAGATGGAAGCTTTTGGAGATGGAAGCTTTACCTCTAAATGTAGAAAAGAAAGAAAAGTGGAGGGGGAAATGGTGGGACTCTGGCTCTGTTCTAACTGGCGAAGATTTTCTTCTCTTCTTTTCTGTCGTGCTAACCCAAGTTTTGTTGTTTGAAAGGAGGTTTAGCAAAATATCCATCGTCTTCTCCATTGCTGAAACACTGAACAACATCTGGGCAGGCTGAGGATGCAGAGCAAAACCTGCAAATATCTACTGCTGATCGTGATCCTGGGGAATGCAGCTAAAGCCAGCCAAAAGCAATTTCTGGAAAGTCAAGCCTGCTTTACGTTTTCTGGAGTTTGGTTGTGCCAACTTCACCAGTCATTTCTAAAAAAGGAAAAGAAACTCCAAGCAAAACAGAGAAAAACACAAAGAAACCAACCCAAAGAAACCAATCAAACAAACAGATAAAACACTCCCAATCAAACCAAAGGCAATGAGAAGTTAGGACTAGTTGTAAGGATATCACAGCAGGCGAATGGCTGCTTCCTACTTGGATCACCATCCAAAGCCACCTAGAACAACTTCTCCTAAACATATCCAACAGGAGAAATGGAAAAAGTGATCCATGGCAGCTCTGCATTGTGGTGAAGGATGAGCATGCAGTGGTACAGATTGCCCACCCTCCAGGCTGCTGTTTGCTCTGCTGAAAGACTCTTGCAGGACTGTGGCCCCTCTCCATGCAATGGAAATCATTGCCACAGCTCTCAGTTGAGGCACTGGCATTTCCAGAGCCAGATTCAGGCACAATCCTACTGCCTGCTGAGCATCTGGGAAAGGTGCTGAGCATCTTCAGGCCTAGAAGCACAAAAGAGCTCAGGCTCTCCCCGAACTGGGTTTTCAGGGCAGCTTTCCATATCTCTGCAAGATTTCTTCATCCCTCAACACGTCTGACTTCATTATGTCCAACGATGCATTTGGGTTTCTTCCGTCCTCTTGTGTGCCCGTGAGTAACCTTCCACGTGGATGAAGGAGATTGTGTACAGGACAATTGATTGCGGCATTGCCATTTGGCTTCACTGTCACTCAGTTGAACACGGTCCTTATCTAAGAAGGACTTCCAAGAAATGGGTAGGAGTTTTGGCTGAGAGGAGCAGAAAGCACATTTTCTACAGCAAATTGCTAGCTGATGCACTTTCCTCCCTGCCAAAATAGTGATTGCCATTCATCTTCCTGGGAAGAATGTAAAGACCCATTCAGAGATGCCAGGTTCAGCTGGCCTGTGGCTTTGTGTGCCTCATTTCACATGTCCAGTTTCAAGGGCCACTAAAAGAGGCTCATGTTTGCCTTGCTACCCACAAGTGCTGTAGGTATTTCCAGGAGAAGAGGGAAAACATCGCTGTCCTGTGGTGTGGTAGAAATGCCACCACAACTGTGATTGTGTGAGCAAAGCCAGCCAGTGCTTTTTGGGGCAGCAGCAGCAGCTGAGAGTGTGGCAGAGCGGTTGTGATACTCTTTTTAGAGTCCTGCAAACATTGTTCCCGAAACAACCCACAGCTTTGCAAATGTGCCCGAAGAAAATGCAAAGAGAACTGGGGTGTGAAAATCAAACACTGTTTATCTGTAGAAGAAAAGGAACAAGAATGAACTACACCACATATTTACACTGTAAGAATATTGGTAACAACAACAACAACAACAACAACAACAAACTATAGAACCTATTTACCTGAGAACAGCTCTAACAAAACTCTATGAAACATATTTACAGACAACTTAAACAAACTCTAAAACCTCTATCCTGAACACAACCACTGTAAAACGTATGTACAGCAGGGTGGCATCTGTGTCTGTGATGTCCCTAAGTCCTGGAAGAAAAACAAGTAGCACGGTCAGTGCAGTCAGGCACGGAAGGGTGTTCCATGTGCTGCCGGGCTGGGACACTGGCCCAGTGGGACTCTGCTGCCAGAAGGGAGCCTGGCTGGGGGCTGTGGCCCAGGCACTGGAACAGGGCTTGTGTGGCCCACAGCAAGCCCAGGCCAGGCCAGGGATGGCCAGCAGAATCCAGTGCATGGGCTAGCGTGTCCCTGAGCAGGAAGTGCCCAGCCCGGCCCCAGGCTGGCAGCAGGGGCCCCACTCTGCCTGTGGGGAGCACCTGCCTGTTCTGCTGCTGGCATCGGTCTTCATCCCAAGACCATGTCTTCCTCCTTGTCTTTTAGATCAATATCCATCTCTTCAATATAATCTTTCGTTTCCACCTCCATCTCTTCCTCTGTCTCGTACATATCCACATCCATCTCTTCCTCTCCACTAACCTCTCCGTCCACTTCCATGGCTTCTTCTCTATCAGTCTGTGTATCGACGTCCGTCTCCTCCTCTCCGTCTGTGCCAGCCTGCAGAGGTAGCAAAATTTCCCAGCCTGTCCCACAGAGCTCCAGCCCAGCCAGGCAGCTGCGGGGTGTCCGCCTCCGTGGAATAGTACCATACCTCTTTTGGAACAAATGCAGACATCCTGCAGGGATGGAGAGCAAAATCCAAGCGATGGGGAGCTTTGGGGACTGCTGGGGGAATCAGGGAGCAGGTGGCAACAAGGTGACAGGGGTAGGCTTGGAGCAGGGTGAATGAAGAGCGTGCTGGCACAAGGAGCCAAGGGTTGTGTTGTGGCCGTTGCTGGATGCTGGAAGTTCTAGCTGGAGCGTGCACTGTGACATCACCGCCAGGAGTTCAGGCCCAGGCTGAAGTAGACAACGGAGACCGTAGAATGAATGATGGAATCCCTGGGTGCTTGGGCTTGGAAGGGACCCTAAAGACCATCTTGTTCCAAGCGGAGCAATCTTCGCCCAGAAGAGGTTGCTCAGAGCCCCGCTCCCAGCTGGCCTTGGATGTTGCCAAGGATGGAGCATCCCCAGCCTCTGTGCACAGCCTGGGCCAGTGCCCCAGCAGCCGGAGTGGAAAAGAGCAGCTTCATTAGATCCAACTTCAAGCTCACTCCTGCAGTTGAAAGGCTTCTCCTCTCTGTGCCCATCTTTCCTAGAGCTGCAGGGAGGCCTCGCCAGCCCCCTTCTCTTTCCAGGCTGAGCATCCCCAGCCCCACACGGACAGCAGTCCGATGCGTGGCAGTCAAGGCTAAAGGCTAGCAAATGGCTACATCAGGAAGTGAGAGATGGAAGCTTTTGGAGATGGAAGCTTTACCTCTAAATGTAGAAAAGAAAGCAAAGTGGAGGGGGAAATGGTGGGACTCTGGCTCTGTTCTAACTGGCGAAGATTTTCTTCTCTTCTTTTCTGTCGTGCTAACCCAAGTTTTGTTGTTTGAAAGGAGGTTTAGCAAAATATCCATCGTCTTCTCCATTGCTGAAACACTGAACAACATCTGGGCAGGCTGAGGATGCAGAGCAAAACCTGCAAATATCTACTGCTGATCGTGATCCTGGGGAATGCAGCTAAAGCCAGCCAAAAGCAATTTCTGGAAAGTCAAGCCTGCTTTACGTTTTCTGGAGTTTGGTTGTGCCAACTTCACCAGTCATTTCTAAAAAAGGAAAAGAAACTCCAAGCAAAACAGAGAAAAACACAAAGAAACCAACCCAAAGAAACCAATCAAACAAACAGATAAAACACTCCCAATCAAACCAAAGGCAATGAGAAGTTAGGACTAGTTGTAAGGATATCACAGCAGGCGAATGGCTGCTTCCTACTTGGATCACCATCCAAAGCCACCTAGAACAACTTCTCCTAAACATATCCAACAGGAGAAATGGAAAAAGTGATCCATGGCAGCTCTGCATTGTGGTGAAGGATGAGCATGCAGTGGTACAGATTGCCCACCCTCCAGGCTGCTGTTTGCTCTGCTGAAAGACTCTTGCAGGACTGTGGCCCCTCTCCATGCAATGGAAATCATTGCCACAGCTCTCAGTTGAGGCACTGGCATTTCCAGAGCCAGATTCAGGCACAATCCTACTGCCTGCTGAGCATCTGGGAAAGGTGCTGAGCATCTTCAGGCCTAGAAGCACAAAAGAGCTCAGGCTCTCCCCGAACTGGGTTTTCAGGGCAGCTTTCCATATCTCTGCAAGATTTCTTCATCCCTCAACACGTCTGACTTCATTATGTCCAACGATGCATTTGGGTTTCTTCCGTCCTCTTGTGTGCCCGTGAGTAACCTTCCACGTGGATGAAGGAGATTGTGTACAGGACAATTGATTGCGGCATTGCCATTTGGCTTCACTGTCACTCAGTTGAACACGGTCCTTATCTAAGAAGGACTTCCAAGAAATGGCTAGGAGTTTTGGCTGAGAGGAGCAGAAAGCACATTTTCTACAGCAAATTGCTAGCTGATGCACTTTCCTCCCTGCCAAAATAGTGATTGCCATTCATCTTCCTGGGAAGAATGTAAAGACCCATTCAGAGATGCCAGGTTCAGCTGGCCTGTGGCTTTGTGTGCCTCATTTCACATGTCCAGTTTCAAGGGCCACTAAAAGAGGCTCATGTTTGCCTTGCTACCCACAAGTGCTGTAGGTATTTCCAGGAGAAGAGGGAAAACATCGCTGTCCTGTGGTGTGGTAGAAATGCCACCACAACTGTGATTGTGTGAGCAAAGCCAGCCAGTGCTTTTTGGGGCAGCAGCAGCAGCTGAGAGTGTGACAGAGCGGTTGTGATACTCTTTTTAGAGTCCTGCAAACATTGTTCCCGAAACAACCCACAGCTTTGCAAATGTGCCCGAAGAAAATGCAAAGAGAACTGGGGTGTGAAAATCAAACACTGTTTATCTGTAGAAGAAAAGGAACAAGAATGAACTACACCACATATTTACACTGTAAGAATATTGGTAACAACAACAACAACAACAACAACAACAACAACAAACTATAGAACCTATTTACCTGAGAACAGCTCTAACAAAACTCTATGAAACGTATTTACAGACAACTTAAACAAACTCTAAAACCTCTATCCTGAACACAACCACTGTAAAACGTATGTACAGCAGGGTGGCATCTGTGTCTGTGATGTCCCTAAGTCCTGCAAGAAAAACAAGTAGCACGGTCAGTGCAGTCAGGCACGGAAGGGTGTTCCATGTGCTGCCGGGCTGGGACACTGGCCCAGTGGGATTCTGCTGCCAGAAGGGAGCCTGGCTGGGGGCTGTGGCCCAGGCACTGGAACAGGGCTTGTGTGGCCCACAGCAAGCCCAGGCCAGGCCAGGGATGGCCAGCAGAATCCAGTGCATGGGCTAGCGTGTCCCTGAGCAGGAAGTGCCCAGCCCGGCCCCAGGCTGGCAGCAGGGGCCCCACTCTGCCTGTGGGGAGCACCTGCCTGTTCTGCTGCTGGCATCGGTCTTCATCCCAAGACCATGTCTTCCTCCTTGTCTTTTAGATCAATATCCATCTCTTCAATGGAATCTTTCGTTTCCACCTCCATCTCTTCCTCTGTCTCGTACATATCCACATCCATCTCTTCCTCTCCAGTATCCTCTCCGTCCACTTCCATGGCTTCTTCTCTATCAGTCTGTGTATCGACGTCCGTCTCCTCCTCTCCGTCTGTGCCAGCCTGCAGAGGTAGCAAAATTTCCCACCCTGTCCCACAGAGCTCCAGCCCAGCCAGGCAGCTGCGGGGTGTCCGCCTCCGTGGAATAGTACCATACCTCTTTTGGAACAAATGCAGACATCCTGCAGGGATGGAGAGCAAAATCCAAGAGATGGGGAGCTTTGGGGACTGCTGGGGGAATCAGGGAGCAGGTGGCAACAAGGTGACAGGGGTAGGCTTGGAGCAGGGTGAATGAAGAGCGTGCTGGCACAAGGAGCCAAGGGTTGTGTTGTGGCCGTTGCTGGATGCTGGAAGTTCTAGCTGGAGCGTGCACTGTGACATCACCGCCAGGAGTTCAGGCCCAGGCTGAAGTAGACAACGGAGACCGTAGAATGAATGATGGAATCCCTGGGTGCTTGGGCTTGGAAGGGACCCTAAAGACCATCTTGTTCCAAGCGGAGCAATCGTCGCCCAGAAGAGGTTGCTCAGAGCCCCGCTCCCAGCTGGCCTTGGATGTTGCCAAGGATGGAGCATCCCCAGCCTCTGTGCACAGCCTGGGCCAGTGCCCCAGCAGCCGGAGTGGAAAAGAGCAGCTTCATTAGATCCAACTTCAAGCTCACTCCTGCATTTGAAAGGCTTCTCCTCTCTGTGCCCATCTTTCCTAGAGCTGCAGGGAGGCCTCGCCAGCCCCCTTCTCTTTCCAGGCTGAGCATCCCCAGCCCCACACGGACAGCAGTTCGATGTGTGGCAGTCAAGGCTAAAGGGTAGCAAATGGCTACATCAGGAAGTGAGAGATGGAAGCTTTTGCAGATGGAAGCTTTACCTCTAAATGTAGAAAAGAAAGCAAAGTGGAGGGGGAAATGGTGGGACTCTGGCTCTGTTCTAACTGGCGAAGATTTTCTTCTCTTCTTTTCTGTCGTGCTAACCCAAGTTTTGTTGTTTGAAAGGAGGTTTAGCAAAATATCCATCGTCTTCTCCATTGCTGAAACACTGAACAACACCTGGGCAGGCTGAGGATGCAGAGCAAAACCTGCAAATATCTACTGCTGATCGTGATCCTGGGGAATGCAGCTAAAGCCAGCCAAAAGCAATTTCTGGAAAGTCAAGCCTGCTTTACGTTTTCTGGAGTTTGCTTGTGCCAACTTCACCAGTCGTTTCTAAAAAAGGAAAAGAAACTCCAAGCAAAACAGAGAAAAACACAAAGAAACCAACCCAAAGAAACCAATCAAACAAACAGATAAAACACCCCCAATCAAACCAAAGGCAATGAGAAGTTAGGACTAGTTGTAAGGATATCACAGCAGGCGAATGGCTGCTTCCTACTTGGATCACCATCCAAAGCCACCTAGAACAACTTCTCCAAAACATATCCAACAGCAGAAATGGAAAAAGTGATCCATGGCAGCTCTGCATTGTGGTGAAGGATGAGCATGCAGTGGTCCAGATGCAGCACTGCCCACCCTCCAGGCTGCTGTTTGCTCTGCTGAAAGACTCTTGCAGGACTGTGGCCCCTCTCCATGCAATGGAAATCATTGCCACAGCTCTCAGTTGAGGCACTGGCATTTCCAGAGCCAGATTCAGGCACAATCCTACTGCCTGCTGAGCATGGGAAAGCTGCTGAGCATCTTCAGGCCTAGAAGCACAAAAGAGCTCAGGCTCTCCCCGAACTGGGTTTTCAGGGCAGCTTTCCATATCTCTGCAAGATTTCTTCATCCCTCAACACGTCTGACTTCATTATGTCCAACGATGCATTTGGGTTTCTTCCGTCCTCTTGTGTGCCCGTGAGTAACCTTCCACGTGGATGAAGGAGATTGTGTACAGGACAATTGATTGCGGCATTGCCATTTGGCTTCACTGTCACTCAGTTGAACACGGTCCTTATCTAAGAAGGACTTCCAAGAAATGGGTAGGAGTTTTGGCTGAGAGGAGCAGAAAGCACATTTTCTACAGCAAATTGCTAGCTGATGCACTTTCCTCCCTGCCAAAATAGTGATTGCCATTCATCTTCCTGGGAAGAATGTAAAGACCCATTCAGAAATGCCAGGTTCAGCTGGCCTGTGGCTTTGTGTGCCTCATTTCACATGTCCAGTTTCAAGGGCCACTAAAAGAGGCTCATGTTTGCCTTGCTACCCACAAGTGCTGTAGGTATTTCCAGGAGAAGAGGGAAAACATCGCTGTCCAGTGGTGTGGTAGAAATGCCACCACAACTGTGATTGTGTGAGCAAAGCCAGCCAGTGCTTTTTGGGGCAGCAGCAGCAGCTGAGAGTGTGGCAGAGCGGTTGTGATACTCTTTTTAGAGTCCTGCAAACATTGTTCCCGAAACAACCCACAGCTTTGCAAATGTGCCCGAAGAAAATGCAAAGAGAACTGGGGTGTGAAAATCAAACACTGTTTATCTGTAGAAGAAAAGGAACAAGAATGAACTACACCACATATTTACACTGTAAGAATATTGGTAACAACAACAACAACAACAACAACAACAAACTATAGAACCTATTTACCTGAGAACAGCTCTAACAAAACTCTATGAAACATATTTACAGACAACTTAAACAAACTCTAAAACCTCTATCCTGAACACAACCACTGTAAAACGTATGTACAGCAGGGTGGCATCTGTGTCTGTGATGTCCCTAAGTCCTGGAAGAAAAACAAGTAGCACGGTCAGTGCAGTCAGGCACGGAAGGGTGTTCCATGTGCTGCCGGGCTGGGACACTGGCCCAGTGGGACTCTGCTGCCAGAAGGGAGCCTGGCTGGGGGCTGTGGCCCAGGCACTGGAACAGGGCTTGTGTGGCCCACAGCAAGCCCAGGCCAGGCCAGGGATGGCCAGCAGAATCCAGTGCATGGGCTAGCGTGTCCCTGAGCAGGAAGTGCCCAGCCCGGCCCCAGGCTGGCAGCAGGGGCCCCACTCTGCCTGTGGGGAGCACCTGCCTGTTCTGCTGCTGGCATCGGTCTTCATCCCAAGACCATGTCTTCCTCCTTGTCTTTTAGATCAATATCCATCTCTTCAATGGAATCTTTCGTTTCCACCTCCATCTCTTCCTCTGTCTCGTACATATCCACATCCATCTCTTCCTCTCCACTAACCTCTCCGTCCACTTCCATGGCTTCTTCTCTATCAGTCTGTGTATCGACGTCCGTCTCCTCCTCTCCGTCTGTGCCAGCCTGCAGAGGTAGCAAAATTTCCCAGCCTGTCCCACAGAGCTCCAGCCCAGCCAGGCAGCTGCGGGGTGTCCGCCTCCGTGGAATAGTACCATAGCTCTTTTGGAACAAATGCAGACATCCTGCAGGGATGGAGAGCAAAATCCAAGAGATGGGGAGCTTTGGGGACTGCTGGGGGAATCAGGGAGCAGGTGGCAACAAGGTGACAGGGGTAGGCTTGGAGCAGGGTGAATGAAGAGCGTGCTGGCACAAGGAGCCAAGGGTTGTGTTGTGGCCGTTGCTGGATGCTGGAAGTTCTAGCTGGAGCGTGCACTGTGACATCACCGCCAGGAGTTCAGGCCCAGGCTGAAGTAGACAACGGAGACCGTAGAATGAATGATGGAATCCCTGGGTGCTTGGGCTTGGAAGGGACCCTAAAGACCATCTTGTTCCAAGCGGAGCAATCGTCGCCCAGAAGAGGTTGCTCAGAGCCCCGCTCCCAGCTGGCCTTGGATGTTGCCAAGGATGGAGCATCCCCAGCCTCTGTGCACAGCCTGGGCCAGTGCCCCAGCAGCCGGAGTGGAAAAGAGCAGCTTCATTAGATCCAACTTCAAGCTCACTCCTGCATTTGAAAGGCTTCTCCTCTCTGTGCCCATCTTTCCTAGAGCTGCAGGGAGGCCTCGCCAGCCCCCTTCTCTTTCCAGGCTGAGCATCCCCAGCCCCACACGGACAGCAGTTCGATGCGTGGCAGTCAAGGCTAAAGGGTAGCAAATGGCTACATCAGGAAGTGAGAGATGGAAGCTTTTGGAGATGGAAGCTTTACCTCTAAATGTAGAAAAGAAAGCAAAGTGGAGGGGGAAATGGTGGGACTCTGGCTCTGTTCTAACTGGCGAAGATTTTCTTCTCTTCTTTTCTGTCGTGCTAACCCAAGTTTTGTTGTTTGAAAGGAGGTTTAGCAAAATATCCATCGTCTTCTCCATTGCTGAAACACTGAACAACACCTGGGCAGGCTGAGGATGCAGAGCAAAACCTGCAAATATCTACTGCTGATCGTGATCCTGGGGAATGCAGCTAAAGCCAGCCAAAAGCAATTTCTGGAAAGTCAAGCCTGCTTTACGTTTTCTGGAGTTTGCTTGTGCCAACTTCACCAGTCGTTTCTAAAAAAGGAAAAGAAACTCCAAGCAAAACAGAGAAAAACACAAAGAAACCAACCCAAAGAAACCAATCAAACAAACAGATAAAACACCCCCAATCAAACCAAAGGCAATGAGAAGTTAGGACTAGTTGTAAGGATATCACAGCAGGCGAATGGCTGCTTCCTACTTGGATCACCATCCAAAGCCACCTAGAACAACTTCTCCAAAACATATCCAACAGCAGAAATGGAAAAAGTGATCCATGGCAGCTCTGCATTGTGGTGAAGGATGAGCATGCAGTGGTCCAGATGCAGCACTGCCCACCCTCCAGGCTGCTGTTTGCTCTGCTGAAAGACTCTTGCAGGACTGTGGCCCCTCTCCATGCAATGGAAATCATTGCCACAGCTCTCAGTTGAGGCACTGGCATTTCCAGAGCCAGATTCAGGCACAATCCTACTGCCTGCTGAGCATGGGAAAGCTGCTGAGCATCTTCAGGCCTAGAAGCACAAAAGAGCTCAGGCTCTCCCCGAACTGGGTTTTCAGGGCAGCTTTCCATATCTCTGCAAGATTTCTTCATCCCTCAACACGTCTGACTTTATTATGTCCAACGATGCATTTGGGTTTCTTCCGTCCTCTTGTGTGCCCGTGAGTAACCTTCCACGTGGATGAAGGAGATTGTGTACAGGACAATTGATTGCGGCATTGCCATTTGGCTTCACTGTCACTCAGTTGAACACGGTCCTTATCTAAGAAGGACTTCCAAGAAATGGGTAGGAGTTTTGGCTGAGAGGAGCAGAAAGCACATTTTCTACAGCAAATTGCTAGCTGATGCACTTTCCTCCCTGCCAAAATAGTGATTGCCATTCATCTTCCTGGGAAGAATGTAAAGACCCATTCAGAGATGCCAGGTTCAGCTGGCCTGTGGCTTTGTGTGCCTCATTTCACATGTCCAGTTTCAAGGGCCACTAAAAGAGGCTCATGTTTGCCTTGCTACCCACAAGTGCTGTAGGTATTTCCAGGAGAAGAGGGAAAACATCGCTGTCCAGTGGTGTGGTAGAAATGCCACCACAACTGTGATTGTGTGAGCAAAGCCAGCCAGTGCTTTTTGGGGCAGCAGCAGCAGCTGAGAGTGTGGCAGAGCGGTTGTGATACTCTTTTTAGAGTCCTGCAAACATTGTTCCCGAAACAACCCACAGCTTTGCAAATGTGCCCGAAGAAAATGCAAAGAGAACTGGGGTGTGAAAATCAAACACTGTTTATCTGTAGAAGAAAAGGAACAAGAATGAACTACACCACATATTTACACTGTAAGAATATTGGTAACAACAACAACAACAACAACAACAACAAACTATAGAACCTATTTACCTGAGAACAGCTCTAACAAAACTCTATGAAACATATTTACAGACAACTTAAACAAACTCTAAAACCTCTATCCTGAACACAACCACTGTAAAACGTATGTACAGCAGGGTGGCATCTGTGTCTGTGATGTCCCTAAGTCCTGGAAGAAAAACAAGTAGCACGGTCAGTGCAGTCAGGCACGGAAGGGTGTTCCATGTGCTGCCGGGCTGGGACACTGGCCCAGTGGGACTCTGCTGCCAGAAGGGAGCCTGGCTGGGGGCTGTGGCCCAGGCACTGGAACAGGGCTTGTGTGGCCCACAGCAAGCCCAGGCCAGGCCAGGGATGGCCAGCAGAATGCAGTGCATGGGCTAGCGTGTCCCTGAGCAGGAAGTGCCCAGCCCGGCCCCAGGCTGGCAGCAGGGGCCCCACTCTGCCTGTGGGGAGCACCTGCCTGTTCTGCTGCTGGCATCGGTCTTCATCCCAAGACCATGTCTTCCTCCTTGTCTTTTAGATCAATATCCATCTCTTCAATGGAATCTTTCGTTTCCACCTCCATCTCTTCCTCTGTCTCGTACATATCCACATCCATCTCTTCCTCTCCAGTATCCTCTCCGTCCACTTCCATGGCTTCTTCTCTATCAGTCTGTGTATCGACGTCCGTCTCCTCCTCTCCGTCTGTGCCAGCCTGCAGAGGTAGCAAAATTTCCCAGCCTGTCCCACAGAGCTCCAGCCCAGCCAGGCAGCTGCGGGGTGTCCGCCTCCGTGGAATAGTACCATACCTCTTTTGGAACAAATGCAGACATCCTGCAGGGATGGAGAGCAAAATCCAAGCGATGGGGAGCTTTGGGGACTGCTGGGGGAATCAGGGAGCAGGTGGCAACAAGGTGACAGGGGTAGGCTTGGAGCAGGGTGAATGAAGAGCGTGCTGGCACAAGGAGCCAAGGGTTGTGTTGTGGCCGTTGCTGGATGCTGGAAGTTCTAGCTGGAGCGTGCACTGTGACATCACCGCCAGGAGTTCAGGCCCAGGCTGAAGTAGACAACGGAGACCGTAGAATGAATGATGGAATCCCTGTGTGCTTGGGCTTGGAAGGGACCCTGAAGACCATCTTGTTCCAAGCGGAGCAATCTTCGCCCAGAATAGGTTGCTCAGAGCCCCGCTCCCAGCTGGCCTTGGATGTTGCCAAGGATGGAGCATCCCCAGCCTCTGTGCACAGCCTGGGCCAGTGCCCCAGCAGCCGGAGTGGAAAAGAGCAGCTTCATTAGATCCAACTTCAAGCTCACTCCTGCAGTTGAAAGGCTTCTCCTCTCTGTGCCCATCTTTCCTAGAGCTGCAGGGAGGCCTCGCCAGCCCCCTTCTCTTTCCAGGCTGAGCATCCCCAGCCCCACACGGACAGCAGTCCGATGCGTGGCAGTCAAGGCTAAAGGGTAGCAAATGGCTACATCAGGAAGTGAGAGATGGAAGCTTTTGGAGATGGAAGCTTTACCTCTAAATGTAGAAAAGAAAGCAAAGTGGAGGGGGAAATGGTGGGACTCTGGCTCTGTTCTAACTGGCGAAGATTTTCTTCTCTTCTTTTCTGTCGTGCTAACCCAAGTTTTGTTGTTTGAAAGGAGGTTTAGCAAAATATCCATCGTCTTCTCCATTGCTGAAACACTGAACAACACCTGGGCAGGCTGAGGATGCAGAGCAAAACCTGCAAATATCTACTGCTGATCGTGATCCTGGGGAATGCAGCTAAAGCCAGCCAAAAGCAATTTCTGGAAAGTCAAGCCTGCTTTACGTTTTCTGGAGTTTGCTTGTGCCAACTTCACCAGTCATTTCTAAAAAAGGAAAAGAAACTCCAAGCAAAACAGAGAAAAACACAAAGAAACCAACCCAAAGAAACCAATCAAACAAACAGATAAAACACCCCCAATCAAACCAAAGGCAATGAGAAGTTAGGACTAGTTGTAAGGATATCACAGCAGGCGAATGGCTGCTTCCTACTTGGATCACCATCCAAAGCCACCTAGAACAACTTCTCCAAAACATATCCAACAGGAGAAATGGAAAAAGTGATCCATGGCAGCTCTGCATTGTGGTGAAGGATGAGCATGCAGTGGTCCAGATGCAGCACTGCCCACCCTCCAGGCTGCTGTTTGCTCTGCTGAAAGACTCTTGCAGGACTGTGGCCCCTCTCCATGCAATGGAAATCATTGCCACAGCTCTCAGTTGAGGCACTGGCATTTCCAGAGCCAGATTCAGGCACAATCCTACTGCCTGCTGAGCATCTGGGAAAGGTGCTGAGCATCTTCAGGCCTAGAAGCACAAAAGAGCTCAGGCTCTCCCCGAACTGGGTTTTCAGGGCAGCTTTCCATATCTCTGCAAGATTTCTTCATCCCTCAACACGTCTGACTTCATTATGTCCAACGATGCATTTGGGTTTCTTCCGTCCTCTTGTGTGCCCGTGAGTAACCTTCCACGTGGATGAAGGAGATTGTGTACAGGACAATTGATTGCGGCATTGCCATTTGGCTTCACTGTCACTCAGTTGAACACGGTCCTTATCTAAGAAGGACTTCCAAGAAATGGGTAGGAGTTTTGGCTGAGAGGAGCAGAAAGCACATTTTCTACAGCAAATTGCTAGCTGATGCACTTTCCTCCCTGCCAAAATAGTGATTGCCATTCATCTTCCTGGGAAGAATGTAAAGACCCATTCAGAAATGCCAGGTTCAGCTGGCCTGTGGCTTTGTGTGCCTCATTTCACATGTCCAGTTTCAAGGGCCACTAAAAGAGGCTCATGTTTGCCTTGCTACCCACAAGTGCTGTAGGTATTTCCAGGAGAAGAGGGAAAACATCGCTGTCCAGTGGTGTGGTAGAAATGCCACCACAACTGTGATTGTGTGAGCAAAGCCAGCCAGTGCTTTTTGGGGCAGCAGCAGCAGCTGAGAGTGTGGCAGAGCGGTTGTGATACTCTTTTTAGAGTCCTGCAAACATTGTTCCCGAAACAACCCACAGCTTTGCAAATGTGCCCGAAGAAAATGCAAAGAGAACTGGGGTGTGAAAATCAAAGACTGTTTATCTGTAGAAGAAAAGGAACAAGAATGAACTACACCACATATTTACACTGTAAGAATATTGGTAACAACAACAACAACAACAACAACAACAAACTATAGAACCTATTTACCTGAGAACAGCTCTAACAAAACTCTATGAAACATATTTACAGACAACTTAAACAAACTCTAAAACCTCTATCCTGAACACAACCACTGTAAAACGTATGTACAGCAGGGTGGCATCTGTGTCTGTGATGTCCCTAAGTCCTGGAAGAAAAACAAGTAGCACGGTCAGTGCAGTCAGGCACGGAAGGGTGTTCCATGTGCTGCCGGGCTGGGACACTGGCCCAGTGGGACTCTGCTGCCAGAAGGGAGCCTGGCTGGGGGCTGTGGCCCAGGCACTGGAACAGGGCTTGTGTGGCCCACAGCAAGCCCAGGCCAGGCCAGGGATGGCCAGCAGAATCCAGTGCATGGGCTAGCGTGTCCCTGAGCAGGAAGTGCCCAGCCCGGCCCCAGGCTGGCAGCAGGGGCCCCACTCTGCCTGTGGGGAGCACCTGCCTGTTCTGCTGCTGGCATCGGTCTTCATCCCAAGACCATGTCTTCCTCCTTGTCTTTTAGATCAATATCCATCTCTTCAATATAATCTTTCGTTTCCACCTCCATCTCTTCCTCTGTCTCGTACATATCCACATCCATCTCTTCCTCTCCACTAACCTCTCCGTCCACTTCCATGGCTTCTTCTCTATCAGTCTGTGTATCGACGTCCGTCTCCTCCTCTCCGTCTGTGCCAGCCTGCAGAGGTAGCAAAATTTCCCAGCCTGTCCCACAGAGCTCCAGCCCAGCCAGGCAGCTGCGGGGTGTCCGCCTCCGTGGAATAGTACCATACCTCTTTTGGAACAAATGCAGACATCCTGCAGGGATGGAGAGCAAAATCCAAGCGATGGGGAGCTTTGGGGACTGCTGGGGGAATCAGGGAGCAGGTGGCAACAAGGTGACAGGGGTAGGCTTGGAGCAGGGTGAATGAAGAGCGTGCTGGCACAAGGAGCCAAGGGTTGTGTTGTGGCCGTTGCTGGATGCTGGAAGTTCTAGCTGGAGCGTGCACTGTGACATCACCGCCAGGAGTTCAGGCCCAGGTTGAAGTGGACAACGGAGACCGTAGAATGAATGATGGAATCCCTGGGTGCTTGGGCTTGGAAGGGACCCTAAAGACCATCTTGTTCCAAGCGGAGCAATCTTCGCCCAGAAGAGGTTGCTCAGAGCCCCGCTCCCAGCTGGCCTTGGATGTTGCCAAGGATGGAGCATCCCCAGCCTCTGTGCACAGCCTGGGCCAGTGCCCCAGCAGCCGGAGTGGAAAAGAGCAGCTTCATTAGATCCAACTTCAAGCTCACTCCTGCAGTTGAAAGGCTTCTCCTCTCTGTGCCCATCTTTCCTAGAGCTGCAGGGAGGCCTCGCCAGCCCCCTTCTCTTTCCAGGCTGAGCATCCCCAGCCCCACACGGACAGCAGTCCGATGCGTGGCAGTCAAGGCTAAAGGGTAGCAAATGGCTACATCAGGAAGTGAGAGATGGAAGCTTTTGCAGATGGAAGCTTTACCTCTAAATGTAGAAAAGAAAGAAAAGTGGAGGGGGAAATGGTGGGACTCTGGCTCTGTTCTAACTGGCGAAGATTTTCTTCTCTTCTTTTCTGTCGTGCTAACCCAAGTTTTGTTGTTTGAAAGGAGGTTTAGCAAAATATCCATCGTCTTCTCCATTGCTGAAACACTGAACAACATCTGGGCAGGCTGAGGATGCAGAGCAAAACCTGCAAATATCTACTGCTGATCGTGATCCTGGGGAATGCAGCTAAAGCCAGCCAAAAGCAATTTCTGGAAAGTCAAGCCTGCTTTACGTTTTCTGGAGTTTGGTTGTGCCAACTTCACCAGTCATTTCTAAAAAAGGAAAAGAAACTCCAAGCAAAACAGAGAAAAACACAAAGAAACCAACCCAAAGAAACCAATCAAACAAACAGATAAAACACTCCCAATCAAACCAAAGGCAATGAGAAGTTAGGACTAGTTGTAAGGATATCACAGCAGGCGAATGGCTGCTTCCTACTTGGATCACCATCCAAAGCCACCTAGAACAACTTCTCCTAAACATATCCAACAGGAGAAATGGAAAAAGTGATCCATGGCAGCTCTGCATTGTGGTGAAGGATGAGCATGCAGTGGTACAGATTGCCCACCCTCCAGGCTGCTGTTTGCTCTGCTGAAAGACTCTTGCAGGACTGTGGCCCCTCTCCATGCAATGGAAATCATTGCCACAGCTCTCAGTTGAGGCACTGGCATTTCCAGAGCCAGATTCAGGCACAATCCTACTGCCTGCTGAGCATCTGGGAAAGGTGCTGAGCATCTTCAGGCCTAGAAGCACAAAAGAGCTCAGGCTCTCCCCGAACTGGGTTTTCAGGGCAGCTTTCCATATCTCTGCAAGATTTCTTCATCCCTCAACACGTCTGACTTCATTATGTCCAACGATGCATTTGGGTTTCTTCCGTCCTCTTGTGTGCCCGTGAGTAACCTTCCACGTGGATGAAGGAGATTGTGTACAGGACAATTGATTGCGGCATTGCCATTTGGCTTCACTGTCACTCAGTTGAACACGGTCCTTATCTAAGAAGGACTTCCAAGAAATGGGTAGGAGTTTTGGCTGAGAGGAGCAGAAAGCACATTTTCTACAGCAAATTGCTAGCTGATGCACTTTCCTCCCTGCCAAAATAGTGATTGCCATTCATCTTCCTGGGAAGAATGTAAAGACCCATTCAGAGATGCCAGGTTCAGCTGGCCTGTGGCTTTGTGTGCCTCATTTCACATGTCCAGTTTCAAGGGCCACTAAAAGAGGCTCATGTTTGCCTTGCTACCCACAAGTGCTGTAGGTATTTCCAGGAGAAGAGGGAAAACATCGCTGTCCAGTGGTGTGGTAGAAATGCCACCACAACTGTGATTGTGTGAGCAAAGCCAGCCAGTGTTTTTTGGGGCAGCAGCAGCAGCTGAGAGTGTGGCAGAGCGGTTGTGATACTCTTTTTAGAGTCCTGCAAACATTGTTCCCGAAACAACCCACAGCTTTGCAAATGTGCCCGAAGAAAATGCAAAGAGAACTGGGGTGTGAAAATCAAAGACTGTTTATCTGTAGAAGAAAAGGAACAAGAATGAACTACACCACATATTTACACTGTAAGAATATTGGTAACAACAACAACAACAACAACAACAACAACAAACTATAGAACCTATTTACCTGAGAACAGCTCTAACAAAACTCTATGAAACGTATTTACAGACAACTTAAACAAACTCTAAAACCTCTATCCTGAACACAACCACTGTAAAACGTATGTACAGCAAGGTGGCATCTGTGTCTGTGATGTCCCTAAGTCCTGGAAGGAAAAACAAGTAGCACGGTCAGTGCAGTCAGGCACGGAAGGGTGTTCCATGTGCTGCCAGGCTGGGACACTGGCCCAGTGGGACTCTGCTGCCAGAAGGGAGCCTGGCTGGGGGCTGTGGCCCAGGCACTGGAACAGGGCTTGTGTGGCCCACAGCAAGCCCAGGCCAGGCCAGGGATGGCCAGCAGAATCCAGTGCATGGGCTAGCGTGTCCCTGAGCAGGGAGTGCCCAGCCCGGCGCAAGGCTGGCAGCAGGGGCCCCACTCTGCCTGTGGGGAGCACCTGCCTGTTCTGCTGCTGGCATCGGTCTTCATCCCAAGACCATGTCTTCCTCCTTGTCTTTTAGATCAATATCCATCTCTTCAATAGAATCTTACGTTTCCACCTCCATCTCTTCCTCTGTCTCGTACATATCCACATCCATCTCTTCCTCTCCAGTATCCTCTCCGTCCACTTCCATGGCTTCTTCTCTATCAGTCTGTGTATCGACGTCCGTCTCCTCCTCTCCGTCTGTGCCAGCCTGCAGAGGTAGCAAAATTTCAGCGTGGGGTCCCTTTCCCACCCTGTCCCACAGAGCTCCTGCCCAGCCAGGCAGCTGCAGGGTGTCCGCCTCCATGGAATAGTACCATACCTCTTTTGGAACAAATGCAGACATCCTGCAGGGATGGAGAGCAAAATCCAAGCGATGGGGAGCTTTGGGGACTGCTGGGGGAATCAGGGAGCAGGTGGCAAAAAGGTGACAGGGGTAGGCTTGGAGCAGGGTGAATGAAGAGCGTGCTGGCACAAAGAGCCAAGGGTTGTGTTGTGGCCGTTGCTGGATGCTGGAAGTTCTAGCTGGAGCGTGCACTGTGACATCACCGCCAGGAGTTCAGGCCCAGGCTGAAGAGGACAACGGAGACCGTAGAATGAATGACGGAATCCCTGGGTGCTTGGGCTTGGAAGGGACCCTAAAGACCATCTTGTTCCAAGCAGAGCGATCTTCCCCTAGAATAGGTTGCTCAGAGCCCCGCTCCCAGCTGGCCTTGGATGTTGCCAAGGATGGAGCATCCCCAGCCTCTGTGCACAGCCTGGGCCAGTGCCCCAGCAGCCGGAGTGGAAAAGAGCAGCTTCATTAGATCCAACTTCAAGCTCACTCCTGCAGTTGAAAGGCTTCTCCTCTCTGTGCCCATCTTTCCTAGAGCTGCAGGGAGGCCTCGCCAGCCCCCTTCTCTTTCCAGGCTGAGCATCCCCAGCCCCACACGGACAGCAGTCCGATGCGTGGCAGTCAAGGCTAAAGGGTAGCAAATGGCTACATCAGGAAGTGAGAGATGGAAGCTTTTGCAGATGGAAGCTTTACCTCTAAATGTAGAAAAGAAAGAAAAGTGGAGGGGGAAATGGTGGGACTCTGGCTCTGTTCTAACTGGCGAAGATTTTCTTCTCTTCTTTTCTGTCGTGCTAACCCAAGTTTTGTTGTTTGAAAGGAGGTTTAGCAAAATATCCATCGTCTTCTCCATTGCTGAAACACTGAACAACATCTGGGCAGGCTGAGGATGCAGAGCAAAACCTGCAAATATCTACTGCTGATCGTGATCCTGGGGAATGCAGCTAAAGCCAGCCAAAAGCAATTTCTGGAAAGTCAAGCCTGCTTTACGTTTTCTGGAGTTTGGTTGTGCCAACTTCACCAGTCATTTCTAAAAAAGGAAAAGAAACTCCAAGCAAAACAGAGAAAAACACAAAGAAACCAACCCAAAGAAACCAATCAAACAAACAGATAAAACACCCCCAATCAAACCAAAGGCAATGAGAAGTTAGGACTAGTTGTAAGGATATCACAGCAGGCGAATGGCTGCTTCCTACTTGGATCACCATCCAAAGCCACCTAGAACAACTTCTCCAAAACATATCCAACAGCAGAAATGGAAAAAGTGATCCATGGCAGCTCTGCATTGTGGTGAAGGATGAGCATGCAGTGGTCCAGATGCAGCATTGCCCACCCTCCAGGCTGCTGTTTGCTCTGCTGAAAGACTCTTGCAGGACTGTGGCCCCTCTCCATGCAATGGAAATCATTGCCACAGCTCTCAGTTGAGGCACTGGCATTTCCAGAGCCAGATTCAGGCACAATCCTACTGCCTGCTGAGCATCTGGGAAAGGTGCTGAGCATCTTCAGGCCTAGAAGCACAAAAGAGCTCAGGCTCTCCCCGAACTGGGTTTTCAGGGCAGCTTTCCATATCTCTGCAAGATTTCTTCATCCCTCAACACGTCTGACTTTATGATGTCCAACGATGCATTTGGGTTTCTTCCGTCCTCTTGTGTGCCCGTGAGTAACCTTCCACGTGGATGAAGGAGATTGTGTACAGGACAATTGATTGCGGCATTGCCATTTGGCTTCACTGTCACTCAGTTGAACACGGTCCTTATCTAAGAAGGACTTCCAAGAAATGGCTAGGAGTTTTGGCTGTGAGAGGAGCAGAAAGCACATTTTCTACAACAAATTGCTAGCTGATGCACTTTCCTCCCTGCCAAAATAGTGATTGCCATTCATCTTCCTGGGAAAAATGTAAAGACCCATTCAGAGATGCCAGGTTCAGCTGGCCTGTGGGTAAGCTGCACAAACATGTGCTGTCCTGTCACACATTCTCCTCGCCAGACGCAGTACAAACTTCCCTCTAGCATTAAGAGCAAGAAGGTCAAAAGCTGAGATTCCAGAATTCGGAGAATCTAACCGCAAGTGGGGAGCCTCCTTCGGCAGAGACTGCTCTCCGGAACTCTTGGCTACCGGCCAAAATACCATGTGTGTCTGAGGGAGAGTGTTGGTCATGTTTCGGGCGGGGGAAAGCGCGAGCGCTGCGGGCAGGCGAATAAGGAAGGTGTTTAACAGGCGTCTGGCGCGCGAAACTTTCAGAGTGTAAGTGTATTGTAACTCCAACTCGCACGCTTGCTGATTAATCGCTAGTTGTCCTGTGTAAGAAGAAAAACCACGACTTCCTTCTGCTCCTCCCTACTGCTGCTGCTGCTCTCTGCGACAACAGTTGAGCTTTCCCTTTTACTCCCAGATGCTGAGAAATGCCCCTCGCTGCAGAGAAAGCTGTCACACCGTGGGTGGCATACCGTGTTGCAAATCTGTGCTTGCGTCAGTGGCAGGGACAAGCTGCACAAACATATGTGGTCCTGTCACACGGTCTCCTCGCCGGACGCAGTGCAAAAGCTTTCCGCTTGCATTTAGAGCAAGAAAGGCAGAAGCCGCGACTCCGCAGTTCGGAGAAGGTAACCGGAGGAGGCGAACATCTCTCGGCAGAAATTGCTTTCCCGAGCTTTCGGCAACCGGCAATTGAACCAAGTGTGGATGTGGGAGGGTGCCCGTCAGCGAGCGGGTGGTGGAAAGCGCGAGCGCTGCAGGCAAGCGAATAAGGAAAGTGTTTAACACGCATCTGGTGCACGAAACAATCAGACTGCAAGTGGAACGTAGCTGCCACTCGCAGGCTTGCTAATTAGTCGCTAGTTGTCGTGTGGAAGAAGTACGAACACGACTTCCTTCTGTTGCTCCCTACTGCTGTTGCTGCTCTCTGCGACAACAATTGCGCTTTCCCTTTTACTCCTAGATGCAGAGAAATGCCCCGCGCAGCACAGAAACCTGTCACACCGTGGGTGGCATAGGGTGCTGCAAATCCGTGCTTGTATCAGCGGCAGGGGTAAGCTGCACAAACATGTGCTGTCCTGTCACACGTTCTCTTCGCTAGATGCAGTGCAAAAGCTTTCTGCTTCCATTTAGAGCAAGAAAGGTAGAAGCCACGACTCCGCAGTTCGCAGAAGGTAACCGCAAGAGGCGAGCCTCCTTCGGCAGAAGCTGCTTTCCAGAGATCTTGGCAAACGGCAAAAGCACCATATGTGTCTGAAGGAGAGTGCTGGTCAGCAAGCGGGCGGTGGAAGTAGCGAACTTTGCAAGCAGGCGAATAAGGAAGGTGTTTAACACGCATCTGGTGCACGAAACAATCAGACTGCAAGTGGAACGTAGCTGACACTCGCATGCTTGCTAATTAGTCTCTTGTTGTCGTGTGGAAGAAGTACGACCATGACATCTTCCTGCTGCTCCCTACTGCTGTTGCTGCTCTCTGCGACAACAATTGCGCTTTCCCTTGGACTTCCAGATGCAGAGAAATGCCCTGCGCAGCACAGAAACCTGTCACACCGTGGGTGGAATAGGGTGCTGCAAATCCGTGCTTGTGTCTGTGGCAGGGATACGCTGCGCAAACATGTGCTGTCTTGTCACACGTTCTCTTCTCTAGACGCAGTGCAAAAGCTTTCTGCTTGCATTAAGAGCAAGAAAGGCAGAAGCCGCGGCTCCGCAGTTCGGAGAAAGTAACCGCAAGAGGCGAGCCTCCTTCGGCAGAAGCTGCTTTCCGGAGATCTTGGCAACCGGCTAAAGCACCATATGTGTCTGAGGGAGAGTGCCGCTCTGGACTCGGGTTGTGGAAGTAGCGAACTGTGCAAGCAGGCGAATAAGGAAGTTGATTAACAGGCATATGTTGCGGGAAACTTTCAGACTGCAAGAGGAACGTAACTGCCACTCGAACCCTTGCTGAGTAGTTGCTAGTTGTCCTGTGGAAGAAGTTCGACCATGACAGCTTCCTGCTGATCCCTACTGCTGTTGCTTCTCTCTGCGACAACAATTGCACTTTCCCTTTTACTCCTAGATGAAGAGAATTGCCCCTCGCTGCACAGAAACTTCTCACATTATGGGTGGCATAGGGTGCTGCAAATCCGTGCTTGCGTCAGTGGCAGGGGTAAGCTGCACAAACATGTGCTGTCCTATCACACGTTCTCCTCGCCACACGCACTGCAAAAGCTTTCCGCTTGCATTAAGAGCAAGAAAGGCAGAAGCCGCGACTCCGCAGTTCGGAGAAGGTAACCGGAGGAGGCGAACATCCCTCGGCAGAAGCTGCTTTCCTGAGCTTTTGACAACCAGCAATTGAACCAAGTGTGTCTGTGGGAGGGTGCCGGTCAGCGAGCGGGTGGTGGAAAGCGCGAGCGCTGCGGGCAAGCGAATAAGGAAAGTGTTTAACAGGCATCTGGTGCACGAAACAATCAGACTGCAAGTGGAACGTAGCTGCCACTCGCAGGCTTGCTAATTAGTCGCTAGTTGTCGTGTGGAAGAAGTACGAACACGACTTCCTTCTGTTGCTCCCTACTGCTGTTGCTGCTCTCTGCGACAACAATTGCGCTTTCCCTTTTACTCCTAGATGCAGAGAAATGCCCCGCGCAGCACAGAAACCTGTCACACCGTGGGTGGCATAGGGTGCTGCAAATCCGTGCTTGTATCAGCGGCAGGGGTAAGCTGCACAAACATGTGCTGTCCTGTCACACGTTCTCTTCGCTAGATGCAGTGCAAAAGCTTTCTGCTTCCATTTAGAGCAAGAAAGGTAGAAGCCACGACTCCGCAGTTCGCAGAAGGTAACCGCAAGAGGCGAGCCTCCTTCGGCAGAAGCTGCTTTCCAGAGATCTTGGCAAACGGCAAAAGCACCATATGTGTCTGAAGGAGAGTGCTGGTCAGCAAGCGGGCGGTGGAAGTAGCGAACTTTGCAAGCAGGCGAATAAGGAAGGTGTTTAACACGCATCTGGTGCACGAAACAATCAGACTGCAAGTGGAACGTAGCTGACACTCGCATGCTTGCTAATTAGTCTCTTGTTGTCGTGTGGAAGAAGTACGACCATGACATCTTCCTGCTGCTCCCTACTGCTGTTGCTGCTCTCTGCGACAACAATTGCGCTTTCCCTTGGACTTCCAGATGCAGAGAAATGCCCTGCGCAGCACAGAAACCTGTCACACCGTGGGTGGAATAGGGTGCTGCAAATCCGTGCTTGTGTCTGTGGCAGGGATACGCTGCGCAAACATGTGCTGTCTTGTCACACGTTCTCTTCTCTAGACGCAGTGCAAAAGCTTTCTGCTTGCATTAAGAGCAAGAAAGGCAGAAGCCGCGGCTCCGCAGTTCGGAGAAAGTAACCGCAAGAGGCGAGCCTCCTTCGGCAGAAGCTGCTTTCCGGAGATCTTGGCAACCGGCTAAAGCACCATATGTGTCTGAGGGAGAGTGCCGCTCTGGACTCGGGTTGTGGAAGTAGCGAACTGTGCAAGCAGGCGAATAAGGAAGTTGATTAACAGGCATATGTTGCGGGAAACTTTCAGACTGCAAGAGGAACGTAACTGCCACTCGAACCCTTGCTGAGTAGTTGCTAGTTGTCCTGTGGAAGAAGTTCGACCATGACAGCTTCCTGCTGATCCCTACTGCTGTTGCTTCTCCCTGCGACAACAATTGCACTTTCCCTTTTACTCCTAGATGAAGAGAATTGCCCCTCGCTGCACAGAAACTTCTCACATTATGGGTGGCATAGGGTGCTGCAAATCCGTGCTTGCGTCAGTGGCAGGGGTAAGCTGCACAAACATGTGCTGTCCTATCACACGTTCTCCTCGCCACACGCACTGCAAAAGCTTTCCGCTTGCATTAAGAGCAAGAAAGGCAGAAGCCGCGACTCCGCAGTTCGGAGAAGGTAACCGGAGGAGGCGAACATCCCTCGGCAGAAGCTGCTTTCCTGAGCTTTTGACAACCAGCAATTGAACCAAGTGTGTCTGTGGGAGGGTGCCGGTCAGCGAGCGGGTGGTGGAAAGCGCGAGCGCTGCGGGCAAGCGAATAAGGAAAGTGTTTAACAGGCATCTGGTGCACGAAACAATCAGACTGCAAGTGGAACGTAGCTGCCACTCGCAGGCTTGCTGATTAGTCGCTAGTTGTCGTGTGGAAGAAGTACGAACACGACTTCCTTCTGTTGCTCCCTACTGCTGTTGCTGCTCTCTGCGACAACAATTGCGCTTTCCCTTTTACTCCTAGATGCAGAGAAATGCCCCGCGCAGCACAGAAACCTGTCACACCGTGGGTGGCATAGGGTGCTGCAAATCCGTGCTTGTGTCAGTGGCAGGGGTAAGCTGCACAAACATGTGCTCTCCTGTCACACGTTCTCCTCGCCAAACTCAGTGCAAAAGCTTTCTGCTTTCATTTTGAGCAAGAAAGGTAGAAGCCGCGGCTCCGCAGTTCGGAGAAGGTAACCGCAAGAGGCGAGCATCCTTCGGCAGAAGCTGCTTTCCGGAGATTTTGGCAACCCGCTAAAGCACCATATGTGTCTAAGGGAGAGTGCCGGTCATGGTGCGGGCGGTGGAAAGCGCGAGCGCTGCGGGCAAGCGAATAAGGTGTTTAGCATGCATCTGTCCCGCGAAACTTTCAGAGTGCAAGTGGAACGTAGCTGGTGCTCGCACGCTTGCTGATTAGTCGCTTGTTGTCTATTGGAAGAAGTACGACCACGACATCTTTCTGCTGTCCCCTACTGCTGTTGCTGCTCTCTGTGGCAGCAATTGCGCTTTCCCTTTTATTCCCAGATGCAGAGAAATGCCCTGCGCAGCACAGAATCCTGTCACACCATAGGTTGAATTGGGTGCTGCAAATCCTTGCTTGTGTAAGTGGCAGGGGTAAGCTGCACAAACATGTGCTGTCCTGTCACACGTTCTCCTCGCCAGACGCAGTGCAAAAGCTTTCCGCTTGCATTAAGAGCAAGAAAGGCAGAAGCCGGGACTCCGCAGTTCGCAGAAGGTAACCGCAAGAGGCGAGCATCCTTCGGCAGAAGCTGCTTTCCGGAGCATTTGGCCACTGGCCAAAGTACCATGTGTGTCTGAGGGAGAGTGCCGGTCAGCGCGCGGGCGGTGGAAGTAGCGAACTCTGCAAGCAGGCGAATAAGGAAGGTGTTTAACAGGCGTATGGTGCGGGAAACTTTCAGACTGCAAGAGGAACGTAGCTGCCACTCGAACCCTTGCTGATTAGTTGCTAGTTGTCGTGTGGAAGAAGTACGGCCACGACTTCCTTCTGCTGCTCCCTACTGCTGTTGCTGCTCTCTGCGACAATAATTGTGCTTTCCCTTTTACTCCCAGATGCAGAGAAATGCCCTGCGCAGCACAGAATCCTGTCACACCATGGGTTGATAGTGTGCTGCAAATTCGTGCTTGCGTCAGTGGCAGGGGTAAGCTGCACGAACATGTGCTGTCCTGTCACACGTTCTCCTCGCTAGACACAGTGCAAAAGCTTTCTGCTTGCATTAAGAGCAAGAAAGGCAGAAGCCGTGTCTCCGGAGCTCGGAAAAGGTAACTGCAAGAGGCTTCTTTGTGCTGCTAGCTGTTGGTGCTACTGCTCTCTTCGGGAGCTCTTGATCTTTCTCTTAGGCTCTGAGATGCACAGGAACGCCCTGTGGAGGCCAGAAAGTTGCCGAACCAAGTGTAGAAGAGAGGGCTGCAAATATTCTTTGTATGGGAAGAAAAAGCTTATCAAAAACTTCTTTCCCTATGGAAAAGAATTACAATCAAGGATTTTTCTTTTCACTAAACTAAGACAGAAATTATTTGGAAATGCTGGTCTACAGTATCTTAAGAATACACAAAGGAATTCAATCAGAGGTATTGGAAGATATCAAAAGTCGGGTAATGAGGGGTGGCCTCCTGAACAGATCATACACACATATAATCCATGTACCTCGGCATAAAATGAGAGTTGAAGGGATCGGACCGAAATTTGTATGTGAACTTTCATCATAAATCTCTAAGCAGTTGTAAAAATGACAACTAATAAAACAGCCAGAGCCATAGAATTAATAGATAAGCAGCAAAGCTAAACCAAAACTGCAGTATACCAATATCAGTTAGCACTAAACTTTTTATTAACAGAAGGAGGGTCTGCACAGATTTTTCAAATCTAATTGCTTATAATAAAGATGCAATTTTAGATATAACTAGAAACATCTAGAAAACAGCCAATGTAACAGTATAAAAATGAGAATCTATAATGAATAATGGATGGCTAGAAGAGTTTTTAGAGTACCCTGTTAGAAAAAGTTAGGTTTTTAATGCTATGTAGAATAACATGTCTAGTTTTCCCTCATGCCTTTATTCTCATGCCTTATCTAACTAATCAATGTTGTTCAAAATATTCAAATAATGACTGTACCCTGTTGCTGATGGCCACGAATTGAGTGACACAGATTCAGCTCCTGGTGTGGTGAAAGGAAGAGAGCAAACTTTATTTCTTTTCTCTGAATTTATAGATTTCTGACCACGACTAGGGATTGGATAGTCAGGGTAACACCTTATAAACCGCACTGGTCATGAGAAATGTCCATGAAAAGACATGTGTCATAGGGTGACTTTAAGATAGTTTTGGGAGCTAAGGAAGTAGAAGCTGCTGGAGCCTGATGGGAGTTTTTTCTCCTGACCAGTCATTAGTCATTTCTGAGAGCAGATGGTGGTTTTAAGTATTGAGACGTAAGATCAACTTGTGAACACCACCTTAAGATGTAAGGCCAGGTCTCTCTTGTTTTCTTTGGTTTCCGGCTTCTGACGAGGTAACAAGGCTCTGTCCCTCTCTTCTCCTACACCCCAGACCAAACAAAGCCACCAGGGAGAGTGGAGAAACGCAGCCAGCTTGCCAGATTTAGTTTGCAGTTTCTGCTCCTGAACTGAAACATGACACCATAAATATCTGCAGCTTTTGCAAGACTTTAACTCTTTTACTATCATGATGAGACTTACAGATTACTTCTTTTTCCCAGAGACAGGGGAAGAGAGAGAAAGAGAGGGATAATCAACCTGAAGAAGATACAATAAATCCATAAAAGACAGTGAAGAAAAGAGTTAAGTTTTAGATGGGAAAAGAATAAAGAGATGCTTTCGAAGCTGAAATATTTTTCTGTTAAAGCTATGGAGATGGACAGTAGAGCTCTGAAAAAAACTCCATTAATTCATGACAGAGTATATTGGGAAGAATGGAGTGTTTCAAAGTGAGGATTGTGAGCAAATGGTGAAGTGGTTGTGGTATTGTGAGATGCTGGAACAGAGGGGGAGAAGTAATAGTTGAAGATTTGCAGCCTTTAAGAGGCAAAGAGAACACTTCTGTTTCCAGAGAAGCTCACAGAGACACATGAAGAGAACTTTTGCCTTTGAATAACTCATCCTTAAAAATGACATCCCTAGACTCATTTGACGCATAACACACCTCAGAGTGATGTGAAACGAGAGGAGAGAACCGATGGCAGAATTTCCAGGCAGCTGGCATCAGAGAAATAAAAAGCTATAAAAGAAATAGTTTTCTTGTGAGAAACTCCATAGATAGCAGAAGAAGACTTCTGTTTCTCTACAAAGACTGATGAAAAAACTCTAGCAAGAATTGGGACTGTTTTAAACAGCAAAGTTTATTTTGTCTCTATGTTGTCATGTGAACAAGGAAATATGTAGTGGGGGAGAAAAGGGTTGTTCTGGAGGTTTTATTTTGGTTTTTCTTATTCTTGTCGTTTTGTTAATTACCTTTCTTTATTCCTTTTAAGTTTTAAACCTGTTTTGCTCTTGTTCTTATCTATATCTCATAGCAAGAAATAAGTAAGTTTTCTAGTGATTTTTTAGTTGCTGTTTTAAAACCACAACAGACACTGACGTCATTAAAAAAGGAGTCAAATTCTAATTAGGATGGGATTGAGGAGATACCTTGGTCTTGGGCTGAAATTCTCTTTGTAAGGTTACGGTGAAGATATATTTTTGATATATCATATTTTATTTTTTCCTTTTAATTTATGAAGTGCATAGGGGGATGCAGAATTCATCTGTACTCCATGAGAAAAGGGCACTCGTGTTGGAGCGTGTGGATGCTGGAAAGCTGCAACCCAATTAGGATCTTGAACAGAGAGAGATGAGAAACATTGCCCCGGGGAGAAAAGCAGTGAAGCCTGTGTTCCCAGAGATAAAAGAACTTTTGGTTTTTTATGATAGAGCAGCTCATCCTTGAAATAGTACCCCAAAAGGTGACATGGCCCATGAAAGCAGTTTGGGAAAGCTGCAAGACATGGGAGGGACTTTGATACTGCAAACAGACTTTCCTTTCCTTGGACGACGGGTTGACTGTGTAATAAATATATATTGTGCTATTGGCTTTTCGCAAGTATTAAGATGAATGTTATATGTATAATGTTAGAATAGCTTTTGCTATGTAATTTTCTTTTTCTCCTGCTATTAGCTAGAATTTAGGCATAAGTCAGAAGAATTTTGGATGTTAGATTTAGGTCTTACTTCAACAGGAAAGATAACCTCCAGTGAACAGAAGAATGAGGCCCAGGCTACTCAACACTGCTGTTAATGTTTACTGCCTGTGAAAGAAGAAGCTTAGGCCCAAATGAAAAGATAATAAGAGAGAAGCTAAAACCACAAAACTAAGAAATAAGCATCCTCTAAAAAGGCGGATCTAAGGAGTGGCTATGCAAAAAATTTCCTGGAAGAATTTACATATGCATGAAAGTCCAAGTGGCACAATAAATAAAGGGTGTTTCTAAGACACCATGTGTGTTCTTGGCAGAGAGCCAAGCACCCAGCCATTTTAACCCTTTGCTTTATTATCTTTGTCTCCTGTTGTTTATTAGGAGAATGGTCCATGTTTTTTACAACTGTGAAGTTGAAGACACAGGATAACTCTTTCTTGTGGAGAAGTCTCTATGGCATGGAAAGAGAAACTTCCCTCTATATAGGAGCTGATGAAAGACTATTGTAGAGTAGTAACTGATTGAAAATCCTTGGTTTTTTCTCTACGTTGTCTGTAGAAAAGCAAGGAGACTGTGGGGAGGGAAGGAGAAGGTATAATTTGATTCTTATTATTCTTTAATTTTGTTAATAGTTTTCTTCATACCTTTTAAGTTCTGAGCCTCTTTTGCCTTCCTCCTAATTTGTATCTCGCAGCAGGAAATGAGTACATTCTTGTAGTAGGTACACTGGTGATTTTAGCCAGCACTAAACCCACCACATGTGGATGTTTTTGCAGAAACAAATTACAAACAAAAACCTGCAATCAGCCCAATCACCCAACAGTTTTTAATTCAAAATACAGAGCTACACTAATAGGAAGTAGCCTGATACAAGAAAATTAAAGGACAGATACATAAAGGTTTAAATAGTAGCCACACTTCAGCATGCAAAGAGAGCACCCTGCATTGTACTTTCACAACTGAAGAAGAGGAAGTAAAAAAAGAAACAAACAAAAAATTGGTGGGGTTAGACTCCACTTCCCTACTTCCCTCCAGTATGCAGAAGTTTAAAAGTTGCTCTTCAGAAATTGAACTAGACAAAAAGACATGCATAGAATGTAAGACATCAATGAGGTAAGCAAGAGGTTTGACTGGCAACTTAGGAAAGAAACAAATATGTTTTGGAATGCCCGTGAATCCAAGTGGTGCTCCAACAGGATGTTTGATGCCACAGAGTTGGGAAGGGAGGACTCCTGTGCCAGTCTCCACAGGAGCCAGCAGAGCAGGCCATGAGCAAGGCACAGCCACCAGGACCAGCAGGGGAAAGGTCTTCACAGCCGGAGGAACAGGGGAGGTGGGGGATGTGAAAAATGAGGATCACTCGCTTTATAAATTATAAAAGGTTTAATATAAACAAAAAGACCATTAGGAGAAATCAAAGGGTAAAAAAGGGTCAGGTGCCTGTCTCTCTGCCAAGACCACACCTGGTGACTTTGGAATGTTCCTTTTATCTATTTTTGCTGTAGAAGTTTAATGCATATTCCATCTTTTTCAAGAACTAGTTTGCATAACCACTCCTTGGAGCCATCTTTTTAGAGCATGTATCATAGAAGCTTGATTCCTTCTTTTCATAATTTTATTTGGGCTGGGGTTCCTTCCTCTGCAGGCGGTCAGTGCTGATAACAGTCTGGACCCCATCATCTTGTCCACTGGAAGTTATCTTGTTTTGTAACAGTCAGGACCTCGCTCTAACATTCAGAATTCTTTTCGACCTATACCTAAGCTTGCTAGCAGGAGAAAAAGACATAGCAAAAGCATATAACATATAACGTTCATCTTAATACTTGCGAAAAGCCAATATCACAATATGGATTTATAACAGTTAGACAGAAGAGCTTGGGGTCCTGTGTGATCCCCTTCCCCAGAGGGATGCCCAAACCACCAGCAGATGGCGGCGGGGAGGGGCAAGAGCAGGGGAAGAAGCAGGCGTGTAGCATTCTGGCTGGAGCTGGGCCGGCCAGCCGTGTCAGCAGCAGCCTGTGCCTGGAAGAAGCATTGCCGTTCTGGCTCAGCCTGCACCCTTCCGGGATGCTGCCTGCACTGTGGAAAGAGAAACTAAAGCCATGCTCCAGCTCCCCAAATGTCGAGAAAATGGAAAAGGGAGTTGGAGTCCGGAGCTGTGTGGAGAGCCCCGGCGGCCCCACCTCACTTGCAGCAGCGCCAGGAACACCGTGAGGCACCGCACACCCCTGCCACTACAAAGGCCTCCTCCATCTCCATCTCCGTCCCCAGCAGGAGTAGAGCCACATCTGTGTTACCCCACCCCGCCAGTAAAGCGCTCATACACAGTGGGCAGAACCAGCCTCTGCACAGCCTGAAGCACCCATTTCTTTACCCTAAAACAGGTGAGCCCAAACAGCTAGGGAGTGAGGTGAGCAGAGTGAGAAGCAGCAGCATCAGGCAGTGGGGAAAGCCTTTGCCCCTGGTCCAGGGACAAAGGGCTGCCAAGAGAGGAAGTTGGTCCAGGCAGGATGCACGGGTATATGGCCACATCTCTCCATCAAACACGTTCCAAAGGGGAGCTGTGAGAGACACCCCTGAGAAGAGCAGAACAGCTTGGTAACTGATCCATCATTGTTTCAACAAGAGAGAAGTTTTCCTTCTTTCTCATGACCTCGATTTTAAGAGAAGCATTACTTTTCATCAAGATTTAATTTAGACTAGATAATTACAGGCCTCTGCCAAAGGTTTGTTTTGCTCAATAGCCTTCTCCAAAGGCTAGGAGATTATCCTGTCAATTCAATGATCACTTTGAACTACTGCTAGTGTGGGGGGCAAGGAACTGGCAAACAGATGAGTGCTGGCACTCCCCTGGAAAGCTTCATACTAGGCCAGGCACTTCCCTTCATAGTGAGAGAAATGTATCTCCCAGACACCCTTTCCTGTTTTCTGTTAAACTGTTGCACCCCATTGGTGCATTGTCATTCCACCCTGCTACTTGTATCCAAGTTTTCCCCGCCCCTCTCCTTCCCTATATATACTGTGGTTTTTCCCCAGTTGAAGAGAGCTGCTGTCACTGGCTCCTTTCACTGAGGACCGTGTTATAATAAAGGCCATTTCTCAGTGGAATGCCATACAGCGCTCTAATCTCTCTCTCCGCGTCGTCTGCAAGCTGCCGCTGAGCTGAGATCACTCGCTGGGCAAGGGACGTGCCTGTGCCCCTGAGCCGTCCTTTTCAGGACAGCTTCTTCAGAGTAGTCGTGGCACTCCCTGCCATCGACCCCATCACGGCAAGTGACGCTCAACATGGGGCATCTGAAGAGCCCCGGAAGAAGCGTCCACCTGCAGTTTTAACTGCAGAGTGTGCTGCTGTTGAAGCTGCCACCCCTTGAGGAGAACCTCTCACATTCTAGCAAGAGGCAATCCGAAGGGCTGTGACTGGGACCCTCGTTGACCATCTGGGGCCAAGAAGACAGAAGACAGAAGAACCCCTGAGGACTGGCCGCCAGATGACCACCTGCCCACCACCTTTCCATTGGCTCCATTGGCATCGGCCGAAGAAAAGTTGTAAATTTATACTCTCAAGGGTTTTTTTGGCCTTTCTTATTTCAGTTTGCATTTCGCTGCTGGGTGGGGAGTGAAAAGGATGGGGAATCAGTTTTCTAGACCCAAGCTAAGCCCTCTTGAGAGAGATTTTTACCTCCAAGTTGTGGGCACCCTTAATGAGGGAAATTTTAAGTTTTCAAAAGAGGAGTTGGAGAGATTTATTCATTAGATTTTTAAGCATTTTAAAGTTGATTCTAATTCTGTTTAGTTGGGAGATTTTTGGGACAATGTGGAGAGAAAGTTGTACACGGTTTAAGCGGATGGAGATTTTTTTGTTGCTAAGCTTTTTCCTTTGTTTCAAACTATTATTCTTTCATTTGAGAAAGAGGGGAAAAATGTTGAGGGTGTTTCGAATCCCCAGTTAAAACCCCCATCCCCATTAACCTCTCTGAGTGTCCTTAAACCCTCTTCCTTATCTGAGGGGCAGTTGGTGGGTGGACGTAGCCACCAGGCACAGGGTTGCTTCCGTCTCTCTAACACCCCCCCACCGCCTCTCTACCCTTGCCAGGATGGTACTGGCCATGCCCTTCTGGGTCTTTCCTCTACCTTCCTCCCTATGCTTACATACCCAGTTATATCCCCCACGGTTCATGATAATGCTAAAGATGGCGCTGGTAAGATGGCCAGCCCTGCCATCTTGTCTCCCTCACACGCCAGTTTTCCTGCCCTTGTACCTCAAAATGGCCACTTTCCCGCCTCTACTCCTTCTCTTCCTGCCATGCCCTGCTCCTCCTCCCTTTCCACTGCGTCGTTGGGTGTAACCGCGTTGGGCCCTTCCCCATCCACCGGGAAACTCCTCCCTGTTGTGGACCTCAGTCATGCCCCTTCCTACCAGAGCTCCACTCCTGATGTCACTCCAACCTCCAGTCCTCCCAACATGAGGACTGGAAGTCAGAATGGCGGCAACCGGAAGGAAGCCATCTTGGCTTCTTCAGATGCTCACAAGCAAGCCAGTACCGGTTGCCGGAAACGGCCATGCACTGTCATCAAGAGCCCCCCCAGGAGATGAGAGCAGTGAGCCCTCATATTCAGAATCTGAATGTGAAGACCACTGGGCCGAGGTACAAAGGGAAGCCACGTGGGCAGGAGACTCAGTCCTGTCTAAAACAAGATTAGCTTTCCCTTGGTATATAAGAAGAACAGGGCAGGGGCACTCATAAATGTGGATGCTAAATCTGAACCAGAGTGCCTGTAGTTATTGCAGGCCACATAGCTCTCAGGCCTGACTGAAGCCTAGCCTGGGAAATTCATGAGAAGGAATTAAAACAATTCTCAGAGATCCTAAACAGCTTTGCAGGTGTTGTTTTGCAGCTTCTTGTTTCTCCTTGCAAGAGACAGTCAGGGGGGGCAAGTGCCCCTGACCAATGATGGTGGTGTAGTACTTTGTTAACCAATAAGAGTTTCCTTTCTGTACTTTTCCACGTATCTGTCTATAAGACAGAGCTGAAGCAATAAACTAGGGAATTCTCCTGTCGTGACTCCCTTGAGAGTCCATTGTCGTTCTTCCTAGCCGTTCCCAATCGGAACGACACATAAATGTATGGGAGTCCCTACACTACAGGGATTTGCAGGTGCTGTGCAGCCACTGAGGAGCATAGTCAAGGCTCTCATTTTTTTAAACACTTACTGGAAGCCACCTTCGCAGCCCATGTCATGGTGTCCCATGACATTAAAAATATTATGAACTGTCTTCTCTCCCCATCAGAATATATGTTGTGGGAAAGGCAGTGGAAGAAACATTTTAAGCAATTAGCAGACGCATCATATATGAAGGATGCCAACAAACCTAATTTAACACTAGAGCAGTTGGCAGGAGAAAGTGACTTCCAGAAACCATGGGAACAGGCCTGAGAACTGCACGAGGCAGCTCTCCATGATATTGCCAATGCTGCAAAGACATCTCTTCTTGTCACCCCAGGTAACAAGGTGCCAACGCAGTGCTTCACTAACATTAAGCAAGGGGCAAGTGAGTATTTCATTAAATATATAGACAAGCTGAAATTGCCATTGAAAAGCAAATAGAGTGCCCAAAGGCACAAAAAGAATTGTTGGTAAAAATAGCAATGGCCAATGCCAACATGGAATGTAAAGCAGTTTTACAGGCCCTCCCACTTGACCCTGAACCAACCATAGACCAAATGGTTGAAGCCTGCACCAAGCATGTCTCCACTTCTACCGAAAACACAGTAGCCCTTGCGGGTGCTAAAGGGGTGGCAGAAAGGATATCCGGTGCCTATGCAGCTGAAATGATAAAGGACTCAAGCTCAAGCCACTGCTTTAACTGCGGCAAGCCTGGACACTTTTTTAAGGATTGCCTCGAGAGACATTTTTTATAGCCACCCAACCACCAATGGTTACCCAGACCAAACTGGCGTTAAGGAAACGTCAATCAGAGCGTAGGACAGCCCCGTGCACTGACATCAAATCAGATGCTGCACCGCTCCATCCCTCCTGCAAAAACTACCATCCCGCCTCCATGGGGACTTAGGTCACAGGTGCAGTGTTTGCTTCAGCCCACGCAGGAGAAAATGCCAAACATACCATCCAACATTTTCTCCTTGTGTTTGCTACCCTGGGAGTCCCAGAACAAATAAAAACAGATCATGGGCCCGCTTACACCTCCCATAGACTGAGAGATTTCTTCAGCCAGTGCGGGGTGAAGCACGCCACAGGCATACCTCACTCTCCCACAGGGCAATCAATAGTGGAAAGGACACATCAGAACCTTAAAAGAGTCCTTGATCAGCAGTGGGGAGGAACAAAGATCATTCCTCCCATTGAGAGGCTCTGTAAGGCTCTGTATGTTATGAATTTTCTAAATTGTTCACCTACAGAGCCCGACCCCCCCCGTAGTATGGCACTTCTCTAATTTGACCCATGCCAAACTCACAGAGAGGTCACCAATGCTGATCAAGGATCCTGAGTCACAACAGACATCAGGAGCTTTCCTATTGATTACCTGGGGGAGAGGGTATGCTTGTGTGTTAACACCATCTGGTCCTAGGTGGCTCCCAGGGAAAAAAATAAAACCATACCTAGGCCCTGCAAACCCTGTACTGGACATCTCCTGAGACCCACACAGGTTCTCAAAAACAACAAGCCACCGCTGCCTGGAGACAGAGAAATTGCCAAAAGAAGTTGAAGCAGAGAACCACTCCAATCGTTACCAAATCTCAAATGAGACACCACATCACAGCCGAGACCATGCCGGATAAGTAGAGCTCCTGAAACTCCCTCCCCTTTCCCTTCCTGTTCCCTATGCTCCTTTCTCCTTAAAAACCTACCCTTTTATACAATTGCAATGCACCTTAATGCTGCTGCTGCTGGTGACAGGTCATGTGCCCCCTCTGCACAGAATGACCCCACCAGCAAACCACTACCTCAACCCATACCTGTTCTTTTTTTGTTTTAAAAGAAAAAAGGTGGAGCCCCTGCTCCAAACCCAGAAGTTAAACTTTTTATGTTCCATTATAGACCATGGAAGGCAGAACCATCTTTGAGTTCCTGACCCTCTCGATGCTTCTGGAAACATCAGTTGTGGATGCCTGGCTGGTAGCACAGCCCCAGGAGAAGGAATTTGACAGGTTGTACTGCATGGTTGGCCATGGCGAGAGCATCCACACATGCATCCAGAAGACCAGCAACATGGTCCAGGAACTCAAGAAAAAGAAAAAGAGAAAAAGAGCCCCAATGGTTTGAGGACCTTTTTGGAAGTTGGGGACTCAGAGGGTGGGCTTCCTCCCTTTTAAAGAACATTTTCTAGATTTTCTTAATCATCATTATTTTACTTTGTATGTTTAGTTGTTGTAAAAGGTTGTTAGCGAGGTCTCTCATCTGGAAGATGCATTTTTATTAAATAAAGAAGGGAGTTGTGGGGGCCAAGGAATCGGCAAACAGATGGGTGCTGACGCTCCCCTGGAGAGCTTCATACTAGGCCAGGCACTTCCCTTCATAGTGAGAGAAATGTATCTCCCCGACACCCTTTCCTGTTTTCTGTTAAACTGTTGCACCCCATTGGTGCATTGTCATTCCACCCTGCTACTTGTATCCAAGTTTCCCCCGCCCCTCTTCTTCCTTATATATACTGTGGTATTTCCCCAGTTGAAGAGAGCTGCTGTCACTGGCTCCTTTCACTGAGGACTGTGTTATAATAAAGGCTATTTCTCAGTGGAATGCCATACAGCGCTCTAATCTCTCTCTCCGTGTCGCCTGCAAGCTGCCGCTGAGCAGAGATCATTCGCCGGGCAAGGGACGTGCCTGTGCCCTTGGGCTGTCCTTTTCAGGACAGCTTCTTCAGAGTAGTCGTGACACCCATGCCATCAACCCCACCATGGCAGCTACCATTCAGGAACACATAATCACGGAATGATTATATGAAGGTTCTTTATTAAAGAGCTCTGGGTATCAGGGGTACACATACCCAAATCTGACCGGACTTGGTTTCGAGCTGAACCTATTCTATACTCTATCGCTATATAACTTACATTTTCATTATTATTAAGCTTACAATGTTATATTTTATACATTGATTCCAAGCATGGATTTCTCATGATTCCCCTCAAACCCTTAACATAGTTTCTCATGATTCTTTAAGCAACAGTTATATTATTTATCATATCTTGACTACACAGGTGCAGTTTCACATGATCTTAGCAAGCATGAGGCCTTCCCAGGGCCTTCTTTTCCCAGGGCTTGCCAAGCCTAACTTTCTTTCTAACTCCCCAAATTTTCTGTGGAAATCTTTTACTATCACTACTATAAGTGCTCTCTTCACCCAGGGGCTTGCAAAGCAACACCTAGAATGCTCCACATCCTATGCACAGCACAAGAAACTCGCTGCCAACAAGTTAGCAAGCATAAAGACATCAACTCTCAATTAAACATGGCAGAAAGAGGTTTGACAAAAGCACAGAGAGTGGCTGTTGTTAGAATTCCTTCAAGACTAACACACGTGGTCATGGCTGCATTTTCCCTAGCATTACATTTGTTTACAATCACATTAACTTTATAAAGAGTTTTAGGTTTCCACTGGGACTTTTTAAAAAAGTCTTTCTTTTCAGCCATATGAAGAAATGCTATTGTTTAAGGCAGTAAGGCGTAGACACAACATTTTATTCAAAACCTGTTTGCACAACTCAGATTACACTGACCTTGAAGTCACTGTGAAGAATGAAAACAAAGAAGGAGAATATCGCATGGGGCTGGAGCTTATCTGGCTCTATCACTTTGGCTTGCAACAGGAGTGGGTCACACCCCAGGAGCAGGATGACCTGAGGTGCGACTAGAGCACTTGCTCAATGGCTTTTTGGCTGTCAGTCTGCGCTCTGAGGAGACAAGGACAAGAGGGAGGTCTTTTGCATGGGATGATAAAGCATTTATTGCTCTGGGGAATCTTGGGGGCAAAAGACAGAAAATTGCGAGCATGCAACAGCTGAAATAGGGAGGCGGTTCAAAGGGAGGGTATAAAGCATCAGCTAATCAGAGATATCCTGGAGAGGGTAAAAGGCAGGGTTCACAAAATCACAAAATCAAGCGGGGGAAAGTTGGGTCACATGGACTAATCAAGCGCTGAAGTTTAGGGGGTTTCCGAAGTGGAATTCCAAGCATGCGGTGGGCTTAAAACAGATTGACAGGAGACTCAGGGTAGATTGACAACATGGGGTGGGAGGGTCTCATTTGGACCAAACTATCAACTTGGGTAAGAACAGAATATACCATTAACATGAAACACAATGCAACATCTCCCCATTTTCTGTTTAAGAAGGAGAGTTTTGGCATTGAGGAATAGATTCTGATCAGGGGAACACGTTTCTCCATGAGGATTGCTGTGTGGATACTGCTATATGATTGACTTCAATATGGTAAATATTAACTAAAAAAATCTGACATATCACTGAGAAAAAGAACAGTCAGGGATAATCTGACAGTCAATTAGGAGATTGGGTTTTCTAGTTCCTTGGTGCCAGTGCTTCCAGAGGGAAGCCACAGTTACATCTTTGGTGGACTGGACTGATGGTGGTACGGGCTTCAGGATGTGCGGTTTGACCCACTTTTGAGGGACCCATCTCAACCCGGAGGGCGTGGATATGCAAGCATATCCCTGATCCCAAGTGATTAACCCAAATGGGCCCTCTACTTTTGCTGTCTCAGGACTCTTTATTAAAACTGGGGGGTGTTCTCTCAATTTCAGCTGTGTGTTACTGCTGAGATGCCGAACAGGCGGGTTACAGTGTTCAAATAAGCGGTTTAGAAAATTTATGGTAAACAGTGCTTTACAAAGCTTAATCTGTGGTGGATCACTGGTGGTATTACTCTGCTGCTGCTCTAGAACTCTCTCGAGCGACTGATGTGTTTGCTCAATGATGGCTTGACCTGTAGGTGAATAAGGGATGCTTGGTTTATGGTTTACTCCCCATTTCTGCAGGAACTCCTGGAAGGCCTTGGAGGTATATGTGGGACCATTATCTGTTTTAATCTCTTTAGGGATCCCCAACACACAGAG
Organism: Cyanistes caeruleus; assembly: GCF_971803275.1. Taxonomy (NCBI): domain Eukaryota; kingdom Metazoa; phylum Chordata; class Aves; order Passeriformes; family Paridae; genus Cyanistes; species Cyanistes caeruleus. The sequence goes on along the minus strand of NC_141715.1, from coordinate 18,457,944 downwards.
AAGGCCTGCACTAAGTGTTTTTGTGCATCTGTGGTCTTCTCTGTATGGGCAGAAGCATAGACTGCTCCAGAGAAAGTATCCACTGAAACATGAACATACCTCAGCCTGCCAAATTGCGGGACGTGAGTCACGTCCATCTGCCACACTTCACAGCTGTTGAGGCCTTTTGAATTTAACATCTTTAACATCTGTCTCCCATTTCTGAGTCTGAGGATCCTTCCAGGTCATCACTGACTTGTGGGATGCTCCAGATGCATCTGTGAAAACTGTCACAGCATTGAGTGGCCTCCAACTTTGTTTTTCCTTGGGGACTAATTTAAATGCTGAATTAAATAATTTATGTCCAGGTTTATGAATTGAAATTTGTCCTGGGTAGCTATCTGGAGCAAATTGGAGTGTGTCATTTTCCCTAAGTAACTGCTCCAGAACCACTTTTGTTAACTTACCTGATGTTGGGGTAAGTGGTAGATGGATGCATGTGAAGTCACACTCTGCCAGTTCTTGCATTCTTGCCCTGGCCTTCTGGATCAATTGAGCTACTAACTCTTGTGGCCTGGTGATACTTTTGGACTGCTGGTGACTGAGGAATACCCATTCTATGATCAAGAGCGGATCCCTCTGGCCCTAATCGCACTGAAAAATCAGGCCATGGAGGTGTGGCAGTCTTCCCAAAACAATAAACTTGAATGGCAAGTCTGGCAGGCAGCGATGAGCTTGTTTTGTTGCCATCACCTCTTGAGCTTTCTCCATAGCCAGCTTGGCCTCTTGGGTCAGGACCCTAGGAGAACTCAGCTCCTCTCCCCCTTTCAATAAACTGAAAAGGAGGGCTAGGTCTTCTGTTGTTAATCCCAGCCAGGGTCTGACCCAAGTTAAGGACCCACACAGCTGGTGGAGATCAGCTAAGGTTTTTGGGTTGTTTCTGATCATCAGTTTTTGAGGAGTAATGGTCCTCTTGCTAATTTGGAGCCCCAAATACCTCTAAGGGGGCAGCCGTTGAACTTTGTCCTTTTGGAGTTCAAATCCTGCAGCAATCAAAACATTGACAACTAGGTCAAGTGCACACTGTAGTCTATCATCATCGGGGGCACACTTGAGCACATCATCAATGTAGTGCAGGATGATGGTTTCTCTTGCTTTGGCACTGTCGTGCTTTTAAACCAATAACTAAGAAAATTACTTACTTCTTGCTGTGAGATATGGATTAGAACAAGAGCAAAACAGGCATACAGCTTAAAAGGGAAAAAAAAGAAAGTTTATTGACAAACTGCAACAACAAGAACACCAGAATAAACTTCCAGAAAAACCTTTCCATCCCCTATCTACCCACCACTTCCTCGTTCACATGACAACAGAGACAAAAATTCTGGAACTTTGATGGTTAAAACAGTCCCAATTCTTGCTAGTCTTTTTCACCAGTCTTTATAGAGAAACAGAAGTTTCTTCCTGTTAATTTATGGAGTTTCTCACAAGAAAACTATTTTTGTTATGGTTTTCTATTGCCCTAATGTTAGCTGCTCAGAGCTGCTATTATTAGAGTTCACTCCTCCCATTTTCACATCACTCTGAAGTGTGTATGGGCCATGAGTCTAGAGATAGCATTTTTAAGGATAAGTTATTCAAAGGCAAAAACGTTTTCTTCATCTGTTTCTGTTAGCTTCACCAGAAAACAGTTTTCTCATTGCCTCTCAAGGCTTTTAATCTCCCAGCACTTCACTATACTATAATTACTCTTTACTCAAATTTACACTTTGAACACTATTCCTCTCTATATCCTGTATCATGAATTAAAGGAGTTCTTTTCAGGACTTCATTGTCCATCTCCATAGTTTTAACAGGGAGATATTTCAGCTTAATTAAAGCATCTTCTTAATTCTCTACCTTTCCTGAAGCTTCTTTTCTTTCCTGTCACTGGTAGTTTATGAAGTCTCTTCTCATGTTGATCTCTCTCTCTCTCTCTCTCTCTCTCTCTCTCTGGATAAAAAGATTAATCTGCAAGTCTCAACTGGGTAATGAAAGAGTTAACATCTTGCCCAGGCTTTTGTAGATGGTTCGAGGATCTCTGCCGAACAGGAGCTGGAGCCGTCTGCGATGGGAAGTTCCTCATGGCTGCTCTGGAGCGTGTAGTTGCTGCTCCAACCCGCTGCAAGTCCAGGGCCTCTCTCTTTCTTCACTGGGCAGTTTCTAGTGAATTAGTTACAGCAAAACCTACAGCCGAGCCAGAGATCGGCTCGGCCCGGCCCGGCCCGGGGAAAACCTTCCCCAGGCCCCCCCATTTCCCGGCCAGGAGACGGGGCAGGCCCGGCCCCATCCCCGCCTGGCCGCATGGCCTGGGCAGGGAATGGGAGGCCTGGAGCTCCGCCACCCATCACAGCCAGAAAAACAAAGAGAACCCAGAGAGCTCTGCTTTTACATTTTAAGGTAGGGTTCACAAGTTGATCCCACTTTTCAATGGCCTAAACTGCTGTCAATTCCCAGCAATGACCGAAAATTGGTCAGGAGAAAAGACTCCAAGCACTTCCCAGCAACTCCAACTCCCTTAAAGGTAAAGTAACTCCATGACAGGCACACACTGGGGACAGCAATGAAGCAATGTACCACTGGCATATACTGGGACTGTTTTTCATGCCTTGCGGCAAGGTTCGCTAATGGTAGCGCTTCATTGGAATTTCTCGATTGATGGAGGGAACTGACAAGGCAAACCATGGGTCATCAGCAGGGTCAAGAGGAATCTGGAAGAAACAGTCTTTTATATCAACAACTGCCAAATTCCAATTTTGGGGGAGCATCGAAGGGGAGGACATTCCTGGCTGAAGAGACCCCATGTTTTCAATGACTTTGTTAATTTCTCTAAGGTCCTGGATGAGTTGCCACTTGTCTTTTCCCGGCTTCCTGATAACAAAGACCAGGGAATTCCAAGGGCTGGTGGTTGGCACAATGTTGCCTTTTGCTAACTGCTCTTCTAGCAATTCATTGAGCGCCTTCAATTTTTGTTTATTCAGCAGCCACCGATCTACCCAGATTGGATGTTGTTTCCCAGTTCAGCTTCTGGGCAGGGCACTCATCAGCGGCCACTATGAAAAATCCTGTAGGGTTTTTGGGATTTCAATTTTTACTCTTCATTGGGACATAGTGTCTCTCCCCTACAGGGGAATTTTATAGTTCAAAACGAATGGGCGTAAGCTGGCCAATTGCTCATCCAGCCCTTTAATTTGGACGATGCTCTTAGATTGTTTGGCTAATTGGGCACCCCCAATGCCCTGTACTTTACCTCTCACGGGTTGCAATTCCCAATGTGACGGCCATCTGGTGGTTGGGATGATTGTCACATCTGCCCATGTCCAACACTCCATCAAGGTGAAGGTAATCTTCACCTCGCCAGAGTCCACACCCCATCCAAGGCTTGTCTTCTCCAATGACTTCTGCCCAGTGGACATCTGGTGAAGAATTATCTACTGGCATTTCATTTGGCATCAGAATTGCCTGGGTGATGATTTGGCCTTGTGGCATAAAGAAGGGTGGGTGGACACAACGTGCCATGAGAATCAGTGCCTCTGGCTCTGATGTTATGATTGCCGGAGAGATTTCAATCTCTTGCTGTGTGCTTGGTGTCCCTGATAACGACATACTTACAGTCTAGTCCAGCAAATAAGTCTTTGTCAAGTGGGTCAACTGACACAAGCTACGAGTCATCCGTATTAAAGAATGTACTTTGTGTCACAACTAGCTTAAAGGGAGCTTGTGTCTTCCAAACCTTCTCTGGGTCCCCATTCTGACCTGCTTCATTTTTGTCTACATGCGAAGCAGGCCCACGCTTCCCATCTAGTTTTTTAGAAGCGGTTGTCCCCCTCCCCCCTGAGAACTTATTGGTTTATTTTGCAGAAGCTGCGTCTTTGGGAAAACTTTTGCTATGTGGCCCTTCTGCCTACAGTTAAAACACTGATAAGGCTGTTGGTGTATTTTTGGAATAGCAGCAGCAGCTGTTTTCTCCATTCTGTCTCATTTTCTTGAGGCTCTGGGATGATAGCTCTCTTTGTGCAGGCTTCGATGATCAAGTCGAGGGTTGGTGGTGGCTCAAAGGGTAGACCCAGGATGATCCTCTTACAGATGTCATTAGCATTTGCTTGGGCCACTTCCATTATTAGCTGTTCCTGTAGTTGCCAACTCTCACCGGCCTCTCTACTTCGACTCGGAGCCTTTCAACAAAATCTATAAAAGCCTCAAAGGGAAACTGTTTAATATTCACATAACTTTGCTTACGTTCTTTGGTGGGCATAAGGATAAAGACCTTCTCTGCAGCTCTCTTTACCTGTTCCAACACAGGCTGCAGTATTTTTTCAGCCTGAGTTCTAGCTTGTGACTAACCCCCTTCACCACACAAGCGGTCCATTGAGATATTTTGTTGTTGTCTGCATCAATGGCACAGTCAGGGCTTTGCAAGAGCTCAGGAAAGAGTTCTCGTAATAATCTCCATGTCCTCTCCCACAACAGATACTCTGTTTGGATTAGGAGATGTGCAAACGAATCCCTGATATCGTCAGGAACTAGTATGTTTGAGGAAAACGTGTCCTTTAAAAGACCTTTAAAATATTCACTTTTTCTCCCAAACTCCTTCTGAGCCTTGCAAAGCTCCTCTTTATGCAGATAATCAAGATTGCCACTCAGGGGTTCCTCTTGTTTGGGTATAGGTAAACAGGTGCAGCAAACGGGATGGTCTCCAGTTCCAGGTTTTGCATTTTGGGCTCATGGCTTTCAGTTCCCATGCCATCATGGGAATTTGAAGCTGGAAGAGGATGAGAGCTGCCAGAGAAGGAGGAGGGAGCAGGGGTAGGACAGCAATTGGAATGGGAGCTGCTGTTCCCAGGTCACATCATGGGAACAAATGATATCATGGGAATGGGAGGTGGAGACAGTGGAAAGGAAGAGGGGTTGCCTGGGGAAGGGCCTGAGTTTGGGGAGAAGGGAGGAAAAGGAGGGGCATGGGTAGGGGTAGGGTCAGGGGATAAGAAGAGGTTGGAAAGAACCTCTTCTGAAAGGCATTCTGGGAAGAAGAGGCACAAGGTGGGGGCCGAGCCATGTGGCTTCCACCATCTTGTGTCTCTTGAGAGTCATTCTGAGGGGCAGGAGAGGACTCAGGGAAAACTTGGGAATTTCCTTTGTGGGCATTCACTTGAACTGGAGGATTAACAACTGGGAAAGAGGGGTTTAGGAAAGGGTCCTTGACAGCATGACCATTGCTCTCAAGGCAAGGGTACTGAGAAGTCTGTGGGAGGCCAGGGAGTTGGTAGCTCTCCTGTGCAGTTTGCCTGGCACAGTCTTCCTGATGCAAGGGACAAGGATTTTGGATCAGGGGACAAGGGTTTTGGATCTGAGGGGGTTAGTTTGAGCCTTTCCTTTCTTTTCTTCAACTATCACTGATCGAATTAGCACAATGAAAAGAATTTAGCAACTGATGTATCACCTTTATTTGTCAAGGCTGTTAATTTGCTTCCAGCTATATCCCAGAAGGGGATGCTTGGTATTTCCTCTGGGGATACCCTTGGAAAGTGGAGGAAAAGCCACTGAACAAACTTTTTTAACAACCCTTTTGAAAACTTTCCTTTCCCACCCTCCAGGGTACCCAAAATTTGAAAATAGGTTCCTCTCTACTGTGCTGACAATTTCACACCCATTTTCCTTGATGTTAAGCTGCCGGCACAGCAAAAATACACCCTTCTCTGCAGCAAAAGAAGCAACAAGCTCAAGATAAAAGATCCAGGGCCAGTCTCAGGACAGGATGCTTTCCGCAGGCAACTATCATGGCCTGTAGGTTCGTGGCCGCCCCCTCCACCACTCCCGGGGAGCTGTGCACCCTTCCCACAATTTGTGAGCACCCTCAGCCTAACTTGGGGTATACTCATCCTCCTTTGGTCCACTGGACAGGGGCTGCAGGGAAGTCCTCCTCAGGGAAGTGGTCCTCTGGATGCTAGAGGGTTATCACTTCCTCCCCACAAGAGCCACAGGAGAAAAACCACTCTGCTGCACTCAGAGGCAGCTGAGGGCCAGAACTTCTTGGATAAAATCCACAGTTCATCTGTGGGATCTGTTCACAGGGCTCCACATTAGGCGCCAGCTATCGCATCGGGCTGGAGGTCTGTCACTTTGGCCTGCAACAGGAGTGGGTCACACCCAGGAGCAGGATGACCCAAGATGCGACTAGAGCACTTGCTCAATGGCTTTTTGGCTGTCAGTCTGCGCTCTGAGGAGACAAGGACAGGAGGGAGGTCTTTTGCATGGGATAATAAAGCATTTATTGCTCTGGGGAATCTTGGGGACAAAAGACAGAAAATGCAAGCATGCAACAGCTGAAATAGGGAGGCAGTTCAAAAGGAGCGTACAAAGCATCAGCTGATCAGAGATATCCTGGAGAGGGTAAAAGGCAGGGTTCACAAAATCATCATCCAATGTGGAGGTAGTGGGGGAAAGTTGGGTCACATGGACTAATCAAGCGCTGAAGTTTAGGGGGTTTCCGAAGTGGAATTCCAAGCATGCGGTGGGCTTAAGACAGATTGACAGGAGACTCAGGGTAGATTGACAACATGGGGTGGGAGGGTCTCATTTGGACCAAACTATCAACTTGGGTAAGAACAGAACATACCATTAACAAGAAACACACTACAACACAATACACTAGCCAACAGCAGTTTTACTTAAGCTGCGTGAACCCTGAAAGAACCCCATAAGAATGTACTGAGTTATGCAATAAATGAAGTTCACTTTTACCTCTATGAGGACTCCGTGAATATTCCAAGTGGTTTTCCTTTAGTAAGGTAGGATGACTTTCCCTCAGTATTCTTAGTTCAGGAGAACTAAAATTAGTAGAAATATTGTCTGGAGTGGTGCAGCTCCCTGAGGAAGCAGTGTGGGCCATGCAACATAGTGAGTGTGGTACACAGGAAGAGCTAAGTGAGGGTCAAATTACTCCTTACCTTTGAACTGTTACAGCCTGGAAAAAACAAACTTTCTAAATAATTTCTAAGCTTCCCCGTGAAAAACAAGTTTCGCTATTTAAAGTTTTTTTTAATAAGTTGAATGAGAGATAAAAGGGACAATATCCAGGCTGTGGTGTTTGGCAATATGCCAAAACCACACAATTTGCTTAAGGCAATGTTCTTATATACTGTTACATTACAGGAGTTATGTGCATATTCATGAGAGTTTATACATTTTTCAAACATACCTGTGAGTTTAGATGTTCCAGGAATTTCTTTTGCTTGGTTTTAACCTTTGACTTGTCTTCATGCCATCCTGTAGATTAAATAAATATATTTTATTTCTTCTTGTGGTTCTATCCTGTTGTTTTTACACTACCTGCTAACAAAGAGTCAGTAAATTCTTCTTGGTGTTCTGGTTTTTGTCACTGTTCTCTTATCATTCACATAGGATAATCCACCAATGTGAGAATCCACCTAATTATCTTACACCATTTTCTGAGTGGTGCATTTTAATATCACAGTCTCTATTTTAATATTACGCTATGGCTTAAGCTATATTTATCACACTGCTGTTTATATAAGCTATATGGTGCATACATAAACTCACCGGTTATACTATACCAAAAAGCAGTTAAAAGAATATTGTACCATATCAATATATTTGTGACTAATAATAATATGCAAAAGCTAATACATAAATACAAAAGCCAATACTATATTGTCATTTATAACTTTCCCTATCTATGTAGTCACAGTACATTAGCAGACAATAGTGAAATCTTTTGTTTTGGACTCCTTGTAGTCTCTACTCCAGCTTGCTTTCATGATTCCTATCCTAATGCAAACAGAGCAATCTGTTGCTGAAATTTGGCAAAGGCAGGCAGATATAAGACAGGCTCCCATTCTGTCCCCTGAGTACATCTACATAAAGGAAGAAAATAATTTTGGAAGCCTACTGCTTTTACAATAGATATTAGATTTGCCCTCCTATTCCACCATTTGTTTTCCCATACTAGTGAGGAAAATACATAATGCCTCAGAACTTAAAAAGCCCCCAAAAACAAAAAACAAAACAACTACAACAAAACCCCCATAAAAGACCTGTCACCATTGCTGCTGCTGAATAATTAACATTTTAACCTAAGATGTATGTACCAGCATTAGTTTTGAATTTTCAGATTATTCCCCGATTGGATCTTACCAGCATCAGGTAGACAGCTTTTAGTCCACTTTCCCACTACCTGCTAAACGTTAGTTGAAGAAATAAAGGAAAAAAGTCAGCATTACTTTCAGACATCCACAATTTCTTGGCAGGGTGCTTGTACTGCATGAACTTTTCTGACATCAGAAACTGAATCATGACAAGGTCTCTTAAGAGTCAGTGTGTGCTTCTGGGATGGATTTTCATAATGCTTAAAAATCATTTATTGCTTACTGTCTTTTAAATCTTTCTCCTCAATGAACCATATAAAAAATATATTTTATCGAGGCTTGAAAACAAGCCTTGAGGAAGCCTTGCAAACAAGGCCTAGAAAATGTGGTTACTGAGGTTTTTACTTGAGTTTTGGTAGGGGTGTTAACAGATTACTTGAAGGGAGGTTTGAAAAAGGGCCAAATTCACCTGTGCATGTCCTCCTCTGGACTACCAGAAGAATCCTGACTAGGGAATACAGAACAAAATCAGTTTCATGTCCAGCAGTTCCACAGGAAGTTACACTCTTTTGGGACATTGAGCAATTCAATTTTAATTTACTCTGAACCAAGCACCTAATCAAACCAGGTGACACTATAGTATGTTCAAGTTGCCTCTGGCAGCGTACATTTTATTTCAGCCTAAATCAGCTTCAAACTTGGTGGCAGAAAATCAAGAGTAGCTTAGTCATAATTCAACGAGTTTTAAAAGTTTCTCCAAACTTCAGATAGATTGTTTTTGTGTTTGAATCATTATAATAAGTAACAGAATACAGATTACATAGTGACTAGGTTTATAATAGTAATTCAGATAATAAAATACCCACTGCATCATGCTCAAAGCAGTATTTATTAAAGAGAGCATCAAGGTAAGTAATGAAGTTTCCATCCTACAAATATGTAAACAAGTTGACAGCAAGTTATTACTATAATATAAAAATTAAAGCTTACATTGCATTTTTTTGAAGCTACTACCTTCAGTCCAAATGTATATTCTGTGGTTTGTAGCATTTAACAGTATAGGTTCTTGAAAAATGTTAAAGTATTGCCTTTGCACATACATTTTTGTAGAAAAAATACCTTAAAATACCAACTTCCCATTAATAAAAGCAACACCAAAAGTAAAACATATTTTTGTCATGAACAGTACGTTGAATGCGTCCAGAATTTTCTCCACCATTCTCTTTTACTAAGTTATCTTCTATTTTAAAATTCATTATATTTTGCAAAATGTATGTTGGATATTATTTGGTTAGTTTCACATAGCAAAGGAATTAGCAATATTGGCAATTACATTGTAATCAAAGTCCAGCCTAAGCTTATTTGCAGCTGAGGCCACCAATTTAATCCTCATCTCAGACTGGGTATTTTAGAAGTACAGTAGGCTCTTGCTAAGAAAGCTGTCAGTTCAGATATATTTTGGAAAAGCTTCAAACCTTTATACGATTTAAATGGAAATACATATTCTCCTTTAAAACACTTTTAAACCCCAAGTTTTTGTTTAAGTACACCAGCAGTCCTGTTGGTGGCAGTCAGTCAGTTCTCAGAAAACACTTTTTTCATATGATTAGATAATTTGGCATGAACTACATTTTACATTCCAAATCCACAATGAATAATAAACATCAATTTTTAACATTTTTTTCAAGAAGTTTCCTGTAAGAGCTAGACAGATGACTTCTGCAGTTGCTAAGGCAAGAAAAGTTTGAAAATTTCCTGTAACTAAAGTTAAAAGATTGTAATATTTCAAACCCAAACTAAACTAAATTCAGTAAGGAGAACTATGTATCACTGGGACGAAAGCTAATCATGCCATTGTGTGCCATTGTTAGCATCAGCTAACAATAAACAGTAAGAGGAAAAAAATTAAGATAATCCAGTGAACAAGTCTGAGGATGAATTCAAAGATCAAAATCAGTCTGAGATATAAAAAGAAAATATTTTTAGAGTTGGCTATTAAGAATGAAGACAACAGCTAGGAAAACATTGAAGATTTGATCATGTAAGATCTGAAAGAAGTACATTTTTATGCAAACAGTAATGAATATTAATAACACTGCCAGCTTTCCTAATTCCATGCAAGTTCCAGATAGAGGAGTATTTATTTAGTCTTTATCACTACTGAGCTGGCAAGTTAAGTCTGCCAGAAGTTACAGCCTCAGGTACATAGAGACACATAGAGCAACTTCCTGACAAGAGTGTGGTAGAGCCTAAAATACTTCAATGATCTCTAGTCCTAGAGATGGGGTAAAAACACAACTCCCCAAACAGGATCTACATGAACTTGTAAGAGGAACTGTAATTCTGAAAAAATGGCTTACCCTACTCCTTCATGCAGGATTATGACTTGTAGAAAGAGGATCTTTTTTTGCAATGCTTGCTGGTAAAACAAGCATGATTAGTTACAGAAAAATGTGTCAGCAAATGCTCAACTATACAGTAAGAGTGTCCATCTCAGGCCCTGGTTAGTCTACTATTCAGAGACTGGTGAGATGCAAATACAAGAGCTCTAGGTTCCTTAATTTCTTATGTACCTTAACATACAGACAAGCCTCAGGGAAACAGATGAGAAGCACAAACACTCCTGGGGCAGAAGTCCCACACTCCCACGGAGTTTTTTTTTTTGATCACACCTTGCCTACAGCTCCTTAGAAAAGCTGGATAACTACGTACAGTTTTGTTTAGGGGATGGGAGTTTTGCACTGTACTCATTTGGGAGACAGCAGCCTTCCTGTCTTCTGGTATCAAACTGTGTTTCTGAGTTAAGTATTACAAACTTCATCCTTTTAATCACACATGGCCTGCTGGGACTTCTCACTAAAGCACCGAGGTTCCTCAGAGATGCTCTAAGTGCTGTTGCATTTTGAGCACAGCTTTGCACATGGCTTGCAGACATTTCCCACAGCTAGAGAGCAACAACACCAACAGCAGATGATTGTCAATACCTGGGGGAAGGTCTGAGGATTGAAGTCAGAGATCGAAGGATATGAGGAATCCATGCTATGTTCTCTTTGAGGCAAGTAACAAGGTCTGTCCCAAAGATACATAATAAAGTACTATCTGCAAGAAATGGGTTGTTTCTCCCTAAAGCCACAGTAGAAATATACTACTATATACTACTATACTACTATAATATACACAGAAAATTAGAATCAGACTAATTCTCAGAACTGCAGAAAATAATACCAAAGGTGACCTAAAAAAGTAATTTTGACAAATCACTGCATTGAAAGTCATTTCAAAATTAATCTCTGTGTAGATATGCCATGGGATTCTAGGTTATAAAATGATTGACTAAATCAACTAGATCTTTAGAAGGAGCTATTTATATGCAAATATTTTAGTAATAACTTTAGCAATAAAAAAAAAGTACTACACAGACCATCTTAGAATCCACATATAGTATGAAATATACACTCATACATGTTCTAAAGTACATATATATAAAAATATATTTTTTCTTAAAGCAATGTAGAGCAAAACTAAACCAGGGCCTGACCAACCTATCATATATGACTTTACGGCAGCATGACTTGAACACACAGCTCATGGGCTGATAAGATCCCTGAGGTGCATCACTGGAATTGCTACAAGTTTTACTTACCACAATTTTAACCAAAATCTGACTTAAATCATGTTATATCTCTTTAGATGGAGGAAGACAGACACGAACAAAATAACCCACAAACAAAAAAAAACAAAAAACAAAGCCCCAAAACCACAAAACCCACACAACCCAGTAATACATAGAAAGGCACCTGATAATATCATTAGTAGCAGATATCTACAGCATCCTAAGTGTACTTAAAGAATCAAGATGAATTTTAAAAATATCATGAAATACAAGAATTGCTGGCATTCAAAATGTAACTCTAGCCTATGTAGCAAGTCACTAAAATGACGTGCAGTTGTAAATCATTAAGAGTGTGCAAAACTATACAGTTTTGCATAAAGTGCTCTATGTACCCCAGTTTGCTAAGCTTGGCAATATGACACAAAATGATGAAGTTAAGGATGTATCCTACCTACCTCATCTTTCCTTTTCCTTTCCCACCATCACCCACTGTCCTTTAAACTGTACATTTAAAAATTACACATAGGCCTTTTCAGGAATTGTAGTTCAGAAAAATGTTTCAAGTATATTTATCATTCAGTGTAAACTTGGGGACACTATGGTTCAATTTTCACAAGCTCTACATACTTACAGCTTTTCTTAATTCAATTTGATTTGCAATTATTTCAATCTGTTCAATACCTCTGGCAAAGGAGTATTTCCTATTACTCATTTTACTCCTATTTGAGGAGTGCTGAAATCCATGCTGTAACTTGTCCAGATTTAAATCTAAACATGACACAATTATAGAAAAACAGAGTAATACTTTATCTGATCACTTGGGCTCACAGAACCAAGTCCTACCATATCTGTTCATACAGACTCATTCTAGGCATTGTACACAGATCTTTAACACTTGAATTCAAGTTACTATAGTACAGCAGTTTCTCTTGCAGGAATTGTGCAGTACACTTAAAAGTATACAACGGGTCTCTTCTTTACTCTGTATTTTAGTGACCCGTATTGTATCTGAGGGGAAAAACAAAATTATAATGAAGTACTAAGTCACATGAAATGGAAATATGATTCACCTCCCCACTAATCCTATTTAGCAAATGTCTTCCAATGTGCTTTGGACACCCGGTTTCACTAAGAGAATCTACCTATGACTGAATAAGATAAAGTTTCAACAGAATTGGGCAAGAAGAGTAAGTATCAATTGTTTTCCTGGAATGACCCAAAAACTTTTATAAGACTTCACAGAGATTTATACTGGAGTATCTTTAAATTTTATGATGCATGCACTAGGATGCTAACTAGGATCTTCTCTTTGTAGATCACAAAGAGTCAGGCTGTTTGTCTACGGCAACTAAAAAATTCTGAATATTCTTTATCTATTAAACAGCAGATGTTTAAGTGTGCACAACACACAGATAATATTATTGTTATCCATACCCCTTTCAAGGCGAACACTTCCTGAAATTAGGCTTGGTGGTGCCAAAATTAGCATTTCAAATAGAGAGTCTGTTTCGTCTCCTCTCCCTTGCTCCTTGCTTCATTAATTTCATACATATATTTCCCCTAAACACATCAAACTACAAAAGCTCCAAACTTAGATATTGTTGTCACATGCTTTCTTCCCCATTTAGCATTCTGGAACCCAGTTATTGTTGACAAATTCTCCAATATTAAAAATAAAAATAAATTTCTGCTCTATGAATAATGCCAATATACACGGAAAGAACAAACTCAATTAACCAGGATTATACTTGCTTCTTTACGGCCTATTAAACTATTAAAGTTTTCACAGACTTCATACTCTGAGTTCTGCGAAGGCCTCTCTGAGCAAACATTTCATCCTCTGAATGTGTCCCCTCCATCTCTTCATCTGTTTTATCATCTCCAGGATTTTTTTCCAGTGGGGTTTTGTAACCTTTAGAAAAAAAAATATTTAAAAAATAGTAGCTGTAACTTTTTGACTTCTAAGAAAGCAGTGATTTTTATCTTGATTTATGCTTTTAGATGATGTGCTTATTTCAAAACAGAAACATCTACTTTGCCACGAGTTTGGTACTTCTAATCCTGACACTTGGTTCCACAGGTATGTAATGCAGTGCTTCTTCAGTTGTCAAGACTGAAATCACAAGTTTGCTGACATCTTCTGCTTTACACTGAACTGCAAAAACTTTAGTGATCGTCTAAAGAAGTACCTAAGATTTTAGGACACAATCCACATGAGAAGGTGGTTACACTTATAATAAACCTTTAAAGATCCCTCCCAATACAAACCATTTGATGACTTGCATTCATAGGATCTTTCTTCATACACTCATCCTCCTGCATTTTTAATACCAAAGCTTCTTTCATTTCGGTAACACACCAAAGTACTGTTAAGAGTTGTTAACATACTACAAAACCAGGACCAAGGTTATTACCTAAGACTCTCACTAGAGGGCACTAACTGCTTAAAAATACACTCCGAAAGCTCCTTGGGGTCCAACAGCCCCGAATCTCCACCACAGACCTATCGCAAAGCTACCAAATCCAGTCTGATTCCTTCCTCCACTGAACACTCCTTTTATCCCAGAATCTACTGGCTGTAACACTCAGGAACACCTTTTAGACTCTAAACCAAATTTTATCAATGACCTGTGTACATTTTATCTTAAGCCAATATTTTATTTAGGCTTATCTAATTTTTTTCATCAATTTTTTTCCCTAGAAATTAGAATCACGTCATCCATTCCACAGCTACTTGAGACAAACATTCGGTCATTCTCTTCTGCCATTTTAGAGGCAACATGTCTCTGCTTCCAGTACAGTTTCAATTAATCTTTTTCAATACAGAAGATTTGAATCACATCTCTTTCTCTGTTTCAGAGTAGCAGTGTTTGCAGTGACACCAATACTTTTTTATCTGCATTTGTAATACCTGATGCATCGGCATCCCATCTGCCTTTTTCACAGCAAGAGCACTGCCAGCTCAGCATCATCCTACAATCCACATCCTACAACTAGGCCTTTTAAATCAATTTGCACAGAACTCCTGGCCCAGACAAAAAATAAGATCCAGCTCAGCACAAGAGAATATTGCTACACAGTGTTCCTAAATCTATGTGTACTTTTGATCTTTTTTAAGTTCCTAATGCTGAAGAAAATTCAAAGAAAACATGAGAGGTGTATGCTAGATAAGACCAGGACCAGAAAAAATTAATTAAGTTCAACTAGCTGTAAGAAAGCTTTTTGACATTTGAGATTGAATCTCACAATCGGTGATTATTTATATAGTATAAACTGAAAATTTTTTTTAAAAAAATTAGAGCATTTTTAAGCTATTTCAGACAGGTAAATAATGCTCTCTTACTGAGGAACAGATCCTGCACAACAGCTGCAGTGACATTATCTCTAGTGCAACTCTTTGTGAATTCTTGGCTTTCTCTCCAGCCAGAGACTTCAGTTCACACTGCCCTGCACAGGATACCTTCTGGAAACTCCAATTCAGATTAGGTCCCTTCAGCTGGTCACCTATTCCTTAGAATGGGCTAGCACACTATTCATGAAATTCCTTGGACCCCACAAATGCTATCCCTCCCCAAAATGGGGGGATGAGAAGGAATGACAGTCTTAGGTGAAAAGAAATAGCCCAGACCCACTTCTTTTGTGGGAAACAGCAGTTCCTATACATCACAGTCTTGCTATTTCAAAATTACGTAGTTAGCAGACCTTCAGCAAAACCTTCCTTCAAGTGTCAGAAGCTCAAGGGCAAAGTGATGATGACAATAACAGTATATGTAACATAATAATGAAATAATACTATCTTTCAACAAAATCATATATTGATCACCACACACCATCTATTAACACTTCTGAGTGTTAATAGACATCAGTCTATTATGACAACTTGATGCCTTTATTATTCGTATCACCATATACAATTTTACATTTTGATCTATTACTACAAACCTGGTGTTGTGGTTTTAAAGCAGTAACTAAAAAATCACTAGAAAACTTACTTATTTCTTGCTGTGA
Organism: Cyanistes caeruleus; assembly: GCF_971803275.1. NCBI lineage: Eukaryota > Metazoa > Chordata > Aves > Passeriformes > Paridae > Cyanistes > Cyanistes caeruleus. The sequence continues at coordinate 18,442,200 of NC_141715.1, read as the reverse complement.
GATGTGGATTAGAACAAGAGCAAAACAGGCTTAAAACTTAAAAGGAATAAAGAAAGTTTATTAACAAAAACTACAAGAATAAGAAGCCAGAATAAAACCTCCAGAACAACCCTTCTCTGCCTCACTACCCAACCATTCCCTTGTTCACATGACAACATAGAGACAAAAACAACTCTTTTGTTTAAAACAGTCCCAATTCTTGCTAGAGTCTTTTCATCAGTCTTTGTAGAGAAATAGAAGTCGTCTTCTGCTATCTATGGAGTTTCTCACAAGAAAACTATTTCTTTTATAGCTTTTTATTTCTCTGATGCCAGCTGCCTGGAAATTCTGCCATCGGTTCTCTCCTCTCGTTTCACATCACTCTGAGGTGTGTTATGCGTCAAATGAGTCTAGGGATGTCATTTTTAAGGATGAGTTATTCAAAGGCAAAAGTTCTCTTCATGTGTCTCTGTGAGCTTCTCTGGAAACAGAAGTGTTCTCTTTGCCTCTTAAAGGCTGCAAATCTTCAACTATTACTTCTCCCCCTCTATTCCAGCATCTCACAGTACCACAACCACTTCACCATTTGCTCAAAATCCTCACTTTGAAACACTCCATTCCTCCCAATATACTGTCATGAATTAAAGTTTTTTTCAGAACACTACTGTCCGTCTCCATAGCTTTAACAGAAAAATATTTCAGCTTATTAAAGCATCTTCTTCTTTCTCTACCTCCTCTGAGGCTTAATTCCTTTCTTCACTATCTTTGATAGTTTATAGGGTCTCTTTTACATGCTGATCACTTTCTCTCTCTGGAAAAAAGGATTTTTTCCTCATCTGGGTAATGAAAGGGTTAAAATCTTGCCCAGGCCTGGTAGGTGGTTAGAGCTGTCTGCGATGGCCTCTCCTTACTTGGCAGTCTCTGGTAAAACTCAGCAGTGCTAGAAACTGCAGCCGAGCCGGGGGAACTGGCCTGACCCGGCCTGGGCCTGCTCACCTCCCCGCCACTCCCTTCCGCGGCCTTGTCTGGCCTGCTGTGGGGGAGGAGGAGGCTGAGCCGGAACCTGTTACTTCTTCAAAAGCCAGAAACCAAAGAGAACAAGAAATTCTCAGGTTTAGGTCTTAAAGTAGGTGTTCACAGGTTGATCTCACTTTTCAATGGTCAAAACCACTGTCAGCTCTCAGAAATAGCTAGCTATTGGTCGGAGAAAAAACTCCCATCAGCCTCCAGCAGTTTTAGCTTCCCTAGCTCTCAAAGCTAATATTAAAGGTGAAGAACTTAACAGATATATAAATATAAAGCAGGAGATTGGGAATACTAGTATCATAAAGTCACCCCAGGACACCTGGTGAAGTAATTTCTATTAATTTTCTCTTTTATTTACTGAGCTTCCATATGTTTTCATGTTTAACTTCTTTTACATTTGTCACAGAAACACTACTTAATCATATAACGTTTGACTTCCAATTAAGTTTTACTTTGGTAATAAGTTCTTGTTGCCAATTGGCAATGACAGGAGTAATGAATACAGTGTGATTACACTGGGAGTGGATGAGAGAAGAAAGTAATTCAGGAAGAATTGAACTGCCATAATTTACTTTGAGTGTACTCTGTTTAAGTCTACTGGAGTTCTTTGAGGCCTTTTCCATTTAGAAAGAGGGTAAATGTATTTCTGCTCTTCCACTTTTGCTTTGGGTGAATTGTTCTTTTAGGCAGGGAAAAGAAAAGATACATACCTGAAGATTCACTTACAGAGGTTCTGGTTTTCTTTTTAGCTTCTGGCAAAGTCTGATAAGGTCTCTGTCCAACAGACTCATCTCCTTGTATAGTAGTCAAATCATGCATACTGAAACTTCCCAGTTTCTCAGTTATTGCACCTTGGCTCTGAAATACAACAACAGTATCTTTGGAAACCAGGCAGAGGTTTAACTTTGCTGCTTAGCTTGGGTTAAGATGTTTAAGCCCATGCTTCCTTGCTGCACAACAGAATACATTGAACATACACATGCAGCTGCTTTACATCTGATTTAGGTATTACTTTTACCCATGCTTAACTGTATATTGCTTGCAGATGACAAAGTTACACAAGCTAGCAGCTTAATTAAAAATGCTGCACTTCACTCCTTTAATCCGAGCAAATAAAGATGTGGGTGAGGGCAAGTGTTTAAAAGAAACACACATCAGAAATGTTAACTTCAAACATAGCAGCTCAAGGTAGCATGACAGTAACACCTGCATTTTAAAGAGTATGGTTGAAGATAGTTTTCTTCTGCTATTTTATATTTTATCCTCCACAAATCTGAATAAAGTGAAGGAGAAACATGTTAAAAATATACTCTGTAACATTAATTCAAATAACTGAGAAACTGGCAGCACTACAAAAGGAGCTCCAGTTGACAGAAACTTGAAACTGCAAACCAAAGAGTCTAGCCTGGACTACAGGATAGCAAGTTCTCTTACTAGTATAGCTTTACTGACATAATACCAATGCAAAATCTAATGCTACACAGGAGAATAGTTAATCACATATGAACATTAAGTATTCCTTCTCCAATTGTCTTCACTTCTTTTCTGTATGGAACATATGGAAATTTCCCTGTTGGAAAGAAAGGTCATCCAGCAGCTCTTTCATCTTACATTAGATGATGTTACTACTAAAGCATTAAAGATTAATTTATTACACAAGCAACTAAAAGAATATGACCATGAGTAAAGTACTCAAAGTCATGTTAAAATAACACCTAATTCTTCCTTCTCTGGCATAAGGCAAAAAATAACCATTTTAGGGAAAGGTTAACAAGCCTGTGCATGAATTCCACTTCAAACAAGTGTTAAAATAGTTAATTTCATTCTTACAAATGAAGATTTTAAGTAAAATTCTTTGTTTGATCAGCATGTTAGCTAGCAGGAGCAGAAACCTGGGTACAATTCCATACAACTTTTTCTGCAACAGCACCAGCAGAAGGCAATTCTGGTGTCGCTGGCCACAGCCGTTTGTTCCCGCACTTATGACAACAACTGTTTGCCATTGGTAGACCAGCATATTGAATTATTCCGTGCTAAGAATAGCCATGTAAAGTGAAGAGACAATTGAATGAAAGCTATTTGAGTTTGCTTGGGTACCAAAGGGCAGGAGGGAAAAGTGGCTGAAACCTAATTTTAATTTTCTAATGACTAGTTATTACTACAGTATATAAAATTAACATAGTGAACAGAGTGCTATTTAAGCACAAGAAACCTATTATAATTCTTACTCCACCATTCATACATTGTCACCAAACAATAACAAAGAAAAGGTTTCTTGTGAGAGAAGTAGGAGCCTTAACTTTTCTCTCTCTTTCTACAAACTTGTATGATTACTCAGTTCTCAAAAACTTAAGTACAGCTTGCCTTTGAGTTAAAAATGCACTATGAATGCTGTACAGTGTCTGTATTAAAGGTTATAGAAATTCTGAAGTCAAATTGATTTCCCCAAAATGGCTTAAGACAGGTCTCCTAAGGTTCCTCCTAAGGCAGAAAAAATCCTGCCCTTCCACTACTCCACTTCTTGCACTGAAAAGTATTTCAAGTAAAATACATCAGGAACCAGCTATACTTTATCAGCTGCTAGGACATGGAGAAGAGGACTGGAGAAGGAACTGCTTCTTTTGACAAGTAACAGCTTACAGTATATACATTACTCTGCTATAGCATAAAGACTGTTCATCAGTCCATGTCCAATGCTTGAAGAGGACTTAAGTCTCAGTCACTGAATGCTGGTGAATATGTAAAATGGGCCTAGTTGGTTCACAGCAGAATCCATACAAATTCAGCACAATTCCACTCACCAAATGTGAAGAGTCTACTTAAAATAGTGACAGAAGCTGGTTTTGGCCAGCAGCAGAAGTATAGAAAGACACTTGTTTAGTTGCCCAGAAAGTTCATTCACCATGTGATATACTACAAAAAGACATTTGGAAATTGTATAGCAACTAAACATAACAACTAAAATACTAAGAATTCACATTACAAGCCTGTAGTTCTTATTCCACTGTAGATAAAGGACTAGATGCAAGCTAGGAACATTCAACCCTATTTTCCAGTGAAGCTTTTGGATACAGAATTTTGTTTTTCAAAGGGAAAAATAAAGTCAAGGATGTGCCATAAAATAACCTTGTGCCCTTAACCAAACTGCATGGTTGAGCTGGAGCTCCTGTGGCGCCTCAGAGAGGATCGTTTCAGAACTACTTGCCAAGATGGAAAGTTTTACTCAAGTTACACACAGTTACGCACAGAAAACATTGAGAAGTTTGAAAGGATATGTATACAAATAATGATGCAGTACACATGCCTGAGAGTCACAGTAGGAATGGGAGTTGCACAACAACCGGACAGTCCCCATCACACATACTAACCCTATGTAGATACTCCCTACAGTGCCTCCAGTCTCTATCCCACCACTGGGAACATCCAGTCTAGCCAAATCAAGATTGATATCTACTTTAACTCCACTGCATAGACTGAAGGACAAATTCAAGGTGTTCTGTGGGAGTGTACATATCACTGTGCTCACACTGCATGTAAGACTTAAGATTCTTCCACCCCCATGCTCAAAAGCAGCTGTTAATTGCTTTCTGCTGAAGCAAAGCGTTCTGTGAAGGTCTGGATTACTATCAGCTTAGGATAAAAGTCTGGCTGAAAAATATTAAATTCTTTCCTACTGCAGGAAATGTGTGATTAAATGTTCTCCACTGCAGGAAATGTGAAAGTAACATTGACATTTAAAATAATGCTTTAAGAGCTTTGATATTTTGTTTGAAAGGTCAGAGTTACAGCTTGAAAGCAACATGTTTGCCCTAAAAACTGAAATTCAGTTGTAGGTGGAGCTGAAGAGGACCTCCTGCTTCCACTCCCATGCCATGGATATGGCAGAAGCTGCCAGCTCTCCCCAGATATACACACTCCAAGATGCTGCTCAGGAGAAGATGGCAGAGCAGTTACCACTGGTGGCCTGTTATACTGACAGTTCCTGCCAGTAAGGAAGGTATACATTAGGTTGCACTCAGGCCAGAGGCTGGTGACTAAATTACAGCATAAAAGATTGAGACACATATATTTACAATGCCAGGGGAAGAAAAAAAAAATTAAAAAAAAATCACACAACTTAGCACTAAAATTTCTATGTATGCAAACACTGAAGAGGGATGAACTGTGAAGTCTGTGTGTTGTCTTAAAGAAAACGCAAGTCTTTGAGAATGATTTTTCTTCATTATTCAATAGCATTTCCTAAAACATACTAACCATTTTTTGGAGTCCACATTCATTAACAGTGATCAATGTGACCAATTAAAGTCATAATATGTTTTTAAATCAATTTTTAAAAATAAATGAAGCCTATTTAAGGGTCTCCTTTCAAGACTACTCAGCCTCTGGTATGTTATTAGTATGCAGTCTCATCAGCTGACCCTCATAAATGAAATTACATTTTCTATTCTGTTATTGAGCATGTGCTTTTACAGTCTGTATGCTTAAGCCAGGGAAGTAAACAAACACCACTTTGTCTGCCTCAGGGACTCTTAGTTCTTTAAATTGGACTTGCACCCCCCACTGGCCAGGATCACTGACAGAAGCTGCCTGCCTCCCTTGGACGAGTTCTCAATGGACTCTACAGCATGCAGTACCCATATTCTCAGCTGTTCTCTCCCTGATCCAATCCAAGCTGACAGGGAATGACTTCTGTTCCCTCTCAACCTGGAGAGGGACTCCTGTCCTGTGAATGACCTCTGCAGCATGACAGGCTGTCCCAGCAGGGAGGAAGATGAAAGCAGTACTGCTCCCCATGGTGATACTGGCTGTGTGCCACATCTGGCTGCAAGATACCTCCTTCCTCTGCCATGTCCTGAGTGGGAACAAGGGGAAGTGTGAGCAAGGCCAGGAGAATAACACTCAATTAGCAAAAGGGCAGCAGATTCAGGATGACTAGAACACATTCAGAAAACACAGCCCTCAAAACATATTATCATTACCAATAACACTTTACAAATTAACACTATTTGTGTAACCCCATAAGCTGTGAAATACCCCCCGAGTATTTCACAGCTTAATTAGCAGTCCCCCTGCTCATAATGATAAAGACACCAGATTTCACTAGTAGCTCAAGAAATGCATGGATTGGCAGAAATTGAAACACAGCGGTAACCATCATCTCAGAAGACCTGAAAAACAGAGGAGTATGAGATGTATCCAAGTATGAGATGTAGCACTGGAACCTAAGCACTGTGAATATAATTCCCCCAAATCCATAAACAACTGAGCTATTGAGGTATCTTGTTTTTGATTCCTTAACTAATAAAAATTTCCTTATATACAAATTCAGCACAGACTATCATCTCTAAATTTCCTGAAATCAGGATTTCACAAAGATTTGTTTTCTGACATGCTTATTTAACACTATTTTGCTCATGTATTTAGTAGGTTTTGAAACACTACATTTTATATGACCAGTGGCTAACTAGTACCAGCTAAAAATACAGTATGAGAATGTAAGCTATAAGTCAATACTCTTGCCAAATACATTTAAATTTAACTATAGGGGAGAGGGTTTAAATCTATGTCAAATTTCAGTAGACTCACCTGGCTGGCTGCTCCAACCTCCCTAACAGAGCCAGCATTACCTTTTAATGGTAATCCCCTATTCCTTTGACAACCCTTGAAGAAAATCACTCTCTTCCACATTTGATATTCAAAATATTTCAGCAAGTTTCCAAGCCATTTTTAACATCCTCCTAAAGTCACTATAAGCAGTTTTCTTGGACACTTTAGTGTCTTTTGACATAGGTTTAATCTTGCACATGTTTAGCCTCTCCCCCTCTCCTAATTCGAGATCTGCTATGTCAGAATAAGCATGTGTGCTCTATTTAAAAAAAAAAAAAAAAAAAGAATAGTGATGAAAGTGTGTCCTGATCCCACTACTTCAATTCAATTCCTGAAATCATATAGCATGCTCCACCAGCTCTTGGTGAAGGGATAATAATTTCACCTGCTAGAGGCAGCAGTTAACTCTTGAAAAACAGGGAACAAAATCAAGAACGCATGCATTGTGTCCATTTGCTTGCATGAAGCAGGCATGCTCAGCATTTTGGAATGACAAACATAAGAGGCTTAACATGCCAAAATAAAGATTTTATTTATTTTTTTTCAGTGAGTCTTCTCTTTCATCTGTTTAAAAATCATGCCTATTTTAGGTCTTGATATTGTGGTGGTTTTTTTTCCCAAGCATCTGATCTGCACTGAACTAATTCTGTACAAATATTCATGAGCATGTTTAACAAGTTTTAACAAAAAGAGCAGGCATCTTGCGAGTCACAGCTGAATAGCAATGAAGTCTAAACATAGACATTTCAGAAAAAGTTATTCATTATTTCAGAAAAGATTGAGGAGATATTGGTGTTATTTATTTTACAGTACTTCAGTTACACCTTAAAAGTTAACCAAGAAATATCCAACCATAGCCAAACACGAAGAGCACACACAAATCATAGGAATCCTTACAGGCGCTTCTTGTAATAAATTTGTAATGCAAAGAACTTGAATTTTAGCATTTAGCAATTAAACTTGATTTCCCCATAGAGCACTTTGGGTGTTTGTTTGTTGGGTTTCCTTGGCTTGTGTAAATAACCTATTTTCACTCTGGATACTTTAATTCCTTTGGAGGTGCATTCTATTGCATTCAAAATTATTTCATGTCTTAAGGCATTATTAAGAATTTGAATAATGAAGAAGAAACCCACAGTGATCAAATGTAATCACTTTCTCAGTATTTTAGGCTCATTATGACCACATTTTAAAACAAAAAGTTACAATGCTATACCAGCCACATGCATCTTTAAGAACAGAGAAAATGAGCAAACAAGATATACATGACTACTTTTCCAAAGCTTTTTGAGGTAGCATGTAAAAGTGTAGTTTTTAGGAATGTCTTTTATTTCTAATGCAGAAAGTTCACATAGAAGCCCAGACATTTAAGTTAATGCCAGCTGTACATACTCGACTTTGACAGCCAGGATCTCTTCGTTGTTTTCTGTTATCTACAGACAGTGTTCAGGTTTTCAGTGCTGTTACTATGAGCACAATGGTTCCTTTTATTCCCAGGAAGAAATTAATCATGATTGCCTAAAACCTGTGATTTCACTTGGACATACAACTTTTTCTCTCTATACCTTTTATTTTCTTCTTTTTATCTTTTTTTTTTGTGTGTGCGTGTTTTGGTTTGAATTACTATTAGGTAGGATACACATGGTCTGAAGTATATTCCCTTCAGTGGTGCACAAATTGGTTACAATCTTACATATTAGCCTGTATTTTGTCTTTCTAGACCCAGAGCCCTCTGAAATATTAAAGGTAGTGAATTTTTGTGGGAAGGTAATCTAGAAAAAATGACAGATTACTTCATCATTTAATGGCAAATCCATGGCAAAGCAAATGTATTCTAAACACCAATGGGCAGGCTTATGCTTAGCATAATAATTTAATAATTCACTCAAGTTGCAAACAGGTTAATTGTGTCAAGATAATTTTTATCGATGGTAGTAGTCCTTCATGCCTAAATTCATTATGTGGCATTACCTCAGGATGATTGGAGAAAAACAGCAGAAAAGCCAGAAGTCCTTTAAAAAGTTTGTTTATCAGTAAGAAAGCACAACACAGACAGAAAATAAACAATTGACATCTATGTTAAAAGCCTGCCCAGAAAACTGAATGGTAACTTTTGAATTTATAATAAACCGATCCTCATAATCCAAGAAATAACTGCCATCCATCTTAAGCAAAAAAACAACAAACGTACTATGAGAAGAGGGCTGCAAGCCTTTAATTGTGTCCCAGGATTTCAATACACTTGCAGAATTTATCATTTTTATATAAGAGTGGTAAATCCCCAGTGCAATGACACTGTTTGATATCAAGCTCAAAAGCAATTAATGCAAGCAGAAACTTACCTTTACAGCTGCTGTCACTGCAGCAGTTGCTGCCAAATTCAACCCCTGCCTTCCAAAATTCACCATGGTCTCATAGCCTGTTTCTTTGGCTTGGACAATGTACTCATCAATCTCCTAAAAGAAAAACGTATTTAAATTTTAGAGGGCTGTTCATAAGAGAGAAAAGTTACCCCACAGTATTATTTTCCCATCAGTAAAGGAAGACAGAAAAAATATTTAAGAAAATATTTAATGGGATATATCTTTGTATACAGGTGTTTTATTCATTACAACTCTCTCATTTAAAAAACTATTATATGTGGTCAAACAAGAAGATGAAGTACATCACTTCAGTACAGCTCAGAAACGTTGTAAAATGTTCCCTAGAGAGTGTAAGCTTAACTTGTTGGACAGAAGTTTTTCAAGAAATATCATGCATTTCAAGAAATAACATCATCTTACATGAAGAACTCAGTCAGCTCCCTAGAAAGGTAGAGTCAACTTGCAAAGAACTTCCAAAACCACAGCTTTGAAATAGTTAAGTACCAAGGACAAAACAGTTACAACGTTTATCTCCAGCTCTGGTAAATGCCTGGAGTTGAAGATAAAGACTGCAAGGTACTTCCCAATAGTTTGCAGAGTACAGGGAAGTATCCCTCTAGCTCACAAAGTTGCAAGTTGTTTATTGCACAACATTCAGAATGTCAAGATACTTGCTCTGTTCCTATCAGTGACAATCTTACTACCTGCTTTACCTAATAAAGGCCAAGCCTAGCACTGACCTTCAGGAATGCTCTTTTCTGTAGTGTGAGGTTTCCCAGTGCTTGTCTTCAGACCTTTGCTAATTGCTCTTTCCCCTCATCCAAATAGGATGCTGAAAAAGAGCTAAGCAGAGCTGTGTCCCTGTCATACTTTGATTAAAGCGAACCATCTTCTGGCTATTTTTATGTTTGGGTATTTACTGCTGCAGACTGGTTTACCCTTTAAACAAGTCTCTCCTCTTGTCAGTTTGCAAACCAAAAAAAGTCATTGATGTCAATCATCCTGAGGAGTGTTATTCCTCATTTATGCTAGAAAAAAATGTTAACATTAACAGCTTTTAGTAAAGCTGTGTTCATACATTCACATGCTTGCAGTAGAAAGTTAAACTGCATCACTTCCACTTAACTGGGCTCCTCAGAGTGCACCAAGTAGAGCAGGGCACACGAAACTCTCATGTTAATAGGAAGCAGGACCTGGTCTGCTCAGGCAAGTTAAACAAAAGCATAGACATGGACCATCATGTGCACTTGCTTATGCTAGTCCAAATTCATGCTGCCTGGCAAGACAGTAACAAGCTGCTCTGCTCTTATACTGTATCTAGCAAGAGCTTTTTTCTTAGCATATGTTGTTTGCATATTAGGCATTAGAAATCTGAGAAGTTATTTCTTACCCTTTCTTTAGAAGAAAGCAGTGGGTGGAGGAATTTTCTGTAGATTAAACTTGTCCCTCTAGTATATGGGGAAAGGAGCCAGATAACAAAAGCTATCTTCAATTCATAGTTCAGTGGAAACCTACAGACAAGTTAAAGGTTGCACAAAATCAACAACTGCAGTAGAAAATGCACAGTAACTAATCTTTATAAAGAGATCTATTAAAAAAACACAATTATATTAGCATTTAGGATTCTTCAAATACAAGAAGTTACATCAGACAAAAATTAAATGAGTTACGGATTTATGGACTGTCATTTAAGCAATCAAAACAGTTAATATGCTTGTTTTTCATTATATATTCCTACACAGAGAAATTCTAGGCCATCCTTATAAGAGTTTCATTCTCGTATTCCGTTTCTACAGTGGAGCTAGAAATGTTATAATCCCTACTTCAAGTAACAGGGTATAGCAAATTTGAAAGCAGATGCTGTTCATCTATGCACCAAGATCTTTTCCTGTAAAATGGGCTATTAAATTAACATGACTTCTTTATATAAAATAAATCAATACAACTTCAAAAACATCAGAAACAAATATAGTTTCCTCTACAGTTCATAAAAAGCAGGGTCTTACCAAGAGACTGTTAGGTCAGTTATCATTTCAGTAACTATATAAAGAGCACACACAATCCAGTACATCATCCAGGGAACCTGAAAATTAAAATAGCATCTTCACGAAGAGCTTTAATTTCACTTTTAGACATAATATACTATACACGGTACAGTTTTTTCAGAGTTAGCACGGCAAGACATTCAACAGTATCTCAGTCTTCATAAACCAGGTATCAGGTGAAATGATCAGGTGAAGATTCCAAAAGGTTTCTGTTCATAAGTAGGATTGGTGGCAGCTGCAACAAGCTCAATGAAATGGCTGTGTCACCAGGATCACAAGCTCACATAGGCTGATTTCACAGATTTGATTCTCTCTCTACAAACCTTTAGCGATATAAAAAAAACAGTGCGAGATCAGTAGATTATCCTAAGTATGGAGAACAAATCCCACCATAACACTAACAGATATTTCATTCTCTTCCACACACAACCATATGTTCATACCATGCACACGAAAGTCAGCATTAGTGAAGCATCCCTTGCTTTCATTTCACAGTATGTGTTATTCAGCTTCACATTACCATTACATTCCATGTGTGTGATTACTGGTATGGTATTAACACGGAGGCAAGGCAACATAAAGAGCATTTGCATGGAGATTTTAATTCTATTTATATGCCAAGAACTACAAAATTCTTGTTAATTAAAAAGTTTATGTGTTAATGCTTCAGGGATTTACAGGTGGAAACCTATTTTTGTTTATGGCTTATACTATATATCATTGCTTTGAAATCAGACTTAAAGTTCTTAAAATAGTATAATTTGTTTTATAACAAGTAAGATAATCACACCTTTTTCTTGAGCATTTGTTCAAATTTGGTTGCATCAGCTGATTACATGTTTCAGAATAAATACTACAGAAATAGTTCCTATGCATTTGTCTTCCCTAAGCTAGGAGATGCCAAATGCAATGTATTTCCAAAATGGGTCACTGCAAACCACCACTGGTTATTTGTACAAACTGAACATCCACATGTCCTTTAAATTCCTAGGAAAATACCCTGCAACAATACATAACCATTTAGAAACAAACAACCCCCCCAAAAAACCAAACCAGCAATCAGTAAAACAAAACCACCACAACTGTTAGAGACTAGTTTGAGGCCTAAATTCACGGTACTCTCTTTCAAAGGGAGGATATATATATTCCTTTGAAGGTGTGTGTGTATATATATACATATATATATATACACACACACACACACACATACACACCTATATTTTCCTTATATATATATATATATATTCCTTTGAAGGTGTATATATATATATATATATATATATACACACATACATACACACCTTCCCACAGAGGATGTGGCTCAGATTTAATCTTCCCTTTTAAAACAATCTTATTTGTAGTGGACTTAAGTAACTACTCTAAACCTAATGATACACTGCTGCCTATTTCATGGATGTGCATTATCGTTTAAAACCACTTCCTCTGTCAGAACCTGAGACCCATTTATCTTAAATGCTTTTCTGTGTTTCAGTTTGACAAGAAACTCAGTCATGTGATAACATTCTTCAATTTCTCAGAGGATTTAAATATTTTAGGGTTGAATAAACAAAGACAAATGTACACAACAGCTTAAGTCATTGCTGACAGGCCATGTGATATTTAGACTGGTGACCCTTTCATGAACCAGAGTCAAGACCGGAATGAAAATCAAATCTAACTTTGCCCCATCAACTTAAGCAGAATGCAATGCAACCTTTAAGAATCCCTCCAAGACTGTATTTTTCTCCAATATAATTTATCTAGGTTGTTCCTTCTTTAATCAACATCTATTAATCCAATTAAGAACAGTGTAAGTGGAATTTCTCCTGGGCTTCTAGGAACAGTAAAAATGTCTTGCAGAAGGGCACAAGAGATCTGCCAGGAGACCTCCTGAGGACTGGGCAAAGATTCTATAAACCACAAATCATATTCTAGTATGCAGTAACTAATGCAGTAGGTACCACAAGTATCAATGATGTAACAAATGAACATGTGTGACTTAGAGGGGTTTTCATAGCAGAAAAAAAGAGAAAAGGACATGAAAAATTGAAGGTCAGATTTCACACTACTGAACACTATCACCTACTTTAAGTAACAGAATCTTCAACCAAGTTTTATTTTTCATGTTAAAAAAAGTGATTACAGATTTGTTTAGTTGAGGGTTTTTTTCCTAGCATCCAAGTGTTAAGCTCATCTTTGTTGGTTTTGTCTGAAGCACGTACTTTCAGGTCAAAATTTTGAAGCCAGTATTTGAAAAGGCTGGTCTGTTCAGACATAAAAACTACATTTCAGATGCTTATTTCAAGTGCTTTGGTGCAATACAGTGAAAAAACATCTCAAATATCTTAGTCAACTCCATTAAACAAGGAGAATTGCAAGAACAAATAAATCTCCTCAAAGGCCTAGATTCAAATTTTTAGCACTGAAGTCCGTAAGTTTTTTAAATTACCATAAGCAGCACAACACCTTTTTTCCCCCCCCGAAATAATCTTTGACCAATTTGCTGCATCATGATCTACACAACAAGTCAAGATGCCTATTCTTTTTGTTTGGTTGGTTTTTAGTGGTGGAAGTAGTGGCTGGGTAAAATATTTTACTGTTACAAAGCTCTTATCAGTTCAGCAACAAACATAGACGGCTTCTGGGCCACACAAAACCCTGGAAAGGAAGTTGTGCTTGGACCATAATGTGAGTGGCGGCAGACTTGTGCCATGTGGAAAGCTAAATTTAAATCTAAAACCTTTACTGTGAAAGAAGATTACCCAGTTGGGAAGACGACAGCCATGGATCATCCTTAAGACGTATCTGGACAGTCAACCCAATCACCAATGGAATGATAAGAATGCGTCACAAAATCTCCACCAATTCCAGAGAAATCCCACAAAATACCCTAAATCTTCTCAAAACACGACCAAATTCTAGAAAAATCCCACCAAATCTCCACAAATTCCCACAAAATACATGAAAAATCCCTCAAGATCCCTAAATCGCCTCAATATCCCACAAAATTCCACAAAAATCACACAAAACCTTAACAAGTTTCCACAAAATCTAAGAAAAATTCCTCAAAATTCTTCAAGTCTCCACAAAACCACACAAAGTCCTTGAAAAGGCCCACCAAATTCCACAAAAATCCCACAGAATCTCCACAAATTCCCACAAAATCTAAAACAAATTCCTCAAAATTCTTCAAGTCTCCTCAGAATCCCACAGAATTCCAGAAAAATCCACAAAAATACAGAAAAATCCCACAAAAATCCTAAAATCTTCTCAAAACCTTAAAAAATTCCAGAAACATCCCACAAAATGTACACAAATTTCCATAAAAATCACGAAAAATCCCACAAAATACCCTAAATCTTTTCAAAACCATACCAATTCACAGGAACATCCCACAAAATCTCCACCAATTCCCACAAAATCCCACAAAATTCCCTAAATCTTCTCAAAACACGACAAATTCTAGAAAATATCCCACCAAATCTCCACAAATTCCCACAAAATACATGAAAAATCCCTCAAGATCCCTAAATCGCCTCAATATCCCACAAAATTCCACAAAAAATCACACAAAACCTCCACAAGTTTCCACAAAATTTAAGAAAAATTCCTCAAAATTCTTCAAGTCTATTCAGAATCCAACAGAATTCCAGAAAAATCCACAAAAATCCTGAAAAATCCACAAAAATCCTGAAAAATCCCACAAAAATCGTAAAATTTTCTCAAAACCTTAAAAAATTCCAGAAACATCCCACAAAATCTACACAAGTATCCATAAAATTCAAGAAAAATCCCAAAAAATTCCCTAAATCCCCTTAAAACCATACCAAATTCCAGGAACATGCCACAAAATTCCCACAGAATCTCCTCAATATCCCACAAAATTACACCAAAATCATACAAAACCACTACAAGTTTCCACATAATCTAAAAAAAATTCCTCAAAATTCATCAAGTCTCCTCAGAATCCCAGAGAATTCCAGAAAAATCCACAAAAATCCTGAAAAATCCCACAAAAATCCTAAAATCTTCTCAAAACTTAAAAAAATTCCAGAAACATCCCACAAAATCTACACAAGTTTCCATAAAATTCAAGAAAAATCACACAAAATTCCCTAAATCCCCTTAAAACCATACCAGATTCCAGGAACATGCCACAAAATTCCCTAAGTCTCCTCAATATCCCACAAAATTCCAGCAAAATCACACAAAACCACTACAAGTTTCCACAAAATCTAAAAAAAATTCCTCAAAATTCTTCAAGTCTCCTCAGAATCCCACAGAATTCCAGAAAAATCCTACAAAATTCCTGGGAAGTGCCACAAAATTCCCTAAATCATTTCAAAATCCTACCAATTCACAGGAACATCCCAAAAAATCTCTACCGATTCCCACAAAATCCCCAAAAATTCCAGAAACATCCTACAAAATCTCCTCAATATCACAAAAAATTCTGGAAATCCCCACAAAATTGCAAAAAAATGCCACAAAATTCCCTAAATCTTCTCAAAACATCACAAAATTCCACAGACATATCACAAAATCTCCACCAATTTCCAAAAAATTCAAGAAAATTCCCTACAAATTCTTCAAGTCTCCTCCAAATCCTACAAAATTCAAGAGAAATCCTCAAAATTCCACAAAAATCCCACAAAATTCCTTCCATCTTCTCAAAACCCTACCAAATTCCTGCAACATCTCACAAAATCTCCAGAAATTTCCACAACATATAGGAAAATCCCTCAAAATTAATAAAGTCTCCTCCAAATCCCACAAAAATCCCCAAAAATTCCATAACCATCTCACAAAATCTCCAGAAATTTCCACAGAATTCAAGAAAACTCCCACAAAATTCTTGAAAGCCCCTCAAAATTCCAGAAAAATGCCACAGTATTCCCTAAATCTTCTCAACACCCAACCAAATTCCTGCAACATCTCACAAAATCTCCACCAATTTCAAAAAATTCAAGAAAAATCCCTCAATATTCTTCAAGTCTCCTCCAAATCTCACAAAAATCCCACAAAATTAAAGAACCATCTCACAAAATCTCAACAAATTTCCACAAAATTCCAGAAAACTCTCACAAAATTCTTGAAAGCCCCTCAGAATTCCAGAAAAATGCCACAAAATTCCCTAAATCTTCTCAATACATTACAAAATTCCACAGACATCTCACAAAATCTCCACCAATTTCCACAAAATCTAAAGAAAATTCCCTCGAAATTCTTCAAGTCTCCTCCAAATCCCACAAAATTCTGTACAAGCCCCACACAATTCCCTAAATCTTCTCAAAACCCTACCAAATTCCTGCAACATCCCACAAAATCTCCACGAATGTCCACAAAAAAATTCAAGAAAATCCCTCAAAATTCACTGAATTTCCTCAATATCCCACCAAATTCCAGAACCATCTCACAAAATCTCAACAAATTTCCACAAAATTCAAGAAAACTCCCATAAAATTCCCTAAAACTTCTCAAAACATTACAAAATTCCACAGACATTGTTATGAATACACTAGGAAGAGATATATAAGGAAAGGTTTTATTAATTACAGCAAGCTAGCAATAAGCAAAAGTTGGCACCAGGCGGCAGGGAGATGGAAAAATTTCTTCCCCACGAAACTGCCGCACTTTCCGCTTCCATGTTTCTTCTTTTATTCGTCTCGACTTCTGGGTTACATGTCTTTTCTCCGGCGTCTCTGCGCATGCGTCTCTGGTTATTAGAGGGTCTTTTTCTGCTCTCTGGTGGTCGTAAAAGGGAGGCTCCAAGTCTTCCTCACTCTTACTCTGCTGACCTTTTCTCACTGTTTTCCCCTCAAGGTTTATCTTGTCCTAGCATTCCAGGACTCTCTGCTAGGCTGTTATTAATTATGCCAGCCTCAGCGAGTTAGCAGCCTTCAACCTCTTCCCGATTTTATACCCAAAGTACAATTTTGCAAAGCATCATATCATATCTATATATTTAAGCGAACAAAAGAGTTTCTGTCTATCACAACTCCCCCCTTTTTCTATTCCTTACTTTTGTTGGCTGAATTTTTGTAGTTCCCTTTTACTTAATTCTAAATAATCTTCTGTTTCTTCTCCCTTTAAGGCCTCATATTTAGCGTGTATTAACATAAGGTGTGCTGCTTCTAATCTGTTTTTTACGACATTAATAATTTTATTGAGAATGCAAGGGCCTAAAGTAAGTACTAAAATTAGTAAAATTAGCGGCCCCATTATGGTGGATAACAAAGTAGTTAACCAGGGGGAGTAATTAAACCAAGATTCATACCAATTCTGTTGCATTTCTTGTTCTTTCTTTCTCTTTTCCAGTCCTTCCTGTAATTTGGCCATGTTTTCTCTTACTATTCCACTTTTATTTACATATACACAACATTCTTCTTTAAGGGCAGCACAAAGGCCTCCTTGTCGTAAAAAAAATAGATTTAATCCCCTTCTACTTTGCAAGGCCACTTCAGCCAGTGAGTCTAGGGAGTCTGTGAGGTCTTTTATAGATTTATCAATTCTTCTTAAAAATCCTCATCTACTGAAATTCTAAGCTCTCTGAGCCCCTGGTGCTGATTTACTAAGGATGCTACACCTGTTCCTAATCCAGCCTCTCCTATGCCTAGCAATACGGCTACTGTTAGTGCTGTGAGGGGTTCTCGCTTCACTAAATGATGTTCTGGGTTTTGATATTGTGTATACACATATTCTTCAGAATGATAAATAATCCTGGGAACTATTATAACCTGTATGCAGAATTCATAGGTTTCATTAAAGGCTGTTATAGAAACACATGGGGTTACTCCTAAAGTGTTACAAACGCATTTAGTATTAGGTGCTGGAATCAGCCACTGAGCTGGCTTGTGAGGGTCATTAATCTGTATTTTTGTTTGACATAAATAATTCTTATCTAGGGGCACATTTCCCACACATTTCCCTTTTCCAGTGACTTGAGATAATGTTATTCCTGGGGTATTTTCCCTTCCCAATTTCCATAAGCAAGCAGCAGGATTGGTGCCATTCACTCTCTTTGGTTCTGCTATGGAGCCTATGGCCTCATAAAAGGGTGGGTTAATGTTATAACATAACCAACATTCTCTAGTTAAATTTGGGTGTGTATCATTTAACACTTTAAAGGTAGCTTGCAGAATTTTCCAAAGAGCTTCGTTTCCATATTGGGGTGTCTCTACCGTGGTTAATACTTGGGTGTTTTTTTCTAGTTTTTCTGAATGGTTATTCTGATCCCTTACTTTGGGGTCTTCTGCTCCCTACACCACTGGATTTGGTCCAACAGATCCCGAATCATGGGGAACCACCTCTTTCATTATGAGTATATGCACTCCCTGATCCCTTCTGGGTTCTCATACTCTGAGACCCCAGGTTCTTCTCAATAACCACCCAGGATCTTGGGATTGTGTGATATTAATATAGTGAAATTTGAAAGTTCCAATATATGTTATCTCCCCTGAGGGACCTATCCGTTTAACCTTTAGATACTTATCTGGGTTTTGTACTTTCCATCCCATGGAAATTGTCTCACAGCCCCAATATCTACAGTAAAATTCGCCGGGATAATTACAATACTCTCTGCCTGTATTAGAAGCTGGGCACATATATAGCACACTATGTCCGGGCCGGCTATAACCAGTACCCCTCCACTCAATAAGAGAGTCCAGTGTAACTTGAAAGCTGGGGGCTTCAGAGGTGATCTGTTATTGGATAATAACCTGGTCCTCCCATCGGATTAAGGACCAGTTGAAGGGTTCATGAGTCTTACTTGTGCAAATGTTAAATGTGCTGATTAAGATTATAAATATTACTGACTTTTTTAATGAGCATTGGCTTCCCCTGCTAAAATAGAGGCTTTTCTTTTGTAAAATGCCAATTTGAATTCCCCAGAAATTATTTCGCTGGGTTGTCTCATTCTTATTTTTGTGGCATTTCCAGGACTATGACCTTTTGGTCCTATGTATATTGGAGTGTTTCCCTCCACAGTTTATTACTCTTCTGCCTCTCCCGTTGTCGACCCGGTTGCCGCGGGACACGGGGTGTACCACCTTCTCGGCAGCAAGAGTATTCTTCAGGAGGGAGATTACTCCTTCTTTTATTGCTTCTTTGTATATATTTTTCCCAACTTTTATGCTTTACTAAAGGGGTATTACACCTCAATTCCTGGACCCACTGTCTGCACAACCCAGCTACTATATTTACTACAAAAGGTGCAGGTTCGTTTGGATGGTAACAATAATACAAGGAATTGACTTCTTTTGAGTAAATGGCCCACCACTTCTCTGATCCTTTCTCAAATTCTCCTGCCCATGTTCTGGTTCTTAGGGCCCAATCAGTGAGTCTCCTTTGGGCAATGTAGCAAAATCTACACACCTCTCTCGGTGGGTAGCCTCTATGACAGTGGGTCCACCAATGTTTTTCACATATTATACATTTAAAACAAGCAAAAGGGTAACAATTCTGATATACAGCACAGCCTATTTTAACACTACTATTATATATTTCCTCACTACTAGATGGGGGTATCTTATATTCTATATAAAAGCTTTTATGGAGTTTACTATTCATAAGTTTCTAAGCAGATTAATAATTTTTAGATGTTATTTTTTTCGGGATATTTTAAGTCTCAGGTCTCCAGCCAGGCTAATGACTTCCCAGTTACTAGTTTTTAGTGGCTCCACAGGTCTCTTAATTCGACTGGCATGTGTCCATCCCTTCTCCGCTGTTCGAACCGCAGAATCAGTTGTTAGTAGGACTTGATACGGTCTCTCCCACTTCGGTGTTAGGGGATTCTCTTTCTAACTTCTTATCAGCACCCACTCTCCAGGTTGTACCTGGTGTAATATAAAATCTAATGGTGGTCTTTGAGCTAGCATTCTTTTTTCCTACAATGCCTTCTTAAACTTCATTAATTTTATTAAGTAATTATTGATATATTGATCACTCACATTTGGATGTGTTTGAACTTCTTCTGTATTATAAGGCATACCATATAACATCTCAAAAGGGGAAATTCCCAAATCTGCCCTTGGCTGGGTTCGAATATTCAGAAGGGCTAGTGGAACACATTTAACCCATGATAGTTTTGTTTCCATTACTAGCTTAGTAAGTTGCTTTTTTATTTCTCCATTCATTCTTTCTACTCTCCTGGAACTTTGAGGGTGCCAAGGGGTGTGTTGTTCTCACTTTATTCTTAATGTCTCCGACACCTCTTGAGTTATTTTTGATGTAAAATGGGGACCTTTGTCAGAGTCTATTGTCTCTGGTACCTCATATCTGGGAATTATTTCTTCTAATAGCACCTTTACAACTGTTCGTGAAGTTTCCCTAGATGTTGGGAAAGCTTCTACAAAATGGGTGAGATGATCCACTAGGACCAGGAGATATTTAAGTCACCTTCGGTAGTTCTGGGAAGTCAATATGAATATTTGCAAAGGGTCTTTTTGCTAAGGGTCTCTCTCCATAAGGTAATTTTCTGAGATTCTTGTTATTTGTTTTTAAACATGGGAGGCAGCTTCTAGTAATTTGCTTAGCTAAGTCTCGAATACCTGTGCTCATATACTTTGCCGCAAAATAGTCTATTAGTCCTTGTGCTCCCCAATGTGTCTTTTGATGTATTTTTTCTAATATTCTTTGAGCTATGGCTTTTGGTAGTACTTCCCGGCCGTCTGGAAGGAACCATCTCCCCTCTGAGTTTTCTATTGCTCCTGTCTCTGGGAGTTTTAACCTCTCTTCTTCAGTAAATCTACTTCTTAAATCACTATCATTATGCTCCAGAATTTCTTCATGCCCCCTTTTTCTTTTAGGACCATTGTTCGTAATGCCGCCCGTTTTGCCTCCTGATCGGCGGCATTATTTCCCCTACTCCTCAAGTCCATTCCCTTCTGGTGTCTTTTCAAATGAACCACTGCCAACTTCTTGGGTCCTCTCAGGGCTTTTAATACTGCAATTATGAGTTTTTGATGGACTAAATCTTTCCCTTGAGAGTTTATTAAACTCCTTTCTTCCTACATTTTATCAAACGTATGCACCACTCCATAACTATATCTGGAATGTGTATATATTGTCCCCTCTTTTTCTTCTAATAGTTTCAATGCTCTTAATACTGCATACAATTCACAGGCTTGGGCTGACCAAGATTTGTCTAATGGACATGATTCTAGGACTTGCAAATCAGGTCTTCGTATGATGGCATAGCCTGTTTTCGTCTTTCTTTCTATTACTCTGGAGGACTCATCTACAAACAGCTTTTCTCCGCTTTCTAATTCCTCTTCTTCCAAATCAGGTTTAATTTTGGTTTGTTCCTCAATTGTAGTTATACAGTCATGTGTCAGAGGTTTACCTTAGGGTTCTCCATACAAAAATGCAGCTGGATTTTGTAAAGTAGTGGTTTCTAATATTAAGTTTGGGGCTTCAACTAAAATTCTTTCATATTTTAGAAGTCTACCATCTGAAATCCACTTAATCCGCCTTTTGTTGTAACACACTCCGAATGTTATGGGGGGACATTACCTTCAAATTGTTATTAAAGGTGATTTTCTTAGCTTCCTCCACCAGCAGGGCACATCCTGCTACTACTTGCAGACAAGTTGGCCAGCCTTTACTCACGGGGTCCAAGATCTTTGATAGATACTCTATCGGCTGCTTTCTCTCTGCCCACTCCTGAATCAGGACTCCAAAGGCAATTCCATTTTCCACATTTACAAACAAATAAAAAGGTCTTCTTAAATCTGGGAGATTCAGGACAGGAGCATGAATTAAACTCTCTTTTAGCTCCCGGAATTTTTCTGTATCTTCTAAACTCCATTTCATTAATCCCTCTTGTGTCAACTTATGATATAAAAATTTAACTTTGCTACTATAATTTTCAATCCACTGTCTACAGTATCCTGTTAATCCCAAGATCTGACGTATCTGTCTTTTATTTTTTGGAATTGGTAGTGACAAAATTCCTTGTACTCTTTCAGGGTCTATCTTTTTTTTCCCTTTTCTAAGGTAATGACCTAAATATCTTACCTCTTTTTCCACAAATTGGAGATTTGCCTTGGATACTTTCAATCCTTTTAAACCCAGGAAATTTAACAGTTTAATACTCTCTCTCCTTACGTCTTCTTCCTCTTTCCCAGCTAAAAGCAAGTCACCTACATATTGTATTAAGGTCACTTCTGGGTCTATCTGATAATCCTGTAAAATCTGCTCTAATGCTTGCCCAAATAAATTGGGGGATTCCATGAATCCCTGGGGCAATACCGTCCATCTCAGTTGTTGTCTCTTCCCCATATTTGGATCTTCCCATTCAAATGCGAAATAATCTCGACTAGTCTCATCAAGAGGACAGGCCCAGAATGCATCTTTTAAATCTATAACACTGTACCACAAACTATCAGGTCCCAACTTACTTAGTAACGTGTACGGATTTGCAACTACGGGAAACTGTGCTACTGTGCGTTTGTTAATTTCTCTTAAATCTTGCACCAAACGATAAGTCCCATCTGGCTTCTTTACTGGCAGTATGGGTGTGTTAAAAGGTGACATACATGGTTCTAATAGTCCCTTGCTTAACAATCTGTCAATTTCTGGTTTCAACCCTCTTCATCCCTCAAGTGACAAGGGATATTGTTTTATTCTGACTGGAATTTCTGGGCTTTTAATAGTGACCGAGAATGGGGTTATCCTCAACTGTCCCACACTCTCAGGTGTATACCACACTTCTGGGTTTATTTTGTCTTCATCTTCTACTCTTAAAGGGCATAGTCTTATCCTCCACTCCTTATCAACTACATCTAAATGTATTCCCAATTCAATAATTAAATCTCGTCCCAACAAATTATAATCTGCTTCTGGTACTAACAAAAAATTTCCCACTCCAATTTTTGACTCTGATTCTATTATCACATTTTTAATAACCCCCACTTCAAAGGGTTCCCCCTTTGCCCCCACTACCGTGGCAGTTTCTTTGGATATACTACATCTTTTAGGTAAAAACTGAATGGTTGATCTCTCAGCTCTAGTATCTACCAAGAATGTTATTTGGGTGCTGGGGACTCACTTTTAACTATCAAGGGCTCTTTCTGGTGGTCTTGTGTCTCCAAAATAAAGAGCCCCTGACACCTCTAGTCTTCTTTGAACATCTTTTCATCCTGGATCTTCACCTTACATTCTCTCTTAAAATGTTCCTTCTTTCCACAGTAAAAACAAGTTTTAGTGTTCTGTCTTTCCTTTAAGTCTCTAATCGATCTCTGTTGTTTCCCTTTCCAGGTTTGATCTCTACTCTCTCTTACAGCAGCCACCATCATCTTAATCTGCCGCTTCTGAGCCTCCTCTTCTCTTCTAACATACACTTTTTGTGCTTCTTGCAAAAGTTCATCCAAACCTCTGTCTTGCCACTCATCCAATTTTTCTCTCTTCCTCTGAATATCCTCCCAGGCTTTTGCCACAAATTGTGCTTTAAGCAGTGCTTGTCTCAATTGGATATCTGGATCCATTCCGGAATATAGTTGAAAATTCTTTTTTAGTCTTTCTAACCATTCTGTAGGAGTTTCATCTTTCTTTTGCCTCTCATTAAATGCTTTATTAATATTATGACCCCTTGGGACTGCCTCCCTAATTCCTTGAATTATAATAGTCCTTAAATCCTGCATGTGTACTCTATGGGCTGGATTCTGATGATCCCAATGGGGATTTTGGAGGGGCTATTTTACATCTGCCAGTGGTCCCTGGACGTGCTGAGCATCCCAGATGCGCATTCCTTCCCTTCTAATCATGTTTCTCTCTTCTGCTGTAAATAAAATATTCAAGATAGATTGTAATTCTTCCCAGGTGTATATATTAGGTCCTAAGAATTGATCAACTCTTTCTGCAACCCCCAATGGATCTTCCAGTAAATGCCCCATCTCCTTTTTAAAATCTCTGATATCCCCTGAACTACGGGGGACAGATATAAACCCTATTCCAGCTTGGAGGCCACCCATTGGCATCTCTCTTAATGGGAATAGGTTCTCTTGTTTCCTTTTGAATCTATTCCTGGTAACAGGCCCCACCTCTGTCATGTCTAAATCCTCCTCCTCGGGATTCGGAGGGGGAGGGGCTCGTGGTGGTGGTGGTGGTACAAATGGAGGGGGGGGATTATCAAAGCATCTTCTTTTCGGAGTTTCTTTTTCTTTTCCTTCCTCTCCCCCGAATTCTCTGTCAACCTAAATATAAAAGCCTCGGGATTCACTACCCTGATCTCTGCATAAGCACTTTCCTCTGGGCTAAAGGGGATCTTTGTTCTTACCCATGAATTTAACTTTTGTTTAACCCAATCTTCAGTTGATCCAAATATAGGCCAAAATACATTCTTTGAAATTTCCTTTCTTCCCCATACTTCTACACAATAGTGAATCATTTTTGCTTTATCCTTATTTTCTGTTCCTGGGAAATGCTCCCAGTTCTCTAATATAAAACCCAATGGACTATCTCTAGGTACCGGTGGGAGTTTAATAGATACAGGGGACTTGCTTCTCCCCTGCCCCATTCTTCCGGAGTGCCTTCAATCACACAGCCTCTTTCACTTCTCTTTTTTCATGGCCCAGGCCCTCGCGGGCCAATGGGAACCGCACTACCGAAGGGTCCGGACTCGCTTGGGGAATCTGGCTGCCAGTCCCCCTCTCACACACACACACACACTTCGCCACACTCCGGGATCCCGACCCCGACCGAATGGTTCCCGTAATACTCACGCATCCTGCGTCTTCGTCCGGACTCTGTGCACAGATTTTAAGGGGTCAGCCGGTCTCCCTTTTGCTTATTGCCTTAGATTTAGGTTTGTCGGTGCAACTGAGGCAGGAACCGGTCCACCGGACCGCTGAATATTAAAGCGGGGCGCCCACCGGTGGTGCCGAGTATCCGTCCTGCAGATTGCATCCGAGTCACGAGACCAAATTTTTTATGAATACACTAGAAAGAGATATATAAGGAAAGGTTTTATTAATTACAGCAAGCTAGCAATAAGCAAAAGTTGGCACCAGGCGGCAGGGAGATGGAAAAATTTCTTCCCCACGAAACTGCCGCACTTTCCGCTTCCATGTTTCTTCTTTTATTCGTCTCGACTTCTGGGTTACGTGTCTTTTCTCCGGCGTCTCTGCGCATGCATCTCTGGTTATTAGAGGGTCTTTTTCTGCTCTCTGGTGGTCGTAAAAGGGAGGCTCCAAGTCTTCCTCACTCTTACTCTGCTGACCTTTTCTCACTGTTTTCCCCTCAAGGTTTATCTTGTCCTAGCATTCCAGGACTCTCTGCTAGGCTGTTATTAATTATGCCAGCCTCAGCGAGTTAGCAGCCTTCAACCTTTTCCCGATTTTATACCCAAAGTACAATTTTGCAAAGCATCATATCATATCTATATATTTAAGCGAACAAAAGAGTTTCTGTCTATCACATTTCCTACTCCCAAATATATGAAAACCTCAAATTGGCAGATTTGTTGAGCTCTGTTACCAAAACAACATTGTTGGGAGTTAGGTGGTTTTTTTTTTAGTTCTGGCTTGCCTGTGGAATTTTTACCCATTAGTTTCAGAGAAAACATAACTGCGGGTACTTGGTGGGTGCTTGTGAAAAGACAAAGAGTTCAGCTGGGCCCAGGGTGGGAAGGGGGCAGGGCCCAGGGGAGGGTGGGGCCAGTTTGGCGGCTTCTTCAGCTTCGGAGAAGAACACTTGGGGTGCAGAGCTGTTGCAGTGCGGAGAAGGAAATTTATCCATCACCCAGACGGAGCTGCTGCTTCTTCTCCTTCTTCCCTCTTCATTGGTGGCCTCACACCCCCTGTCCTGCCAGGACGTGTGGCAGTGCTAGCCACCGCCGCGGAGCTGCTGATCCACCTCAGCCACCGGCCCAGGATCTCAGCTCATCCCTGCTGTTCCAGCTGAGTGTTCCTCAGAGCCCTGCAGGAGCACTGGGACTGACTGCCAACCCGAGGGGGTTTGTGAAGCAAAGCCTCTCCTCCATCCTTTCCCAACCCGGCCAAGAAGGCTGTCACGGGGTCTCTGGTTCTGTTTTCTTGCTAATGCGGTAGTTATTGTTGTTTGTTTGCCTTGTTAAAAATATTAGTAAAGAACTGTTATTCCTGTGATAAATGTGGCATTGGATAAAAAATCGTGAAGGAGATATATGTTATATCTATATATATATATAGATATAAACATATATAAATATGTAATATTTATAATAATGTAAAGATATAAAATGTAGTATGATCTAAAGATTCCTTCCCAAGTCAGGCGGTAATGATCCACGTGACGCTTATCAGCCCGAGATAAACAGCAGGACACAGGCAATCAAGCCAGACAATGAGAGTAGCCTGGCTGAGATATCCATCTGCTTCGCACCCGACCTGGACACTCCACCCTGGGAGTCCAACCAAGAGATGCAATCAGAAGGCACCCAGAACCATTCGCATGTGAAAAGACTCTGCCCAGTTAACTATTGACTCAGCTCAACGGATGTGGGAAATCTATTCAAGTGCACGTCTAGACTCTTTGTTGGACTGTGCCCACTCCGGGTTTTGCCTCAGGATACGAAAATCCTTATAAAAACCCCGGACTACAATCCCTTCTTTGTGGATTTGGGAAAATCTGTACCTCTGGGTGCAGACCCCTGTCCACCCGGCACTGCGCTGATTTATTTATTGTGGTTTTTTCACTCGTTGCTTATGATTGAAATTGTTTTATAATAAATTGCTTTTTATATTAACCTTATTTTGCTGGTACATTTATAACATGCTCAAGTGTATCCAGATGGGCCCATGTGAGCCAAGATGTGCCCGGTTATGCCCATGGGTGCCAAGGTGGTCCCAGGTGTGCCCAGATGTGCCCAGATATGCCCAGGGGTGCCATGGTGGTCTGAGGAGTGCCCATGTCTGCCCAGGTGTGCTTAGGTGTGCCCAGGGTGGCCCAGGTGTGCCCAGGAGAGCCCAGGTGTGCTTGGGTGTACCCAGATGAGCCCATGTGAGCCAAAATGTGCCGAGAAAGGCTGAGCGGTGCCAAGGTGGTCCCAGGTGTGCCCAGGAGTACCCAGATATGCCCATGTGAGCCAAGATGTGCCCAGATATGGCCAGAGGTGCCAGGGTGGTCTGAGGTGCACCCATGTGTGCCCAGGTATGCCCATGTGTGTTTGGGTGTGCTCAGGTGAGCCCATGTGGGCCCAGATGTGCTGAGATTTGGCTAGGGGTGCCAAGGTGTTCCCAGGTGTGCCCATGAGAGCCTAAGTGTGCCCGGGTGGGCCCAAGTGTACCCAGATGAACTCACGAGAGCCAAGATGTGCCCAGATAGGCCCATGGGTGCCAAGGTGGTCCAGGTGTGCCCAGCAGTGCCCAGATATGCCCAGATTGGCTCATGTGAGCCCAGGTGTGCCCAGATCTGCCCAGGGGTGCCAAGGTGGTCTGAGGAGTGCCCATGTCCGCCCAGGTGTGCTTAGGTGTGCCCAGGGTGGCCCAGGTGTGCCCAGGAAAGCCCAGGAAAGCCCAGGTGTGCTTGGGTGTACCCAGATGGGCCCATGTAAGATAAAATGTGCCCAGACAGGCCAAGGGGTGCCAAGGGAGTCCCAAGTGTGCCGAGGAGTTCGCAGGTGTGCCCAGGTGTGCCGAGGAGAGCCCAGGTTTTCCCAGCTGGGCCCAGATATGCCCATGTGAGCCAAGATATGCCCAGATATGGCCAGGGGTGCCAAGGTGGTCTGAGGTGCACCCATGTGTGCTCAGGTATGCCCACATGTGTTTGGGTGTGCTCAGGTGAGACCATGTGGGCCCAGATCTGCTGAGATTTGGCCAGGGGTGCCAAGGTGTTCCCAGGTGTGCCCATGAGAGTCTAAGTGTGCCCGGGTGGGCCCAAGTGTACCCAGATGGACTCACGAGAGTCAAGATATGCCCAGATAGGCCCATGGGTGCCAAGGTGGTCCAGGTGTGCCCAGCAGTGCCCAGATGTGCCCAGACTGGCCCATGTGAGCCCAGGTGTGCCCAGATGTGCCCAGAGGTGCCAAGGTGGTCTGAGGAGTGCCCATGTCTGCCCAGGTGTGCTTAGGTGTGCCCAGGGTGGCCCAGGTGTGCCCAGGAGAGCCCAGCTGTGCCCAGGTGTGCTTGTGTGTACCCGGATGGGCCCATGTGAGCCAAAAGGTGCCCAGACAGGCCGAGGGGTGCCAAGGTGGTCACAGGTGTGCCCAGGAGTGCCCAGATATGCCCAGAGGACCCAAGGTGGTCTGAGCAGTGCCCGTGTCTGCCCAGGTATGCCCAGGTGTACAAGATATGCTCAGGTGTGTCGAGATTTGCCCATGTGAGCTCATGTGTGCCGAGCTATGCCCAGGTGTGCCCAGGAGAGCCCAGCTGTGCCCAGGTGTGCTTGTGTGTACCCGGATGGGCCCATGTGAGCCAAAATGTGCCCAGACAGGCCCAGGGGTGCCAAGGTGGTCCCAGGTGTGCCCAGATATGCCCAGGTGTGCCCAGATATGGCCATGGCTGCCAAGGTGGTCTGAGGAGTACCCATGTCTGCCCAGGTGTGCTTAGGTGTGCCCATGGTGGCCCAGGTGCGCCCAGGAGAGCCCAGGTGTGCTTGGGTGTACACAGATGGGCCCATGTGAGCCAAAATGTGCCCAGAAAGGCTGAGGGGTGCCAAGGTGGTCCCAGGTGTGCCCAGGAGTGCCCAGATGTGCCCATGTGAGCCCAGGTGTGCCCAGCTATGCTCAGGTGTGCCCAGGAGAGCCCAGGTGCGCCCAAGTGTGCCCAGATGTCCCTATGTGAACCCAGATGTGCCCAGATATTCCCAGGTGTGTCAATGTGGTATGAGGTGTGCCCATGTGTGCCCAGATATGCCCTGGTATGCCCATGTGTTTTTGGGTGTGCTCAGGTGAGCCCATGTGGGCCCAGATGTTCCCAGATGGGCCCATGTGAGCCAAGATGTGCCCAGGTGTGTCAATGTGGTGTGAGGTGTGCCCATGCGTTCCCACGTATGCCCAGGCGTAGCTAGGAGCGCTCACTGGAGACCAGGTGTGCCCAGCTGGGCCCAAGCGTGCCCAGATGAGACCACGTGAGCTAAGATGTGCCCAGATATGCCCAGGTGTGCCAAGGTGGTCTGAGGTGCACCCATGTGTGCCCAGGTATGCCCATGTGTGTTTGGGTGTGCTCAGGTGAGCCCATGTGGGCCCAGACATGCTGAGATTTGGCCAGGGGTGCCAAGGTGTTCCCAAGTGTGCCCATGAGAGCCTAGGTGTGCCCAGGTGTGCCCAAGTGTACTCAGATGAGCTCACGAGATAGGCCCAGATAGGCCCATGGGTGTCAAGGTGGTCCCAGGTGTGCCCAGATGGGCCCAGATGTGCCCAGATCGGCCCATGTGAGTCCAGGTGTGCCCAGGAGTGCCCAGGAGTGCTTAAATGGTCTGAGGAGTGCCCATGCCTGCCCAGGTGTGCTTAGGTGTGCCCAGGTGTGCTTGGGTGTACCCAGATGGGCCCATGTGAGCCAAAATGTGCCCAGACAGGCCAAGGGGTGCCAAGGTGGTCCCAGGTGTGCCCATGAGAGCCTAGGTGTGTCCAAGTGTACCCAGATGAGCTCACGAGAGCCAAGATATGCCCAGAGAGGCTGAGGAGTGCCAAGACGGTCCCAGTTGTGCCCAGCAGTGCCCAGGTGTTCCCATGAGAGCCGAGCTGTGCCCAGGTGTGCCCAAGTGTAACCAGATGGGCCCATGTGAGCCAAGGGTGCCCAGATAGGGCCAGGGGTTCCAAGGTGGTCGGAGGTGCACCCATGTGTTCCCTGTTATGCCCACATGTGTTTGAGTGTGCTCAGGTGAGCCCATGTGGGCCCAGATGTGCTGAGATTTGGCCAGGGGTGCCAAGGTGTTCCCAGGTGTGCCCATGAGAGCCCAGGTGTGCCCGGGTGGTCCCAAGTGTATCCAGATGAGCCCATGTGAGCCAAGATGTGCCCAGATAGGCCCAGGGGTGCCAAGGTGGTTCCAGGAGTGCCCAGGAGAGCCCAGCTGTGCCCAGATGTGCCCAAGTGTATCCAGATGAGCCCATGTGAAGCCAAGATGTGCCCAGATAGGCCCATGGGTGCCAAGGTGGTCCCAGTGTGCTTAGGTGTGCCCAGGGTGGCCCAGGTGAGCCCAGGAGAGCCCAGGTGTGACCAGGTATGCTTGTGTGTACCCGGATGGGCCCATGTGAGCCAAAATGTGCCCAGACAGGCCGAGGGCTGCCAAGGTGATCCCAGGTGTGCCCTGGTGTGCCCAGATTTGCCCAGTGGACCCAAAGTGGTCTGAGGAGTGCCCTGGTGTGCCTAGATATGCCCAGGTGTACCAGTTATTCTCAGGTGTGTCGAGATTTGCCCATGTGAGCCCAGGTGTGCCCAGCTATGCCCAGGTGTGCCCATGAGAGACCAGGCGTGCCCAGGTGTGCCCAAGTATATCCAGATGGGCCCATGTGAGCCAAAATGTTCCCAGATATGCCCAGGCGTGCCAAGGTGGTCCCAGGTGTGCCCAGAATTACCCAGCTGTGCCCAGATATGGCCATGGCTGCCATGGTGGTCTGAGGAGTGCCCATGTCTGCCCAGGTGTGCTTAGGTGTGCCCAGGGTGGCCCAGGTGTGCCCAGGAGAGCCCCGGTGTGCTTGGGTGTACACAGATAGGCCCATGTGAGACAAAATGTGCCCAGAGAGACCGAGGGGTTCCAAGGTGGTCCCAGGTATGCCCAGGAGTGCCCAGATTTGCCCATGTGAGCCCATGTGTGCCCAGGTGCGCCCAAGTTTATTCAGATGGGCCCATGTGAGCCAAGATGTGCCCAGACAGGCCAAGGGGTGCCAAGGTGGTCCCAGGTGTGCTCAGGACTTCCCAGGTATGCTCAGGTGTACCCAGATGTTCCCAGATGGGCCCATGTGAGCCAAGATGTGCCCAGATATGCCCAGGTGTGTCAATGTGGTATGAGGTGTGCCCATGTGTGCCTTGGTATGCCCAGGCGTAGCTAGGAGTGCCCACTGGAGACCAGGTGTGCCCAGCTGGGCCCAAGCGTGCCCAGATGAGCCCACGTGAGCCCAGGTGTGCACAGCTATGCCCAGGGGTGCCAAGGTGGTCTGAGGTGCACCCATGTGTGCCCAGGTATGCCCATGTGTGTTTGGGTGTGCTCAGGAGAGCCCATGTGGGCCCAGATGTGCTGAGCTCTGTCCAGGGGTGCCAAGGTGTTCCCAGGTGTGCCCATGAGAGCCTAAGTGTGCCCAAGTGTACCCAGATGAGCTCACGAGAGCCAAGATATGCCCAGAGAGGCTGAGGGGTGCCAAGACGGTCCCAGTTGTGCCCAGCAGTGCCCAGGTGTGCCCAGGAGAGCCCAGCTGTGCCCAGGTGTGCCCAAGTGTATCCAGATGAGCCCATGTGAGCCAAGATGTGTCGAGATAGGCCCATGGGTGCCACGGTTGTCCCAGGTGTATCCAGCAGTGCCTAGATGTGCCCAGATTGGCCCATGTGAGCCCAGGTGTGCCCAGATGTGCCCAGAGGTGCCAAGGTGGTCTGAGGAGTGCCCATGTCTGCCCAGCTGTGCCCAGGTGTGCCCAGGGTGGCCCAGGTGAGCCCAGGAGAGCCCCGGTGTGCCCAGATGTGCCTCGGAGAGCCCAGGAAAGCCCAGGTGTGCTTGGGTGTACCCAGATGGGCCCATGTTAGCCAAAACGTACCCAGACAGGCTGAGGGGTGCCAAGGGAGTCCTAAGTGTGCCCAGAAGATCACAGGTGTGCCCAGGTGTGCTGAGGAGAGCCCAGGTTTTCCCAGGTGTGCCCAGATATACCCATGTGAGCCAAAATGTGCCCAGACAGGCCGAGGGGGGCCAAGGTGGTCCCAGGTGTGCCCAGGAGTGCCCAGATATGCCCAGGGGACCCAAGGTGGTCTGAGGAGTGCCCATGTGTGCCCAGGTATGCCCAGGTGTACAAGATATGCTCAGGTGTGTCGAGATTTGCCCATGTGAGCCCATGAGTGCCCAGCTATGCCCAGGTGTGCCCAGGTTTGCCCAAGAGTATCCAGATGGTCCCATGTGAGCCAAGATGTGCCCAGATAGGCCCATGCATGCCCAGGAGTTCTCAGGTTTGCCCAGATTTGCCCAGGAGAGCCCAGGTATGCCCAGATATGCCCAGGCGTGCCAAGGTGGTCCCAGGTGTGCCCAGCAGTGCCCAGATGTGCCCAGATTGGCCCATGTGAGCCCAGGTGTGCCCAGATATTCCCAAGGGTGCCATGGTGGTCTGAGGAGTGCCCATGTCTGCCCAGGTGTGCTTAGGTGTGCCCAGGGTGGCCCAGGTGAGCCCAGGAGAGCCCAGGAATGCCCAGGTGTGCTTGGGTGTACCCAGATGGGCCCATGTGAGCCAAAATGTGCCCAGACAGGCTGAGGGGTGCCAAGGGAGTCTCAAGTGTGCCCAGGAGTTCGCAGGTGTGCCCAGGTGTGCCGAGGAGAGCCCAGGTTTTCCCAGCTGGGCCCAGATATGCCCATGTGAGCCAAGATGTGCCCAGATATGCCCAAGGGTGCCAAGGTGGTCTGAGGTGCACCCATGTGTGCCCAGGTATGCCCATGTGTGTTTGGGCGAGCCCACGTGGTCCCAGATGTGCTGAGATTTGGCCAGGGGAGCGAAGGTGTTCCCAGGTGTGCCCAGCAGTGCCCAGATGTACCGTACCCAGATTTGCCCATGTCAGCCCAGGTATGCCCAGATATGCCCAGGGGTGCCAAGTTTGTCTGAGGAGTGCACATTTCTGCCCAGGTGTGCCCAGGTGTGCTTGTGTGTACCCGGATGGGCCCATGTGAGCCAAAAGGTGCCCAGACAGGCGGAGGGGTGCCAAGGTGGTCCCAGGTGTGCTCAGGATTGCCCAAAAATGCCCAGGGGACCCAAGGTGGTCTGAGGAGTGTCCATGTATGCCCAGGTATGCCCAGGTGTACAAGATATGCTCAGGTGTGTCGAGATTTGCCCATGTGAGCCCAGGTGTGCCCAGGTGTGCTCAAGTGTATCCAGATGGGCCCATGTGAGTCAAAATGTGCCCAGCAGTGCCCAGATGTACTGTACCCAGATTTGCCCATGTCAGCCCAGATGTGCCCAGATATGCCCAGGGGTGCTAACGTGGTCTGAGGTGCACGCATGTCTGCCCAGGTATGCCCATGTGTGTTTGGGTGTGCTCAGGTGAGCCCATGTGGGCCCAGATGTGCTGAGATTTGGCCAGGGGTGCCAAGGTGTTCCCAGGTGTGCCCATGAGGGCCTAGTGTGTGCAGGTGTGCCCAAGTGTGTCCAGATGAGCCCATGTGAGCCAAGATGTGCCCACATAGGCCCATGGGTGTCAAGGTGGTCCCAGGTGTGCCCAGATGGGCCCAGATGTGCCCAGATTGGCCCATGTGAGCCCAGGTGTGACCAGATGTGCCCAGGAGTGCTAAGGTGGTCTGAGGAGTGCCCATGTCTGCCCAGGTGTGCTTAGGTGTGCCCAGGGTGGCCCAGGTGTGCCCAGGAGAGCCCAGGTGTGCTTGGATGTACCCAGATGGGCCCATGTGAGCCAAAATGTGCCCAGACAGGCCGAGGGGTGCCAAGGGAGTCTCAAGTGTGCCCAGGAGTTCCCAGGTGTGCCCAGGTGTGCCGAGGAGAGCCCAGGTTTGCCCAGGTGTGCCCAGATATGCCCATGTGGGCCAAGATGTGCCCAGATAGGCCCATGGGTGCCAAGATGGTCCCAGGTGTTCCCAGCAGTAACAAGATGTGCCCAGATTGGCCCATGAGAACCCAGGTGTGCCCAGATGTGTCCAGGAGTGCCAAGGTGGTCTGAGGAGTGCCCATGTCTGCCCAGGTGTGCTTAGGTGTGCCCAGGAGAGCCCAGGTGTGCTTGGGTGTGCCCAGATATGCCCATGTGATCCAAGATGTGCCCAGACAGGCCGAGGGGTGCCCAGGGTGGCCCAGATGTTCTTGGGTGTGCCCAGATATGCCCATGTGAGCCAAGATGTGCCCAGACAGGCTGAGGGGTGCCCAGGGTGGCCCAGATGTTCTTGGGTGCACCCAGGTGTGCCCAGGAGTGTCCAGGTGTGCCCAGGTGTGCTTGGGTGTACCCATATGGGCCCATGTGAGCCAAGATGTGCCCAGACAGGCCGAGGGGTGGTCCCAGGTGTGCCCAGGACATCCGAGATATGCTCAGGTGTACCCAGATGTTCCCAGATAGGCCCATGTGAGCCAAGATGTGCCCAGATATGCCCAGGTGTGTCAATGTGGTATGCGGTGTGCCCATTTGTGCCTTGGTATGCCCAGGCGTAGCTAGGAGTGCCCACTGGAGACCAGGTGTGCCCAGCTGGGCCCAAGCGTGCCCAGATGAGCCCACGTGAGCCCAGGTGTGCATAGCTATGCCCAGGGGTGCCAAGGTGGTCTGAGGTGCACCCATGTGTGCCCAGGTATGCCCATGTGTGTTTGGGTGTGCTCAGGAGAGCCCATGTGGGCCCAGATGTGCTGAGCTCTGACCAGGGGTGCACCAAGGTGTTCCCAGGTGTGCCCATGAGAGCCTAAGTGTGCCCAAGTGTACCCAGATGAGCTCACGAGAGCCAAGATATGCCCAGAGAGGCTGAGGGGTGCCAAGACGGTCCCAGTTGTGCCCAGCAGTGCCCAGATGTGCCCAGATTGGCCCATGTGTCCCTAGGTGGGCCCAGATGTGCCCAGATATTTCCAGGTGTGTCAATGTGGTATGAGGTGTGCCCGTGTGTGCCCAGGTATGCACTGGTATGCCCATGTGTGCTTTGGTGTGCCCAGGTGTGCCCAGATGTTCCCAGATGGGCCCTTGTGAGCCAAGATGTGCCCAGCTATGCCCAGGTGTGCTCATGAGAGCCCGGGTGTTCCCAGGTGTGCTTGGGTGTGCCCAGATGGGCCCATGTGAGCCAAAATATGCCCAGACAGGCCAAGGGGTGCCAAAGTGGTCCCAGGTGTGCCCATGAGTGCCCAGGTGTGCATGAGCATGCCCAGGCGTAGCTGACGTTTGCCCAGTGGAGCCCAGGTGTCCCGAGGTCTGCCCAGGAGTACCATGGTGGTCCCAGTTGTTCCCATGCATTCCCAGGTGTACCCAGGTGTGCTTGGGTGTGCCCTGGTAAGCCCATGTGGGCCCAGATGTGGTGAGATTTGGCCAGGGGTTCCAAGGTGGTCCCAGGTGTACCCAGGAGTCCCCAGGTGTGCATCGGTATGCCCAGACGTCACTGGGAGTGCTCAGATATGCCCTGCAGTGCCAAGGTGGTCTGAGGAGTGCCTGTATGTGTCCCAAGGTATGTCCAGGTGTGCTTGGTGTGCCCAGTTAAGCCCATGCAGGCCCAGATGTAGTGAGATATGGCCAGGGGTTCCAAGGTGGTCCCAGATGTGCCCAGGAGTGCCCAGGTGTGCATGAGCATGCCCAGGCATAGCCGGGAGTGCTCAGTGGAGCCCAGCTGTGCCCAGCTATGTCCACAGGTACCACAGTGGTCCCAGGTGTGCCCAGGAGATCTTAGGTGTGCCCATGTGTGCTTGAGTAAGCCCAGATGAGCCCATGTACACCCAGGTGTGCTTAGGTGTGCCCAGGTTGGCCCATGTGAGCCCATGTTGGCCCAGATGTGCCCAGGAAAACGCTGGAGTGCCCACGAGTGCCCAGGTGTGGCCAGGTGTACCCGTGTGTGCAAGTGTGTGCAGATGTGCCCATGTGAGCCCAGATGACCCCAGATATGCCCAGGTGTGCTAAGGTGGTCTGAGGTTAGCCCAGGAGTTCCAAGGTAGTCCTAGGTATGCTTGGCTGTTCCCAGGTGTTCCCATGTATGCCCAGGTGTGCTTACGTGTGCCCAGGTTGACCCAGGTGTTCCCATTTTTGTCCACATGTGCCCAGGAGAGGTCAGGATTACTTAGAAGTTACTAGGTATGTCCAGGTGTGTTTGGATGTGCTCAGGTGAGCCCATGTGGGCCCACATGTGCTGAGATTTGCCAAGGGCTTCCATGGTGGTCATGCCCAGGTGAGCCCATGTACTCCCGGGTGTGCTTAGGTGTGCCCAGGTTGGCCCAGGTGTGCCCATGATGGCCCAGATGATCCCAGGAGAGCCCAGGAGTACCTAGGAGTGTCCATGTGTGGCCAAGTGTACCCAGATGTTCCCCAGGTGTGCCCAGGTGTGCTTTGGTATGCACAGGTGTGCTACAGTGGGCTGAGGTGTGCCCAGGAGTTCCCAAATGTGCCAAGGTTGTATGAGGTATGCCCAGGACTTCCGAGGTATGCACAGGTGTGCTTGGCTGTGCCCAGGTAATCCCTTGTGGGCCCAAATGTGCTGAGATTTGGCCAGGGGTGCCAAGGTGGTTCCATGTGTGCTCAGGTGTGCCCAGGTTTGCATGGGTAAGCCCAGGCATGCCCAGTGGAGCCCAGATGTGCCCCGCTGGGTCCAGGGGTACTACGGTGGTCCCAGGTGTGCCCAGGAGAGCCCAGATGTACCCAGGTGTGCCCAGGTGTGCCCATGCTGGCCCAGATGTGCCCAGCAGAGCTCAGGAGTCCCCTGGAGTGCCCAGGTGTGGCCAGGTGTACCCACGTGTGCCCAAGTGTGCCCAGATCCCCCAGATTTGCCCAGGGCTGCCAAGCTGGTCCCAGGTGTGCCCATGAGTGCACAGGTGCGCCCAGGTGTGCTTGGGTCTTGGGTCTGCTCAGGTAAGCCCGTGTGGGCCCCCGTGTGCTGAGCTGTGCCCAGGTGGTCTGAGGTGTGCCCATGTTGGCCCAGATGTGCCCTGAAGAGCTCAGCAGTTCCCAGGTGTCCCCAGGTGTGGCCAGGTGTACGCAGGTGTTCTTCGGATGTGCCCAGGTGTGCTTTTGTGTGCCTAGGTGAGCCCATGTGGGCCCAGATGTGCTAAGACGTGGCCTGGGGTGCCACAGTGGTCCCAGGTGTACCCAGGAGTGCTCAGGTGTGCATGGGTATGCCCAGGCGTAGCCGGAAGTGCCCCGTGGAGTCCAGCTGTGCCCAGCAGTATCCATGTGCCCATGGGTATCACGGTGGTACCAAGTGTTCCCAGGAGTTTTCAGGCGAACCTAGGTGTGCTTGGGTGTGCCCTGGTGAGTCCATGTATGCCCAGGTGTGCTTAGGTGTGCCCAGGTTGGCCCTGGTGTGCCCAGGAGAGCCCAGGAGTGCCCAGGTGTGGCTAGGTGTGGCTAGGTGTGGCCAGCTGTGCCCAGGTGCGCATTGGTATCCTCAGGTGTGGGCAGGTGTGCCCAAGTGTGCCCAGATGTGCCCAGATGTGCCTATGTGAGACCAGGATCTGCTATGTATGCCCAGGTGTGCTACGTTGGTCTGAGGTGTTCCCAGAAGTTCCCAGGTATGCTCATGTGTGCTTGCGTCTGCTCAGGTGAGCCCATGTGGGCCCAGATGTGGTGAGATTTGGCCAGGGGAGTCACGGTGGTCCCAGGTGTGCCCACGAGTGCCCAGGTGTGTTCTGGTGTGTTTGGGTCTGCTCAGGTGAGCCCATCTACACCCAGGTGTGCTTGGATGTGCCCAAGTTGGCCCAGGTGTGCCCATGATGGCCCAGATGTGCCCAGGAGAGCCCAGGAGGTCCCAGGTGTGCCCTGGTGAGCCCAGGTGTGCCCAGCTGTGCCCAGATGTTCCCAGGTGAGACCACATGTACCCAGAGATGTCCAGGTATGCCTAGAAGTGCTCAGGTATGCCCAGGTGTTCCCGGGAGTGCCCAGTAGAGCCCAGCTCTGCTCAGATTTGCTTAGGGGTGCCAAGGTGAGCCCAGATCTGCCCAGGTTGGCCCAGGTGTCCCTGGGCAGAACCAAGCGGGTCCAGTTCTGCCCAGGTGAGTTTACATGTGCCCGGAGGTGCCTAGGTGCGTGTGGTTGTGCCCGGGAGTGTGACGTATGGCCCATCTGTGCCCAGCTCTGCCCAGGGTTGCCACGGTGGGCCCAGGTATTCGCAGGTGTGCCCAGGTGTGCTTGGGTCTTCCCAGGTGAGCTCATCTACACCCAGGTGTGCTTAGGTGTGCCCAGGCTGGCCCAGGTGTGCCCATGTTGGCCTATATGTTCCCAGGAGAGCCCAGGAGCCCCCAGGAGAGTCTAGGTGTGGCCAGGTGTACCCTGATGTTCCCCAGATGTGCCCAGGTGTGCCCAGCTGTGCCAAGGTATTCCTAGGATTACTTAGGTGTGCCCAAGTGAGCTCAGATGTGCTCAGGGGTTCCTAGATGTGCCCATGTTGGCCCACAGTTGCCCAGGGGTGCCGTGGTGTGCCCCAGTATGTTCAGGTGTGGCCAGAGATGCCCAGGACAGCCCAGGAGTGCCCAGCTGTAGTCAGGTGTGCTGGGGTCTGCCTAGATGCCCCCAATAGTGTTCAGGTGACCCCTGGTATTTTCAGATATGCTCAGGAGTGCCCAGATGTGCCCATGTGTGCCCAGATATCCCCAGGTGTGCCCAGGAGTGCCCAGGTGTGCATGGGTATGCCCAGGTGTACCCGGCAGTGCCCAGTGGAGCCCAGCTGTGCCCAGATGTACTTAAGGGTGCCACGGTGCCACGGTAGCTTCAGGTCCAGAATCCCAGTGGTTGACCTCGAGTCTCTCCAGGCACTTTCTGCCAAAGGCTGCAGGACAAGCCATTGTTCCCAGCTGCAGAGTAGAGCACGTTCTTCACATCTAGTCCTGTCCTGACTGGGCCAAGGGCTACTGCATGAGCGATCTTCTGCTTGATTTGAGCAAAGGCTTGTTGCTGTTCATTGAAAATCATTCTTTTTTCTGGTAACCAGATAGAGAGGGCTCACGATCTGGCTGTACTCAGGAATGTGCATCCTCCAAATACCTATGGCACCTAGGAAAGCTTGCGTTTCCTTCTTGCTGGTTGGTGGAGACATTACAGTGATCTTAATGACAACCTCAGTGGGAATCTGATGCCGTCCATCTTGCCACTTTACTCCCAGGAACTGGATCTCTCGAGCAGGTCCTTTGACTTTGTTCTTCTTGATGACGAAGCCGGCTTCTAGCAGAATCTGGATGATCTTTTCTCCTTTCTCAAATACTTCCACTGCTGTGTTCCCCCACACAGTGATGTCACTAATGACTGCAGATGTTCTGGAGCTTCACCCTTTTCCAGGGCAGCCTGGATCAGTCCATGACAAATGGTGGGGCTGTGCTTCCACCCCTGGGGCAGTCGGTTCCAGGTGTACTGCATTCCCCTCCACGTGAAGGCAAACTGAGGCCTGCATTCTGCTGCCAGGGGAATGGAGAAAAATGCATTGGCAATGTCAATAGTGGTGTACCACTTTGCTGCCTTGGACTCCAGCTCATACTGGAGCTCCAGCATGTCCGGCACAGCAGCGCTCAGAGGTGGAGTCACTTCATTCAATGCATGATAGTCCACAGTCAATCTCTATTCTCTGTCAGACTTGCGCACAGGCCAGATGGGGCTGTTGAAGGGTGAGTGGGTTTTGCTGACCACCCCTTGACTCTAGTTCTCGGATCATCTTGTGGATGGGGATCACAGCATCTTGATTTGTCCAATACTGCAGGCAGTGCACCGTCAAGGTGGCAATTGGTGCTCGCTGTTCTTCCACTTTCATTTGCTTTTCTTTCTTATGGGAAAATACCTTCCATCTTGACCAGGCATCCATGACCAAATTTGGGAATCTGCCTCCAGAATTCCCTATATTCAAGGGAGTCTGGATAGCTCCCAGACAAAAGCTGCCCCAGAGCCTGACCCTGTCCCACAACCCACCTCAGAAATGAGCCACACAGAGTGGGTAGGGGTTCTGGTGAGGGAGATGCGTGATATGGGCCAGAAGCTAGAGTGCATTTCCTCAGCTGTTGGGAAACTCTCCCCCTGCCTTGAAGAGTCTGATGGTGCAGCAGTGGAACCCACAGACGTTACGAAGGAAGGGGCCAGCGAACTGGGGCAGCCAAGGGATGACAACAGCCTTCAGGGACAGAGCCACAGGGCTCAGCACTGGCAGGAGCTGTGGAATGTCCCAGAGGGGGATGTGTCACATCAGCCCTCTGGAAGCCAAGGCTAACCAGACTTCTCAGTCCTTTCAGCACATGGTCCCAGTGGTTCAAAGGCAGATGAGAGGTGGCCCCAGGGTGACCAAGGCAGCCAGACCTGTCTCTCCTGGCAGATTTCATCTGGGAACAAACTTTGCATATAGGGAAATTTGGAGAATGAATCCCAGTTTTGGCCATAAGCCCCTGGAGGAGAAGGACACTTCTCTCCCATAGGAAGGAAAGCCCAGAGCCCCAGTGTTTCAGGGGCAGATGAGAAGCAGCCCTCAACATGCCAAGGTCAGCTGGACCTGTCAGGTGGTCCCCAGGAGGTCCAGCCAGCCAGAGCTGTTCCATGTTCCCTTGTGTCATGGAGTTACTTTAACTTTAAGGGAGTTGGAGTTGCTGGGAAGTGCTTGGAGTCTTTTCTCCTGACCAATTATCGGTCATTGCTGGGAATTGACAGCAGTTTAGGCCATTGAAAAGTGGGATCAACTTGTGAACTCTACCTTATACTGTAAAAGCAGAGCTCTCGGAGCTCTCTTTGTTTTCCTGGCTGTGGAGGGTGGCGGAGCTCCAGGCCTCCCGTTCCCTGCCCAGGCCATGTTCCCTCCCTCCCGGCCGGGAGATGGGGGGGCCTGGGGAAGGTTTTCCTCGGGCCCGGGCCGGGCCGAGCCGATCTCTGGCTCGGCTGTAGGTTTTGCTGTAACTAATTCACTAGAAACTGCCCAGTGAAGAAAGAGAGAGGCCCTGGACTTGCAGCGGGTTGGAGCAGCGACTACACGCTCCAGAGCAGCCATGAGGAACTTCCCATCGCAGACGGCTCCAGCTCCTGTTCGGCAGAGATCTCCGAACCATCTACAAAAGCCTGGGCAAGATGTTAACTCTTTCATTACCCAGATGAGACTTGCGGATTAATCTTTTTATCCAGAGAGAGAGAGAGAGAGAGATCAACATGAAAAGAGACTTTATAAACTACCAGTGACAGGAAAGAAAAGAAGCTTCAGGAAAGGTAGAGAATTAAGAAGATGCTTTAATTAAGCTGAAATATCTCCCTGTTAAAACTATGGAGATGGACAATGAAGTCCTGAAAAGAACTCCTTTAATTCATGATACAGGATCTAGAGAGGAATAGTGTTCAAAGTGTAAATTTGAGTAAAGAGTAATTATAGTATAGTGAAGTGCTGGGAGATTTGAAGCTTTGAGAGGCAATAAGAAAACTGTTGGGAGATTTGAAGCCTTGAGAGGCAATGAGAAAACTGTTTTCTGGTGAAGCTCACAGAAACAGATGAAGAAGACTTTTTTTGCCATTGAATAACTTATCCTTAAAAATACTATCTCTAGACTCATGGCTCATACGCACTTTAGAATGATGTGAAAATGGGAGGAGTGAACTCTAATAATAGCAGCTCTGAGCAGCTAACATTAGGGCAATAGAAAACTATAACAAAAATAGTTTTCTTGTGGGAAACTCCATAAATTAACAGG
This sequence comes from Cyanistes caeruleus, assembly GCF_971803275.1. Lineage (NCBI taxonomy): Eukaryota > Metazoa > Chordata > Aves > Passeriformes > Paridae > Cyanistes > Cyanistes caeruleus. The sequence continues at coordinate 18,400,765 of NC_141715.1, read as the reverse complement.
AAGAAACTTCTGTTTATAAAGACTGGTGAAAAAGACTAGCAAGAATTGGGACTGTTTTAACCATCAAAGTTCCAGAGTTTTTGTCTCTGTTGTCATGTGAACGGGGAAGTGGTGGGTAGATAGGGGATGGAAAGGTTTTTCTGGAAGTTTATTCTGGTGTTCTTGTTGTTGTAGTTTGTCAATAAACTTTCTTTTTTTTTCCCCTTTTAAGTTGTATGCCTGTTTTGCTCTTGTTCTAATCCATATCTCACAGCAAGATGTAAGTAATTTTCTTAGTTATTGGTTTAAAACCACGACACCTTGGTTTTGTGGGACCCCACAGTATCACAATGATCTCCTTGGTTCGATGAGGTTCTGGATTGTCACAGTGTTCCCCTTACTTCTGCAGTGTCACAATGGCCCTGTGCTCCCTTGAGGCCTTGCACTGTCACAATGGCTCTGTAGTTCCACAAAACCCTGATGTGTCTGTTGCCTTTGTAGGCATAGTGACCTGGTTCAGGAACGGCACAGCGACCAACCCCAGGTCGCTTGGTCCATCAGCTCGCAGACACCAATGTGGTGGATGGCAAATGTGTGCTTTTTATTTGTGTTTATTAGAGAAAGATATGACACTATATAGTCCGGGTTTACAACATCACTTCCGTCTGCTTACATCACTCCCTAAACACTATTGGCTATCAGAAGAGGGGTCTTATCTTTCCGTACAGCACAATATCTTCTGTCCGCCGGACCCTAGCTGCCTACATTTCCCCCCTCCTTATGCTTAACTAAATTGGCTAAAATATAAAAGATACTGGTCATAAAAATTCTACCCTTTTTCTCATTCTATATTTTATAAAAAATACATTGCATAGACTTGAGTAAAAACATAAGATACGCTACACTTAACTAAAAAGCTAACGCATAAGAAGCTTAGGCATAATACCTAAGTAACTGTTGGGAGCTCTTGTTTAAAGCAGTTGCTGACGCTCTACTAACATAATGTCAACTCTCTCTAAGCGGCTTCTGACAAATGACACAAGCCTATTCAAAACACACGGTCCAAAGATTAACACCAGTAAGATCAGGCCCGATCAGGGTGGATACTAGGGTGGTCAGCCACAGAGACTTAAATAGTGATACGAACCACTCTTGTTGATCCTCTCTATCTCTTTTTCTCTGGGCTAGTCTTTCCCTCAATTCAGCCACTGAGTCTCTGACCACTTCAGTGTGATCAGCATAAAAGCTCTTCCCTTAAGGCGACACAGAGGCCTCCTTGCTGCATGAGCACAAGATCTAGTCCTCGCCTATTCTGCAGGACAACTTCAGAGAGTGAGGACAGTGACTGTTCTGGAAAGGAGATAGACCTTTCAGTTCTCTGTAAGTCTTCATCAATTGTCATTTGCTGCTGGGACAGTCCTTGTTGTTGGGTCACAAGGGCGGAGACACCTGTGCCAGCACCAGTTGCTCCCAGGCCAAGCAGCATCGCTATGGTCACACCTGTCACCAGTTCTCTTTTCTGAAGTCGGGTGAGTTTTTCCACCTGGAGGTTAAACTCTTCATCCGAGTGGTACAGGACCCTGGGAACAATCACAACTTGCACACAAAAATTGTTAGAAACACTAAAGTCACAAACAGATAGGCATGGGGTAACTCCGGTGCAGTGGCAAACCCATATTCTGGGTGTTGATGGAATGACCCATTTATGGGACTTCTCAATTCCGGTAACAGCTGCACAGATGTCTTTCTTCACTCTGTTATGCATGCACTACCAGCACATATGCCTTGGCCTGTAACGTGAGTGAGAGTAATGTCTTTTCAAGAGGTGTTCCATTTACACTGAACTGGGTTGGGATCATTCGAGTAGTCAAAGGGGACATTAAGGGCAATGGCTTCATAAAATGGGGGATTGATATCATAACATAGCCAACAAGAACTTGTAAGGTTCAGGTTAGACTGATTTAATGATAAAAAGGCAGCATCTAGCATACAAAAAGATGATGCATAAGGGGTTGCTCCGTGCATGTTCAGGTGGCTAAATGGGGTGGGGGCAAGGGTAGTGTGGGCTTTTTCCTTTGGTGTTTCTTTTATTAGGGCATGGTTAGGTCCCACTGACTTGGGCTCTTGAGGTAAAGATCTGATTATTTGTATTACGGCTCCAGGATCTGGGTAGTATCTATGAATAAACACTGACCACATCTTTCCTACAGCCCAACTCACATCGCCTGGTTGTAAAACTGTCACTTTTAGGTAAGTGCAAGTGCCTCTTTCGCCTACCATTCCTTCCAATGCAAATGTGGGACATCAGCATCCATTTGGGGCCTACGTTACTTGTAAGTACACATCACTTTTAACTGGCTCCCACCTACCAGATGTCACAATATTTTCACATCTCCAGTACCCACAAAACCAGCATCCTGGGTAATTACAGTAGCTTTTCCTGGGATTTGAGCTGGGGCACCAGTACATTCCCCACAATGATCTGGATCCAGGTTTCATTTCCACGGGAAAAATGTCTCCAAGCCATACATCGAAGCTGGGGATGCCTGTTACAGTACTATCTCTAATTACTCTGCCTGTTGTTGGATCTCAAAGAAGCCATCAAAAGGGTTGGTAAGGATGGCGTTCTGGTTCAGCCTGCGTTACAGCAGCTAGCCCTAGAAGCAGAATGGTGCAAAAACATCGATATTGTTTGGGTTTTACTGGCGTGGAAGTCTCCGATGTCTTCAAGGTATTTGCCGGCTTGTCACCCTCTTCTGTTGCTAGGGCCTACAGTTTACGAGGACGTCCACAAATCCATTCCTGTAGAAAGAAGCCTACAGTTTTCATTAGCTTTATTCTGGAGGTCTGGTTTAATAGACTTAAGTGGACACCATTTGACTCTACCTTCTTTTCTGACTGCTGCATACCGGCGTCCTGTCAAAACCAATTTTCACCCTTGTTCCCATTCCCCCAGCTCATTTCTAACTATGACCGATGTGCCTTCTTCTAGCGCTCAAATGGCCCAATGCTTTTGGGATTTTGAGGAGATTTAGGGAATTTTGTGGCATTTTTCTGGAATTTTGTGGAATTTTTGTGAATTTTTTTTGATTTTTGTGGAATTTACTGGGATATTTCTGGAATTTTGTGGATTCTTTCTGGAATTTTGTGGGATATTTCTGGAATTTTGTTAGATATTTCTGGAATTTTGTAGAAGTTGGAGAAGATTTTTGGGATGATTGTGGAATTTGGTGGGGTTTTGAGAAGATTTAGGGAATTTTGTGGGATTTTTCTGGAATTTTGTGTGATTTTGAGAAAAATTAAAGGATTTTGTGGGATTCCAGGATTCTGGAAAAAAACGATTCTGGGATCTCTCCGGGACCACCGCATTCACTCCAGGCAGTTTTGGCCGCGTCCCCGGGCAAGACTGGGAAGAGCTGGGAGAGACTGGGAAGGTAGCTGGGAGGGAACTGGGAGGGAAATGGGAGGGAGCCCTGGGAGGGGCGGGACCAACTCAGTTCCATCATTCTGGTGCAGCCATCCCGGTCCATGTGGTCCCGGTCCATGTGATCCCAGTCTCTGGTGCTGATCCATACGGTCCCAGTCTGTGCAATCCCAGTCTGTGTGGTCCTGCATGGCACACACTCCAAGAGTCTGGAATTGCAGTTGGCAGCAAGGAAAAGATGTTCCTGCCCTTGAAGGCAAAGCTCTTGAGAAGGGGCTGAGAACCAAGTGCAGCAAGATCTTACAGTGACATTTCCCTGCCAGCCCCCATAACTTCACCCATGCTTGCTGTAGCTCCTGGATTGGGAATTAAATCAGGAGAGGGTCTCTGGTGGGATCTGCCCTGGCTGCTTCCCCAAAACTCTTCGAAATGCTATGAAATTCCAGGAAAATCCCACAAAATTCAAGAAAAATCTCACAAAATTCCCTAAATGTTCTCAAAATCCCACAGAATTCCAGAAAATCCACAAAATTCCACAAAAATACCACAAAATTACAGAAAAATCCCACAAAATTCCAGAAAAAATCCTATAAAATTATTTATATTTCCTCAAAATCCCACAAAATTCCAGAAAAATCCCACAAAATTCCCAAAATATGCTTAAAATTTCACAAAACTCCACAAAAATCAAAAAATTCCACAAAGATCCCATAAAAATCCCACAAAATTACAGAAAACAATTTTGTAATTCTCTAAATCTCCTCAAAATCCCACACAATTTCTGAAATATGCCACAAAATTTCCCAAATCTCCTCAAATCCTACAAAATTCCCAAAAATAATCCACAAAATTACAGATAAATACTGTGAAATTTCCTAAATCTTATCTAAATCCCACAAAATCTCACAAAAATCCCACTAAATTCCAGAAAAATCCCACAAAATTCCCTAAATCTTCTTAAAATTCCATAAAATTCTAGAAAAAATCTACAAAATTTTCCAAAAATCTCACAAAATCTCCTCAAATTCTCACAAAATTTCAGAAAAATACCATAAAATTCTAGAAAACCCCCACAAAATTCCCCAAATCTTTGAATTATTCCCACAAAATTACACTAGAATCCGATGAAATTCCAAAAAACTCGCATGAAATTCCTGAAAAATCCCAGAAAATTCCACAAAAATCCCACAAAATTATTTAAACTTTCTCAAAATCCCACAAAATTTCAGAAAAAAATTCATAAAATTCCCTAAATCTTATCAAAACCACACAAAATTACTGAAAAAGAAAAAAATTACTCCAAAATCACCCCTAATCCCCCAAAATCTTGGCAAAAATTCCAAAAAATAAAAATAATGACTCTAGAATTATCCCAAATCCTCCCAAAAATCCCTCCATAGCCTACCAAACCCAGACCTTGCTCCCCCAAATGATCCAAATCCCTAAAGACCAGGAACCCCCAAAAACTGGGGGTCCCCCAAATTCCATGCTCCCACCCCAAAAACCCCAAAATCCCTCCAAATTCTGAGGTTCCACCTCCCCCCCAAAACTCCTGTCCCACAATCCCACATTCCCAATCCCCTGATCTTGAATTCCCATGTTCCCTTGAATTCCCAAATCCCCATTCCCCATTCCCAACTTCCCCAATTCCTGATTTCCCGGAATTCCCCATTCCCAACTTCCCAATCCCTGTTGAAGAATGGCTTGCTTTTCCGAGGCCATGGCTCCTTGGAAGGCCTGCACAACCCTGACTTTGAGTTAGCATGAGTCCTTGGCACAACATTGTAACAAATATATGAAGAAGAATAAGTGTTAATAAGACAATGAAGAATGGATGAGAATTTAGGATGAGAAATCTGTAAAATGTATCTTGTGAAGTTTGTCAGGATGTGAATTCTGCAGAATGTATCTCATATAACTGCTTAATGCATTTTATAAGTTCCGCTAAAAAGTATCTTATAGAGCTCGGGTGTTATGAACTGGACCAATAGAAATGTAGAAGTTAACACGTGAAAAACAGCAATTATCCAATCATAATAAAATACAGATCACATGTTACCTTTCCAAAATACTATAAAAATGTAGCTGAAACTGCAATAAAATGGAACAAGTAGCTAACTCATACTGAGTCATCTCTTGACTCCCAAACCCATCTCCTGCAATTGGAGCCCAAATAGGGGCTCCAATTTCCCGAAGAAGCCTGCACACCACCTGAGAACCTTCTCAAGAGGCTCAGCACTGCAGAAATGCACTAAGAATCCTGCGTATTTCAGAATAGGAATTTCATGGGATTATTGTGGAATTTTGTGGGATTGTTTTGGAGATTTGGAGAATTTTGTGGGATTTTTTCTGGAATTTTGTGGGATTTTGAAGAAATTATAATATTTCTGTCAGATTTTTCTAGTATTTTGTGGATTTTTCTGGAATTTTGTGGGATTTTGGTGGTATTTTGTGGATTTTTTTCTGGAATTCTGTGGGATTTTGGGAAAAATTTGTGAATTTCATGGGATTTTTGTGGAATTTTGTAGGATTTTGAGGAGATTTTCGAAACTTTGTGGGATTTTTCTGGATTTTTGTGGGAATTAGAGGAGATTTTGTAGGATGTTTCTGGAATTTTGTGGGATTTTTGTGGGATTTTCAGGAGATTGGGGAAATTTTACGGTTTTTTTTTTTAAATTCTGTGGGATTTTGAGGAGATTTGGGGAAATTTGTGGGTTTTTTCCTGGAATTTCATGGGGTTTTGGGGGAATTTTGTGAGATTTTTGTGGATTTTTTTTTTTCTGGAATTCTGTGGGATTTTGAGAAAATTTAGGGAATTTCTTGGGATTTTTCTGGAATTTCATAGGGTTTTGAGAAGATTTGGAGAACTTTGTGGGATTTTTGTGGGATTTTTGTGGAAATTCATGGGATTTTTGTGGAATTCTATAGGATTTTGAGGAGATTTGGAAAATTTTGTGGGATTTCTTCTGGAAATTTATGGGGCTTTTAAAGAATTTTGTGGAATTTTTCTGGAATTTCATGGGATTTTTGTGGAATTTTGTGGGATTTTTGTAAAATTTTGTGTATTTTTACTGGAATTTTGTGGGATTTTCAGAAATTTTAGGGAATTTTGTGGTATTTTTCTGGAATTTTTCTAGAATGTTGTGGGGCTTTTCTGGAATTTCATGAGATTCCCCCTCCCCTGACTGCAGCAAGGGCTTCAAGCAAAAGAGCAACTTGGTCAAGCACTGGCGCATCCACAGCGGGGAGAGGCCCCACGAGTGTTCCCAGTGTGGGAAGAGCTTCTCACAGAGCCCTCACTTGATCCAACACCAACAGAGGCACTGGTAAGGGAAGTCCTGGTGCCAGTCCCGGAGTGGCTCTGATCTCAGCTCCGGTGCCGGTCTCAATCTTGGTGCTGGTGCCAGTTCTGGTGCTGATCTTGGTCTCGGTCCCGATCTGGGTCCTGGAGATTCTGGGCCCATTTGGGTAATTTTAGGCCCTTTTGTAATTTGAGTTCGGAACGAGACTTTATAGGGTGATTTTCAGCCCCTTTGGACAATTTTTGGCCCATTTGGATGGGCCAAAAATTTGGATTTGTTTTTAGATCCCTTTTTGTGGATTTTAGGGTCCTCTGGCTGATTTAAAACCGAACCTGGCAGATCTCAGCTGCATTTGAGGCCTTTTTGGGTGATTTTAGGCCAAACCGGGCCCTTTTAGGACCATGCATCAGCTTGGCCACACCCTTTCCCCTCATAATTCTCTTCTTTTCCTTATCCCTGCCCCTTCCCCTCACAGTTCCCGCCCTTTCTTTAACCACGCCCCCTTCCATTCATATCCAGCCTTCTCCTTGGCCACATTCTTGTTTTCCTCTGAGCCTCGCCCATCTCCTGGCGCTTTCCCTCCAGCGCATGTGCAGAATACCTGGAAGGGTCTTTGCCTGGGCACTGCCATCTTTGCTCCCGATGCCCTGGCCCGGCTCCAGCATGTCCGAGACCTACAGTGGGGCTATAAAGGATCTATAGGGGATCTATTGGGGACCTACAGGGGATCTGTAAGGAATCTGTAGGGGATTTCTAGGGGATCTACATGGGACATCTAAGGGATCTCTAAGCAAGCTATAGCGGATCTGTAGGGAATCTATGAGGGACCTGTAGGGAGTCTCTTGGGAATCTACAGGGGCTCTTCTGGGGATCTATAGGGGATCAATAGCTGATATCTAGGGGATCCACACAGGGTCTATAGGGGATCTCTAGGTAATCTATAGGTGATCTATAGGGGATAGACAGGGGCTCCATAGGGGTCTGGGAGAGCCCCTGTCAGGCCCAGGGGACTCTGAGGGTCCCTAGGGATCTCTATAGGGGAATTTTGGAATCCTTGAAAAGAATTTTTGAGAATTTTAGGATCTGTCCAGGGAATTCTTGGAAATGTGGGGACCTTTTATGGAATTTTGGGGTTCTGATAAGGTATTTTTAGGGCCTGAAAGGATATTTAGGGGTCTCTTGGGAATTTTGAGGTCCCCTTAAGGAAATTTTTGAAATTTTGGAGCCCTTAATGAGAATTTTGAAATCATTGTATGGGAATTTTTGGGCCTGTACTGAAAATGTTAGGAATTTTGGAGTCTCCATAGGGAATTTCTTTGAATTTTGGGTCCAAACATGAGAAGTTTTGAGATTTTGCTGTACTCAAAGGGCATTTTTGGGGGGTTCCATAGAGAAATGTTGGGAATTTTGGAGTCTCTATAGAGAATTTTGGGTCCAAACATGGGAAGTTTGGGTTCACTACAGGAAAGTTTTGGGAATTTTGGCATCTCTGAAGGGAATGTTTGTGAATTTGGGGTCCTAAAGTGGAAATTTTGGGGTCTCTGCAGGGAATCTGGGGGGATTTTGGGTCCCTAAAGATGCCGGTGAACAGCTGGCCTGAAGCCTCCCAAAGCCCTGAAGCTGATAAGGCTGTTCTTGTGACAGAATGGAAATCAAACACCTTTGGGAGAGAGGGCACGGAGAGGCGGAGGGACTCGGCTGCAGAGAAGGGACGCTGGCCAATCCCTGAGGAGTGCAGACGCAGGCAGCTATTGGTCAGTGGCCGGGGGGGCGCCAAGGTTCCATCCCATTGGGGTCAACCATCGAAAAGCAACTCCTGATCAATAAAGATTGCTCTTACAGCGCAAACCTCGCTGTGTCGTGTGTCCGTCTCGAGTGCCACAGCAGCACTCTGCAAATGGAGCTGCACCTGACTGAAAATGAATGGGACAGAAATCAGAAACTCTGAAAGTTTGATTTCCTATCAAATACAGCCCACCCAGCCAGCCCCACACAATCCCCATCCCACCGCTCCAAATGTGGATTCTACTTCTCCCGATCTCCTTCTGGCCTGGGGTGACTTTGTGATCCTTGGATCCCCAGGTGTCTGTCCTGTTTCTGCTGGCTATTAAGTTCTGCACCTTCATGACTGGCTCTGAGAGCAAAGCAGGGAAAGAAGAAGCTGCGGTTTGTTTGCAGAAATGGCACTCACTGCCCCGCATGCTTTCCCGGCCTGTGTTGTCTGCAGCAGGGACAGACAGCGGGACAGAGCTCTCCTTTGCTTCTAGACACTTCAGTTCAGTCTCCTTTTTAGTTAGGTTTTAGTTTAGTTTAGTTAGTGTAATAAAGAATTGGATGAATAAAAATTCGAAAGAAAAGGTTTAAATAAAGTATATGTAATTGTAAATGATGAAAATATGGAATGAGAAATCCTCCTCCAGGTCGAGGCAGGATTTCTCTTCCAAAGCAACAGATTGCAGCCAAGCACCCAGATAACAATCGCAAGCAGGCACATCAGCCCCGAAAGAATGGGCAGGACACGGGCCATCGAACAAACAAAAGAACGGGCCCGGACGAGATATCGCCGAGCCCGAGCATCTCCGCCCTGACCACCTGTGCTGGAGAAATGGAGAAACTAGACAAAAGAAGAGGAGCCAGCCGAGATAGCCATCGGCTCCAGGATGGGTGCCACCACTCCACCCTAATGGCCCGGACCAAAATGATATCAAAAAGACATCCTGGACCTCTTTACATATGAGGAGCCTCTGCCCAACGTCTATTGACTCTATTCTCCGGTGCCAGGAAATCTATTTAAGAACCTCTTAGCAAAGGGTGCCTGCTTGGAATTTGGCCTCGGGACACAAACTTCCTATAAAAACCCAGGCCAAAGGACTCTCAGGCGTGGATTTGGGAGCATCTATACCTTGCGTATAGACCCTGTCCACCCAGCGCTGCGCTGCTTATTTTATTGTGGTTTTTTCTCTGTTCGAATTTATTATTGTTTGATAATAAATTTTCTCTTTTATATAACCCGAAATTGCCTTTGCATTTATAACAGTTAGTTTTTAGCTAGCTGAGGCACAGAAGTTCCCCTGAGTGTTTTTTGCCTTTTTCCTTGGATCTGTTCAAAGCTGCTCTGGACTGAGAACCCAGACAAACCCCGGGAGCTCACGGCTGTGGCCCACAGGGGCCTGGGCCTGGGCCCTTTCCAGTGCCGGAGGAACTGATAAGAGACTGAGCGAGCTGAGCTACACCCCATGGAAAGGACTTTTCTGGATTTGGCATCTCTTCAAACACCAGAGGATTCATTCTTTAATATTATTCATCTTTCTCATGCTTGTGGATACTTTGATTGTTAAATAAACTGCGTTTTCCACTTTTCTCCAAGAAAATATTTTTCATGAAACATTCAGGGGAGGAGCTGCTTTAGTTTGCTTGTTAGAGGCACCCCACTGAGAGGTTTTCTTCCAAATTTGCCCTAAACCAGAACACCTTCCAACTCCATCTCACCTGGCGGCTGTGGAACCGAGTCATTTTGGTGTGGGATTGAGATCTCCTGAGGTGGAACAAGCCCTTTTGTGTTGGGATTGAGCTCTTTTGGGGTAAAATGGAGCTGTTCGCAGTGGGATTGAGTTGTTTTGAAGTGACAGATCAATTCCTCTTGGCTTTTGGAGTGCAAAGAGATGGAGATGAGAAGCTGTTGGGGGTTAGGTATCTTTTTAGTTCTGGCTCACCTGTGGAATTTTTACCCATCAGTTGTGGGGAAAACCTGACTAGAGGTGGTACTTGAGAAACACAAAGTTTGGCTGGGCCCAGGGGGGAAGGGGAAAGGAAAAGGGGAAGGTGGGCACAGTTTGGCAGCTTCTTCAGCTTCAGAGAAGGACACTTTGGTGGGAGCTGTTGCTGCGGAGAGAAGGGAATTTGCCATCACCCAGACAGAGCTGCTGCTTCTTCTTCTTCTTCTCTCTTCATTGGTGGCCTCACACCCCCTGTCCTGCCAGGATGTGTAGCAGTGCCAGGCACCACCACGGAGCTGCTGATCCACCTCAGCCACTGACCCGGGATCTCAGCTCATTCCTACTGTTCCAGCTGAGTGTTCCTCAGAGCCCTGCAGGAGCACCAGGACTGCCTGCTGGAGGCGGTTTGTGAAGCAAAACCTCTTTTCCATCCTTTCCCATCCTAGCTGAGAAAGCTGCCACAGGGTCCCTGGTTCTGTTTTGTTGTTAACGCTGTAGTTATTGTTGTCTGTGTGCCTCGTTATACACACTAGTAAAGAGCTGTTATTCCTATCCCCAGATCTCTGCCTGAGAGCCCCCTGAGTTCAAAATTATAATAATTCCGAGGGAGGGGGTCTACATTTTCATTCCAGGGGAGGCCCCTGCCCTCCCTAGCAGACACCTGTCTTCCAAAACAAAGACAGATGGGGAGTTTCTCAATCCTCCTTACCTTTGCAGGGCCGGCAGTGCTCTTGGTTCCCCATGCTCTTTTTGTGGGGCCTTTTATGTCTGTCCCCCTCCGCTATGGGGGGGGCGGGAGTTGTGTCTGTGCCCCTCCAACTTAGGGGGATAGGGGATATTTGCTGCCCCCTTTCTGCTTCTGGGAAGCCTGTGTGGGCTTTTTGTCCCCCTCTGATTTGGGGGGTGCCAGTGTTTTCACCATCCTGGCAGCCTCCGGCTGCTCTTTGCACTTTGCCAGGCCAGGGGTGTTCTCTGTCCCCTTGCAATTTGTGGGGCTGGCACAGGCGGAATTCCCCTCCTCTTTGGGGGGGCTTGCAGTCTCCCCTTCCCCCTCTGACTTCGGGGCCACTGTGGGCTCCATCCATCTCTTATTTTGAGGGGTCGGGTATTTATCTCCCTTCAGTTCGGGGCGCCCAGGGATTGTCTCCTTCCTCCTCCAGTTTTGAGGGGCCTGGGAGTAGTCTCTGCCTCCCACCAATTTGGGGGGACTGGTGCAGGCTCCACCTCCCTCTGATTTTGAAGGACAATCTGGAAGAAAGGAATCAAAAGCTTGACCAAGGCTGAAGGGAACTGAAGTGCTCTGATAACCCCTTTGGCCAAAAGGTTCCCTTAGCTGAAGTTGCTAACAAGGACCAGACTTGCCAGCCCGCAGTGGGTTTCGGGTTGTTTTATTTCCTGGGCCCTCAGTCCTGTGTTGGACACGGGAACTGGGTGCTGCAGAGGCTGCAGAGGCTGCAGCAAGGCATCAGAAATGCCTGCCCAGCACCCAAAGGTGGTAGAAGATCTGCTCCAGCACTGGCCAATCCATGGGGTGCTTGGACAAACACCAGCGGATCAGATGTTGGCATTCTAGGGAGAGAAGGCAGAAAGCAGCGCTCACTTGCAGAAGGCTCCTGCCCAGCTGCTCCCAGTGCCTGCAGAAGCCAGGCCACGCTGCATGTGCTCGGAGCTGCCCTTGGAGGGAGAGCGGCCTGGCAGGACAATCACCCCCTCCTTCAGCCAAGCGTGCCACACCCAGCCTGCCACGGGCCACCTGCTGCAGCCGGCCCTTGAGGGCACATGGACGTCCCGCGCAGCTGCGGGAGGGCCGGGCTGGGCTGCGCAGTGCCACCTGCCAAAGCCTGCCTTCTTCAGGCTGCATACCAACCTGGAGAGACCTCCTGCGGGAAGAAGAGCTGCCCCAGCACGATGTCACGCTCGTTCTCAAAGGGCAAGAAACACCATCTCAAACAGCAGCACGCCCAGGGACCAGACAGTCGCCCCATCGCCATGGTAGCAGTGAAGGCTGATCCACTCAGGCGGGCACTACGTGCATGTTCCATGGGGAGATGGGCAGCGCTGCTCAGGTGCAGGCTGCTGCCTTCCAGAGCCTGGCACCAGCCTCCTGCCAGAGGCAGGGGCTGCAGCCATGTCCACAACTTCCCCCCAAGGCCTGCCTGCCTCACCCTGACAATGGGCCAAGTCCAAGAAACCATTCTGCAAGGCTGACAAGGCCAGCGGAGCAGCCCAAGGCCTTGCGGGCCTGCCAAGCCGAGGAGCCGGGGCCTGGCTTTTGCAGCCCCTTTCTGTCAGCAGGGCTGGCAGCCGGCTCCTGGGGCACAGCACCTGCCTGTGCCACAGGGCAGCCGGCAGCCAGCTGAATGCCTTACCCTGCGGCCCAGGAGGGAATGGGGCCGTGCAGTGCCTGGCACTGGGAGCAGGGCCTGCGCTCTGGGCTCACCTGCAAACTGTGTGCAGGCCTGGAGGAAGGTGCCACAACTGAAGTCGATGAGCTGTAGTTTGCCAGTCTCCAGGTTCACAAGGAGGTTCTCTGGCTTGATGTCCCAGTGCAGGACGCTGCAGGCGGTGCAGTGCCACACGGCCTCCAGCACCTGCCAGAAAAGCCAACATGCCGCCTCCTCGCTCAGGAACTCTTGCTCCAGCAGGACATGCAAGAGCTCCCAGATGCTCCATCACCAGCACGAAGATGTCAGGCAGCTCGAGCCAGTCAAGGAGCTGGATGATTCTGCGGCAGCCGAAGCCCACCTTCTCCATCAGCACAATCTCCATGGGAACACGGGTGCCGTCAGGCTGTGAGGATGAAACAATGTTTCCATCACAGGGCCTGATGCTCCCCTGTGTCTGCAAGGCCCCTGCCCGGGATGCCCCAGTGCCACCTTGGGCAGCCTCCCTGCTGCTTGGCATTCCTCCCGCCTGGGGGCTGATTGGGAGGTGGCCCCTGCCTGGACCCACCACCGCTGTTTGGCATCCCCGGGTCTGCTATGCTGGGCCTCGCACGCTGAGCCCACTCCCCGCTGCTCCCAGCCATGCCCTGCCCTCAGTCCCGGCCTTATCCCTGTTTGCCACGGCCCGCTCTGTCCCGCTGTCCCCGCTCACTCACCAGCTTGTCCCACTGCAGGACCATGTCCCAAGCCACGTGCTTGATGGCCACCTGCAAGCCGTGGAGAGAGGGGGGCTTGAGACTTGCCCCGTGCTGCCCCCAGCCCTCCTGCCACGCCCGGCCATCCCAGCCCGTTACTGGGCTCCCATCCGAGAGGTGGGTCCCCGAGAAAACGGTGCTGAAGCCACCGCTCCCTAGCTGTGGGCCCAGCTGGTACAGCTCCCACAGCTCCTTCTTGTGCCCTGTGGCCAAGACCGAGCCATCAGCCTCGTGCCCAGGAACCCCCCTGAGTGCCTGCCAGTGCAGCAGCCCCAGCCAGTGCCGGCCACTTTGCTCTCACCTGCTTCCTGCTGCGCGCCAGGCAGCGGCCACTTGCTTGCAGCTGTCGGGCTGGTGAGCGACAGAGCTGGGCCAGGGCAGGGCGCAGAAGTGGCTGCAGGAGCCCGAGTGGAGCCAGGCAGAGTGGCACTGTCACTGTCCCTGGCGTCCTGGGCTGGACTCTGCTCTTGTGGACGGCCGGGGCTACAGCCCGAGGCTTCGCACAGGGGGGTCCCAGGAGCAGCTGCAAAGCAGAGAGGGGTTGTTTGAAGCCTTGGCATCAGGGTCTTTAGAAAACAGCCAGCAACTAGGCTGCTCTCAGAAGCCCTGGCCTAGCCTGGGAATGTCCCTCAAGAGCCCCATGGGAGCCTCAGACATCTCCTCAGGTCTCACCTGCTGGTACAGAGGCCCTGCTGGTAGTCGGTGGCTGCATGGGATCAGTTTCCTGGAGATGGAGGAAACTCCCTGGTCAGGAATTGTCTCCTCCACCAGGCACGGGCTGGTGCTAGCTGGCATGTCCAGCACCGTCACCTGGGAGCTGTGGTCCGGCAGCTCCTGGCTCCAGGATACTAGCTGCTCCTCCACCTGCTCCTGAGATGCCTCTCCTGGATCAGGCTGAGCTCCCACTTGGACCTGTGGGTTTTCCCAGGCATGCCAGTGGTCAGGGTTGCTCCTGTGTTTTTGAGGTCCAAGGGTCCAAGGGAGCTGGGAGACCTGTCCCTGGGCTCTGCACCTTCTGCAGGCTGACAGGTCTGACTGAGCCTCTCTGAGGGATGGAGGCTGTCAGAGATAGCAGAGGCTCCTGGCACCATGGATGTTCTCTGACAGCCTGAGCTTCTTGCATGGATGGAGGGTCTTCTCTGCTATGCCATCCTTGCAAGGGTTGAGGCTCTCCCATGGATGGTGAATCTTGCCGGGAGCAGCCTCCTGAAGGGATGGTGGCTTCTGGAGAAGCTGGGTGAGCCACAGCAGGGCAGGTGGCCTGTAGAAGTAAGGCCCGGCGCTCGGAAGATAACGGAAAGATAGTAACCCACCCCCCCTCTTTGGTATGGTAATGCCTTCTGCAATTAGCCAATAGCACCTAGCTGTGATGAAAGCAGATGGGAGTAACACAGTGACCCTAAGTTATAAAATGTCAAATTCTTCAGCAATAAACGCCATTGTCTCCATCCATCACATTGGTGTCTGTGGGTAATGGACCGAGTGGCCTGGGGAGACCACCGTGCTGTTCCTTGAACCAGGGTGTTTGCCTTGCTTAAAAGACAACATTTGGTGCCGGAAACCCGGGAAGAAGTGGGATTCAAACCTAGAAAGTGAGGATTATCTGGAAAACGGGAGTGGCGGTCAGGACCGGCTGGACCAGTCCTGGCAAGGGAGACGTCCCTACGAAGATGGAATAATTGATAAAGGTTGTATCTGAATTACATAAACAGTGGGGAATAGATTGCAAATCTAAGGATTTTACGCTTGCTATCGCAAGGCTTTTGCATATTGGGGTTATAGAGCAACCAGTGGAGATTCTCCACCCTGAGGTGTGGGAGAAATGTACCAGAGCTCTCACTAATGAAACTATAGATTTGGGTAGTATGAAACATTTTAAGTCATGGGGTAAGGTCTTCAAAGCTTTGAAAAAAGCTAGACAAAAAGCAAGAGACCTGGACGGTGGCAAAAAACTGTCTGTTGGCCACCCCGAAACTGGGAGTTAGTGCTACTACACAGACTTCAGAGCCCCCAGACAAGAGCAGCTCAGCTGAGCCGAAGGGGACACAAGAGGGCGATACGTCCCCTCAATCCCTGAACCCTGATCTGCTCTCAAACGAACAGCAGAAAGCAGGAGATTTTTGGAGAAAGTTAACAGAAGAAGCCAGAGGTGTTGCAGAGAAAGCCAGGGGGAAAGCATCCCCCCAGGGGCTTAAAAATGGCGCTGAGCAAAAAGACATACAGCGAGAAAGAAATATCTTTAGTGAAAACAAAGAAACAAAGAACAAATGCTGGCATTGAAAGATGAACATAGTTGGGGGTTGGGAGAGATAAGGAATGTGAAGAAGGTTGCGGGCGAGGTGTAAAGAGGGAGAGGGAAAAGAATGTGAGGGAGAGTGAAAAGAGAGGAGGGTGGAGCAGAGGGAGGAATGGAGCGTGGAGTGAAGGGTGAAGTGAAAGGTGGGGTGAAGGGCGGAGCGAAAGGTGGGGTGAAAGGTGGAGTGGAGGGTGGACTGAAGGGCGGGGAGAGCCAGGAGGGAGGGAACAGCCTGCCCACAGGGGTGGTAGGCGGGGTCGGAGCCCAACAAAAAGGCACGGGAAACAGGAAGTAGCTAGCCAGTCGAGCTCTGACTCTGATTGAGATACGAGAGAAGACGAATGGTCGGAGGCCGAGTCCTCAGAAGAGGAAACAATAAAGATAAATAAGAATACCCCCCTCCACATTAAAAAAAAACTGAGAGAGGATACCCCTCTCACAGACAGGGGTCAGATAAGAGCAGCATATGCCACCTGGGTCCCTCCAGACGCGCTAGCATTCCCAGTCTTGGTGTCTGAGGGGGGACAGAGAGTTTACCCACCAATAAATCTTAAAGTTAAAACGATTGTTAATGCAATTTCAGAAAAGGGCTTATTTCTGCCATGGTCACCTCCCTTATCGATGGTCTTTTTGGAGGTGACGACCTGCTCCCTTTTGATATAAAGCACACTTGCAGATTGTTTTTCGATGGGGCAGGGATGATTGTTTTTAAACAAGATTGGGAAGACAACTGTGCCAGATACCTAGCCCAAATAACTGGGGCAGACCATCCACTACATGGCTCCAGCCTGCCACGGTTAATGGGCACAGACCCAGCCATGGTTACATCTCAGGCACAAGCTCAGGGTATGTGGGCCCACGAAGTTATGACAACCACTTGTGCGGCCAGAGAAGCTATTCACTCGGCCTCTAGAGTTGTTGCTAAGCCATCACCATGGTCTACCATAAAGCAGTTGACTCCTCAGCCCTGCCCCCAGAGGCAAAAGGCCCAGTCATGGCAGACTGCTTGCGTCAACAATGCAATTCGACAACCAAGGAAATCCTCCGATCATTACCGGCAGGGTCAAATACCGCAGACATGATTAAGCATGTCATGAGGGAGGAACAGGTAGCTCTGATTCAAACTGCAGTCTGCACAGCAATTGCTAAAACGATGGCGTGTTTCAAATGCAACCAAGCAGGTCGTGTTGCTGCAAATTGCCCCAAAGAGGGGGGGGCCCTAGCAGCGCCCACCTCGCAGCAGAACCGATTTAAAGGGCCATGCTGGGCTTGTGGGAAAAAGGGGCACCTTGCCAGAGAATGCAGATCCAAGGCTCAGGGAAACAGGAAGGGGGAGAGGACAGCAGGGCTGCACATATTCCTTTCCCACTTGTGTTGCGAGGCGGCCCAGTTATGCCAATCCTGCAAGGACATAGATGCTCCCAAATCCATTACCCCCCTGAGAGGCAGCCACTTTCATGACTCAGCCGGTTACTCAGCCAACCCTGCCTTACCTGCCTCAGGGGCAGCAGGGATCACACTAGGGGGACATGACCCCAGGGTGGCCCTGGCAGTAAGGTGTGACAACCCACCGGTGGTATGGGGGATCTGCTCCCTTTATGACACCTCAGGTGATCAAAGTATCCCCTCTGGATCTATCAGTGTTCCTTTTCTAATTGATACTGGGGCAGATGTCACAGTCATTCCAGAGACAAATTGGCCTCTGCTCTGGAAACTAGAGGATGCCCCCATGGTAGGCGGGGTTAGAGGGCTGCCACGGGCTCGGAGAAGCGCACAGCTAATAGCCATTACACTCCACACAGAAAAAGGGCCAGAGAAAACTATTGCCCTCTTCCCATATGTCATGACAGGAATCCCAGCCCTGCTAGGGAGGGATGTCCTAGCCTTGCTAAAAGCCAGGGTGACAAATTTACCCTAAGGGCCACTGCCGCGTACCCACTGTCACCAATCAGGCTTTCTTGGAAATCATTCGACCCGGTGTGGGTCGAGCAGTGGTCCCTGTCCAAGCCTTGATTAGATGCCCTTCTTGAGTTAGTCAACCGTGAATTACAACAAGGTCACATAGAGCCATCTACTAGCCCGTGGAATACCCCAGTTTTCGTAATCCCTAAACGATCCAGAGAAAGGTTTTACTTCCTCCACGATTTACGTGAAGTAAATAAGAAAACTCAACCCATGGGTATTCAGAGACCGCCAGCTATTCACCAGTCTTCACAGAAGTAATTGTGAATGCCGTTTATTTCTATCTTTAGCACACCTTTTATAGGGTTCTACAGGGTCCACAGGCAGAGTAAGCTACTATTGGCTAACACACACAGTTTACATTTTTTCTCCTGCACACAAGGATATTGTTTTGCTTTACTCTCTCTTCTGCATGAAGGTTTCAAGGATTTTAGCCCTCAATATCACAGCTTATTTCAAAGGCTGGTTTGTGCATACAGGCCTTTACTAATATATAAAATATAGCAACACAGCAGCATTAACGTGGCATCTCCCTGACACTGAGATTTATGTCACAACTTTTCATCAAAAGCAGCAAAGAAATGATTCCCACTGGGTCCCAGACAGCTCCCTGGCAACTTTGTGCTGCTGCAGCTCCAGCACCAGCCCTGGTGCACAGGAATTTCAGGAAAAGACACACAGAAGGAATCAGCCATTCCCAGAGAATAAACATCTGTTTGCATGGCCCAAATCCCCACAACACTGCAGACGGTGGTGACCCAGACTCTGTATTTGCACTTCAGCCTCTGTGTCTCACTTTTCCTCTCACTAAAGTCCCCCCAGTTTCCCTCATGCTCAGATTCCCAAGAGAATTCAAAGCAGCATTAGGAGCAGGGATAGATGATGGGAGCTGTCCCAAGGCTCAACCAAATTTCTCAGGCCTGACAATTCCAGCCAAGGACAGAGGAAAATCCTGCATGAAAGAGGTGTGAAATCAAAGCATCAATCAAATTTTGGTAGAATGAGAGAAGCTGAAGAGGTTTTCAATGTTTGCAACAAGATTAGCAGCTCCAGGGACAGGAGGGATGCGACATTTTCCCCACTGTAACAGGTCTGTGATGCAAATTGCATCTCAAATCCTTCTCCCCAGCTCTGGGACTTGTTCAGCCCCCAACATGGTGCTGAATTTTTAAAGCAAAGTGGAGGCTGGTCAGAGGGGTGGCTTGCAAATCAAAATCACAGAGGACAGCTTGGAAGCAGCAGCCAGAGCAAAGAGAGGCAGAGCCTGGCCCTGGGGTGCAGCACAGCCACACAACACATGCCTGAAACTCTGAGAAATGAAAGAATTTTCCACAGGAGATACAGAAGGTACTTTATGGAATCCTGCATCCTTCACAATGCAGCATGCAGGAGAACACAAGGATGAAGATGACAGCACCTTCTGCTGCTGCTTCCATCTCCTGAGTCAAATCTCACCTAAATCTCTCACTATTGGGCATTCCCAAAGCCTCAGATTCACTCAGTCCTTGCAGGATTTCAGTGCTGAGGAGCATGAAGGGAGATAAAGGCACTTGCAGAGACCAGAGATGCATTTTCTGCCTGAGGTGCATTTCACTGCTCAGCTTAGTTCTTCTAAAACCATTCAAATCAGCCCCTTGGACAGCACCAAGCCAGCAGCAGAACATCAGCACCTGAAAATGCTTGGAAATGCCATTCTTTGATATTTCTGTCCAGCTCTCCCATTTCATGGTGCCATTGCAGGGCTTTATCCCATGATTCAGCACTTGCAGCAAGTCTTGGCAACTAGCTTCAAATGGTTTTTTAGTGCTGAGCAAATAAGAGGCAATTTTACTTTGTCTCCAGTGAATGAAATTTCACCTAAATCAGATGAACTCTGTGTTCTGTCATTGGCCAGGCACTAACTACTGCCAGAGCTCCCCAAGCCTGCATGTCAAACTGCCTTAATATTGGAAAGTTAAATTTATTTGGTTTTATGTACAAGATTATTCTGTCTCCAAATCATTCGGATCCATAGAATTGCATTTGCAAGGACTAAACTCAGAACAGCCACAAAGAGCACAAGAGGCAGGAAAAGAAAGAAAAACAGAGATTTCTAAGGAGATGGAAATTGAATGCTGAGTTTTTCCCATTACAGGAAGTTTCATAAATTATCACCTGCCAGCTCCTTGCCTTCACTTGTGTGGCTACCACTGAATACACTCCCAGACAAGAAAATGTTTGTCCTACTGAAAACTGGGGCTAGAAGTAGAAAAAGGCTCAGCTATCTGACTTCAAAGACAACATCATGAAAAAAGCTGCCTTATAATATAAAGATATGATGGGCAGCAGGAATGGCTGAAGCCAGCAGAGATAAGTCCATGAACTATTCATGCTACAAAGATTTCTGACAAAACCCCCAATAAGCCAAAAACAATGTTTTGTCTGGCACAGCTGATAGGAGCCCTGTGCATTTAATTTGGTCATTGGCAGCACATGGAGATTGGCTTTAAGGTCCTTTGATCGACTACTATTTTATTTTATTTTATTTTATTTTATTTTATTTTATTTTATTTTATTTTATTTTATTTTATTTTATTTTATTTTATTTTATTTCATTTCATTTCATTTCATTTCATTTCATTTCATTTCATTTTTTCCACCCAGAAAATGTAATTGCTTCTACTCTTTGGGAAGAAATTACTGCTTTGAATGGTTCAAGGCAAAGAGTTTCTTCCCATACCCACTTGTAATCAGTCACCAAGAGAAATATTTTCAAAAAAGATCTCTTAAAAACTGAGTTACTTTCAACATAAATAACTTGGTGATTTTGCTCCAAATGAGAAGGGAATTGAATTTGGCTCCCTCAGCTTAAAAAGAAGTCTTTCTTCCCAGTTCTTCACCAAGAGGAACAAAACACTTGGTTGCAGCAAACTGAAGGGAAGAAGAAGTTTCTTTCCCCCTGAGCTGCACAACAGGAGACAATTTTGTTGCCAAGAGGTGACAAAACCCAGCCAATTTCCAGTTATTTCAGTTTAAAGGAAAAGCTCCAAGGATCATAGCTGTGGGAGACACAGAGTGGGAGGAGCAGGGGATCTGCTGGGGGGTTTTGGGCTGGGGCATAGATTAAAGAAGTGTTCAAGTGAAACCTGTCAGAGCTCAAGACTTCATCCCGCAGAGGAGAAATTGGATTTGACCCAAATGCCTTTCAAATCCAAAAAACATTGAGGCATTTCCCCAAGCTCTGCTGAGCCATCAGGTAAAACCCAAAGCACGCTGTGCGACCAGAGCAGCAGCTCCCTGGCCTGGGGACAGGGATGCTCCCTTGGGAAGCCGCCTGCAGCACCCACGGGATTCGCAAGATCTTTTTCTAAAGACCCCACCATCCAAAAAACTCTACATTCAAAGCCTTTCAATTGGGGTTTCACTACTCCATCTGTCTCTTGTCACTAGACAGCTGCTTCACTTCAACACCCTTCTAGATGGGTACAAATTCTCTCCTAATTTCCAGCCTAAACAGGAAGTAACTTCCATTCATCCTTCTGCAAGTACTGGCAGCTTGTACCTGCTCTGCTCTTCCTCTCCTGCTGTGCATTTGTGCACATAAAGTGCCAAGAGTGTTTCCTTGTTTAAATGATGTCATTTTTCCTTATTATTTCCTTCCCATATAGTTGCACAGATTTGGTGCTGGCTCAACACTCAGAACATTGACAGCACAAAGTTGAGTTTTCACTAGACTAGAAGCAACTTCTCCTTCACTAGACTAGAAGCAACTTCTCCAACCTTGGGACCTGTTGCAGTCTGCAACCTCAGGATCTCGTCCAGGGAAGCCACAGGGTTTTGGGGACCAGCATGGAACACCAATGACATGGGCCTTTGTTCATAAAACCATTTATTCAGCATGGGAACAAACTCAGGTCCAGAACAAAGAGCCCCAAACAGAGGCTGAGCAGGGGTTTTAAGGGACAGAACTCTTGAGGGTCTCCACCCTTGAAGGTGGAGTTCAGGGTCAGGGACCATTAGAAACACAGCATAGCAGAAACCCCCCAGGGACTCAAACCCAATCAGAACACCTGGGCCGCCCTTTCAGGGGGTTTGGGGTGGGACAATGTAACTCTTTGCCTCCCCTGAGGCACGTCACAACATATATCAAATTTTTAGTTGCCTTTTTTATAATAATAGAGTAAGTTTGAGTCATGTTTTCATCTGATATAGATTAAGTGTTAATAGAATTAATCAAAGTTAAATTTCACTATGTTTAAGTTTGAGTGTTTTTAACTTAAGTTGTAACTTTGATTTTTTTTTGATGATAAGTTTTGTTACTTCCTTTTTCATAATTTAACAAGTTTAAATATTGTTTGAATTTAAATTGCTTCATGTTTTACTGAAGACACTTGTTTAAAATGCAAAGTATAGTTGTTTTCCTGGAGAGATGAAGATAACTGCAACTGAAACAGCTGTGATAGAACCCTGTTGAACACCTGCTTGTGAAAAGAGGTGAATGCAATTTGTGACAGCCTTGGTTTCATTGGAAGTTTTATTGTTTGTTACAATCTCTGCAGTTTATGTTTTCTATAGGTAACACAAAAGAATAGCGATTGTTATTTACAAATATTTAGATGTTTTTTACCTTAATTCATTTTTATTCACTAAGACATGAATGTTTTAAAAATATTATCTTGATTTCTTCAGACACTTACTGATGACATATTCATTATATAATGTAAATTTATAGATTTCTATGATGAGCATTATCTATAAAGTGTTGTTGTATTTACAGCCAGCTTTTTATATATTTTGGTATATCTTTGGGTAATTACCTTTTAGACATGTGTAATTTGAGATTTTTTTTGTTTTCTAACTACAGATGCATCTTGGTAAATAAGTTATGCAGCTGCTTCTATACAGAGGTGTGGGTTTTTTTGGTGTTGGTTTTTACTCTTTTCCTTGTTTAAGAAGATTTGCATTTGTACAATCCAGCGTACCTTTATTAATTTTGTTTCCAGGATTCTAAGAGAATGTATCATTGTTAAAAGTTAAGTGTTATAAGAGACTTCAGATTAATCCAACTGCTGAATGGTTTGATTAGTCAATTACCTAAGACTGATCATTTGTTTTATACAAATGCCTTTTGAAAGATTGGCGTGTTTTAAGCATCTTATAGCTGCTATTTTTAAAAACCCTTGCTTTGAAAATGAGTTAAGAAACATCTTTCCAGTTTAAAGCCTAGGCCCTGGCCAAGCCTTGACTTTACCTGCATGGAGAATTTACCAATAAACCCAGAAGTTTTCTGCATCAAAACAATATTCAGGTCAATTTGACTTGGCAATTAGTGAATTAATATAGCAGCTGGATTTTTACAGTGGGCTTGGAGAATTGTTATCCGGACATGATTTTCCAATCTTCCATTGATTTATCAGCTGTGGCAGACTCTGGGATGAGAGTATATATTTCATTAATTCATATTACAGATTCCTTAGATAAGTTTAATATTGCATAATATTAATTATGCATCTTCTTAATAAGTTTTAGATTGCTATAAAAGTGTTATTTCTTACATGTGTACATGTGCAAGTGTTTTACTTTGATGATTTTTCATTGTCATAATAAGAAAACAGATATTTTAACTTTGCTTTTAGGTGAGGGGAAGAAACAGAAGTTACAGCTCATGAAATTTCAGAGAGAGATTTATGACAGCTCAGCTTTCAATTCAAGTGGCTTCAGCAGGGGCTTTAGAGCAATTGGGCAGGTTAGGCTGCTGGTTGGGTGGGCAGCCTGGATCTATTTCTCTAGCTTTGAGTGGTTAGTTGACTGATGTTCAGGACAGGAGGTGTGGCGCTCTGTAGAACAGAGCAGCAGTTCTCTTGTTGGTGCATAGGGCATGAGTGGAGGAAGGATGGCCCTTCTTGAAGGGTAATCAAAGAAAAGGTTTGGGTTGATTTTTTTTATTATTTTTTTTTAAGGAGAGGGGCAAATGTTGGAGTCTGAGATACAGAGTGTGTGCCCTTGTTTCTGATACTTAGTTATAAGATCCAGAAATATAATATGAAATTCATGAGCATGTTTTCATGGTGATACATGAGAACAAATGTTAAAGTTAGATGGAAAAAGCTAAAAGTGTAAGTGTATAGATTAGAAAGTTTTCTTAAATCACTGGGTGAAAAAGTTAGTTTAGAGAATAGGAGACAAGATGGAGGATTTAGGGTGTTGTCTCTTGTCCTTCTTCTTTCTTCTTCATGTTCTTCTCCTAGAGGTTTTTGGGTGATAGTAAGTGATTGGACAGAGAATGCCGCGGTGCAGCACAGAGGTGATGGGTCATTGGGTCATTAAGAAAAATAATATACGCGTCTATTATTAATTGGGTAAAAATAGGTATAAAGATAAAAGAACTGTGTATTTCAGGGCCATTTTGTGCATGAGACACAAAGTGAGCCACAAGGCCTTGTTTGTACCTTCAGAAGAAATAAATGTACCAGATTGCAAAGATATAACCTTGTGTAGCCAGCCTGGAAAGATCTATCAAGTTTTGTGATGACTTTTTAATAAACACGAGAAACAAGAGTCTAACGAGCTCGAGAGTTTTCTTCAAATCATAAGAACTGAGATAAGCTCTCCGACACTACAGCAGTGACAGCCCCAATTTCATCTTTAGAGGGGCACGCAAAGAGGGACAGCCCTGTATCCATCCCAGTCATCCGCTCTCTGTCTCCGGCGCTTGCCCAAACTGGCCCCACTGGGCGACTCCCACTGCTGCCTCCGTCACCCCCGCCCCATCTCCGTCACTCACCAGCGAGAGGCGGGACACCAGCTTGGAGCTCAGCAGCAGTACCGCTCTGTGCCCACATGGTAGCAGCACTGCCGCTGAACTCAGCCGGGCGCTGCACCGCACTTCAGACAGGGGCAGAGAAGCGAGGCAAAAATATGTGTGGAATTCCCCTCTAAAAACTCCTATGAAAGGAGTGTCCCAAAAAACTCCCGACAGAAACATAACAACCTCGTCCCCAAACTAAATAAAAACCAACAATCTCCTTTAACGGAAATGGTATTTAAATGGTTTTTAATGACCCTTCTTATCATATTTATTTTCTACAGTGATACACATATATATTGTATAATACATAATATACTAAATATATCATATTAACATCTATACATATATTATTCATATTGAATATTAATCTACTTGTCTATATTTATTTATTTATATCACTATATATTTATTTATATATATATTTATTAGTGATTTGTTTATATATTTATTAGAGATTTGTATATTTTCATTTCTGTATTATTTACTTGAAAGCCCTACCTCTAACCAAATAAACACCAAACAGTCCCTGTACCTGAAATGGTAATTAAACTTTTTTTTATGTCTACTATTAACAAATTTATATTTAATTACTACATTGATATAAGTTAAACACACAATATATATTTGTCCTCTTTTAGGTTAAATTTAGGAGAGAACTTCTGAATGGAGTCCTTCCAGAAAACAAATTCAATCATCTCTTCTTCTAACTGGCTTGGGAAAAAGATTTTTTTTTTGAGAAAAATGGGAAAAAAATGTTTATTTAACAGAAATTGAATAATATTGAACAATAAAACTTCTTACTGTTCAAGGAAATGGGAAATCCAGAAAAATGTCTTTTTCAAGAGGTGTAGCCTGGCTCACATAGGTTCTTATCAGTCCCTCCAGTGCTGTAAAGCCAGTGGGCCACAGGCCTGATCTCTGGGGGTTTGTCTGGGTTTTCGGTCTAGAGTAGGTTTGAACAGACCTAAGAAAAAGGGGAAAAAAACAGTCCAGGGAGCTACTGTGCCTCAGCTGGCTAAAAACTGACTAAAAGCAAAAGAGAGGTCTGTGCCGCTATCTGTCTGTGCTGCAGACAACACAGTCCACGAGCAGGATGCGGAGGAGTGTGGGCTCTTTATCAATACAAAGTGAATGCTTCTTCTTCCTCCCCCTTCGCTCTCAGAGCCAGTCTTAGAAGTGTAGAACTTAATATGTAACATAAGCAAGATGATAACTGGAGATACAAGCATCATAAATTCACCCCAGGACAATAATATATTTAAAATATATTTATAACAAGATCTGTACAGATATTAATCATATTATATATTAAATATGAATATATGTGTATATATGTATATTACTTATATTAATTTATTTCTTTATATATCTTTGTATAGTTATTACATATTTGTCTATTGTAAATTTTATATAAAAGCCGTGGCTCTATCCAAATAAAAAACAAAGCCTTTATTTCAAACTATATTTAAATAATTTACTTAAATTTAGACTTACAATTTTTATTGTTTGTATATTATATATGGCTATATGCAATAAAGATAAAAATAGATGACAATAACATACAAAATATTAGTTATATTTTATATTTGTATATCTATTTACATTATATATTTTCTACTTACGTATACATCAATGTTACCATTTATATCTTCCTCTTTATATTTTTCTATTTTCATTCTTTTTTAAATTTGTATTTGTTTCTACTTTCAATTATATTGTAAACTAAATAAATTAATTAACCTAACACATCAATGGCAAAAACATAAGGTGTTAATTACACACTAATCTATATGAAATTTATACGTATAAAACTCATAATTTATACATAGATTTATTTTATACACCAAATCACATGTAATTAATACATGTGAAAACAAAACCTATTTCTCTTACTGACACAACAAAATCCCAACACTAGCGGGGACAGAGAAAGGGTTTCTTTCCAAAGGAATTTGGAGATAAATTCCTATTTTCTTCCCATGCCTATTAAAAAAACCAGGAAAACTCAACAGCTCCTTATATTCTACATCCAGCGCTCTCTGTAAACTTCCTGGTAGCTTGGGGTCCCTCTGGGGAAGAGCACCTAGCACGATCCCTCCTGATTCCCCATTCACTCTTCCACTGCAGCATGTGCCTCCCTCCCCCATGGACCTTGACATCAGAGCACCCCATTCTCCACATGCCCCCATTATCCTTTTCTCCTCATCCCAAAGAAGGCACAGAACAACTCAAACTGCCACGGACAGAAGCACACTGCTTTATTAGAGAACTTTCCATGTGTAGATCCCTGCAAAAAGATGCCCCTGCAACAATGAAAGACGGTAGCACCCCAAAAGCATTGAAGTTCCTCCTGAGCTCCACAATCTACAGTGGGGGTCACCTTCGTGGATTTAATTCAGCCCCATCTGAAAGAAAGGAAAGACAAAAGCCAAAGTGCTGCAGGATAACTTGACAGGTCCTGACACCTTGTGTCAATCTAAGAATACTATCTAGACTCCAACAGCATCCTACATTACAAATTACTAATTACAGCCACCCAGGATTTGTCCTTTTACACCTACAGCCAGCCTAGGCAGCAGGGCAGAGCAGCTCCAACCCAAATACACCCAGACACCGGTGACACACAAGACAACAGACAAGGGGACGCTACAGGGAGACAAAACCCTCGGCCAGTAGAATGGCTGCAAGGACCGAAAGAATGTGGAACGAGACAACAAGGGTGAGAATGATGGCGATCCAAATAGGCTCACAGAACCCAGGAGAAAGAAAATGCTAACATAATGACTTACTCCAAGAGGTGCAAATATGGATGCCCGAGAATCCTTCGGCCACAATTCTCTACCTATCCTTGCATTTGGACAAGTCCTAACCAGCTACAATGGATCCTTGCTGTGCACGGCTGTTGAAACAGCTCAGAGCAAGACCTCAAAAGACATCTGATCAGATGCTTAAAAAGAGATGTGATTGCAAGGCCTCTGAGAACTCCTGAGGTACAGCTTCGACAGTGTCAGCGCCAGGTCAAGGAACAAAGAGATCGGAGATGCTAAGAGTGACGCCAAGATTTCCTGTAACAAGTTGTGCAAAAGACACAAAAGGCACAAAAAACAAGTGACATGACACATTCTGGGACTGCTCTGTCCTGTGCACCTCAGGTTTGGGAGTCAAAGTGAGGCTTCCACTTGAGGTGCCCTAAGGGGCCACAGCTTGGATCTCACCATGTCTAAATGTGATTGAAAAATCCCTGGTCACAAGTCCCAACCCTGCACCCTGCTTTCATTCCCCTCTGCAGGTCGCAGCCTTTGACTTAGCTCTCAGATGCCCAGGGGTGTGAGTCCACACGGGCTGCCAAGGAATGCCACCTCGCCATCTGCCAAGTTCCTGCTAACACCAGGTTGTTGTCTCTTTGTCAGCTACAATTAAAGAAACCAAATATCATTGCAAGATCTTCACAGCACATCTGTGAAAACGCTGCATTCACTGTGATAGGAGGATAGAAAGGACTCTGTAACTCGCAGAGTAGTTATAAGAGTAGGTATGAATTTATTCAGCGCTGAGGTGCATGGGGGATATATCCTCCAAAGGCATGCACACTTTGGAGACTTGTTTCTCCCTTTTGAATCACTGCAAACTAAGGTTACACAGTACACCTAATACATATTCATTTGTTAACGCCACCTGTCCCCGCTTTGGATTAAAATTAGTTTCACACCTAGTTGCAGCTGCGCACTGCTCTTCGTTGGTCACTCTGGTGGTCTTCTGGGGGTCTTTGGGGCTGAAGTCAGCATTTTTCCTTCAGCTGAACTCTTTACCTCGTCTTTTTGCGCATGCTCCCTTCAGTTCTTTTGACCCCCCGTTCTTTCCATTTCTTCTGGCTTCAGGGTCCAAAAAAATCCAAGGAACCCCCTCATCCTATGGGGGGTTATATGCATTTATACTTGCATCCCGTTTGTTTATTCCAGCTCCTTATCTAATCCTGCAGTCCTTATTCTTTTCCTGTTATTATGGGAAGTGTCAGCATATCACATGGGTTTTGTAGCCTCTTCTTTTACGTAAGTCAATTTTATAAATGATTCCTAATACTTATTTTATCTGTTTCAGTCCCCCCTTTTCTACAAAAGTAGTAAATTCTTTTATTTAGCAATACTGACTTCTTTCTCTTTTTTGGTCTATTTTCGTAGTTTGCCCTCCTCGGTATGTATTCTTCATTGCATTACCATATGCTGCTGCTAGGGAGGTCAGTACTGCTATTCGTTTTAACACACTCTAGTTCTAAACAAGCATTGCAATCGACAGCACCAGACTTACACCTACTAATGCCAGTATGACAATGAGAGGGTGGCAAAGTGTGTTCAAAATCCCAGTTGCAGTTGGTGACCATCCAAACATTACATCCCACTAGTGATGATTTGTGTCTTGGTTTACCCTCTGTAATACTTTATCTCTTTTACATTATAATAGACAGTAACCACAGTCTTTTGCCCATTTTCCTGAATCTCTTTCAGGATTTTTGCCAAGTCTTGGTGGTTCATTAGCTGTCTTAGTAATGTCAGGTTCATTCCAATGGGTGTAGGAGATAATTTATGGTATATTGTGTAGTTAGATCTTATCAACTGGTGGAATGCAACCGGTGCCAGTTATGAAAAATCACATCCAACAATCTTAAAAAAAATTACAAATACAAAAATTAGAATGGTTCCTAATAGGCAAGGTTACATTGTTTTCAGCTATTTCTACAGAAACACATGCAGTTCTTAGACATACATAGCCTAGGCTAATATATACAAGCACACTCTTATGACTTGTGTCTGGAAGAATCTTAAATTGGCAGATGCTTTGATCAGTGTCTAAACATATGTCCTGTGCATCAATCATGTTAGCCTCACAGATAAACCCTTGTTGTTCCTGGGTAACACAAGATTCTAAATTCACAGTTTGCCACTGTCCTGAGGTGATTTTATGATACTGGTATCCCCAATCGTTTGGTTTATGTAATATATTAAGTTCTGCACCTTGAAGAATGGCTCTGAGAGAAAGAGCAGGGGGAAGAAGAAGCCACAGTTTGTGTTAAAGGAAAACATCACTCCCCCACATCCCGCTCCTGGACTGTGGTGTCTGCAGAACAGACACACTGCAGGACAGAGCTTCTCTCTGGCTTTTAGTTAGTTTTAGCTAGCTGAGGCAGAGGAGTTCCC
This sequence comes from Cyanistes caeruleus, assembly GCF_971803275.1. Classification (NCBI taxonomy): domain Eukaryota; kingdom Metazoa; phylum Chordata; class Aves; order Passeriformes; family Paridae; genus Cyanistes; species Cyanistes caeruleus. The sequence goes on along the minus strand of NC_141715.1, from coordinate 18,370,968 downwards.
TGGACCTTTGTTTTTTCCCTTTTTTCCTAGATCTGTGCAAACTGCTTTGAACTGAAAAACACCCAAACAAATGCCGGGAGCTCACACATGTGGCCCACCGGGGCCTGGGCCTTGGCACTTTCCAGTGCCGAAAGGACTGATAAGAACCTGAGCGAGCCGAGCTACACCACATGAAAAGGACTTTTCTTCCTAGACTTGCTATCCCATCGAACAGCAAGAGGTTTTATTATTTAATGTTATTCAATTTCTGATAAATAAACAGCTTTTTCCACTTCTCTCCAAGGATTTTTTTTTTTTTTCCCCAGACCAGTTGGGGGTGAGGAGGGTTCATTTGAATTTTTTTTTCCTCCCTGGGGAAACCCCCATTTGGAGTTTATCTCCCAAATTTTCCCTAAACTAAGACAGCCACTTCCCATTCATCATCCGGCGCATGCTCTCCCTGTTCCTAATATTCCCGTTAAGTCTCTTCTTATTCTGTCCCTGAAGTGTACCTGCTTTTGTAACCATGTTGCCCAGCCTTCAGATGATGTCTTTAGGAAAGAGGAGCAGGCTGGCTGAATCTCAGAGATGTTAGTTTGCATTATTATTTCAATACTCTTGAGAAACCACTCTGGGTTAAATAACAGCTGTTGTTGTCCAGTATTCCTTATTACATATGGGCCAAATTCATCAATTTTGTGTTCAATCTTAGGTTCACTTTTAGGTGGTGTGGCCTGAGCTTGGGATACAGTTGATTTGGTCATTGCAATCGGCACGGCTTTCATTTTAAATTTGAATGTTAGCCCTTTATCACCACAAGTCCAAAGGCAGACTACATCCACTGTTTGTACTAATGTAAAATTATACCAACAATCCAATTTAGTTAATGATCACAAACTTCCCAGTGCTTGTCTGTAGGAGAAGCTGAAACACTAATTTGAACTGCCTTTTCATAGTTAGTCCCATTAACCCTCCCATCTGCCCCCCAAAGCTTTTGGAGTTTACGTCTTATGTCACCCATAGACTGCCCGAGGAATAAATTAACTAACTGCTGCATCCCTATTTCGGACCCAGGGTCCAGAGATATGTGACAATGCATGGCATCTCTTAATTTTTCAGGGAATTTGGATGGCGACTCAAAGGGCCCCTGCTTGATTGCATATAAGGCTGACCAATTTATAGTTTTGGGGATGGCTCTTTCCATCCCCTTTGCAATCCACTCCTGATAGCTTTCTAGATTTTTTAATTCTGCTAATCTGTTTGGATCTCACTGTGGGTTTTAGAGTGGGAAATAATCTTTCACATTCAATTGCTGGGTTTTATAATCTTTTGCCAGATCCTTTGTCGTTTCTCTGTCTCAGTCAGTGCATCTAATAATAAGTGCATATCACTCCAATCTGGATTTTGTTGTTTTATTATATATCGCAGACATTTAGCTGTGTTAACTGGATCATTGTGGTAATTTTTAGCAACTTTTTTTCATGCCTCTAAATTGATTGTGGAGAAGGGAACTTCAACCAATACCACTCCTCCCTCTGGTGCCACTGCCTCATGCAGAGGTGCCTGTAATATGTGTGTCTGTTGTCTAGTCTGGTGTGCAATCAGAGGGGTGTCTGTAACCTCTGAGTCCACATCCTCATCTTCATCCCTTATTGGTCTTATGTGGGGAGGCTTAAGCAAATCGTCTGTCAGATTTTGTTCCTGGGCCAAATAAATAGCCTGATAAACCTTATCTGGTTTTGTGCATCTTTGCCCTATGCTACATGCTGAACAACACAGCTTAAGCCTCCCCCTCTTAGTCTTATTTTCCTTCTCCAGGGTCAATACAAGAGGGTCAGAGGGAGCCCTGATCCCACAGTCCCTCTGCCATTTGGGGTGATTCTGAAGGGATTAAAACATAGCAGCATATGATACCTTCCTTCCTGAGAAAGAGCATGAGTTGCAATAGTGTTTTATAGTCCAAAGTCCCACTAGGTGGCCAACTCGCTCCATCATCCAATTTATATAGTGGCCACCAGTCTTTATAGAATCTGATTAAATCCCTCTTGTTCTCAGTTCCAGCTCTCAGCAATATCTTTCCAATGTGCAAGAATACAACCTAGCGGACTTGCTTTAGGGATTTCTTTACTTTGTCCAGTACCCATTATTTCCTCTTTCTTGTCCTGTCCTGTTTCCACACAAACTTTTCCTCACACAATTCCACTGTCTCTTCCCAGTATTCTTCTCACACACAATTACAATTTGTGGGCACTCAATGTGACTTTTCACACACAAACCTCAGAGTTTTCACTTTCACGTGGAGCATATGCCCTGATTGTTATTAAAGCAACAATACCAGCGTCTACCCACAGTTAAAACAAATATTAACCACTTCACACTCAAGCACAACACTCCTCATTTACACTTGAGTTTGCTCCACACTGACTCCAGTCGCTTTACTTTTCTCTGGCCACTTCAGTCGCCCGAGGTTGGAAGTGTGGATAGAGCTCCACACTCACTCCGCACCTCTGGTACGTCTCACTCGCTCATTCACACACCAAACACACTCAGTGACTCAACGTGTCTGGACTTACCATTCACACAAAACAGGGGTTCGCTCGACTCACCTCCAGAGTCACTAGCAGGCTGATCTATCAGCTCAGCGAGAACCCCCCTTCATCGGCCGCGCTATCGGCCAGGATCAATCCCTTTCCTTCTGTCTTCAGCCCCTCCTGGCCGGCTGCTTGCAAGCCCACCGGGACTGTGCTGTATGACAGACGTCTCTGTTCAGTTTATCAGCAGCCCTTCCTTTGATATTTAATTCATACCTTTATCCACAAGTCAGCAGGTTGTTGTCTGTCCCTGCGGTGAGCGAACCGAGGCTCGGGGTCCCTCCCGGAAAAGTCCTGGGGGCTCTCTTCACAGAGTAGGTAGACAAAACAATTCCTTTTCTAGCTTGATACCAAGGACAGTCATTACAAGTTTCAGGCCCAAAAGCATAAACAAGGGTGGACTGAAGAGAGAAAACGGGAAGGATGGGATTTTATCATCTGACGCTGTAATTGGACCACGAACCCAAATATGCAGATGGACCTAAACTTACAAAAATGTGAGACCTCATGATCAGTTGTCCATTTTTATGGCCATTTTTGGTCCATCTTGGGTATAGCCCTGGCCAGTCTCTTGCACTTCCCAAGGTCTATCCTATAAAGTCCTTTTAATAAACTTTATTCTTAGTCTAGCCTCTGTTCTAGGTCAGCATTCTGAAGGCATCAGGTGGAATGCGGTTGGAAGGGCATTGGGCAAAGTGGGATGCAAATCAGGAGGGATGAGATGGGCATTGGGTGGGGCAAGATGGGTGGGATGGAGTTTGGGAGGTGTGAAATGGGGGAAATAGGGCTTGGGAAGCGGTTTGTGATGTCCAGCAGGGGTGGGATGGGTTGGGATTAGGGAGGTGAGGTGGGGTCGGCAATGAGACACCCAAAGTTTGGGGATGATGAATGGAGGGGGAGCCCATTTCTGAGTGAGATTTTTGTGTGAGGTGCCCTTGCCCAGGGAGGCAGAGATTTAGTTTCAAATAACCATTGTTAAACTGAGAGGTGTGGGCAAGAGGGAATTCCATCCCTCTGCCTTGGAGGATGGACCCTGCGAGCCCAGGAAGAAACTCCACCCTGGACCCCTCGTGGGGTGACAACCCAGGGTGTTCTGATTGTGTTTGAGCCCCTGGGGTTTCTCCCTTGCTGTGTTCCCAGTGGTCCCTGACCTTGAACTCCACCCTGGTTCTGTTCCTCAAAACCCATCACCCTGCCTCTGTTCAGTGCTCTCTGTCTCTGAATCTGAGTTTGTTCCTGTGCTGAATAAATGATTTCCTGAGCAGAACCCTGTCTCATTGGTGTCCCATGCTGGTTTCTGGTAACTGTAGCCTCTCTGGACATGATCCCGTGGCCTCAGAACACAAGATCCCATAAAATCAAGACCCCCCCCAGACCCCCCAAAAATCCCAAAATTCCCTACAATTCACCCACATCTCCCAGAATTACCTTAATTTCCCTAAAATGCCCTTTTTGTCCCACTCCAGGACCAGCTGCCTCCACTGGATCTTGGAGACAGCCCCAGGAATTTGGGGGGGGTCTCTCCTGCCATGCCATCCCCAGAAACCTGCTGCTTTTGGGAAAAACATTCCCAAAAATCCCTTGGATTCAAGGGGGAGTTCCCCCATTTTTGACACAGTTTTTGGGGGTTCCCCCCCTAATTTTTCAGTGTTTTTTTCATTTTTTTGCCAATTTTTGGTGGTTTTGGCATTTTTCAAAGTGAGCTTTTTCTGGGGGGGGGTCCCTCAATTTTTTAAGGGAGTCTCTCAATTTCTTTCGGGGGGTTGCCCCCTCTTCGAATTTTTCCTCTGTCCCTCTCCCCTCAAATTGGGGTAGGTGGTCTTTTTATTCTGTTTTTTTTATTATTATTTTTACCTTTTTTCTCCCACTTTTTGTTCTTTTTTAACTCTTTTTATTTATTTGCACTTAACTTGGGGGGCCTGAGGGGCAGGAATTTTGGGGAAGGGTCACCTGGGGCAGGCTGGAAAAGCTGGGACACCTCCCTCCCCAAAAAAATGGGAAAAATCCTGAGAATTCTGGGGCTCCCCGCCGTTGCCTAAGGTGTGAAAAATGTGAAATAAAAAAATTATGTTCTCAGCTTCTTTGGTGATTTTTGGGGAGGGAGTTATGATTTTGGAGGGGTTTTGGAGAGGGATCGCAGTTTTTTTGGGGGGTGGTCTCCCGGGTTTTGGGGTGGAATTTGGATGGAATTTGGGGGGTGGGGGGACATTTGGGGTGGTGGGGGGAAACTTTGGGGGTCCTGGGGGGAATTTTGGTCTTTTAGGGAAATAATTTTAGCATTTTTTCATAACATTTGGGTGTTTGGGGGAAATATTTGGGGGTTTTGAGGGGGAATTTGGGGTCCAGGAGGAAATTTTGGGAAGAGTGGATTTGGTTGTTTAGGGGCACCCCTCATATTTTTGGGGAGGAATATGGGAGTCTTTGGGAGGGGGGGGAATTTTGGCCATTTGGGGTGTAATTTGAGTGTCTTGGGGGGATTTGGGATTTTGTGAGTATTTGATGGTTTTGAGGGGAAAATTTGGGGGGTGGGGAGAATTTTGGGGTTTTTTTAGGGTTTTGGGGGGAAATCTGGTTTTGGGGGGGAAATTTGGAGTTTGGGGGGGGATTTTGAGTCTTGGGAGGATTTGAGACTTTTGGGGGAGTTATGGGGGTTTGAGGGTTTTGGGGGAGATTTGGAAGAAATTTTGGCATTTTTGGGGAGGAATTTGGTGGTTTTGGGGGGAAATTCACGGGTCATGGGGGGTTCTGATTTTGGGAAGGCGATTTGGAGATGATTTTTTGGGTTTGGGGGAAATTTCCATTGATAGGGAGGGGTCCTGATCCCAGTGAGGAGGGGCATTATGGGGAGGCAACCTGAATTTGCAGAGGGGTCTCAGCGGGGATTCTTGATTTTGGGGCTGGATTTGGGGTGGATTTCAGGGGATTTTCCAACGATGAGGAGACATCTCAGGGGTGGGATTTGGGGAGGGGTCTCATTGAGACACCATCATGAGCTGGAAGTAAGGGGGATGTTGGGAGTGGAATTTGGGGAGGATCGGGGGGAGATTTTCCAGCCATGGGGAGGGGTCCCAATCCCTGGGCGGTTCCTGAATTTGGGGAGCAGTCTGGAATTTGGGGGGCAATCTCATCGGGGCAGCAGGCGGAGCTGGAAGTGGGGCGGGATGTTGGCGAAGCCGCTCACCAGGGGAGCCGTGGGCAGCTCCTCGGGGGGTGCTGGGGGTCGCGGCCGCAGGCGCTGCAGTAGCGAGGTCAGGAACAGGAACAGCTCTGCCCGCACCAGCGCCTCCCCCAGACACAGCCGCTTCCCTGTGGGGAGGGGGCGTCAGCGCCGCCCCACCCCAAAGAGTAGGGGGTCCCAAAAGGGCTGCGGGTCTCAAGAGGGGCTGGGGGTCCCAAAAGGGCTGAGGGTCTCTAGAGGGACTGGGGGTCCCAAAGGGGACTGGGGGTCCCAAAAGGGCTGGGGGTCTCTAAAGGATCTGGGGGTCCCAAAAGTGGCTGGGTGTTTCAGGGGTTGGGGATCACAAAAGGACCTGGGGGTTTCTAAGGGGTCTGGGGACTTTGGGGGCTATGGGATCCCAAAAGGGTCTGGGGGACCCCAGAAAGGGTCTGGGGATTTCAAGGTCTGGGGGGGTCTGTAAAGGGTCTGTGAGCTTTGGGATTGAGGTCCCAAAAGGGTCTGGGGGTTTCAGGGGTGGGGATCCCAAATGGGTCTGGGGTTCCCACCCTGAGGATTTATGGGATTTAGGGGATCCCAAAAGGATGTAGGGCCCCTCCCCAAAGGTTTTATGGGATTTTTGGGATTCCAGAATTTAGGACCCCACCCCAAAGGAATTTTGGGATTTTGGGGATTTCAGAAGGATTTAGGGCCCCAAGGATTAATGGGATTTTGGGGGGTTTTTGGGGTGCCCACCAGCTGAGAAGGGCACAAAGGCTTTGTTGCGCTGGAACCGACCCTGCTCGTCCAGGAAGTTCCCAGGGTCGAAGTTTTGGGGGTTTTTGAAGGATTCAGGGTCGTTTAGGACCGAGCTCAGCAGGGGGTAAATGTCTGTGCCCTGTGGGGTCAGAAGAGTCATTTGAGGTCAGGTGTGGGGTCAGAGAGGTCATTTGGGGTCATTGGGGTGACTTGGGATTACTAGGGTCAGTTGGGGTAGTTGGGATCAGTTGGGGTCAGTTCTGGGGTCAGAGAGGTCCTTGGGGTCATTCCAGGTGTTTTTAGGGGGATTTCAGGGGACTTCTGGATTTTCCATCACCTTTGGGATCAGGAATCCCTGAAGTTTTGGGGGAATTCCAGGGATTATTAGGGATTTCCTCTCACCTTTGGGATCTTAGGGGAACTTCAGGAGGATTTTTGGAGATTTTACAGAGGTTTTTAGGAGGATTTTCAGGGGAATTTCAGGAGATTGTAGGATTTTTTAGGGGAATTTCAGTGATTTTAGTGGGTTTTTTAGGGGAATTTCAGAGGGGTTTTAGGTTTTTTTAATGTAATTTTAGGGACATTTCAAGAGATTTTTATGGGGTTTTTTTAGGGGAATTTCAGGAGATTTTACAGGGGGTTAGGGAAGTTTCAGGAGGTTTTAGGGTAATTGCAGAGGGTTTTAGGGGAATTTTGGGGGGATTTTCATTTGGTTCTTTTAGTGGGATTTTAGGAGATTTTAAGGGGATTTCAGGAGGATTTTTTAGGGGAATTTCAAGGAATTTCAGGAGGATTTTTGGTATATTTTAGAGGGATTTTAGAGGGATTTTTAAGGAAGATGTCAAGTGGAATTTCAGGAGGAATGTAGGGGGATTCCAAGGAGATTTTGGGATTTTAGAGGCATTTTAGGGGGACTTTTTAGGAGAATTTCAGGGGAATTTCAGAGAGGTTTTCAGGAGGTTTTCTTAGGGGGATTTCAGGGAATTTTAGGGGGATTTTAGGGATATTTCAGAGGGACTTCAGGGAGATTTCAGAGAGGTTTTAGGGGCATTTTTTAAAAGAATTTCAGGATGGTTTTAGGGTGGTTTTAGATGAAATATTGGGGGATTTTGGGGTTTTTCCCTCGCCTTGGGGATGCAGAAGCCCCGGAATTCCGTGTCCCGCGTCACCCGGTGCGGGACGTTCATGGGGATGGGGTCGCTGCAGCGCTGGATCTCGTGGATCGTGGCATCAGTGAATGGCATCAGCGAACGGTCAGCGAGGGCTGGAGCCCGGCCAAAGCCCACCACCTGTGAAATCTCCTTGAAAATCTTCTCTGGGGGCCGGAAAATCAGGATTTGGAATGGGGAATTTGGGAATCTGGGATTGGAGGAGCGGAAGTTTGGGGATTTGGGATTTTGGGATTTGGGATTGGGGAATTTGGGAATTTGGGATTTGGCGACTAGGAATTTGGGAATTTGGGAATTTGGGATTTGGGAATTGAGATTGGCAATTGGGAATTTTGGACGCAGGATTGGGAATTTGGAGATTTCAGAATTTGGGATTCAGAATTTGGGTTTTAGGAATTTGGGATGGGAATTGGGTTTGAGGTCTCACCTTCCACCTGGGGGTGCCTCATGAGGAAGAGGAGGCCAAAGCGCAGTGTGGAGCTCATGGTCTCAGTGCCGGCAAAGAAAAGGTTCAGGGTAGTCAATTCCAGGTTTTCCATTGTGAATTCTGACTTGGGGTTGTCCTTTTCCTGCAAAAACCCAGGCATTCCACTCTAAAATCTGGAAACCACCCCAGGATCCCCTAAAGATCCAACCAAAACCACCCCAAACACCCTCAAACTCCTGCAAGACCCCTGAAAATCCCCCCAGGACCCCTAAACCCCTCAAGAACCCCTCAGAATCCTCCCAAATCCCCCCCAGTCCCTCCAGGACCCATCCCCAAATCCCCCAAGACCCTCCAGGACCCCCCCAACCTGCCCAGATCCCATGTAAACCTCCCAGGACCTCTCGTCAACCACCCCTAAGACCCCAAGACCCCCCAAATCCCTCAACAGCCCTCCCAAACCTCTCCAGAACCCTCCCAAAGCCCACAAAGTGCTTAGAACCCCCTCCAGGACCCACAAGACTCCCCCAAACACTCCCAGTCCTGCCCAGAACCTGCCCCAAGAACCCCCCAGAAGCCTTCCCAAGCCCCCGGGACCCCACAAAAGTGCCCCAGGCCCGACCAAAAACCCCCCAGGAGCCCCCTAAACCCCCACCTTGTTCATCTGGATGAGGAAGGCATCGATGAAGTCGCGGGGGCTGTGGGGGTCAAGGGTCCGGGCGTTGTCCTGCACACGCTGGGCAACGAAACTCCTCATTGTCCCCAGCAGCTGTGGGATGCGCCGGTGCGGGCCCGGCACGAACTTCAGCAATGGCTCGGCCATGTTGTACAGCTTCAGGGAGCCCAAAAATTAAAAAAAAATATTCCTAAAATTATCCCCAAAACAACCTGAAAAATACCCCAAAAACATCCAGAAAAATCACCCCAAGAATCATCCCAAAGTACCCCAAAATCAGCCCAAAATCATCCAGAGAATCCACAGGTCACCAAGCCCTAAAATCACTGCAAAAATCACCCAATAAATATTCCCCCAAAACAACCCAAAATCTTCCCTAAAAATCCAGAAAAATCTCCCAAAAAACCACCCCCCAAACCATCCCAAAAACTACACCAAAAACATCCCAAAACCACACCAAAAAAATCATCAAAAAAATAGCTAAATCTCCCCAAAATCACTGCAAACACCACCCCCAAACCAGCTCAGAAACTCCTAAAAATCACCCAAAAAAGCACCTCAAAAACACCCCAGAAACAGCAAAAAATCATCCCAAACACCACCCTAAAAACACCCCAAAGCCTGCCCAAAACCACCACCAAATCGTCCCAAAACATCCCAAAACCACCCAAAATGCCTCCAGAGCTCCTCATTCTCTGAGTGTGGCCCCAGCACCAACCAAAGGAAGGGTTTGGCCATGTTGTACAGGTGGGGAGCCAAAAATTGCCAAAATCAGCCCGAAAATACCCCCAAAACCCTGCAAAAACTGCCTCAAAATTCTCATGAAAAACACACCAAGAATCACCCCCAAAACACCTCAAAATTGTCCCAAAACCACAGAAAAAAACACACCAAAACACCTCAAAATTATACCAATAATACCTCAAAACCCACCCCATATACAAAAAACATCCCAAAAAGCAGTATTGAAAGCACGTTAAAATCACCCCAAAATCATCCCCCAAAACACCCTTAAAAAAGCTAAAATCACACCAAAAACCACATCAAAAACACCCAAAATCCTCCTCAAAACCATCCCAGAAATCACACCAAAACACCCCAAAAACTTCACAAGTCATTTAAAAAAATCAAAAACAACACCTCAAAACCATCCCAAAATCATCCCTAAAACACCTCAAAACGACACCTAAAACCACACCAAAACCACCCCAAATCACCTCAATCTCCTCATCATTGCCAGCAGTAGCAGGATGCACCAGTGTGGGCCCAGCATGAACCATAGTAATGGCTCAGCCATGGCCTACAGCTTTCAGGACACCAAAAATCCCAAAATTATCCCAAAACCACCACAAAAATTGTCCCAAAATTATCACAAAAATTGCCTCAAAGTTATCACAAAAACCAGCTTAAAACTCACACCAAAACAGCCCAAAAACGAACCTATACCCCACACCAAACCCCCCAAAACTATTCCAGAAACACCTCAAAGTCCTCCCAAAAAATCCAGAAAAACCACTCCAAAAATCCAGAAAATTCCTCTCAAAACCACCCAAAAAACCAAAACCACACTAAAAATGGCACCAAAAGTACCCCTAAATCATCCTAAAAATACTGCAAAAACAACTTCTCAAACACACCTAAACCAGCCCCAAAAGCACCCCAAAACCAGCCCAAAACAACTCTCCAAAAATATCCACAAATCATTCCAAAAATCCAGAAAAATCACCCACAAGCCACCCGAAAAACACCTCTTAAAATAGCCCAAAAATGACCGCAAAAGCAGCCCAAAACCACCTCAAAAACGACATAAAAAAAACCCCACCCTCAAAATACCTCCAAACCACCTGAAATCACCCCAAAATGCCCTGAGCTCCTCATCCTCCCCAGCAGGTGCGGACTAACTGCAGAAATGTCACAGGACAATCTTTGAGGACACCAAAAATCCCAAAATTGACTCCAAAATGACAGAATTGCCCCAAAAACATTAAGGAAAACACACCAAAAATCTCCGCAAAACCACCACCAAAACACCTCAAAATCATCCCAAAACCAGACAGAAAATCACCCTAAAAATCACCCCTAAATGCCCGAAAAACACAACAAAAATAACACCAAAACCATCCTAAATTCATCCCAAAAACGAAATTAACCCAAAAAACACCCTAAAGCAGCACAAAAAAATACCCCAAAAATACCTCAAAATCATCCTAAAACACCTTAAAACCAACCCTAAAATCACCCCAAAACCATTCTAAAACCATCCCAAAAAACTCCCCAAAACCTGACCTAAAACAGCCCAAAACCACCCAAAAATCACCACCCAAAAAAACCAAAAACTGCCCTAAAATCACACCTGAAACACCAACAAAACACCCCCAAAACTCCCAAGAAATTACCCAGAAACCATCCCAAAAACTCCCCAAAACAAACCAAAAAAATCCAGAAAAATCATCACAAAAACTTCCCCCAAAAAACACTCAAAAAAACCCCAAAATCATGCCCCTAAATCCCAAAAAATCCTAAATCCTCAAAACATTCCAAGAATTCCAGATTTTGGGAACTGAAGTCATTCCCAAAAACTCTCCTAAACCCCCCAAAATTCTCAAAAATTCCCCAAAATTCTCTAATTTCACCCCAAAACTCCTAAAAATTCTTCATCATTTCCTGTAACTCTGAAAATTCTGGATTTTTTGAATTGAAACTGTTCCTAATACCCCAAAAATTTCTCCAAGTCAGTCCTAACCCCATCCATCCCAAATCCCCCAAATTCCCAAAATTCAAAAAAAAATTCCCAAAAAGTTCCCCAAAATCATGCACCTGCACCCAGGCTGCACTCATCTCCCTAAAACTCTTGTCCATGACGTGCAGCAGCTCCAGGAATTTATGAATCACATCCCAAAAAACCCCAAATCCCTCAAAATTGCCCCAAAAAAAAGTTCCCCAGAAATTCAAAAACAGTTCAAAAAGATTCCCAAAAATCCCCCAAAATTTCCTGCTTTCACCCAAGAACTCCTAAAAATTCTCCAGAGTTTCTGTCACTTCCAAAAATTCTGGATTTTGGGAATCTGAGTGATTGGACACCACTCCAAAAATCCAGAAAATTCCTCTCAAAACCTCAAATATCCCCCCAAAAAATCCCCCAAAAAATTCCCAAAACGTTCCCCCAAATCTCCTCAGTATTCCTGAAATCCCACACCTGTGCCCAGGCTGTGCTCATCTCCCGAAAACTCTCGTTCATGAGACGCAGCAGCTCCAGGAATTCAGGATCCTGGTACTGGAAGCGATTCCCAAAAACAATGGAGCAGATGATATTGGACACGGCGCAGCTCAGCAGGAACGTGGGGTCAAAGGGTTTCCCTGGGAAATTTGGAGGAAATTTCGGCATTTTTGGTACTTTTCTGGGATTTTTCCAAGAAAACAATTTTTTGGGATAATTTTGGAGTAGTTTTGGGATGGATTTGGGGTAATTCTTTGGGATAAAGCAGATGATGTTGAACACGGCGTAGCTTAGAAGGAACATGGGATTGAAGGGTTTTCCTGGGAAAATTGGGAAAAATTCCAGCATTTTTGGGGTTTTATGGTCCCAAAATACCACCAAATTATCCCAAAATTCATTCCAAAAATCCACACTGGAACCACCCCAAAATGATCCCCAAAATCATCCCAAAAATACCTCAAAATGATCCCAAAAATCATCTGGAACCATCCCAAATTTACCCCAAAATCACCCCAAAGCTTCTCCAAAAATGTCCCAAAATCACCCCCAGAACTCTCCAAAATGATCCCAAAAAATAATCCTAAAAACCCAAAACCACCTAAAAACCACCCAGAAACCACCTAAAACCACCACAAATTGATCCCAAAATTTATCACAAAAAAACGGACTGGTATCAGCCCAAAATCACCTCAAAACTGATCCAAAAATCCCCCAAATGATCCCCAAAAAATCATCCTAAAAACCCCAAACCACCCTAAAATATCCCAAAATTCATTCCAAAAAAACCCAAAACAATCCCAAAACAATCCCAAAAAATGATCCCAAAAGCCACATGGAATCACCCCAAAACCAATCCCAAATGCTCCAAAAATCCCCCAAAAATAATCATCCAAAAAAATCAACCCAAAACTACCCCAAAACCTGAAAACCCTGAGGGGTTTGGCGAAATATCCAATGGTTTGGGGGTTTTCTAGGACTTTTCTGGGATTTTTCCAAGAATATTTTTGGGGATAATTTCATAGTGGTTTTGGGATGATTTTTTGGGGATAATTTTGGGGTACCTCAGGAATAATTTTGGGATAATTTGAGGGGATTTTTGGGGTGGGTTTTGGGTGGTTTTCAGTTTTTCGGGATGATTTTTTGGGGATCACTTTTAGCTATTTTAGAGGCGATTTTGGGGATAATTTTGGGGTGGTTTTGGGGGAATTGGGGAGATTTTTGGGGTGGTTCCAGTGTGGGTTTTTTGGGATGAGTTTTGGGATAATTTTGGGATATTTTCAGGGTGGTTTTGAGGTGGTTTTGGGGTCATTTGGGGGGGATTTTGGGGAATATTTAAGGTATTTTGGGGGTAGTTTTTTGGGGGGTCTAGGGTTATTTTTTGGGTGATTTAGAGCAATTTTTTAGGATTATATTTTGGGATCATTTGGGGGTATTTTGGGCTGATTTTGGTGTAGTTTTTGGGCTGATTTGGTGCAATTTTGAGGGATTTTGAGCAGATTCCAATGTGGTTTTTTGGGATGATTTTGGGCTGATTCTGGAGTGGTTTTGTAATAATTTCTTGGGATCATTTTGGCATAATTTTGGGGTGGTTCTGACATGGTTTTTTGGAATGAATTTTGCAATAATTTGTGTGGGGGGAGTATTTCTGGAGTTTGGGGCAGTTTTGGGCTGATTTCAGTGTGTTTTTGGGGATAATTTAGAATAATTTTGGACTATTTTGGCCTGATTCTGGTGTGGCTTTTTCTGGCTGATTTTTTGGGATAATTTCCATGATTTTTCCCACCTCCTAAAACCCTCCGAAGTCCCCCAAAATTTGATACGTTGGGTTTTCTGGAACTCGTGGAGCAGCTCCTGGGCCTCCTCCTGGATCAGGCTCTCGATGCTCTGGCGGCCCATCCCAAAATCCCGGAGCACCATCAGGGAGAAGCGCCGGAGCTGCCGCCAGCGCTCCCCATCCGCAAAAACCACACCTGGAATGAGGAAAAATCTATGGGAATTGGGAAAAATCCATTAGGAAGAAAGTGGGGTTAAAAACAATGGGAAATGGGAAAAAACAGGAGAGAAATCCATGAGAAGAGGGGAAATGGGGAAAATTCCATGGGAAGGGGCAGAAATTGGAAATGTGGAAAAAATCCATGGAAAAGAGTGGTAAATCTGTCAGGGAAAAGTGCCAGAGCTGCTGCCAGTGCTCCCCATCCCAGAAAATCACACCTGGAATGGTAAAAAATTCATGCGAATAAGGAAAATGCATCGGGGGAAGAAAAATCTCTGGGAAATGGGGAAGAATTCATAGGAAATGGGGAAAAAAACATTGGGAAAGGGAAGAAAATTGAGGGAATATGGAAAAAATCCAGGGGAAATGGGGAAAAACAATGGAACTAGGAAAAAAACCCATTGGGAAGGGGCAGAAATTCGGAAAATTTGTGTTAAATTCATGGAAAATCAAGGAAAATGGGGAATCCAGGGTATTTTGAAGATGGTTTTGGAGTGGGTTTGGCATGAATTCTGGGGTAATTTTGGGGTGTTTTGGAGTATTTTTGGTGTTTTTTGAAATAAATTTTGAGATAACTTTGAGGTGATTTGGGGGATTTTTTGGAATTTTTTTTTTTGTGTGGTCTTGTGATTTTTTGGGGGTTTTTTGGGGGATGAATTTTGAGAAAATTTTGGGATGGTTTTGGGGTATTTTTGAGGATCCTTTTGGCTGATTTTTGGGGATAATTTGGAGTACTTTTTTGGTGCATTTTGGGGTATTTTTTGGGGGGTTGGGGATCGTGTTGGGGTATTTTTGGTGGTTTTTTTGGCTTTGGGATAATTTTGGGGGGTTTCTGAAGTGGATTTGGGTTTTTAGGGGGCCTGTTTGGGGTGGATTTAGGGTATTTTTGGGATATGTTTGGGGTGATTTGGGCTCTCACCATATCCCCTGAAGGTGCTCTCCAGAGTTGGCATCTGCCCACACTCTGAGAACACCTCGGGGTTCCCCACGAGTGCCTCGTGCACAGCCTGGGTCCCACACAGCACCAGCACTGGCCGGGGCCCCAGCCACACTGTGAACACTGGCCCGTAGGGGTCACTCAGCTGCCAGGGGTCAGCGGGGTCAGGGACAGTGAAAACCCCACCAAAATCCCATGAAGATTTTTTAAAATCACATTCAAATACAGTAAAATTCACCCAAATCCCATCAAAATTGACCCAAATCAAGTCCAGCTAATCTGGGCACACTGGGCAAGACTGTTCACTCAGCTGGGAGGGGTCAGCAGGGTCAGCAATATCAAAAACTCCACAAAAACCCCATTAATATTTTTTAAAATCCCATTAAAATAAAAAATAATCCCATTAAGATTGACAAAAATCCCACTAAAATTCGGCAAAATTTAAGGTAATGGCACCAAAATCGACCTAAATGAACCCAAACTGGTCCCAGCTGCACAGCAGTCCCTGGGCCAGACCGGTCACTCAGCTGAGAGGGGTCAGCAGAGTCAGGGATAGTAAAAATCTGACAAAAATCCCATAAAAAATAAAAAAAAAATCCATAAAAAAACCATAAAAATCCCCCCAAATTCACCCAAATCCCACAAAATTTGCCGTAAATTGACCCAAATTCCATCAAAACCCACCCAAACCTCCCCAAATTCCCTTAAAATCTCCCCAAATCCCCAGAATTCCCAAAATTCCCACTTTGAGCAGTGCCCAGAACTGCCGGGGTCGCTGGAGTCCCCCCCCCCCCCCCCCCCCCCCAAATCCCACAAAATTCTGAAAATTCCAGGAGGAAAAAAGCCCCAAATCACCCCAAATCACCCCAAAATTCCCAGAAATTCCCCAAATCCCCAAATTTCTCCAAAATTCACACCTTGAGCAGAATCTGGTCGGTGCAGGGGGGTCCCAAACCCCTCTAAAACTACCCCAAAAACTCCCTAAAAACCCCTAAAACACCCTTTTAAAGCCTTCAAAAATACCGAAAAAAAATATCAAAAAATCCCCAAAACTTCAAAATTCTCCAAAATTCCCCAAATCCCCAAACCCCACCTTTCCCGAAAGCCCCAAGTTCCCACCTTGAGCAGGGACTGCAGCGTGCGGAACGGGGACACCTGGAGGAGGTTTCCGAGCAGCGGCAGCGCTGGGGGGCCCGGGGGGAGTCGGGCTGCGATCGCGCGATGTCGCGACAGCTGCGCCAGCAGTGCCAGCGCCAGCAGCGCTAACAGGGCCACCAGCACAGGAGCCATGGTGGCACTTGGGAACACCTGGGGACAATCTGGGAACATTTTAAACCGGGGCAGAGGCGGCACAAAGGGCGAGGGTGGAGCCCAAAGCGTCTGCCCGGACCGTTCTGGGGACAGGGAGGGGACAGCCTAGGGACAGGACTGAGGACAGTCCGAGGGTCTCACAGACTCGGGGACAGGGAAGTGACACCATGGCGACACCCTGAGGACGCTGTGGGGAGCGTCCCTACCCTGTCCCCATGTCCCTCCGTTGTCCCCTCACTGTTGTCCCCTCTCTGTCCCCAAGCCTGTGCCACCCTCGGACTGTTCCCATCCTGCGGTCCCTGTCCCCTGCGGGTGCCCCAGGCCGGGAGGAGGAGGGAGGGGACAAAGGGGACAAAGGGGGGACAAAGGTGACACCGCTTGCACAACCCCGGGGCAAGGGCGAGGAGCGGGCCTCGAGGACACGCAGGTGACAGTGCGGGTAACAAGAGGGACACACACGTGACACCCGTGCCCCGAGGCCCGGGAGTATCCCCAAGTCCCCGGTCCCATTTCAGGGTCCCCCTGTCCCTCCCCTCCCCCTCTGGTCACTCCCCGCTTCGAGTGCAGTCGGAAAATCCCGGGAAAATCTTTGTGATGCCAGAACCTTCATCCCATCCCCACCATCCTTCTCCCGAGATCTTTCTCCCCTCCTCCTTTTCCTCATCCCGAGATTTTCCTCCTCCCCATTATCCCGGGATCTTCATCCCCCTCCTCTGCCTTCCCGGGATCTTCCTCACACCCCCGCACTCACCCCCCACTATCCCAGGAAAATCTTTTCCTCCTGTTACCTCAGGAAAAATTTCTCCATCCCAGCACTTTCCTCCTCCACATCTTCGTAATCCTGAAAAGAACAGGTAAGGAGACCAGCTCCTTTTTAATGCCTTTATTGAGGGCAGCTCTAGGTGGGGGAGCTCAACCACTGCTGCTCCCAATGGACAACCCAGAGGAGAAGATGTACAGCTTTGCCACATGGCAGAGCTGGGGCTTCCGTCCTCACGAGAGTCCCAAGGAAAACACTGGTTCCTTGTAAATCTAGGGTAGTCATGGATAGCAAGCATTGTTTAGTTATGGCAACAAGGTCTGGAAAATCAGTAAGTTGTGCAATGTTCTCCCTTGCTCCTCAACATAGTTTGGAATCTGGTTTTGTTCCATGGCTCGCTGATTCTATAGGGGTCTTTAGATGTTAATTCCACTTCTCCTGGGTGCTATCCCCCATGGGAGTTGGGCTCATCTACACACTGGGTGCTGTCATCGGTTGCCATTGAGGGGTGACAGAAGCAGCACAGGCAATAGACAAGGCCAGGTGGCAATTAACAAGGTTGGTACAACAACATTGATATTTAACAAACATCACACAACATGAGGTATATTTACAAAGTAGGCACCTTATGGTGACAACATTCTACTGTCCCGGCCATGGGGGGGCCTCGGGGGGGCCCCCCCATTGCTGTCACCGCTGTTGTGGCTGGTGGGGGCCACTGCCCTGGGGGCGACCCCAGCCCTGTCCAGTGAGTGCGGGGTGGACACCCGAATTTGGGGGTCCCGGTTTTGGGGAGGTCCTGATTTTTGGGATTCCCGATTTTTGGACTCCCGGTTTTGGGAGTGTGTCCTGGGACAGAAGGGGCCCAGTTTTGGGGTGTCCTGATTTTGGGGTATTGAAATTTTCAGGGTACCAATTTTGAAAGATTCTGATTTGGATTTTTTTGGGGGTGGGGGTCCCAGTTTTGGGAGGTCCCAGGGACAGGAGGGCCCAGGTTTTGGGGGGGTTCTGGGGACAGAAGCCTGAGTTTGGAGAATCCTGATTTCGGGCAGGTCCAGATTTTAGGGAATCTCAGTTTTGGGATTTCCTGGGTTTGGGGTGTCTGATTTTGGCGGATTCCTGTTTTTAGGGGATCCCAGTTTCAGAGGGTCTCAGGCTCAGGAGGATCCCAATTTTGGGGATTCTCGAATTTGAAGGATCCCAGTTTTGAAGGATCCTGATTTTGCAGGCTTTGAAGGTGGTGCAGGGGTTCCTGGTTTTGGAGGATCCTGATTTGGAGGGATTTTGCTTTTGGGGGGGTTCCGGGCTTGGGGATCCCAATCTTGGGAGATCCTGGTCTTGGGGGAATCCTGGTATGGAGGGGGGGGGGGTCTGCTTTTGGGGTTCCCAATTTTAGAAAGATCTCAATTTTAAGGAATCCCATTATTGGGACATCCTGATTTTAAGGTTTCCCAATTATGGGGTTTCACAATTTTAGTGAATCCCGTTTTTAGAAGGCATCACAATTTAGAGGAGATCCCAAATATTGATGCTATAAATGAAATTAGAATTTTCACAACTAGGTCACTTGGTTTAATGGCACTTTCATTAAAAATGAATACAATTTAATAAATTGAATGGTAATTTGGTATAAAAGAATACAGTTTAGTAAAATAATATAATTTAGCAAAAAAACTTACAATTTATATATATAATCTGCCAGTAATTAAGTATGATTAAAGCATAGGCAAAACTGACTGGAGTACAGGGAGGGCTTCTCACCCCACCTCACGTACAAAACAAATCACTTCAAGCTAAACTTATATACTGTATGCTTATACATATTCATTAATGTTTCCCATAAGTTTCCTCCTATTTCCAATTTTTCTGACTTTACCTCACTTTTCAGTGCATGCCTCACTTGTTGTTAGGGGGTCTTCAGTCTTCTTCTGGTGGTCTTTTGGTGAAGGATTCTCCTCTTCCTCGTTGTCCTTTGGATAACCTTACAGGTTTGCACATGTGTACTAATATCCACAGGGATATTGTGGGGATCCCCTGCATTCCATTCCCTAGTACAGCAGCAGGACAAAGTCCTCTCCCAGCCCACGTCTGCAGAAAATCGTGTACAAGTTTAAACAAGCTTAAACTTAAACAAGCCTCCAGGTTTGAGGAGTGCAGTCTGCCCAAAGAGCCCAACTCAGCATCCAGAGGAAATGAACATCACAGATTAATGAACACCAGGTGCACGGGACGCTGTCACCTTGGACCTGCAATTAACTCAGCAATGGAAAAACTCTCTCATGAGAAAGTTTAAAATGTATTAGACACAGTTTCTAGAAGGCGCCACATCATTATTTAAAGGCGCGGCTCGGTTAAAGAGCAATACCAACAAGGCCCACAGACAAAAAGCCGGGGGGCGGGGGGGGATCAGGGTGGGGCTTTTCCCCCTCCCCTCCTTTCAACGGCTTTTGGAAGCGCACTCTGAAGCTGACAAGCCACAAGTGTCCCGCAACGGCCCTCGCCAGACTTGCTCCCGGGCTGGCGCCGCTCCAGGTGCGGGGGGACCGGGGGAGCCACTCAAGCCCCGGACGGAGCGCGGCTCCCGGCAGGAAAGCGGCTCCTCCGGCGGTCGGGGGCAGACCCGGTCCCGGGAGAGCCTGGCCCACACAGCGGCACCAGGCCAAAGGGGCCGCACCAGCGCCGGGACGGACGCAGCTCCGCGCCGCGGCTCCCGCCTGCCGGCCCAGCAGAGCTCACTTCGCCTCGCACGCCTCGCACCGGCGCGGCTCTGTCGCCTCCTGGCGGCTGCCCAGCTGCCAAATTCCCATTGCAACTCAGCAATTCCCCAGGGAATGCCAGGAGCGCTCCCCTGCAAGACATTTGGTGCCAAGGGGCAGAAGTGCCCTCAAATACAGCGGCACCACCCCATGTGAAGCCGCCAAATGCTGGAAAAGCCGGTGTTTTCGTCAATTGAACCCTGGAAACTGAGGCAACAGGGGGTGTTCACGCTACCTTAAACCAATAAAATGGCAAATAAATGTGTTCCACCCTTCAATGTAATCCCCTACAACAGCAGAAAAGGAGGTTTTTTTTCTCAAATTAAATCTCTCAAATGATGGGAAAAAGGGGATTTTTACCTCAATGCAAACCCTCACAAAGCACAGACAACAGGGCTTCCCCCTCAGTTTGAACCTCAGGATGATGAAAATGGGGGAGGTACCCTCAAATCAAACCCACAATACAGCAACAATATTTTTCCCCTTCCAGTTAAAATAGATCACAGGGATTCCCTGTCAACTGATATACCTAACAGCCTGGAAAAGGCAGGTTTTCCTCCTATCAGTCCTCTCTGTCATGAATAAAATCTCTCAAGAAATCCACCCCAGTTAAAATACTGTGTTTGGTTGTGCTGATATGTGTAAGAGACGGTCCGAAGATTCCCTCATCTGTCTCACAACAGTCTCAAGGACTGAGACTGAGACCCTGAATATCACAAGGGACTTGGTTTGGGGATTTGGGCCTAGCTGAGGTGGATGTTTCCTAAGTGATTGTTTGCAGGTGGTAGCACGGTACACTGCTCTCCTTCCTGCTGGTGAGCAGAGGCTTGTGTGTGGTACTCTGTGCAATGGGTTTTCCACAATACCTTGTCCTTGTTCCTGCTGGTGAGCAAAGACTTGCAATACATGGATCGCTCTGTACCCTACACCTGCTCCCCGTGCAATGGAATTCATCACAATGATCATCAATCTCCTCTGGTTTTGGCCCTGTGCCCCTTGCTTTGCAAAAGACTATAAAATTATACCCCAAACTTACCTTCCTTTGAGATCTCCCCAACGGACAGAAGACTCTGCATCATTGGATGGCTGAGTGGACTTCGACGTTGGTAGCTATAATCCCCTTGCTCTCTTTTCCTTATGCTTTGCTTTCTCCTCTTTTCCCTCTATCGCATATTAGTGATGATGAGCACTCAATGAAGTGTGTTTTGCTGTTTGAGTCCTTGGTTTGCTGATAATCTTTTGTACTCTAAGACCGACTAAAAGAACCACACCATGAATCCCACCTTGCATATCGTGACAATATGTGGATAGAAAAACTCTGTATCTCCCAGAGTAGTTATAAGAATAGGTATGAATTTATTCAGTGCTGAGGTGCATGGGGGATATCAACTCCAAAGGCATGCACACCTCAGAGACTTTCTCCCCTTTTATTCTCTACAAACTAGGGTTACACAGTACACCTAATACATATTCATTTGCTAACCCAGCCTGTCCCTGCTTCGTATTAAAATTAGTTCCATGCCCATTTGCAGCTGCGCACTGCTCCTTGTTGGTCACTCTGGTGGTCTTCTGGGCATCTTTGGGGCTGAAGTCAGCAGTTTTCCTTCAGCTGAACTTTTCACCTTGTCTTCTTGCACATGCTCCCTTCAGTTCTTTTGACCCCCCATCTTTCCATTTCCTCTGGCTTAGGGGTCCAAAAGAATCCAAGGAACCCCCTCATCCTATGGCGTGTCGGAGAAGGGAGACGCAGACACCAGGTGGTCGTCAAGCAAATCTCATTTATTGATCATTACACTCGTGTCTAAATACATGATTTAATTAGCTCATACATATTGCAAAAGTATAGCTCATCATTGGTTATTCTGCCATCTACGTTACTGCAGTACATAGCTATGTGCTTCTGCATTCTTGCGGTTACCAGACCGTCCCTGGTTCTTCTTTCTCGTTCTGTCTACCACATTCTTGTTCTCCTCCCCATATCTCAAGGGCAATCCGTCCTTGAGACTGCCTCTGCACTAGTGGTGTTTTATCTCTAGCAAGTTTGTACAGTCATGGCCTTTCTCGCCTAACCATTCTGCCACAAAAGTCTCCACACTTCCCCCGTTTTCTTTTTGGATTACGAGGTTAGCGTGTTTTTCTAACAAGGCCGTAGTTAATGCAATTAAGCGGTTCTGAATGCATTGTAAAATACATGGTCCAAAAAGCAAAATTATAACAACAAGCAAAACTGGTCCAGCCAACATCATAAGTACATTTTTCACCCATCCTCTCATACCCCAGGAGTCTAACCATTCACCTACTGGGGCTGACTCAAGGAGGTTACTGGCCATTGGCTGTATCAATCCAGGGCTTCACCCATCTAGCTGGAATCCACAGTGTTCCTGAGGGGGTGGAAACACAAACATAACCTCTGCCCCAATACAAGACTTCCGCAGGACCGTTCCATAGTCCTGTTTTCGGGTCTCTATATCGAATGACAGCTTTTAGACTCTGTCTCTCCTTCTGTCCTTCCCTTTCTGCATGCTTAACTGCTGGTGGTTCACTTTTGTCCCCAAAAACACATAAATGATTTAGAACAAAAAGAGTCCTGGCTAATTTTTCCTGCGGATCTGTTATTTGCTCCTGCTTTCTTAGATACTGTTTCAAGGTTCCATTTGCTCTTTCAACTATGGCTTGCCCCGTGGGTGAGTGAGGAATTCCTGTAACATGTTTGATTCCCCACAATCTCATAAATCGACTGACTTTCTGACTAATATCTGCAGGTCCATTATCAGTCTTTATTTCTCTTGGCAGTCCCATTACTGCGAGACAGCTGGTTAAATGCCTAATCACCTGATTTGCCTTTTCCCCCGATTGAGCTGTGGCCCAGATATATTTGCTATATGTATCTATGGTGACATGCACATACTTCATTCTGCCAAATTCAGAAACGTGCGTGATATCCATCTGCCAAATGTCATTACTCTTCAACCCTCTAGGGTTTACACCACAACCCAACCCTGTACCACTATTGTGATGACTGCAAACTGGACAAGCTCTTACTATAGCTTTTGCTTCTTGGATTGCTATTCTATATTCTCGCACCAATCTTTTTGCATTCTGGTGGAATCGAGCATGCGACTCCTTGGCTTCTGCTATTTTGTCATCAACTACATTCATTACTAATCTATCTGCCCTTGCATTTCCTTCTCCTAATCCTACATCCCACTTGTGGCTTCGAATGTGAATAACACAATAGGGTTCTGTTCTAGCCTTCACAGCCCGTTTTAGTTGCAACAACAATTCATATAGTTTTTTGTTCTGGACTTCCTTGACTGCTGCATCTTCTATTCTTTGTCCTACCCCTGCTACATAGTAAGAATCTGTGACTACATTTAAAGGCCCTTGTAGTTTACTTAATGCCCACACAACGGCAAGAAGTTCTAATGTTTGCAGACTGTCTTCTGGAGCCGCTTTAATCAGGTGATGTTTCCATTGGGACCCTTCCTTCCAGGTTATGGCTGCTTTCCTTGACTTTTTCCCGGCATCTGTGAAGACCGTAACGGCTTCTGGTATAGGCTGGTCTGACCGCAACGGTTTTGCAACCCAGTCCCAATCTTTTAACCATAGGAAATGTCGTGGTATTAAAGGTCCTGTACAAATAGATGCTCCTGATCCCAGCAACGCTGTCTGTAACTCCTCCGAATTATGCAGGTACCAGTCTAGGTCTTCGTTTTTTATAGGTATGTAAATTGTTGTAGGTTCAGTTCCAGTAATTTCTATTATCCTGGTACGGCCTTTACATAACAGGGTGGCCATCTGTCCAATTTTTGTACTTATTGTCCTTTTTGCTTGTAGTGGTGGGGATAGCCATTCCAGGACCCTCATTTCCCCCGCTTTTTTCTGCAATTGTGTAAGAGCGCCGAGAAGATGTTCTGAGGTATTCCATATAGTAAGGTCAATGGGCAAGTCAATATCACGACGGGAAACAAAACCTACTTCTATACACTGGAGAATATCTTTGATTGCTTTGTTCTGTTGAGGGGAAATCGTGACAGGCGAACTGGGATCTGTTCCCTTCAACAGTGGGCGAAGGCAGTTTAGTAAGGTGTTTGGGATGCCAACTATGGGTTTCAACCATTGAAGATCACCAAGTAGGCGTTGTGCGTCATTTAAAGTGACAATTTTTGTTGAGAGCTGCAGTTTTTGTGGACGCACAATTTGATTGGTAATAGTCCATCCCAGGTACTTCCAAGGTGCGGTCTGTTGTATTTTTTCTTGAGCAACCACAAGAGATGCTTTTGCCAATGTAGTTTGGATCTCTCTCAATTGATCAGAAGTGAATTGGGACTTTTGAGCAAAAAGAATATCATCCATGTAATGATAAATTATGGTCTCAGGCCACTTTTGCCTCAAAGGCTGTAGGGCTGCATCGACATATAGTTGACACAAGGTAGGGGAGTTACGCATGCCCTGAGGCAATACTGTCCATTTAAATCGCTTATCAGGTTCCCCTCTGTTAATTGCAGGCAAGGTAAAGGCAAATCGCTTTGTATCATGTGGGTGGAGGGCGATAGTGAAAAAACAGTCCTTTAAATCGATGATCAGAAGGGCCCAATGTTGTGGGAGCATAGCTGGATTCGGAAGACCTGGTTGCAATGCTCCCATAGCTTCCATTTGATCATTTACTGCTCTCAAGTCATGCAAAAGACGATACTTTCCAGATTTCTTCTTAATCACAAATATAGGAGTATTCCATGGGCTAGTAGACAATTTTAGATGACCTTGTTGAAATTGTTCTCTGACTAGTTGATGTGCTTGCAACAAACTTTCCCTTTTTAGAGGCCATTGCTTAACCACCACTGGTTTGTCGGTTGTCCAGGTAAGTGGAATAGGGAAAGTCCAAGCAATGGCAATTACTCCAAAGGGTGCTCATTAGATAGAACAACTCCAAGCTGGACTAAAATGTCCCTTCCTATTAAACACTGTACTGTTGGAGGTAAAGGGACAACGGACAACACAGCCACTAATGTTTGCCCATCTATGATCACTTGTATAGGGGGTGTTCTTTTAGCTAGCGTGTATCCCCCGACTCCGGTCACTGTATCCATGGTTTGTCTGGATGGCCAACTGCTAGGCCAATACTCCGGAGATACTATGCTGGTGTCTGCTCCCGTGTCCAACAAGCCCCAGAGTTCTACTGATTGTTCAGCATATTTCAATGTTATTTTCTTTTTTGGTCTGCTGTTTAAGTCCATTGTGAGCATGGCTATCCCTGATGATCCAAATCCTTGATTATTCCGAGGGCCTTGCATCAATGTTTGAATGCCTTTGGTTGTTTGTGGCAGTGGTATAAATTGGGCAATGCGTTGACCGGCTTCAACAGTAATTGGAGGGTAGAGCGTATATGCCATAATTTGTATCTCTCCGGTATAGTCTGCATCTATGACTCCAGGTAAAACAAATAGGCCCATCACAGAAATTGAGGAGCGCCCCAATAAAAGTCCTCCATATACTTGTCCCCTAATCTTTATTGGGCCGTAAACTCCTGTAGGAATTCGAACAGGGTGTGTTGTCATCAGCGTTGTTTTTATTGCTGCTGCCAAGTCAAGTCCCAAGCTCCCGGCAGTGGCTGGTTGTAGACACGAGGTGGCGCTGACGTCGCGGCAGCAACTTGTGTCTGGGCGCGGCCGCCATTCGCGCTCTGCCGTGAGTTTCCCGAACGTCGGCGGCAGGCAGAAGAGCTGTGCGTATTGCTTTGACAATTTTGGCACCAGACCCCAGTCGCGCGGCATTGTCGCCTCATGTGCCCTCCTCCTCCACAGCGGTAGCATTTCATGGAAGGGGGCTTCTGGGTCGCCGCCGCGGTTGCTGCTGCTGGAGCGCGGAGCGGAGCAAGAGCAGCTAACACCTGTGTCTGTATACTTTCTGCCTGTTTCTGTAACCCCTCTCCTAATGCTTTAATGGCATTCACTAGGAATGCTTGTTGCCCTGTTGGTTGTAATGCCATTCTTTCTAAGGCTTCCTCAATCGTCGAATTAGCCCCCAGGGTCGACAGAACTCTTTTAGTAGTCTCGTTATTATTCTGCAAGGCACACTGTTTAAGCAAAGCCCCTCGCATATACTCAGGGACCCCTGCTCGTTCTATAGCGGTAGCAGCCTTATCAACAAAGTCTCCAAAAGACTCCTCTCTCCCTTGTTTGATTCCCATATACATGGGAATTCCTGAACTATCTTTCACCTGACTGATAGCAACTCTAATCAGACGCATAGCTTCCCTAACTTTGTCTGGTCCAGAAATCATCTGAGCCTTGGTTCTTCTATAATTTCCTAATCCCATCATCTCTTCCACTGTAATTCCCTGTAACGGATCACCGGGTCCTCTTTGAACTCCAACCGACTCTTGAACTAAAGCTTGCCAATGTGCGTTAAACAGCAGCTGCTGATGTTGAGTAAACATCAGTTTCACAATGCTTCTACAGTCATTGACAGTTAGCAAATGCGTATCAAATATGTAGTCTATCATTTGTTTAGCTGGTTCACTCTTAAATCCAAATTGACTCACTGTCTGTCGCAGCTGAGCTAACAACTTCCAATCAAGAGGTGTATAGGTCCCTAACTGAACAGCTTGTCCTTGTTGGTTTACCCCCGGGGTGTAAACTACAGGCAGAGCCCACGTCCTCGCCGCCTCCACGGTGACTTCATCCCCACTCTCTAGCCCATGCTTAGCCAATGCGTTCCATGCCTCTCTCCTCTGTCTAGCCATTTCCTCCCACAGGTCACTCTCTGCCCCAGGGACAGGATCTGGCTCTGGCGGAGATTGTGAACTACGCATTCCAGGCTTAACAGATTGGGCTGAAGGGTCCTTAATATCAGAGGTGGCTACGACAGGCACTTCAACGTCCTCTGTGGACTCATTGAGAGGGGGCGCCGAGGGCCAAGCACAATCATCTGTGCCCAAACTGCTAGAAGCAGGTATAATTACTTGAGAGACACTTGGCGCTAAAGGTTCATGATCTCCATACTGTGCATTCCTTTTATAGGCTTCTACTGCTTGCTGAGCCGCTCTTTTTTCTGCCTGATGTTTCAATAGAGTATTATGCACAACTCGCCAAATTTTTCCTAACTTTTTTGCTGTTTTATCTTCTTCTAAGACTGCTTCACACAACACATCTCCTAACTTACGCCACTCACTCAATTCATGTACCGTGTGCGGGTTGGAAAAACAACCCTTCGCGTGACCCCATGCTAGCAATCCCGGTACGTCTTTTCTAGGATTTATGTCTCTAACCCCCAGCTTATCTAATAACCCCAAAAATAAATCATATGCTGCTTGCCTGTCCATTTTTGTCGTCAGCGCTGTTGCACCTCTCCGGCTCCGGCAGCACGTATGGCTCAAGACCACCGATGTAGTCCTTGAGGGTGCTTTCCCTTCGTCGTATAGCACCGACCCGGGTGCATCGGGCCCCAACACTACTTCACCGATCGTGGCGTGTTCTCTCCCCCGCTTTCTTCTCAGCAGGGGGTCGTCGTCGGGGTCACCATTTGTCGGAGAAGGGAGACGTAGACACCAGGTGGTCGTCAAACAAATCTCGTTTATTGATCATTACACTCGTGTCTAAATACATGATTTAATTAGCTCATACATATTGCAAAAGTATAGCTCATCATTGGTTATTCTGCCATCTACGTTACTGCAGTACATAGCTATGTGCTTCTGCATTCTTGCGGTTACCAGACCGTCCCTGGTTCTTCTTTCTCGTTCTGTCTACCACATTCTTGTTCTCCTCCCCATATCTCAAGGGCAATCCGTCCTTGAGACTGCCTCTGCACTAGTGGTGTTTTATCTCTAGCAAGTTTGTACAGTCATGGCCTTTCTCGCCTAACCATTCTGCCACAAAAGTCTCCACAATGGCACATTTATGCTTGCATCCTGTTTATGTATTCTAGCACCTTACCTCATCCTGCAGTCTTTATTCTCTTCCTGCTCTTAAGGGAGCAGTCAGCATTTCACACAGGTTTTGTAGTCCCTTCTTTTACACAAGGCAATTTTATAAATGATTCCTAATTCTTAATTTCTCTGTTTCAGTTTCCAGTTAATGTTCTTGTCCTATTTGTAAACCTTGTTTGCTGTACCCCTTGTTTAACCTGATAGTTGTGAGTAATGTTAATTACTTACTGGCTGTTGAAGTGTTTTAAGAGTTCTCTTTTAAGATGTACCTCTACCCCTTTCCCTTACTTCCCTGTTACTATGTAACAATGCTTCTCCCAGGGGGCTGTGTGCCTGAGTCCTATGCAAACTAAGACACGCTGGACACCAAAACAATGAGCTAACAAAGGAATAAAAGGACAAAGAAATATATTTTAGCAAGCTATGATGAAAGACTGTCTTCCTGCATCACCTAAGCCTGCTTAAAAACCATCTTCTTGCATCACCATGGCCTAAGAGGACTGGAAAGGAGTGAACCCCTTGGACAATGAGCCAGAATGACATGCCTCCTGGCTACTCCCATAAGGATAGAAATTCCAGCTGTGCAGTGTGTGCTGCAAAGCTGAATTGTGCCTCCTCCTTGGAGATGCCAGTGTGGGGGCAAACGACCCCTTGGGCCCCACCTTAAGGCTGAGTCCTAATAAAGGCATAAAACAGGAGTCTGTGTCCTGACCAATTTATTTCACACAGACCTCCCC
This sequence comes from Cyanistes caeruleus, assembly GCF_971803275.1. Lineage (NCBI taxonomy): Eukaryota > Metazoa > Chordata > Aves > Passeriformes > Paridae > Cyanistes > Cyanistes caeruleus. Next base: position 18,342,575 of record NC_141715.1, on the reverse strand, counting down.
AAAAAAGTGTTCCAGGGGTTCTCAGGGGCACATGAGCGCTCCAGGCCCTTCACCAGCCTTGTCCTCAGCGCCTTTCCCATGAACCCCCGACTCCCCCCGGGACTGTGCCCAGCCAGCATCAGCGCTCACCATCCGCGCTGGCCGGGGAGCTTGGAGACCTTCCTTTCACTCTGGGTCCACAGTGACGCTGCCGGCTGCAGCTGCAGTGGGAGGGAAGGAAGGAGGGAAGGAAGGATAGCAGCAGTGCCTGTCTCTGCCTTTTGTGATGCTGGCCCATTCCAAGGGGGTAAATTTACTTCAGGTGGAGCTTTTGCTGTTGTTCTTGCTCATGTGCTGAAATACAGCAGATTCATTGTCACTTTACACATTCAAAATAGAAGTTTTTCAGTTCAGCCGAGCTTGGCTTGGTACGGCTGAACACTACATTCAGATCTGTTCAAATAAACTCGGCTAAAGTCGTTTCAGCTGTTCTTTTCTATCAAATTTGTCTCGGTTGGACAAATCTTGGCCAGGTTCAGCTCTTAAGCTGAACTTGTCAATTATCGGTTACACTCGGCTATTATCAGGCATTCGGGTAACCTCGGCTATTATCAGTACACCTTGACCATTATTGGCTGTTTGGCTATTAATGGCAGACATTGCTGCTTTTCGGCTACACTCGTCTAGATTCCGCTCTTTGGGACAGCTTGGCTTGCTTCGGCCGAACTTGAAGCCGCTCACTGCTTTCCCCCAAGCTCAACTTGGATCGGCCGAACTCAGAGCCGCAAGCTGCCTGCTGGAGTCAGAGGCACAGAGAGTGTGCCTTTATCTCTGATACCTGGCTCTGACATCCAAGAAAGCATTGAATTTCATATAATATCTTGAAAACAATTGTTACGGTTAAATAGAAAAGCTAGGAGTGTAAATGTGTAAATAAGAAAGTTTTCTTAAGTTACTGTGTGAAAAAGTTTGGAGTTTAGTTTAGAGAACAGAAGACAAGACGGGGGATTTAGGGCATTGTCTCTTGTCCTTCTTTCTTCTTTATCTTCATCTTCTAGAGGTTTTTAGGTGGTAGTAGGTGATTGGATAGAAGATGCCACAGTGCAGCACACAGGTGTTGGGTCATAGGGTCACTAAGAAAAATAATTTACTTGGCATCTGTTAATTGGGTAAATAGACACATAAAAGAACTTGAAGAAGATCTTTGTTAGCCATTTTGCACCATTCTATCTTAGTGTATGTATCTCCTTGTACCTTGCATACATGTATACATGTATATGCTTGTATACATGTAATGCAGATAAGAGAAGAATAAACAACCAAGTCTGAACAAGAGAAAAAGCTGCTTCCTTCTCATCAATTTCAGTTCAAGGGGAGAAAAAAACGTAACCACGAGTATAGAGACAGCCTGTCTATAGAGACAGCCGCCTTCCTCAGCTCCCTGAGGGTGGCGTGCGCCAGGCCGGGGTGCCGCGTGGGAAAGCGCGGCCACCTCACATTAAAGCTGCACAGCTTGGTGTTTTCCTGCTGCCGCGTCCTGTGGGTGGCCTGGCCACCGCATGGACATGAATGGGAACGGGGGGTGGGCAGGAGCTGACGAGGCAGTGACAGCACTCGCTCTAATTAAAGGGCATGATAGCCAGAGTCTGGGTTCAGCAGAGCTTGGTTCGGTTTGGCTGAGCTCATAAGGTTTTCCTCGGTTCAACTGCACTTGCGACAGTTCAGCCAAACTGGTAAGATTCGGTTGATCTCACTTCAGTTTGGCTGATCTCGTAAGATTGGCCATGGTTTGGCTGAGCTCTGCTGGTTCGGCTGAACACAGCCTGGTTTGTCTGAATGAGGCTACATTTGGATCTGTTCAAATAAACTCAACTAAAGTCGGCTAATCTCATCTCGGTTGGGTAAATCTCAGCCAGGTTTGGCTCTTTGGCTGAACTCGGAAATTACCAGATCCACTCAGTGATTACCGGCTGTTCGGCTAAGAGCGGCTATTAATGACAGATGTCGCCGCTTTTCGGCTACACTTGTCTAGATTCCACTCTTTGGGACAGCTCGGCTCGCTTCGGCTGCACTCAGCTGCACTGAGCTCAGCTAGGCTACATGTGGCTGAGCCAGATTTGGCTTACAGATTCCCTGATGTCAGTCCCTAGGAATTCTACATGACAGAAAATGGAGCCACTAAAGGCTTTGCAGGTTTTTAAACAAATACAATTTTTAACTCCAGTCTTGGTACAGAGCCGATGGCTCCTTCAGGACAAGAATATTTACATGTAGTAGCAATTCCCTCATTTTCATCTCGTTTTTATTTAACCTCCCGAAAAGTCAATACATATCACAAGGAATGTGCAGTTCTGTTTTTTCCCTGTACAATATTTGGACAAAGGACCTGGGACAGCATGCTGTTATGAGTCCATTGAATAAATCCTGATTTACATTTCAAAGGCTCTCATTCTGGCACTGCATGTTTGCAGGTCTGCACTGACATGTTCACCTACTCTCTTGGCCACATTTGAGAACAATGTAACAGATTTCACAGGGAATTCCCAATAAAACTTAGGCATAATCAATGAGCAGAAAATCTTCTGGAGTTTATTTCCATCTCTCACCTTTTCCAAGTGGAGGGAAGATGGGCTTTTGTTGCACATTGTGGCAGCACTGATGGATCAGGAATTTTTTTTTTTTAATTAAATAAAAGGGTAATAAAAATAAACCAAGATCTGACATAAACGTCCTTAAAAGCCACTAAAACTTTTTAAACCCAAGAAGACAATCATGATTCCCAATTTCAGGCTTCTATTCATACTGGTTTTGGTATGATGAAAGCAACCAGGCTCTTTAACAAATAGTAAATCATCATGATCAAACCTCTGGGTCCTCGTTATTTGCACTTACATCCCACCAGAGGAAGCTCTGCATCCTTTTGTTCCCATCCTGTTTTGGTGTGAGGATGGATATTAACGACACACATGTGCACAAACAGACTTTCTGGTTCTTCAAAAAGTTAAAAATTCCTGTAATAAAAATGATAGAAGTAATACTGTGTTTCAGACTGTTCAAGAAAAAGGAATTGGAGCTTTAATGTCCCACTGAGATATCTGAATAGAATCTTCCCCCGAGTTTGCACACAAAATATTAGGGTTTTTGACCAAACAAGTTAGGTCTGTATGAGAACAGCTCAGGAGGCTTTAATGGCTCACAGTGACGATGGAAGAGCGCAGAATGTTAAAGTGTTAGTTCCCCAAATGTACATCCCCTGATGCAGACAATTTTTTTTGCAAAGAGATGTCGCCTTGAAAACTCAGCTTCTGAGCTTGCTAACATAGTTTTCTAAGGACTTTCCCAGGACAGTAACTGTAAACATAGATATGTGTACATTCTTTCTGCTACACGTCTTGTGATGGGCATCTCTCATGGCCAGTGCAGTGAGAAAGTGTTATCCTGACCCTCCAATCCCTGGCCGTGGTCAGAAACCTATAAATCCTGGGAGGAAAAATAAACTCTGCTCTTTCTTTCACCATACCTCGACCTGTGTCCGCGTGATCTATTAATCTTCAGCGGTAACAAAGAGACATAATAGTTTCCTCTCCTTGTTTCCGAGTTCCTGAGTCATCCTGTAATTCATAACCTGCACTAATGCAGACCAATCTGACAGGGGTAAGTAACATATTTGGCTTCTGTGCTCCAAGCCACATGTCCCTGATGTAAATGGAAGTCAGGAATACAGAAACAGCTGTGGAAAAAAGATGAGAGAAAAATCAGAACAGATATTCTTCTATTTCCACACAGTATTACCAAGCCAAGCTGTTTGCCCCTAGGACCATGTTATTTTAAAATAGTTCCCTAATTCTTTTCCTAGATGGAAAATCTGGAGTGTCTTTGCCCATTCAAAGCCAATGATCCTACTCACAAGAAGGAACAAACCAGTTTCCTGTTAAATAAAACAGTTGGAAATCCAATCTGCCAGATCCTATCCTTGACCAGCAATAGGGATCAGTAGCCAGGCCCACGTGGACCTTTTTTTTTGCAGACTACTCTCCCTCTTGGAATTATATTTTTTTTATACTTTTTGTTCCATTTTAGCCCTTGAAAGGGAAGTTTCTTAGAGGGAGTGTGAATGTCATAGTGCCAGAAAACCTCACAGTGTGACCGTGCTCTATGCTGCCCACCCCTGCCCCCATCCCAGCTTCTGCTTTGGGAAGCCATGAGCCTGGGTGGATATGGGAAAACTAGTTCAATGGATTAAAAAAAGACCTGGAATTTCCTAGTTCCTCCCTCCACTCTCTCATAACACAAATGACAAGAACAAGATGAGTCACCTGTCTTGTCCGCATCCTCTTCCATTGTTGCTGACAGGCACAGGGATTTCACAAGCTTGTGGAAGGTGCTGGACAGTCCCTGTTCCTCCATGAGCTGGAGCGTGATGGAGCTGAGCACAACGAGCTCCCCAGAGAGCCCAGCTGAGGTGCTGCTGGGCTGGCAGAGCTGGGTGTAAAGTTTGAAGAGCTTGTTCCTTGCTGCCTCATCCCTGAGCACTTCCTGTGTGGCTGCCAGGTGCGGTAGGACGTGATTCCCCAGCCACCTCAGTGCTGGAGTCACGTCCTGCTCCCTGAGGAAGTTCTGCCCAGCCAGGGACCTCAGCAGCCACTTCGTGACTATGTGAGTGGACACATGGGTGACAGCCACTGCCTCAGCCCCAGGGTCTAAGCTGGGGTCTATCTGTCTCAGCCAGGTCTGAGGGTCTCCCCTCCTTGTATGGAGGGCAGTGCCAGGAAAACTGGGTCCCAGTGGGCAAGTATGGAATTCAGATGTTCTCCACATTTCTTCAGCTTAGATACTTCCACTTCTGCAGCAGTGTCATCATCCACCACGTTCTTTTTACAGGTGTGACGATACACATGAGATGAGGCTTGAGGTTTGTTCTTGTCTCTAGTATTTTCTGTAAGAAGAGAAACCACCACCAAAATAAAGGTCACATACTCCAGAGGATTTTCCTGTTACAAAACTGTGCAAGTAAGGTGCTCTCCTGCCTTGATTCAGTTGTTATATTTGCAAGCACCAGCCTCCTTTAGCAGCCTCACAGAGCCTGAGCTGTTCAAAGGGGCTCCAGGAGCTCTCAGGCGCTCCAGGCTGGAGCCCTATTCCAAACTGGATCACCCAGCCTGAAGATGAGAGGAGATGAAGCCTGGAGCACACAACCCACACAACACAGTAAGTTCCAAAAGCTCTCTTCATGTCTTTCTGAGGAGTTTTAAAGGGTGAGAAAAACTTTAGAAAAGCTACAGCTTTTATGGTATCCCTTAAATACATGATGCTTTCTTAACTGATACAGAACACTTAAACAAACCTACAGAAGCTTTAATGTGCACCAAGAACAGTTGTTGCTGCCGCAAACCAGTGTTAAAGTTTTAAGATCTCCCATGCCTAAGTTCCTTGCACTTTTTCTTCACAGGGAGAACAAGCAAAGTTACACAAGTCCTGATCTGTTTTTCCTTTCTTCAAAACTGATGACAAGAAAAGTCAACTATTTAATTTTCACTTGCTTTATTTATTTCTTGTTTTTACTTACACATTGCTTACATATTACTTTACTTACACATTGCTTTCAGACACCCATCTACACTCAGAATGATTCAAACCTTTGAGCAAAAAGGCTCCAGGAACTTTTCTTTTAAGATTCCATTGATGTCATGGAGTTACTTTACCTTTAAGGGAGTTGGAGTTGCTGGGAAGTGCTTGGAGTCTTTTCTCCTGACCAATTATCGGTCATTGCTGGGAATTGACAGCAGTTTAGGCCATTGAAAAGTGGGATCAACTTGTGAACCCTACCTTAAAATGTAAAAGCAGAGCTCTCTGGGTTCTTTTTGTTTTCTGGCTGTGGAGGGTGGCGGAGCTCCAGGCCTCCCGTCCCTGCCCAGGCCATGCGGCCGGGCAGGGATGGGGCCGGGCCTGCCCCGTCTCCCGGCCGGGAGATGGGGGGGCCTGGGGAAGGTTTTCCTCGGGCCCGGGCCGGGCCGAGCCGATCTCTGGCTCGGCTGCAGGTTTTGCTGTAACTACATTCACTAGAAACTGCCCAGTGAAGAAAGAGAGAGGCCCTGGACTTCCAGCGGGTTGGAACAGCGACCACACGCTCCAGAGCAGCCATGAGGAACTTTCCATCACAGACGGCTCCAGCTCTTGTTCGGCAGAGATCACCGAACCATCTACAAAAGCCTGGGCAAGATGTTAACTCTTTCATTACCCAGATGAGACTTGCGGATTAATCTTTTTATCCAGAGAGAGAGAGAGAGAGAGATCAACATGAAAAGAGACTTTATAAACTACCAGTGACAAGAAAGAAAAGAAGCTTCAGGAAAGGTAGAGAATTAAGAAGATGCTTTAATTAAGCTGAAATATCTCCCTGTTAAAACTATGGAGATGGACAATGAAGTCCTGAAAAGAACTCCTTTAATTCATGATACAGGATCTAGAGAGGAACAGTGTTCAAAGTGTAAATTTGAGTAAAGAGTAATTATAGTATAGTGAAGTGCTGGGAGATTAAAAGCCTTGAGAGGCAATGAGAAAACTGTTGAGAGATTTGAAGCCCTGAGAGGCCATGAGAAAACTGTTTTCTGGTGAAGCTCACAGAAACAGATGAAGAAGACTTTTTTTTTTTTTTTTGCCTTTGAATAACTTATCCTTAAAAATGCTATCTCTAGACGCATGGCCCATACACACTTCAGAGTGATGTGAAAATGGGAAGAGTGAACTCTAATAATAGCAGCTCTGAGCAGCTAACATTAGGGCAATAGAAAACTATAACAAAAATAGTTTTCTTGTGAGAAACTCCATAAATTAACAGGAAGAAACTTCTGTTTCTCTATAAAGATTGGTAAAAAGACTAGCAAGAATTGGGACTGTTTTAACCATCAGAGTTCCAGAGTTTTTGTCTCTGTTGTCATGTGAACAAGGGAATAGTGGGTAGATAGGGGATGGAAAGGTTTTTCTGGAAGTTTATTCTGGTGTTCTTATTATTGTGGTTTGTCAATAAACTTTCTTTTTTTTTTTCCCTTTTAAGTTGTATGCCTGTTTTGCTCTTATTCTAATCCATATCTCACAGCAAGATGTAAGTAATTTTCTTAGTTAGTGGTTTAAAACCACGACAATTGATGAATACCATTTTTCAAAGTCTGATATGAACTTTGCAACTAAGTTTCATTTTAAAGCTCTTTCCGTTTTTAAACTGTGTTTCTCCAAAGCTTCCAAATTGTGTTAAGGTTAGAAAGGTTAGAAATCACTTTAGGATTAGGAAAGGAAGATCTGAAAAATGCCTTTCTATTTCCTTTCTGTCGTGGTTTTAAACCAGTAACTAAAAAAATTACTTATTTCTTGCTGTCAGATATGGATTAGAACAAGAGAAAAACAGGCTTAAAACTTAAAAAGGAATAAAGAAATTTTATTAACAAACTACAAGAATAGGAACACCAGAACAAACTTCCAGAAAACCCTTTTTATCCCCCACTACCTACCATTCATTTGTTCACATGACAACATAGAGACAAAAACTTTGGAACTTTGGTGGTTAAAACAGTCCCAATTCTTGCTAGAGTCTTTTCATCAGTCTTTGTAGAGAAACAGAAGTTTTCTTCCACTAATCTATGGAGTTTTCCACAAGAAAGCTATTTCTTGCTATAGAATTCTGTTTTCCTGATGCCAGCTGCCCTGAAATCTGTCATCAGAGTTTACTCCTCCCATTTCACATCACTCTGAGGTGTGTACGGGCCATGAGTTTAGGGATGTCATTTTAAGGATGAGTTATTCAAAAGCAAAAGTCTTCTTCATCTGTCTTTCTGAGCTCTACTGGAAAACAGTTTTGTCATTGCCCCCCAAGGCTTCAGATTTTCGCTTTACTCTGTTCTAGCACTTCACTGTATCACAATTACTCTACTTTTTACTCAAAATTTACACTTTGAACACTCTATTCCTCCCTATATACTCTGTCATGAAGTAAATTAGTTTTTTCTCCATAGCTTTAACAGAAAAATATTTCAGCTTATAAAGCATCTCCTTATTCTTCACCTTCTCTGAAGCTTAATTCTTTTCATTACTGTCTCTGATAGTTTATAAAGTCTCTTTACATGTTGATTACTCTTTCTTTCTCTGGATAAAAAAAGATTAATCTGCAAGTCTCATCTGGGTAATGAAAGGGTTAAAATCTTGCCCAGGCTTTGTAGATGGTTCTGTGATCTCTGCTGGAGCAGCAGCGGGAGCTGTCTGCGATGGAAGATTCTTCATGGCTGCTCTGGAGAGTGTGGTCACTGTCTCAGCTTGCCGCAGGTCAAGAGCTTTTTCTTTCTTTCCTCTGCAGTTTCTGGTGAATTCCGTCACGGCAAAAACTGCAGCCGAGCCAGAGACCGGCCTGGCCCAGACAGAGCCCGGGGCAAGCCCCACAGGCCCCATCTCCCGGCCGGGAGCTGCGGCAGGCCCAGCCCAGCCCCTGCCCGGGCCACATGGCCTGGGCAGGGGAACGGGAAGCCAGCTGGAGCTCAGTTACCTTTCACAGCCAGGAAACCAAGAGAACAAGAGAGCTCTGGCTTTACATCTTAAGGTAGGGTTCACAAGTTGATCTCACTTTTCAATGGTCAAAACTGCTGTCAATTCTTAGAAATGACTGATAATTGGTCAGGAGGAAAGACTCCCATCAGCCACCAGCAGTTTCAACTTTTTTAGCTCCCAAAGCTATCTCAAAGGTAAAGCCACCCCATGACACTTTCCTTCTCCCTCAAGCTGCACCGGTCTGACAGAAGGTATTAATACTATCTCCAGAGAAGTTTGCCTCACTTGTACTGTTGGTCTGTAACAGCTGCAACAAACACAATGTGTGCAATCCCCTTCCAAAAAATCCTATCTCTTAAAAAAGGAAGCATACAAATTTATCTCTACATTATGAAGAGTAACGCGCTGCTGCCACACAATGTGGTTGTTTAAGGGAACTCTAAGCAGTTACAGAGCAAGAGACACCAAAATCTACCAACAAATTTTACAATTTGCAGCTTACAATTACAGCTGCCAAAACCCACAGCATTGCAGCCAGAGAGGGGAGCCAGCGGCAATTGCTGCACTGATTGTCAACAGTTACCAATCCTCAGGTTGACTGCCATCTGCCTACCTTCCTCAACAGCATCAGTGACTACAAAAACTTTTTCAAGTTTAAGCTTCTCCAAGAGGCTGTGGATTTTCTTTACTGCTCCTTGCAGGGAAGGCATGTCTTCTCTGTAACCCCAAATGAAATCTCTCCTTCTGAGATGAACCCCAAGATAGACTACTTAGAGCTGTGCTCATCTTAACCTACAAGAGAAAGGTTGAAACTTTAAAACTTGGGAGCACCGCTGTTCACACTGAAAAGCCAGAATGCACCATCTCTGGGTAAGGCACAGAATCACTCCAGTCGCAGAGACAGAAATTTTTAAGTACGGACTGGAAGTAGCTTGGGACACTTGTTGCAACATTTAGATCTTGGGTGGCCTCCACCATGCAAGAGAAACAGGAGTGCCAAATCTTCCTAGGCAAAAATTCCTCTCCTTGACCAAAGCAATCCTCAACTGGCAGGTGGCAGCTGAACTTTACACCCACGCGTGGTGCTGAATACAAGAAGAAATCCCAGTTTCCTTCACTGAAATGAGGGCAACAAAGATCTGGCCTTTACAACTGGTCAGGCCCACCTCGGCATACTCTCTTAGCTCATGTCATGGTGCATGAGGAACACGCATGTCCACTTCAACATGAGCAGAAGAGTCACTTGTGTACCTTCCAATGTGCCCTGCAGCACATGGCCTGGAATACACAAATGAAGTACTTGTTATGGGGAATAAACAGACTGTCAAGGACTTTATCTTCATCTGTGTCCAGTCCTCCTTGTATTGAGTCCTGTCTGCCTCATCGGTGGATTGAAGGTATTTCTTCCCGAGCTCGTCTCTCACCACGCGGAGGTGTTTAGCGAACACCATGCTTGGACAGGTCTGTCGGAATAGGAGCAGAGAGTCTGAGTCAGAAAAATGAGCTAAAAATGAGTAGGTGCAGTTTCACACACACAGCACTTCCAGGATGCAGTTACTTCTGGTACATCTATGCAGTACTCTAAGGAATCATTTCTAACCTTTCATCCAAGCTTTAATAGCTTATTTCTAATTATCACCACCTTTATAACCAGTATACTCACCTGCCCCTGCAATACACAGGCACAGGGAGGGCGCTGCAGTTACTTACACAACAGAACACGTAACATACCAAATTAAACACCCTAGCACTATACCTCACTTTTGGAAACAAAAGCTGGACAAGAAATTTAGTGTGCAAAACAACTGTAAGAATAAAACCTGCTTTAAATATATTAGGCATCTAGTCACACACATGCCTATGAAATTCAGTGCAGCACTGTGATCGATTAGCATTTAGGAAACAAAGAGAAACACCTAAAGAAGTTAAAACTGCAGGAGGCTGATGGGAGCTTTTCTCCTCGCCAACAGCTGGCCATTTTTAAGAATTGACAGCAGTTTTGACCATTGAAAAGTGAGATCAACCTGTGAACACCACCTTAAGACCTAAGCCTGGGAATTTCTTTTTTTCTTTTTCTCTGGCTGTGAAAGGTAACAGAGCTCCAGCTGGCTTCCCTTCCACTGCCCAGGCCATGCAGCCTGGGCAGGGGCTGGGCTGGGCTGGGCCTGCTGTGGCTCCCAGCAGGGAAATAGAACCTGTGGGATTTTTCTCAAGCTCCAACCAGGCCGGGCCAGTCTCTGGCTCGGCTGCAGTTTCTGCTGTGACTGAATTCACCAGAAACTGCTGAGTAAGGAAAGAAAAAAAGCTCTTGACCTGCGGCAGGCTGAGACAGTGACCACACCCTCCAAAGCAGCCATGAAGAATCTTCCATCGCAGACAACTCCCGCTGCTGCTCCGGCAGAGATCACAGAACCATCTACAAAGCCTGGGCAAGATTTTAACCCTTTCACTACCCAGATGAGACTTGCAGATTAATCCTTTTTTTCCCAGAGAGAGAAAAAGAGAGAGGGAGCAATCAACATGTAAGGAGACACTAGAAACTATCAAAAACAGTGAAGAAAGAAATTAAGTTTTAAATGGGGAAGAGAAAATAAAGAGACGGTTTAATAAGCTGAAAATTTTTCTGTTGAAGCTATAGAGATGGACAGTAGTGGTCTGAAAAAAACTCCTTTAATTCATGACAGAGTATATTAGGAAGAATGGAGTGTTTCAAAGTGTGGATTTTGAACAAATGGTGAAGTGGGTAAAATGCTGGAAAGGGGGGCAGGGGTGGGGGGGAAGAAGTAATACTTGAAGATTTGTGGCTTTTAAGAGGCAAATAGAAAACTTCTGTTTCCAGACAGGCTCACAAAAACAGATTAAGAGAACTTTTGCCTTAAATAACTCATCCTTAAAAATGACATCCCTGGACTCAATTGACCCATAACACACCTCAGAGTGATGTGAAATGTGAGGAGTGAACTGACTAAAAAATTTCTGAGCAACTGGCATCAGAAAAATAGAAAGCTGTAACAGAAATAGTTTTCTTGTGAAAAACTCCATAGATGAACAGAAGAAGACTTCTTTTTCTCTACAAAGGCTCATGAAAAGACTACAGCAAGAACTGAGACTGTTTTAACCACCAAAGTTTTTTGTCTCTATGTTGTTATATGAACAAGAAAATGGTTAGGTAGTGAAAGAAAAAAGAGTTGTTCTAGAAGTTTTATTCAGGTTTCTTATTCTTGTAGTTCTGTTAATAAACTTTATTCCTTTTATGTTTTAAGCCTGTTTTTCTCTTGTTCTAATCCATATCTCACAGCAAAAAATGAGTAAATTTTCTAGTGATTTTTTTAGTTGCTGCTTTAAAACCACGACATTTATTTGGTGCGTTGGCTGGGAAACAAAAATAGCAAATCTAAACCACTACAAGCAGTGATGAGAAAGGAATTATTGCCTTAACCTGCAAATAAACACCTCTAAGATACTGTGATTCAGTTGCCACTGCTCACAGCCACAAGTGGCCTTTTTATTAACAGGCAAGAAAACAAATTCAGGGTGGATAATGTTGGGGGTTAGGTGTCCTTTTTTGTTCTGGCTTGCCCGTGGAATTTTTACCCATTAGTTGTGGGGACAACCTAACTGTGGGTACTTAGTGGGTGCTCGATAAAGGACAAAGAGTGGCCGGGCCCAGGGGGGGGAAGGGGGCAGGAAAGGAGGGTGAGGACAGTTTTTGGTTGGCTTTCTTCGGCTTCGGGGAGAGACATTCTTTTTTTTGGGGGGCGCGGAGCTGTTGCGGTAGAGAGAATGGAATTTCGCCATCACCCAGATGGAGCTGCTGCTTCTTCTCCTTCTTCCCTCTTTGTTGGTGGCCTCGCACCCCCTGCCCTGCCTGGACGTGTGGCAGTGCCAGGCACCGCCGCGGAGCTGCTGTTCCACCTCAGCCACCGGCCCAGGATCTCAGCTCATCCCTGCTGATCCACCTCAGCCACCGGCCCAGGATCTCAGCTCATCCCTGCTGTATCAGCCGACTGTTCCTTGGAGCCCTGCAGGAGCACCGGGACTGCCCGCCCAAGGGGTTTGTGAAAACAAAGCCTCTCCTCCATCCCTTCCCGTCTCAGCCAAGAAGGCTGTCACGGGGTCCCTGGTTCTGTTTTCTTTTTATTGCTGTAGTTATTGTTGTTTGTTTGCCTGGTTATACTAGTAAAGAACTGTTATTCCTGTCCCCAGATCTCTGCCTGAAAGCCCCTTGATTTCAAAATTATAATAATGCGGACGGAGAGGGTCTACATTCTTTCATCCCAAGGGAGGCTCCTGCCCTCCCTAGCAGACACCTGTCTTCTAGAACCAAGACACAAAGGAAATCCCAATTTCTCCCTTCTTGTCTGCAAAGAAACAGAGAAGGGAGAGATGCTTCTCAGAGGAGCATGGTAAAAAGACAAGAGGCCCTGGGTCCAAGCTGCAGTGAGGAAATCTGTTTGGACATCAGGCAAAACCAGTGGGCCAATGTTTCAAGTGCCACTGCTAAGAAATGTGTTTTATGGAGCCATGTGGACTTCATGTCTGCTTTTACAGGACAAATCATACTCAAATATGGTACCCAGGCTGCATTTCTTTCTTTGAACCCTCTTTATGCACAACTCCTGCCTAGGAAACTACTGTTTGGTCCACTTCTGATAACATGCCATACCCGAAGTGAAAAGCCAGAGGGTTACAAGACTGATGTCTGTGTAGTTTTATAGTATCATGAGAGTCAGCTTCTCTTAGGAATTTTAACTATATCAAGCACTCCTCATTACGTTCTATTTTCCTGTTTCTGAACCTTATAATTTTCTTAAAGCTTTTATGACAGGAATTATTTTACCATAGTCCTTTGCCTTGAAACTGATGGGAATTTCACCTTTGAAACCAATGGGGAGGGATTTGGGACAATAACGAGCAATTTGCAGCATTCTTTTGAAAAGACTAATCTTTGAGGTCGACTAGGTAAGAATCTGCTGCCTTCTGATTGTACATGTGTTACATGGGGGAGGTCCTAATCACCGTACCCTGCAGCACTGGGCCTTTAGGCATGAGACAGCAGGACAAATTCCTGTGTCACATTAATCCATAGAAGCCTGAAAACCATGTTAGCACATGTTGCTGAAACAGAACACACAGTTTACTAGAAAACCAAGGCAAGACTGAAGCACACATTGGTTACTGATTTTTTTTCAGCAGAGCCAAGTAAAAAGCCTTGAGAAGCTATCTGTAAAATACTTACACTCCAATAATCTTTCCCTCCATAGCGGTCATGAAGAAGGTTTTCAGCTCTGCCTAATGTCACTGACCTACTGAAAATTGTAAAACTGAGTGCAGTTCCCTTAGGAACTGAATTTATATTATTATATTCCTTTGCACCTTTGCCAGGATAAAGCACAGACCATGATCTATTTGCAAGAAAGAATGTGGGGAATGAAGGGCAGGCTCCTGTGAGGCACATTCTAGTTTTTTACAAGGCAAATTGTGACCCACAGTTTGCTGGGGAGAGAAGGGAACCATGACACTCCCTGTGCCTGCTCTCTTCCTTAATAAAGGGTACCCTGACTCTGAAAGGTAAACACGAACAAGTGCTAACCACCCTTCACAGTCCTTGCAAGAGTTGCTACAGGAGAAATAAGACTTCCAACAGGGAGAGAGATCCAAAGGGGAGCAGTGACCTGTGTGGTAACGCTCAGCCTCAGAGCACACGACAGCCTCTGGGAGGAAGCAGCAGATCGTGGAAAAAAACCCAGAGAAAGTGTTTTTCACATGTACAATAAAATGTCCTACAGTCAAACAGCAAATCAAAGAACACAAAGATGCTACCAAAAAGCATGGTAGTAGACAGCAGCTGGTGCTTCTTATAAATAAGCACAATTCAGGATTGTGTACTGGAAATGTAACTGCACTATCCAAGTTCCAACAAGCAGAGGAGATTTTCAGAGTTTCCAGAGCATAAGAGATGGAGATTTAGTTTGTGAGCATACTGATGATAAGACAACACACAGAGAAATGCTTCTGCTCAAAGGGATCAAGGAGACAGTGTGAAAAACGAGGTTCACACATTCTATATAAAATAATATAGAATTTAAGAAGTTTAATGGAAAGACAATTAGGAGATAGAAATAAAGTAAAATGTACAAAATACAGCCGAGTGCCTCAGCATTCAGCCAAGGGCACACCTTAATAACAAAGGAATGTCCCTTAAAAACAGAACCCTACTACATATTTATGAATTCTCACGCATGACATGATTCAAACATATCTCTTAAGTTTTAGATGTTTCTTTGCTTAATTTTTAACTCGCCCCCTTCCCAATAGATCAATCCTCTTGTGCCACTGGTTTCACACTCCCTGAAAGTAGAAGTGCAATAATTTCCTCCCTTGGAGGGCTTGGAGAACTGTTGTCTTCATCTGGATAAGATAATCTAAGAATGCAGGGGACATTTTCTGACTATCTTTTTCAGTCTCTGGGTTATATAAACAAAAGTAGTTTTTGTTTTAATAACATTCTACAGCCCAATATATTTTATACCACTATTTCTAAGTTTTATTTATAACAGAAATAGAAAAACCTATATTAATACAGCAAAGTTTTCTAACATTATACATATAACATTCATTTTAATATTTGCGAAAAGTCAATGATATAATATGCACTTATAACAACAGGAAGTAAATAGCCAATCAACTTTGGATTATCACTGCTGATAATCAGCTGGACACCTACATGGAAGGCTCTAAATCACCTGGAAAACAGAATAGACTCTGTTGGTGAAGAAGCAGCACTGCATCTAACAGGAAGATTGAAGGTAAATGAGGTTACTAATCCAAATGCATTGACAAGTTTCCTTGAAGGGACCTGTCATAGGGTGACTTTACCTTTAAGATAAAGCTTCCCTAGCTTTGGGAGCTAAAAAAGTTGAAACTGCTGGGGGCTGATGGGAGTCTTTTCTCCTGACCAATTATCGGTCATTTCTGAGAATTGGCAGTGGTTTTAACCATTCAGAAGTGAGATCAACTTGTGAACACCACCTTAAGATGTAAAGCCAGGGCTCTCTTGTTCGCATTGGTTTCCAGCTTCTGAAGAGGTAACAGGCTCTGTCTTGGCCTCCCCGCCCCCCTCCAGGCTGGACAAGGCCGCAGAGGGTGGGGGGCGGAAAAACAGAGCCGGCTGGCCTGACTGGGTTTGCACTTTCTGCTGCTGGACTGAAACCTGACACCATGAACATCGGCAGCTTTTCCAAGACTAACTCTTTTACTACCTAGATGAGACTTACAGATTACTCCTTTTTCCCAGAGAGAGAGAGGGAGAGAGAATCAACATGAAGAAGACATCATAAAACCATCAAAGACAGTGAAGAAAAGAGTTAAGTTTTAGATGGGGAAGAGAGAATAAGGAGATGCTTTATAAGCTGAAATATTTTTCTGTTAAAGCTATGGAAATGGACAATAGTGTTCTGAAGGAACTCCTTTAATTCATGACAGAGTATATTGGGAGGAATGGAGTGTTCAAAGTGTAGATTTTGAACAAACAGTGGAGTAGTTGTGATACAGTGAGGTGCTGGAACAGAAAGAGAGAAGTAATAGTTGATGATTTGGGGCCACTTGAGGCAAAGAGAAAACTTCTGTTTTCCAGGGAGGCTCAGAGACAGATGAAGAGAACTTTTGCCTTTGAATAACTCATCCTTAAAAATGACATCCCTAGACTCATGACCCATACACACCTCAGAGTGATGTGAAATGGGAGGAGTGAACTGATGGCAGATTTCCAGGCAGCTGGCATCAGAGAAATAAGAAACTATAACAGAAATAGTTTTCTTGTGAGAAACTCCATAGATTAGCAGAAGACTTCTGTTTCTCTACAAAGACTGATGAAAAGACTCTAATAGGCATTGGGACTGATTTAAACACCAAAGATTCAAGTTTTTTGTCTCTATGTTGTCATGTGAACAAGGAAATGGTTGAGTAGTGGGGAAGAAAGGTTTTCTGGAAGTTATTCTGGTTTTCTTATTCTTGTAGTTCTGTTAATAAACTTTCTTTATTCCTTTTAAGTTTTAAGCCTGTTTTGCTCTTGTTCTAATCCACATCTCACATCAAAAAATAAGTAAGTTTTCTACTAATTTTTTAGTTACTGCTTTAAAAACACAACATTTTTTTGGTGCGTTGGCCAGGAAAATGAAATTAGCAAATCTAAACCACTACAGGACCACACTTGAAGGGTAAAAACCCAGTGCTAGGACCACACAACGGGTTGTCCAGCCAGAAGGGCGATATGGGATATCAGAGCTCAGACCAATCAGAGTAGTTTGAAGACACTGGCATACATGAAGGTAAGAGACAGATCACTGGCATTGCCTAACAACATTTCCTGACAGCCTTCATTAAAGGCTTTTAAGAAAACTCAGCACAGAAAGATTCTTGCATGGATAAAAAGAAGTTTAGAAACAGGGATAAATGTTTGGTTCTCATTGCAGAGGGAGGTCACAAGTAAAAGGTCTCTTCACCATATTCCTAAACAACCTACAGAAGGGCATGTTATCAGGTGACACAGCTTAATAATTATTTTAAATTCCTCAGAGCAGCCAAACATGAAGAATTAGGGAAGTCTGCTCACTGGCCAATGAAGTGGGAGATGAAATCTAACATAGGAGTGAGTGTAGTAAAAAAATAAAAACCAAAACCTGTCCTCATCTAGTAACTAAAGGTCTTGATGGTCAGGAATGAGGACAGTTTGATGCAAACATCAAGACAACACTCAGAGGTCAAATAAGGAACCTGTGTCTCAAGAATTAGCAGAGAAAGAAGACAGCATGTATCTTCTTTCAGAACATGTCATTTGTACTGCAATGTAACAGGTTTACCCACACTTAGCCTGCAGGGTCCTGCTGAACTACAAAGGTTCAGAGATTGGCAGTGGTGACAGCCAAAGGTATGGTATAACTTTTGCATGGAGAACGGCCAATGGAGCCAGGACTCTTCCCACTGCAGAGGAGACTACTTAGGGGGAATACGCCATAGACGTAAAATCACACATGGCGTGGAGTAGAATATGGAACAGCTGATGGTTCAGCATCTCTTCCACTGCATGATCTAGGGGATATTTGATAATACCTTGGAGGTAGAAGTCACAAAAGCTGCTTGAGAGGGAATATAAAGGAGCTCAAGGCTATTTGCTCTTAGGTTTTAGCACTGTGATCTTTACCTTAATTTACAGTTAAGTGTTTCTTACAGTGTAAATCCCTTTTGTAATGATTTTAAGAGAGTACAAGAATTCAGTGATGAAGTAACTCAACAGTGGGATACAGCCTTTAAATTCCCCCTGCTCTTCCCACCCAGCAATGGAGTTTGACAACAAGAATACAACAATAAATAGTTGTACAAGGGAACTCATCCTGCTGGTGTTCTTCAGAAGAATGGGAGCCACAATAGAGGCAGATCCTTAGACAGAGAAGCAAGAAGCGTGTAGGCCTCGTGTTTCCTCATAACCCCAGAACCAGCCCCTAAAGGGGAACACAAAGTTCACAGGCTTGTATTTGAAATTAATGCCATATAAAGAACAAAACATCCTAAAAAACTACATATACAAATAAGCCAGCCACCTCTTTATGCTGCTTTTCTATGGAGCAACAACTTTACAGAAGTAGACCTTCTCATACCAAGACAATGTTTTATTATTGATGGGCTTTTTAAAAACAGAGTGAACTCCAAGCACCCAGATATTCACAGCAGGCAAATATCTCTCTGAATACAACTGAAAAGATCAGAAGGGCTGCTCCATATTAGCTGTAGTAGCCATGTTTGTCTCTGAAGTACATCAGCTGATCAATGTATGGCCTTTCATCTATTTATTTATTTTTTTTTTTGCTTTCCTTCTTTCCATCCTTCTCTGTAGCCTTGTAGCATATAAATCTGTTCAATAAAGGCCCCATCTGTCTCTGAGCAGAAGGTAAAGCAGAGGATTTGTCAGCATGAAAACCTACACCACAAAGGTATAAATGAGCATCAGTGGCAGTTAAAAAATCTGCTAGAAATGCTAATATTACACTACTCTTTCTTCCCTGTTTTCCATATAAAAAAGGAAAGGAAGTTCTGTGTGAGCCAGAAAAGCTAAAAGGGTCGGGCAATGTGGCCAACTGCTATCCCACCCAGCTCTGTGGGATTTAATGTGCCAAACACAACTGAATCACTCTCAGCTGGGTAATATACACCACGAAGCACACAGGTTTTCAGTGCTGTAAGCAGCTGCAACAGGAGGATTGCCTCCAAGAAAAATGCCAAAAAAAATGAAAATTTTTTTAAAAAATACATTTAACATCTATTTTTACCACACTAATGTTTAAATTGATATACTATATTAATTTATATATAACACACAGTATATAATGTATTAAAATATATCACATTAACATGTACACATACATTATTATATATTAAATATCAACTTCTTTATATATTTACATTACTTACATTTATTTACTTTTCTTTGTGTATATATATATATCTTTATATATTTATATTTGTACATTTTTATTTTTTAGTATTTATTTAAAAGCCCTGCCTCTAACCAAATAAAAACCAAAAAGCACCTTTATCTTAAACAGTATTTAAATTTTTTAATATCCATTTTTTATCATATTTATATAAAATACTGATATATATGACACATATATTAAAATACATATTAAAATCTATACATATTATTCATATTATATATTATAAATCTATTTGTATATATTACTAATACATATATTTATTTCCTACGTCTATGTATTTTCTCTATATCTTAATATATTTATATTTGTATATTTTTATGTTTTATTTATTTAAAAGCCTTGCCTCTAACCAAATAAAAAACAAACAGCCCCTTCATCTTAAACAGTATTTAAATATTTTTTATATATATTTTTATCATTTTATATATATATTTTATACTTACAGTTATATAGTAGGTTGATAAGCCTCGACCCTGCCCGCACCTCTCACTGTTCCAGCACAGTGAGCAGGTGCCTCCTCCGACTGGTTTAGTCCCAGCACCGGGGAGCCTCTGCGGGCAGGAGAAATGGTCAAGCAGCTCCGCTGACTGTTCCGGCCCGATGCAATTGTGTTTTCCTCCATTTCCCCCAGCTGGAGGGGAGAGGGGAGAGCGAGAGAAGCAGTAGCAGGGGACGGGACAGGACTGGACAGGGGAGGAGCCACACCCAAGCTGGCGGCCACAGCAAGGACCCCGGCAGAGAGAGGCGTCACCACCGGTGCCTGTCAGCGCCCAGCCAGATCATGCCTGGCCCCGGCATTGCTGAGCCCACAGACCTTGTCCGCACAGCTGGAAAAGCCGCGGAAAATTGCACCGGAGCGGCGTCGGAGTCGGGGTGTTTGTCAGGCAGTCGAGTAGACACCCACCTCCCCAGGTCCCTGCATTTTCCTGCTTTTTTTGGCCGCCATCTTTGGAACGTCAAGCAAGCCGCAACCACGCAGCCAATCTTGTGTGTGGTATCACGTGACTTCCGCCCTTTCTTGCCACCATCTTTGTTGTGGCAAAAGCCACTTCTGGACGAGCGGACATCTTTGTTGTGGCACCTTTAAGGCCCCCGATGCTCCCAGTATGTCTGACTAAGTCAGTTGCCTGAATGAAAATCCGGACGACGCTGACCGACTCGGCACTCTCTGCACGATTTTCTGCTGCCTTTCCCAGCGTGAGAACAAGGGTGGCGGGGCTCAGTGGCTCTGTAGCTGGGTGGTGGCCACACCTGCGGCGCCAGGCATTGGAGCCGACACCTCTGCTGGGATCCTGCCGGCCAGCTGCCATCTTCAGTGTGGCAATAAACCCAATCCGGCTCCTGCGAGGGGGTCCCAGCTCCCCCCGGCCCGGCCCGGGGCACAGCTGCAGTACCGCTCTGTGGCCACAAGGCAGCAGCACTGCCGCCGAGATCAGCCCGGGGATGGGGGCGTGCCTCGGGCACAGGCAGAGAAGGGAGGCAAAAAACAACATGTGCAACCCCTTTCCAAAAAATCCTCTACAAGGAAAGCCCTAAAAAACCCCCGACCAAAACTTAACAAGCTCTGCCTCTAACCAAATAAAAAACAAAAAGTCCCCTTTATTTAAATGTTTTTAGTATCTATTTTTATCATATTTATATTCTGTATTTATACACATATATAATGCATAATATAGATAAAAATATATTATATTAACATCTACATATATATTTCATATTAAATATTAATCTACTTGTATATATTTATATTACTTGTATTTATTTCTTTTTTATGTCTATATATATACCTTCCTATATTTATATCTTTATTATAGATTTGTATATTTTCATTTATATTTTTATATTTTTATATTTTTATATTTTATTTTTATATTATTTACTTAAAAGCCCTGCCTCTAACCAAATAAAAACAAAAAAGCCCCTCTACCTTAAATGGTTAAATAGATATTTTTTAATGTCTACTTTCATCAAATTCATATTCATATTTATATACTATATTGAACTAGGTATAACACACATCATATATTAAAATATATTTCTATTAACAACTATACATGTATTATTCATATTATATATTAAATATAAATCTATTTTTATCTATAACACTTTTTTTTTGTGTGTATATATATACATATCTGTATCTTTATATATTTAATATATATTTGTATATTGTACATTTTACTTAAAAGCTCTGCTGCTACTCAAATAAAAAACAAGCAAGCCTTTATTTTAAACTATATTCAAATATGTGCTGGTGTGATGGGGTGTTGGCTGCTTTTATACGGAAGTAGGTATATGTGTGGTACTGTTAATGGGTATGGTGCTTAATAATTCAGAGTACTGTTGCTGTGCATCCTTAGAGAAAGCATTTCACTCCCTCCTCTAAATGTGTGTTAGCTGCAATAGCTGGAGAACTATTTGGTAGATCACAGAGGAACTCGCAGAAGTAAGCAGCTATCATTTACTTTCAAAATCTCACCAGGCACCTCTGTGTGCTGAAGTGCCTGAAATTTCACTTGTAAAATAAAGTAGTACAAAAGCAGGGAAATATTATTCTCTGTTTGTGATCCTGCTAACATACCACATTGCTGGGCTGTTTGGAAAAGAATGCTGTTTCTCAGTCATCTGTAATTTACTGGTGCCTTCTCTTAAATTCTCTGTAGATCAAGTAGATAGAGTAGTAGAGTGTTTCTGTCACTTGCTGCAGCAAGAAACTGAGTACATCAATTTTCTAGCATTAGTGCTCTTCAACTGACAGCAAGGGAAAATATCTTCTTTGGCACTTACCTTGTTATTGCTTCCGAAGTATTCTGAGACTTAGTGATCAGAGGTCATAGGATTAAAAATTAATTAAATTTTTAAAAAGCAAAGTAAAAAAGCCCTCAACAATTAAGAACTAGAGTAACAAGGCTTCACCATGGATGGAAATCAGAAGAGCAAGGGCACCTGTTTGGTAGGGCTTATGTACAAAGGCTTTATTGGTTAGAGTACTGCCTTTTGTACCATATGTGCAGAAAAAAGTAAGTGCAGTCAGTAGAAAACAGTAGACTCCCTATATTACTGGTTGAAAATGAGGTTGAATATGAGGAACTGAAAACTTATATTTGTTCAAGACAATAGTTTGTCACCATTAGCTGAGCCTGGACTTCTTCCCTTGATGTGTTTTCCTAAAGTACCATAGCTGAGAAGAGCATGTACTTCAAAAGAACCATGAGGAAAGACAATTTGCATAATATTTTCTATTAATCTACCCTTTTAATTGATTGACTTATATTTCTAGTTAATCTGAAGTTCCAAATACAAAGCACTTTTAAACATTTGTGGATTTTCCCAAATGAACAGATTTCACCTGAGGGTGGCTTACAAACTATTTTGATTACACTGTAGCCATACACATATGATTAATCTGTGACTACAGGATATTATGTCTACTCTGTTTTGCTGAGTGATTAATTTTAAACAATAACAGACATTTCATTCATATTAGTGGAATTTTCAAGAGTAAGAGCAATTTAGAAGAATTTCTCACAGGATTCTACAAATTCAGAAATTATTGATGTACAGAACACTTGGTCATGGTGAGAAACTTCTCCAGGGTCAAGCTGTGCAGGTATAAGCAATTTATTATATGGGTAAAGGGAGGAAGAGACCCGTATCTGCCGCCAGCCTCGGCGTACACATGGTCAGGGAGGGAGAGAGAGTGACGCGGGGAGAAAGATAGTTTAAGAGCCAGGGGAGAGAGCTTAAAGAGAGAGGGGAGAACAAGAGTAAGAGCGGGAGAGCAGGGAGAACCAGAGAGGCTTAAGAGAGAAGGGGGGTACAAGAGAGAAGTAAGAGAGAACACAAGAGAGTTAAGAGAGTGGGGAGAATAAGAGTATTAAGAGAGAGGGGAGAACACAAGAGACTGAAGTTCCTGTTACAATACAATATATCCTTTCCTGTAGTGAATATTCTAATTCCCAGTAACCAATCACTGTCACGAGACACACCCACTAAAGAATTTACATATACCCTATAGGAACTACTACATTACCATACAGTGTTACATTTCAAACTCTAAAAGCATCACAAATTCTTCCCTTGCTTCTTGACCTTTGGATCTCTATCTGCAGAAGGACATTGTTTCATCAACAGGGATTCTCCTTTAGCTGGCTAGGCTATTGTTCTTTGGATAATTATTAACTAGCACTCAGTATCCCATGACTCAAAGCTAGCTCTCATTTCAACTTTGATTCTAGGCTTCATATTTTCAGAATCTTTTGCCAAACAATCATATTCATAAGGTTTCCTTGCTTCATCCTTCCCAACAAGAAATGATATAACCAAATTATTGTAGCCTGTATTGAATGTTGTTTCTCTGTATCATAACAGTCTCAGGTGTCTTCTTCCCAGAGCAACTATAACACACTTCTTCAAATGTTTGTCTAATAGCCATTTATAGTTTTTCATCTATAAGAGGCTTGCTGTTTAGTCATTATCAGAATCAGTCTATTTGCCATGTTTGGGTCTGTGTGCAGACTTACATCTGGCAAAAATGTAATAGGAATTGTCGGTATAAAACTATTCACAAAATCATATAGATATTGATACACATTGCCATTTTCAAATCAAGAAAATATTTCCTGCATGAAACTGAAGAATGTTTGATTCAAAATTGTAGATGAGTTTCAATCACTTTGTGATTTAATTGGATAAGGGTTTTACTGTTCAAAAGCTTCAGCAACCATTGTGTGCGTAAAACCAAAAAAAAAAAAGGACTGATGAAGGTAAAAGGGGTTAAGTCAGGAAGCATGACCTGTACTTCCCTATTCTGCTTGACTTCATTTATGTAAAGTCTTTGTGCAGTCTTTGTGCTGTCATCAGAATTTAAGTTTCTGAACTAGAACAAGTTGTTACAGCTCATTATGATGTGCAAGTATATAATCTCCTGCTCTCTGAGAATTTCAATGTCTGCTGCATAAATCAACTTGCTTACACTTCAAGAATTGACAGGGTGTAAAAAGTAGTATAGGATTACTGACTTAAGAGCACTGGTTGGAGGTGTTTTGCTTCGTACTGCCTGCAGTACTTTGTACTACAGTTGTCACAAAACTGTTAGGTGCCAATCATTAAACCATATTATACTGAGACAAATAGATTATTGGGATGACAAGAATAAGTATGAGGTAGGTATATGTTATTAGAGCCATTTCATAACAAGATGGAAAAAATGGAGAGTATTTTCAATAAATCTTAGGTAATTACTGCAACATAAAGAAAATATTTTTTCTCATAAAGGTATATACCAAGTCCAGACCAATGAATGCATCAATGAATCCACTCAAGGTTGAATGAAAACCTAGTATGTGATTGAACTGGGGGGATTGCTGGGGAGGATGAAACAGGGAAACCTTATGAATATGATTGTTTGGCAGAAGATTCTGAAAATATGAAGCCTAGAATTGAAGTAGAAATGAAAGCTTGCTTTGAGTCATAAGATGCTGAGTACTAGTTACTATATGACCAAAGAACAATAGCCTAGCCAGCTAAAGGAGAATCCCTGATGATGGAACAATGTCTTTCTGCACATAGAGAATCCAAAGGTCAAGAAGCAAGGGAAGAATTTGTGAAGCTTTTAGAGTTTGAAATGTAACACTGTATGGTAATGTAGTAATTCTTATAGGGTATATGTAAATTCTTTAGTGGGTGTATCTCGTAGTGATTGGTTACTGGGAATTAGAATATTCACTGTAGAAAGACATATATTCTATTGTAACAGGAACTTCACTCTCTTGTTTTTCCCTCTCTCCCTCTCTTATACTCTTGCACTTACCCTCTTGGTTTTTCCCCCTCTTACCCCTCTCTTGTCCTCCCCCTCTCTCCTAAGCTTCCCTGGTTCTCCCTGCTCTCCCTCTCTTGCTCTTGTTTCTTCCCTCCCCCTCTTTAACCTCTCTCTCCTGCTCTCCCCGTCCCACTCTCTCCCCCACCAACGACCACGTGGATGCCGAGGCTGGTGGCGGACACGGGTCTCTCCCTCTCTTTACCCATATAATAAACTGCTTATACCTGAGCAGCTTGACCCTTGAGAAGTCTCTCCCTGCGAGAGAGTTTTGTACATCAATAGGGGATGAAAGAAATATAGTTCTCGTTTTCCCTGAAACTGAAATGCTGAGGAAGTTTCAATTTTGAACTTAGTGCCTCTAGAAGGAGCTATGCTATCCTTAGTGCCATAGATGTTCTTCAAATTGATGTTCTCATCAGTATTTAGTGATTTTTCTCTTGACATCTCCTACCAATCCACTAAAGCATAGCTTACATATTAGCTATTGCATTCCTCCTTCATTTGACAGCTCAAGTTGATACATGCTTTCATACTATTATAAAAATGAATATGTAAATGATTGCATGTCACCAATTCTAGGAGGCATAAGAGCAGCCATCGGTTCAATGAAAACGCTCACAGCCTATGAGTCTGGAGACCTTTTGACAAGTTCCTGCCACCAAAGTGAAGGGAAGCACGGTTTAGCATTTTTTAATTTTTTCTTCCTACTTGAGACCTCTGTTGTCCCGGTTTTGAAGACAGCAGCCTGCTAGCAAGGGCTGGTGCCTCCCGTGGAATAAAAAAATCCAAACCCCCTCACTCCGAATTATCATGATTTTGAAATCATCGGGTTCTCAGGCAGAGATCTGGGGATAGGAATAACAGTTCTTTACTAGTATGTATAACGAGGCAAACAAACAACAATATCTACAGCATTAACAACTAAACAGAACCAGGGACCCCGTGACAGCCTTCTCAGCCGAGATGGGAAAGGATGGAGGAGAGGCTTTGCTTCACAAACCCCCTCGGGTGGTTAGTCCTGGTGCTCCTGCAGGGCTTGGTGGAACAGCCAGCTTTTTGGAACAACAGTTACTTTGTATATAGTGTACTCAGATTTTACATGCAGAAAATTAAGATAAGCATGGGTGTGAATGAACCAATTACATTTTACCAATTTCTTAACGTTATAATTATTCTAGCCCCTTATTAAGCATGCTGAAAACCCATGTAAAAAATTAGAGAGCATACTCTATACTCTTCTTGAGTTTATTACAGTAAAGCTTTCAGAGAAAAATATTATCCCCTTGATAACAATCTTCCCTTAGTTTTGCAGTTTTTTGGACTTCTGACTGACCTCCTTAGACTTCCAGTAACATAAAGAAATTTAATATACAGAAATACAGTCTGTCTGTCTATACTTATCTTGCTGTCTCAGTTCATTATAAAAAAAGTTAATTATAAAAATTAATAAATGTTCTGCCCACCCCAGATGGGGGACATAACACCTCTGTTTCCAACAGGCTTTCTCTGTCATTTGCTGAAGTCAGTTGACTGGCAAATAATCTGACTTTGTACTTTCCCACAGATAGTAAACAGTTACAGGCCCTTCAGCATCAGTATCTTTATGCCCAAGTATTCTGTTTGGAATGTCATATATACTGTGTATATATATTTATATATGAAAATAATTGCATATATTCTCAATTTTTTTATATATATATAGTATATTGGAATTTCAGTGTTTAAATGGCCTTTGGCTGCTGAAACTTCTGCTGAAAGCCTGGTTAACTCCAGCCTTCAATGAGTTACAAGACAGAACTTTCATTAGTCTTAAGTATTTGGTGTGTAGTTTCAAGTTACCAGATTAAACTTTCTCCTGATGCAAATAGGTTTAGCTGTCTTTGATGTCAGTTGTGGCTGAACTCCCTCATTGAACTTGGCTCATATGAATATATACTCAGAGAACATTTTTACCTCTCATGCACCCACACTGTGATCCTGAATGGCAAATGAGGAGAGAATAAATTCCTATAATACAATTCTAGATCAAGATCAGCTGTTGTTAAACTAATTAATAACCTGCTGACTCCTTGATTTCCTTTTTGACATTTTAATGCCTTATTAAAGATTTTTTTTTTCTTTTGGAGAATAACTTTTTCAACTTTGAATTGGGTATCTAGGAATAAAGAACAGCCTTAGAGATGACTTCATTAAGAGGTTATTTAGTGCTGTGCTTTCCACAAAACAGCTACATTCCCTTTCCCACCCTGCATCCTCACATCACTCTATCTTACTGGTTGTTGATCTGTGGTGTAGGGGATAGAAATATTATTTACGTATGAGGTTTGTGCACCACTTTATATTTAGCCATATGTTTCTATGTAGGCAATGTATTTAATCTGCCTTGGTTTCCTATTAACTGCATTGGTCTGAGGATCCCCACAAATATCATAATCTGTGAAATGGTGAGGTCACATAGAAGCGAGGCTCTGGGTTGTGTAGAAGTGATGGTGGCAGGAAGCAGATGATGTTTGGGTATTTAAAATTCAGCTAGGGAGGATGTGAAGGCAATAGGGCTTTTGCTCCTCTGCCTGCCTGCAGTGTCCTGATCAGGAGTGGCCTCATGGCTCACCACTGGCATCTCGAAGACGGTATCTAAATAAACGGCTAGCTTCCTTTTGTCCTGTGGAACACAGTAAATAAAAGTCAGACTTTTGAGAAACTTACAGAAAAATTTACTCAAAAGGTTTTGTGGAAGCACAGCCCCAATACGGAGGCTTTAGCCGCAGGCGGATGTTTGTGTGAGGCGAACCCCCCGCACCTGCCGGCCGGGGTCGAGCGACTTCATGAGCTCACACCTGCTTTCCCATGACGTTTTGTGAACGTTTTCCAAAACTGTGGACTATTACATCTGAAAAGACCTGAAATTGAATGAGGCGACTAGGTGGAAGTGAGAGAGCAGTAGTAAAATGTCTGCTGCCTTCCAGCTCAGCGCGGGGGGTGATAGTCCCAGCACGAGCTGACGAGGGTGCTAATTTTGTCCTCAAGTCGCTTTTCCCATGACAAAGAACATTTTTATTTGAGGTAATATAATGCCCCGGAAAGCCTCCGTGGACAGTGTTCCGCGGCTCTCTGCCTGAGAAG
Source organism: Cyanistes caeruleus (assembly GCF_971803275.1). Taxonomy (NCBI): domain Eukaryota; kingdom Metazoa; phylum Chordata; class Aves; order Passeriformes; family Paridae; genus Cyanistes; species Cyanistes caeruleus. The sequence goes on along the minus strand of NC_141715.1, from coordinate 18,314,627 downwards.
GAGGAGGAGGGCGGCGGGCAGCAAGGGGAGGGGCTGCAGTACGGGGATGCGCGTGTCAGGCAGCGATGAGGAGAAGGAGGGCGCTTCCAGTTGGGAGGGAGAGAGAGTCGTGAATCTCATAGCAAGGTGAGCTATTTGGCAAAGCCCCGAGTTTTGCTTCAGGAATATAAGGTTTCCTTTAAAGAGGTTTACTGCTCCCTGAGTGAAAAGTATATCGCTGTTCCTAGAAGTGCAAAGCTGTTCGCTGCGCCTATCCCTCAGTAAAGGTGGTGCTCGTTTGTTGCCGCTCTGAGGTGATGGCTGGCTCCAGGTCGCTTTGTCAGAAACAAGGCTGACGAAGTAATTTAACGGGTGAACAGAAACCTGAGGTAAGCCTTGTGACCGGGGCAAGCAAATAGTGCATTTGGGGGCTTGTTTAAAAACATCTGAGACGATGCCAGCATGAATTAAAATGCTAGACTCTGCTCAGTACTCAAACGGGATTTGAGATGCCTCCGCTATGCTGCTGGACATCAAGTATTCTTATTCAGAGCATTCCAGACACGCAGCAGTAACGGATTGAACAGAAGAAGCCAGAGCTGTGGCTGTTGCTAGGGGATAACTCCCAGTACAGTACGGGGAGTGAGCACCGCACCGGCACGACGTGAGGCAGTTTGCGAAAAGTGAAATGTGGGGTTGCACAGAGGGGTGAGCCCGAGCGCCGCCGACTCCAGAGGGCCGGCTGGCACATCTCTCTGTGTTAGGCAAATCACTATCGGAGCAGCGTCTAAATAGAATTAAAAGAAAGAATTTTTTTTTTAAAATTCCACCCCCCCCCCCCCCCCCGATGAAGCTTTGTTTTCCTACTTCTAGCAGATTTTGTGGAAGAACGCTATGCAGCTTTCTACATGTGACCATGTGACTATGGTGTTGGTAAAATAAAATTTTTTTATAAAGTGTTATTTTCTGTTTTTTTCAGCCTGAAGAGAGCAAAATTGAAAATTTTATTGAAATCCGCTAGAAAAGGGCACCAAGAAAAGGGTCTTTGATAAACAGGTTCTTTTATTTGCAGCAGCCGGTGACTCCAGTAATTTCTTGCTGCATTCCCTGTGCCCAGCGTGGCAGCCTGCATAGCCTGCAGAGGCAAACCCTTCCTCCTTGCCTGTCTGGCCGAGGTGTTGCTGTGCTTAGCAGCTTCTATCAGGGCATCGCCACAGGTGCGTACAGTCCCGGCCAAGAGGATGACAGGGAGAGCTGTACCTTTAACTAGAAAGAAATGTGCGTTGCTCCGCTGCACTATTCCCTGATAGCTTCAGAGTAGCAAACCTCAGTGCAGAGATGGGGCTCGGTGCCTGAGAGAGGAGTTCTGTGCACTGCACAACCAGTCGTATCAACTTTGTAAAAGACTCATTTTTTAATTTTATTGTTATTCTTGAACTTTGTAAGAGAGAAGAGACTTTCTATCCATCTGAAACATGAGTGGCTGTTCAAAGAGATGCAAGCATGGGATTGTCAAATTTTCCCAGACTATTTTTAAACTCATCACGGGCACTCTCAGCAAAGGTAAGGGAAACATTTCAGTTCATACTGTTTGTCTGTTCTGTTTGTGGTGTGAGTTTTGGAGGCTTGAGGGAGATTTCTGATAGGGTTTATTTGTCTCTTCAGAAGTGTTCTGGTTTAATTCTGGAAACTGGCTCTGAAAGAAGTTGCTGTGTGCAGTGAAGATTGGGAGTTGTGTTGGAAAGCCTTATGTAATTTCTGTAGTTTGTAATGGTGTAGTTTGTAACCTGGGTTTATCAACCTGCCCTGGCTGGCAGCTGTAGTGAGTTATTTCAATGTGTTCAGAGATGCGTTTGTGAAAACAATTGATGTGCAGCCTAAAAGAACGTAAAGACTTCCTAACTTCCAGTAACTGATACTTCTCTGTGTCATTTTATGCTTTACTGTCTCTGCTAATTTAAAGCATGTGTGTACCTTGCTTCAAAATCTAGGTCATTGCTTACTGCACACATTTGAAATACCTTTTGCTTATCTAAGTTTTGCTTGTCACTTACATCCTTCGTACTTTCCCATCTGAAAGTGGAAGAGTACCAAACTTATTTATGCTGTCCTCTTTACTAAAATCAAACAACAAACAAAATAAACTTTCTCTTCTTCTTTGTAGTCTAGTAGTTCCTCTGTTGGTGCCCTCAGGTAAGTTATGTTATTTTTGTTGGCCATTCCTCTCACTTCTCAGCACACCTCTGGCAGCTAATATATGAGTATTGGTGATCCCTGTGGAAACTCCTGAGAACTATAAATAATACTATACTCGAATGCTGCTTACCTTTTGAAATGTGGTCAGTTCTTAAGTGAAGGTCAGACTTCTCAAATTTTTGTGTGTTTGGTTGGAGGCAGGGGTGGTTTTGGGCATTAGTAATGGGATGTGAACTAATTTATTACCAGAGAAATTTGATAGTTCAGCCTTCAGAAGGCTGAAGGGTCTCTGTTATGACACAATTTTTTAAAATACAAAGTCAAGCTCTTTTTAATGTGGTCATAGTCAAAGAGCAAAAAAAGAGAAACACTTATTTTTCATATTTGTTTAGAATTCTTGGAGGTGTGTGGCTCTGTTGGCTGTCTGGAGTGCATGTGTATGCTCGAGTATGAATTATAATGTTAAAGTGGTTTCTTAGGATAAACTAAAGCAGGCTTGGGTAACTTTTTAAAAAACAAATGTAAAAGTGCCAAGAACTGTTAAGAGCAGTTTACTTCTGCAGAAACTGGGAAAAATTATTCAATCTGTCTCTGTAGAAAATAAATGTAGTTCTTTGACAGCTTTCTCATATTAACATTACTGGCTTGCAAAAGAAATCTGCACCAGAAAAATGTCTGTTTCACATTAAGAATACAGGACAGGTTGGTTGCTTTTAAAATCAAGGTTGTTTTAAAATTACATCTGTATGTCCTTAATTATTCTTCTTCCACTTTCCTCTGTGTCCTCCATATCCTGCCAAACACCAGCAGAGGGAAGATTAAGGAATTGTAAAAGTCTGTTGTACAAAAAAGCTGACAGATTTTGGTTGTAATTCATGATTAACGCCAAGATGCCTCTTTTACTATTGAAAACAAGTGAGAAAAACAAATTACTTGTCATGCTCAGAAGAAAAGGTAGTGGTGGTGTCTGCAAGATCTTGTTTTCTACGGCATGTCAGTATGGTGAATTTTGTGTACCTTATTTGTGCTTTTTTTCATGAGATAATGGTATGCAGGGTATATACTATTATAGTCACAAGTGATCGATGGTAAGTTTTGTGCCATCTGTCTGAGCTCCATTAAAGGCAAGAGGAAACTTGTGTTCTGGTCATGTTTCCCTACACGTACATCTAGAGCAGTTCATCTAATGCAATGCTTTCAAGCAGCCCTTGTGTTTCTTGACATACTAAATACAATAATGAGACTGCCACAGTTTTCTTTGCTTTGGCAATGGGATAGATGAAAATTTGAGTCTGACTACATAGCACTCTAAGAAGAGCTAGAAATCAAAGTATAAAATGTCCAAGACCTGTTTCCCTTGTTGCCTTCTGAAATGTGCCAGCATTGCATTATTGTAGTCATTGGAGCCAATGCAATGGTGTTGTACACTTTTACCCATCTCTTTTCCATGCCAGTGTCTCTCTTCAAGCTGTTTGGATGAGATAAGAGTGTCTTCCAAGGCTTCAAAGAATTTAAAACTCTGATAAACTTCCTTTTTTTTCCATTCAGCTTGTGTTTTGAACCGAGAGAAAATGATTCAGGAAGGAATAAACCACATTCATTGCACAGACATCAAAGACCTGCTATAATTAGAATTAATGTTACCATATTGTTGCTGATGAAAATCATAACTAGAAAGAAAGTGATTAGAAAAAATATTGCTCAGGATTGTTGAATTTTAAAAAAAAAGTGTTGATGGTTGCTTGTATGTTCATCCCAGAGCTTATAATTTAGTATTTCTTTTAGAAAAACTTAGGCACGAAAAGCCAAGAAATAGAAACTGTTGTATATCACTATTATTGTTTTTTTAAGCTTACACCATATACATGCTTTTTCATATTCAAGTATTATCACCTGTGTTTTTCATCCTACTTCTTCCTCATTTCTTTCATACAGTTTAATGTGAGATTTTACTTTAACAAGGAAAATTCTTTACTAGGCACAAGTTTCTCTCTTATGCTTAAGCCATTCTGCAGGGTTATTGCAGCTGGAGATACTCTCCAGTTCAATTGGCATGTAATCCTTAGTTGCCCTCTATGGCTTCTGCTGGTTTTAATAATAGCAATGGTTATTTACAATAGTAAAATGAAATTGATTGCAGCTATGAAGTCCTTACTTTTTCAGCAAGGTGTGAGGAGACTGCTGCCTCTCCCTGCAGTGGGCAGTAAGGGAAGAGGCACATCTGTACCACTGTGCAGCCTGGTTGGTATGTCCTGATTTATGTCTGCAGCAAGTCTATGAGACTGTAAGCCAAGAGCTGGTACTTCTGCAAGCTGGTCTAGCAAATTTTGCTAGCTTCCTTCTTAGTATGTTCTTATTTGGAAAGTTTTAGTAGCAGAGCAGAGGTTTTTGTGTCTGTGCAAGAGAAGGCCTCCTCCACCAAGGGCTGTTGCTTTTATAGTGAGATGTATATGTTGAAGAAGGCATGCCTGGAGAAGCATGCCCTGTTACTGCTGGTGTGAGCAGGATAACTCCCTTATTCTCCTTGGCTGGGATGGGTATTCAGTACCTCCAGAGAAGATTGTAGAAGAGGCTTTTGGCAATGCTAGCACATGTGATGGACAGTGGGTGAGCAGAGCACCTTCATCGAAATTGCCTTTGTGAAGATTCTGTGGGAAGTTATAGTGTTCTTTCACATTACTCTGGCATGTGAAATGGTGATACATTCTCCATGGCCTGGAAGCAAGTAGGAACTCAAGAATGAGTTTGTAGAGGGTTTCCTGTTGAGCAGAATGATTAAACAAGAAGCCTGTGTGTGTGAAGATATTGCTAATACCATTAAAAATCTAGGAGGGGAGGGCCTTGTTGGGTTACCAAAAGTGAAGCTGGAAAGAGACCTCTTGATTTCTATTAATGTGTTCTAATTATTAACACAAGAAAAGCAAGATTATTTTAGGAACCAACTCCTTTAAAATATTCCTTTGCAAAACCAGATAAATTCCTGCAAATTAACTACCCTTTCACCTTTGTTCTAGAATCTCCACTCTTTTAGTTGTGCTCTTAAGATGCTTGCCAAAGGCACTCATTTCTGACTTTTTGCTTCTCCCAATTTTTTTCCACAGTGCAATTCATCTGGAACTGGTAATTTGTCTACTTTCATAGTTTTAATTGCTTAATTATCTGTTCCACCACAGTGATAAAGTCTTCAAACATCTTGCTCTCCCCCCAGCCTCTCCCAGCATGAAAGAAAGTATTCTGAGTGTTTTAAAGCTGTGTGGTCTGTTTTGATGCTTTGTGAATTTAAAACACAGATAGTCTTCTAGGATGTTATGTGAGACAGTAAGGAAAGCACATGGTTCCTCTTAGTCATACTCAGGCTCTGTCTCCTCTGTCTCTTCTCGGAGAAGTTAATCTTGTGCCTTTAGTGCATACTAGCACTGTGTTAAGTTTGTCCTTGTGACTCTAGCCTCTGAAAATGCAATGGTAGGGTAAATGTTGCAAGATGCCTGAAAGACTCAGGGAGGTTCATTACAATTGTTCAGGTCATGTCAGGGTTCCTGCACCTGTGTGACATATGAAAAAATATTCTGATCCTCCTGTGGCAGCATAGCCCCTCCTCACTCCTTGAATTAGGGCTACTGCCTTCAAGTTGAGGGAAGATCTAATTCAGAAGGGACTGATGTACCAGTTCTCTCTTTAGTACACTCTTCTGAGTGTTTTAAATGTTCTTCAATAAGGAAAGTGGTTAGGGTTACCCATAATAATGTGCTTTTATAGAGTGGAGTTAGAGCTTGTCAGTGTTTACCAAATGGCACTGAAAGGTGATAGTTTCTGTACATACAATGCTGTTAGCAGGGGGCTGTTGGTCTGAGGGGCAGAATAGCTTTTGACTTAGAGAAGATCCTGGAACTACAGAAGCTTCACCGTTCAGTACCTGGTCCTAACTTTACCCAGTGAAACTCTTCAGTTTCATTACATGATGGGGACTTTTGCGTGCTGTGACTGTGATTTTTGTTTTGCTCCTTAAAAAAGCCAGCTTATTTAATGACATGTTCTTCATAATGATCAGGCTTTGAGCCACTAAGCAAAGTACACCTCTGTTTGGCATATTACATGTTTGCATGCCTATGAGAAATGAACTGCAAATAAAACTATCTCTTCTGCGAAGGCTGTACTAAAGGAATCTGAATATATGTACATGCACTGCACTTCTGTCATCAAGAGCAAGATGAATTTTAAAAACTGAGAGTAAGTGATAATGCTCTAGTCTCCCTTTTAAAACTTTATAAACCTCTGCCTCTAAACTAATATCTGTGCAAGCATATAGCTGCATGTTGCTGCTAGAAATTTATTAGAAACTTAATTATTTGCAATGGTATAGCTCTGAAAGAGTCAAGTCCTTATTGACTGCTCTCTCAGGATTTGGTAGCTGCCTCTGAGGCCAGGATCTTTGGATTCTCAAGAGCACTGTATGATAGAGCAATAGTTGCCTGACAGAGTTTAAGAAATACAAGCTACAGAATGTTAATGTAGTAGCTTGTTCAGAGTAGCTCTGCTTTCTCAAACAGAGGACTGTAGGATGCAGTATATTTGAGAGTTTTACAGGACATAAAAATAGAAAATTGCAGCTTGTATGTTGGACGATGAGGTTTATTGTAACTTTTCTTCCCAGACATAATTTGTATCAATTGTTTGCTTTGAAAAGTAAAGTTGGAGTGTAGGGGTTTTTATGTTGCATATTGGCTCTTCACCATTACTTTATGGTATTGCATAGTATTTTCTTTGTTTCAATATTTTTTTTCTATAAATGCCTATAAGAGGATGTATTACACTAAAATAGAAATGCAGAAATATCTTGTTACAAATGACTCTGTAGTAATGCAAAAAACCCCTTTATAAATGGAAGTGGAACATAGTAATATAATGTGGAAATAGAAATGATGATTAATGACAGGCATCAAGCTTTTCTTCAGTGAAAAGTGCATTTTTATTGGTTGATCAGCCTCATCATACATGGAACAGGTACTGTAGTTGCTGTTTTGCTCTTTTGAAGGAGAGCAAAGGAAGGGATGAAAGTTCCAAGGTGAAATAATGCTAGTCACGTGGCAGGAGGCTGCATGGCATGTTTCTGATGTACATGGCCGAGTCCCCTTCCTAAAAGTAGGCTTTTAGTGGAGGGTTTCACTGGTGACTTGCTACTGCTATATCCAAAAGTGAATTGAAGTGAGGTAGGTCTCATTAAAGTACTAAGATGTGGTTGAAAGTTATAAAAATGTAAGCTATTCTTTCTTCCATTAATTCAATGCATTAGGGCTTTTCTAAGTTTAGTTTGAACTGGCTAATATTTTTTTCCAATCAGACTTGTTGACTGTTATTTCCTTAAGTCTTTTCCTATCACATGTGTGGTGAGAAAGCTTGTACCAGTTTTGCCCCAGATGACAGTCAAATATAGTATGCAAGAAATATCTCATGTTCACCTATGTCCAATGACAATTTGAAATTTGGCTGAGAGAAACAGTTATTTTTAGAGAACAGAGAAAGTCTCTCTACATGCACCAGAACATTCCTAGATGTCTTGGCTCTGGAAACAAACATATCTTTTTTGTGAAATATCTTGGTGCTAGTTTATTAAGACATCAGAGATGTATTTCACTTGTGGTTTAAGAATGGTATTCCTCAATTAAGTGTTCCTACAAAAACATGACAAACCACGAGCAGCTTGCTTCTCCCCTCTCCTCTTCCCCACTTAGATCTGGAGAGGAGTACTGGAGGCACAAAATGCAAACATCATGGGTTGCGATAAGAGCAATTTACTGGAAACATCAATGAAAAGACAATGAACAGTAATAGCAACAATACTAATAAAAGAGTGTACAGGAAACGATTTCTATCAGAGTTCTCACTCCTGACAATACCTGACCATTCCCTCTGCTTTGCTACCCCAGCTGGCAGGCAGCTCTTTCCCAGAAAAGGAGGTGAGGTGCTACAGAATAACCTCTGGGTCCTGGCCATGCAGGCCCTCTGGGCTACTGCAGAATTAACCCTGTCTTGGCCAGAACCAGGACACTACATTCCTTATATCATAACTTCCTTTTTGTATCAGTTTTATAATCTATACAAGTGGCAGCCACGTAATCTTCCTTGAGTGGCACACTTGTTTCAAATAAGGCAAGGCTAAGATTTGAGTTCAATAGAAAAACATACTTTTAGTATAGGCTTCTATACCATACCTTGTATTTTATGCATATATTGCTTTATATACAATTGGCGTCAGATGATTAGAGTGCAAGTTTTGTAGAGTCTGTATGTGTGTTTTTGTTTTGAGGGGCTTTCTCTCTTCCCTTTCCCAAGATCCATGATAAAAAATACACCTTTTTTGCACCATAACAAAGCTGCTTTTCTCAACAGATGAGTATGCCATGAGTACATACTCTATTAGTGTATAAGGGTATAAAGGGTGTGTCTGCCAGTGATGATGTATATGGATCTGGCACTAACTGATCTCAACCAGACAGAAAACTAGCACTCCATCTAAAATGTGAAAGAGTTTAGTAGTAAATGTGAATAGTAGCTTTGTAAAGCAGCTGCATCTCCTAAAGCTCAAGGAAACAACAGAATAACAAAGTCTGTGTGTTTATTATGTATTTTCAGGCATTCCTGGGAATTGGTTTTATATTTTGTCCTTGCATAATGGGTTGCCATCTGTGATGGTTGCTATTCAATTTTTTGGAATGCCTGCCCTTGAATCGACACCTGGTATATTAAGAGTCACAAAATGCCAGTAAGGCAGAACAAATGCACGTTAATATCTTCCTACAATTGCAACAATCTTTGCTAGATATGTATTTTTTACTGCCAAGCAGAAAGAACAGAAACATACTGACTAATTTTTACCAGAACAATAATCAGACATCCGCCAGTAAACATGAGCGTAGGCCAGAGGAAAGCAAAGAGAAGGCCTTTGGAGGGATAAAGTCTGCTTAAAATGACGTTGGTCTGTGCTCCTCCTGGGTCATAGTAACATGGGAAAGTCTGGTATTTTTTGAAATTGCTTGCAATTGTTTCTATTCGTGCCTTAACGTCTTTAGAGTTCTCCAACTTGTCTGGGACGTATGAGCACTGAAATAAGAGATCAAGGTGATTCATTATAACAAATACTCCAATACAAAGTTTTTAGTTAAGTCAGACTGGGTGAAAAAAATCATGCTAGTGCTGACAAAATCTTCTGTGGTTTGGCATCCCTGGAGATTGTCTTGGTTTCATTATGTTCATTTGCTATGCCATGCTTCCCTCTTTCCATCAGTATGTCTATGCCCCCAATCCGCATATTTATGTATTGGAGTTATGTTGCTGGAAACCAATAACATACATGCTCAAAAAAAACCCTGCTGTCTTTGACACTGTCACTTCATAATTACAGTGCCAAGCTCCAATTATTAACAGAGCTTCTGGGCACTGCCACAGCAGGAAAGTGTTGTGCAGAAATTCACACTGGCTTGTCAGTGTGCACGAGAATGAAGTTGTTTCGCTGCACACTTCTGGTTGTAAATAGTAGAAAAATACAACAAGCATGGCTGTTGGAGGCTTCCTACTTGTCCTTGTAAAACAGAGCTATTTGGACCTGTAGTAATAATGCAGAATTATTTAGTTTTCAGTGGAAATAGACTTTGAAGCAGTAATTTTGTTGTTGTTGTTCATAAACTTTTTTTTTCCCTGCAGTATTATTTTTTGTATATAATAATGCTTGAATGTACTAAACTGGAACCTGGCCAGGGCAAAAGTGGGGATGGGTCCTGACCTGAAAATTTTACTTGCATTAATGCAAGTAGGTAGGACATCAAGAAGTTGCCTCCCCTTTCAGTGAACAAGACTCATTTCAATCTATAGTTGGTAATTTCTGTTTGCTGCTTCGTCACATGTAGCTTCCCCTGAGACATTTTAAAGATAGGCATTGGCTAGAAAAATTCTCTTCAGCTGAAGAAATCTATGCTATTAGGTTTGCACTGTGGGAAGCTCTAATCCATATAAATGCTTTGCACTTGTAATCTGGGCATGTTTGTTCTGGATTCTGAAATTGCTGATGCAGTCTTGGGCATCCAAGATCTGAATTTTCACTGATTTGTTACTTCTTTCCATCTAAAACGTGCATCATGTTGCCATTTTCTCTTTCTTTATTTTCTGCTTCATAATATACACCTAAAAACAAGTAAAATTGGGATTTTTTTTCTTATTTTGGATGGTTTTAAACTTGATGTCTCTTGTGATAATTCAACAAGGAACTAAGCAAACCACAGCTTATAAACCATTTGTTACAATGGGTCTTCAACTGGGAAACTTACATATTTTAAAATGTTCATAAGTGTTGTATATTCATGTTGGTGTAATTCCTTAAAAAGTATTAACTTAATATTTAATGTAATGCTTAAAATAAAATCCAAAACTCTATAATTTCTGGAATGTTTTGATATTGCCTTGGCCTAAGCCCAGAGGTTAACATACAAAAGATGAGTAACTCCTGCTGTTACTGTGCTGCTCTATTTAAAAACTATCAGCCCCTCTCCTCAAAGGTGTTAGAAAGTATGCAGATAGGGAGTATGCAGTTTGTATTGTGAGTACCTCAGGATTTCGTTCCAGTGTATCTTCAGTCTGGTAGAGCATAACCTCCTGTCCTGAGGCTGTCAGATTAACCCACACCTGTAGACAGGGATAAGGAAAGATTTCCTCATCCTCTGAGCCTTCGCTGTTTGGGCAGAAAACTTTGTCCTTGATGTTGACTTTAAGTACCTTGCACACAGTTTCTGTTGTCCAAACACTACAAAAACAAAACAAATGGTATTACTTTGAAGCTCATCAGAAACATCTGTTGCGAGTTGCATGTGCAAATACATCTGTGTGTGGTGGCTTGGCTGGAGTTCATAGCTTCTTCATCCTGGTGTGATGAACTGTGCCCACCCTGAATCTGGGGCTGCATCTGGAGAAGGGCTGCTGTAGTGAGTAAGTTTGGGAAAGTATATTTGTTGTTTTTGCTGCTTTATGCTGTTGTCTTTTATGTATTCTGTGGTTTTCCAGCTAGATTCTGACCTTCCCATCTGTAGCCAGTTTCATGTTATTCAAGAAAGAAAGATTGCTATGGATTTTAAAGTTTGGTAGTAAATACCTGGAATGCAGTACGCTTCATGTCTCAGAAATACTTTGATTTCATTCAGTAAGCCTCAGAACTCAGATGAGTACCCATGTTTTTCGCCACTTCTCTTTTTCTTTATTGCATGGACCTCTTGTATAAATAAGTAGCAGGATTTTGTCTGGAAAAAGTTAATTTTGGCTGTTGCTTATCTGTTTTTCTCGGGAGTTTCTTTTTGATTATTGGTAACACATTAAATTTTGCTCACAGTAGTACACTTTGGTGACAAAGAAAGTCAAGAAACAGTCTTACTCCAGTTCTTATGAAACTACTCTGGATACATGTATGAGTCTTTTGTAATGTAACCTGAGGAATGAAAATAAATATGTGAATTACTCTGTTTTAAAGAGAATGGTTTTCTCTTTTTAAAGAAATAGTTTTGAGATTAAATGTGCTCTAGCAAGAAGAATGAGGTGGATGTCCTTGCTTTCTCTGTCATAATCTCAATATATTAACTTGTTGCTTCAATATTTTACAAATTGGTTTTGTGTCTGTAGGCAGAACTTGCAAAATTAAATAAAAGGGTGGGCATTAGTAAGTCCTTCAGCATTCATTATGTCCTGTAATATTTGATGTGGCACACTGGGTTGTTGCAAGGTGCTAATTTTTTATGATGGTTAATTTGGAAGTAAGATACAGATTCTTGCGTGAACAACTTTACCATGACTTCTGTTGCTTAATTTTTATTAAACACGACACTCTCCTGCCCATGAAAGAGCTTTTTTGAACTGTTTTTATTTATGCAAAGCTTGGCTTTTCATTATCAAGCTTTGATAGCATGGTTGGCTTTTTGATTCTGCAGTAAATGTTTCAATTCAGACTATTTTGTTCAGCTCTGAGGAGAATAATTTCCTCTCTTTTGTGCTCAGTTGTGCCTGATGAATTCTTGGCACGCTTTTTCTTTTCTGTCTTAAATCCTTGCAAGCTTTTTGAGAGCACTTTGTTTATTGTACAATATACTTACATACATTTTTATCACTGTTTTAATTATCATATATGATGCTAACAGGAAAAAGCATGGCTTTGTTTCATAAATAAATGGCTCTTATTACCTCTTAGTGTAAAATGGCACAATGGTGATTCCAATAAAAAAGTACATCATCATGGAACATGCAACCATTCCCAGTCCCAGGCAGAGGGCTCTTGTCTCCCCTCGCTTTTGTGCAGTCACCAACTTCTTTCCCAGCATGACTTAGAGTTGTGAAACGTGAACAACCTCTTTTTGGCATAAAATAAAATACAGAAAAGAAAAGGAAAACATGACAGTTATTGTAGTTATGTAACTATTTTCTGAAATATAATGTAATTGATGGAGGAATAGCCCTGTTTTTTGCCAAAACTAGAACTGAAAAAAACAAAACCAAACTTTCTGTGCTTTTTGTTATTGTTAGACTCTTTTACTTTTTAAATTTATTGTATAGTACCTTAAGAAGTACGCATGTGTTTGTGTAATCCAGGAGGTTAAGCAGAAAAACCTTATAACTTCTGGGGGAGAACTCTGTTAACAGTCCATTTGTCCTCAGCCTTAATTCAGTCGTTTTTATGTTGCTGCTTCTCTTTAGCAATGTTAGAGTTGTTTTGCTGCACATTGGTAATGACTGCGTGAAGGGAAAACCTTCCCAGAGTAGAAACCTTTATACATTATGCCTTTTCTTCTGGAGCAGTTTGAGATGGGGTTGTCTTATTTCAGAAGAACTGAAATAGATAAAAATTTAGCATTTCAGATTTCTGACTTCTGCATGTTTGCTTGGCCTTGTCCATTCAAAGGTGCTCCAGACCTGCTGTCCGAGATGTATTGGTGTAGCTCTGGGGAACTAACTCTTGGGCAGAGCTATCTGAACCTGAGCTCAGAACTGACTGGCATTAGCCCCTCCACCCTTGACAAAGAGCATTTTAAATTATCCACCTTAAATGATACATAATATTTTGTTGAAGAGAATCTGAAAATTTTTCCATGAGTCCATATGCCATTAAGTCATTAAGAGTGACATATAGGTTTCTATAGAAATAGTCCAGAACTTTCACTGCAAATTCAACCCATCACCAGTATCTGCTGCAGATACTGCAGTATCTGACAGGTGTGATTGCAGATTTGTGGGTTTTTGTGTTTTCATGAAAATTTGGCAAAATTTTCTCCTGTCTTAATGGAAATGACAAGACTGGCAATATTTGTGTGGGCTTTTGGGGATAAGAGAGGAGAACAAAGCTGGAGAAAAAGGAAATATTACCTTCATGTCAAATCAGTTTTTCTTTCTGTTCTGCACAAGGCAGTGATGCACAGCTTTATGTAGTGCATTTTCAGGATTTTAGTTTCAGGTGTGTGCAACTTTTTAGTGTTTATCCTTACTGGCTGGCCTTCAGAATGGCATGGTTCCTATCTAAATCTGTGTTCAGACTTAAATTTATATACAGTGTAAGACAAGCACAAACCAAAGCTGGCAAATAGGCTCTTCAGGTTATCTGTGAGCAGATGGTCTCCAGCTGCAACAGGCTGGCAGAGCTTTGGTGTGACTGCAAGTAGTACCATACTGAATTTGGTGAAGGATGAGATAGCCCTCAAAGATCATCAGCTCTTAAAGGAATGAGTGGAAATATATTCTGAATGTTCTTTACTTTTCTGCTACTTATGGTTTTAACTGGTAAAAGTGCCTCCCTTTAACTGTTTAATGACCAAAGGGAAAAGGTATTTGAAAATTAACATCCTGCTGTTTTTAGACTGCTATCACACCTGAATGTTAGTTCTATTAGCAGTAAAAATAGAGATGTCTGTGGACAGTAAAACAACTTTGGTCATTTAGCGTAACTTCTGGTTAGTTGCAGATTTTAAGTATATATTTTGAAGCCTTCAAAGTGGAACCCTATTTTTATGTGTCCCTAGAAGCTAAACAGGTTACTTTTAAAATACTGAATTTTGTCCACTTCCATATATGTCTACTTTAAATAAAACATACACATCCACTGTGAATTTTGTATAGAGCATTTTGAGTGGAATTGTTTTTCTAATGATCATGTAGAATTCACTGATATTATAAGAAGCATCTCAATTTGAAAATTGCCATAGATGAACTTTCCCTGTTTACTGCCATTTGAGTTTAATACAGAATGTGAGCTAATGCCCTTAAGTGAGGCTGTACTATGTTTTGCTTAGTCAGTGGGTCTGTAGGTAGAAAATGCGGTATCAAATGCTCCCAGCACACTCATGCTGTGCCTGCATACTCACACCTAACTACGTGAAGAGGTGTGTGCAGCAAGGAAGTTTGCACAGAAAGTATCAGTGACTGTGCCCTGGAACCTTCTATCATTTCTTTTTGTTTGGAAAATGGGAAATAACACTTAAAAAACCCTAAAGAATTTCAAACTACTTAGAATATTGGAACACGGTGCAACACAGTTCCTTAGTACCAATTATTATTAAGCTGGCTCTCCTTTACTTATTGTGCAGCTTGGTCAGAGGGGAAAGTGGAATAAAGGAACATTATCAGCCCTGGAGCACAGGCCCTGAGACCAAATGGTACTGGAGCATCAGGTCCTTATATGATGGTGAGATAATGATAGATGACTGAAAACCTGTATTATTAACAAGAAATTCTTACATATAGTAACAATGATTAATCTTTACTTTTCTGTGAGAAATTGAAAAAAATGAAAGACTGGTACTGCCACTGTGACTTGTGCAAAACTTCAAGTGTCCTAGAGCTGTTAACATATTGAATTTTGATGAAGCATAACATTTACAGAGCTGTCCCACTTGTATTGAGAAACAGTGGGTTAATCAACCCGCTTGTTATATGGAAAACAAGAACTGTGGGACTGTTAATCAAAGAATTACTAAGAAATCTAATTGACCCAAAAGTCTGCTTGAATTCCAGCCACACATGAAATGGATGTACCACTAAACTCATCTTCCTAATAATATAAAACCAGCAGACCATCACTTTAAGACACAAAAGGAAATTGTATGTGTTAACTGGAAATTCTTGACCAGTGGCTCAGAGGTTAAGTTCCGTGTTCTTCCCCATCCAGACACCAAAAAGACTGTGTGACCCTGGGTCTCTGCAAGGGCTGCTAAATGATGCTGTTTGCCTTTGCTCGCCCAGTTCAGATAACTGCTCTACCCCAAAGGGAATAAGTACATGTAAATTATGCAGAGAATGTTAACAAGAAGAGTTAATCTAAAAATATCACCCTAAGTGCTTCTATAGACATAAAAAATAATCAGCTAGGTCTTCAGGCAATGCAAAACAGGGGTGCTTATATCATTGTGCATTGCTGTAGCAAAGTAGCTGTAAATGTGGTCCCTAAAACTGAAATACATATTTTCTGGTGCATTTTTTTCTGCTTTCAAATGTAGAAGACAAGAAAAATCTGTAACACTAATTCATGCATGTGCAGAAGAATTTAAGAGGAAACACAAGACTGCAAAGGAAATCCATGTGCTTTTTTTTTCTTTCTTACATAAACATTCCTATGTACTACTGCTCCTGAAAATCCTTAATTTTCTGGCTCTCAAGACAAAGCAAAGTTGCATAAATATAACCATATTTACTTGGAATTTCATCATTGTTTTAAAATTTATTTTTTTCACATTAAAAGAATCTTCTGTCTCCTTACTCCATGTACATTAGAAGGAGTGTAGAAATAGCTGATTTAGTGTTTCATCTGACAAACTGTTAAATCTTTTAAAATTAAGCACTGCAGAAGACTTGATTGGCTGAGAAAGTTTGAGTAAAATTGAATTGGAAGATTGTGAAGTGTACAAAGCAAGGCTTAGTCCAGCCTTCAAGAGAAAATGTAAATGTATTTTTGTGCTGAAAATTTTATGCCATGGTTCCATATTTACTAGGAGTGTATAAACTGCAAATGTTTTGATAATGTTCTCTCTGCCTGATTTCTTCAATCCAGTTAAACTATACAGTATAGCTGTGCAATTTCAATGTATAATGATTGCATTCATAGCTGCTAGATAATCTTAGGGATGCCATCCGCTCAGGTTTGGAGTAGTCCCCTGTTTTAATTATAGAGAGATATTTGATGCTTGCTCTACCTCCTCCTACTCTCCTATCTTTTGAGGAGTTTCCAGTGGTGTGACTTTAGTGAGTTCGGATGGGACCTCTCTCTCAAGCTATTCCAGATTGCTCTTAATTTGGGTATGGTATGAATAGCACTGATGAATTTATCTTGCTTGCAGAAGAAGGGCTGCTAAATCTGACTCTTATATTTAAGCTGGGAATAAATATTAACAGTGACGTAGTCTTGTGTTTTTTTGGTTTGGTTTTTCTTTGAGCTGATTGATCCCACACTATAGGATGAATCTCCAGTGAACACTTACGTATTGCTTTCAGATGAACATTATATTCTAATACAGCATCATACCAAGAAGAGTGATACAAGTAATCCACATCTCTGAAGTGCTGAGGACTTTTTAAACAGGCCTGTACCCTTTGGCCTCTACTGCTTTGTACATGCAAAAAAGCCATTTGTTTTCTCCTGTCAAATGCCAACTTAAGCCACCTTGTTTTATTCTCAAAACACCTTATATAGACAAAATAAAAATTGCCAGTTTTGCTAGATTTGTGAGAGGAGCACAATAATTGACATAAATTATAAATATAAATTATAAATTATAAATAAATTACAGTCTATTGGCCAAATGCTTTTTGTGAGAACCAGTAGGTAAAAGTTTTAGCTTTATAAATATGAGCTCTGTACTACTTACGTTACTGGAACAGAGCTCATATTTACATATTTAGGAATGTCTCCAGGTAGAGTTAGTTGGATCATTCACACCTACTTATTTGTGTTTCTGTGGGCACTTCAACACTGCTTAGATTCTTCCTTTCTGTTTCAATCCTATGCTCATCATTTTCTCACCTGCTACCCCACAACTTACAACAGGCTGTAGTCAAAATTGCATTTGTGTTAGCACTTTCTTTCCCTTTCCCCACCCTCTGTTTCATCCTCTAGCCATTACAGGCTTTTCTGGTTGGTACTGGGGGCATGCTTAGCCAGGGAACACATTTTTTTCATTACTTAATAAGCTTTTTGTGTGTCTGGGACCACAAATACTGTATGTTACAGACTGAGGTGATGCTGAGCCTAGATGGAAAAGTGCACAGAAAAATTTCTTATGTGGTTGTCTTTGAAACCCGAACCAGCAATATTTTGACTGTGTAACATGACAAAACTGTTTATTTTATGAAATATGCTGTATCATTTTGCTTTGTTACTGAACTGTTTACCGACTGTGCCACTAGAGTGAATTAAAGTAGTTAGCTTTTTTAATTGTCTAAAAAATATGCAGTTGTTCAAGACTAACTCTGTTAGCTTTTAAACATGATGGTTCTTTAAAAAACTAAAAATGGGGGGGAAAAAAAGACAAGTTACTTGCTTAGTTCAGCTGTTCTGGAATCTTTCTGGAGTACTTTTTTCTTTGATTCTGTGCTGTAGACAGCTGCACAGAAGGAAACAGTTCAAAAGTAGATTTTTGGGAAGCCTTCAAGAGTTCATGTTCCTGGTTCCTCTCTAACTTAGGGATAGGTAAGTACAACCTCTTGAGTAATGCTGAACACCCAAAGCCATGAAAATTCTAAGACTAAAGGTGCATTTACCATTAAAATGAATAAGAACTATGGTCTTGTATGAGCTACAGGTTGTTAATTTGTGAAAATATTATTGCTACCTTTGCTTACAGTTGTGAAGAATGATCAGATTGCACCCAGTTACAAAAGAGAGAACTCAGTCTGCATGCAGAAAAGTTATCTGTGCTGTCCTTCATAGTGCTGCAGATATAGAAAGCCTTTTGCTTCCCAAAACACTGTACTTTGAAAGCCACAAACCTATCACATGTTCCCAAGGAAAAACAGTTGTTTAGAAATATACTCACAGTTTTTGATGAAAAGCTGCTTTCTCTGATGAAAAAAATCTGTTACATGACAGACTTAGGATAGTAGTGGAGCCCAGAGCTGAAAGTGATTTTTTTTTCTTTCTTTCCTGTACTTCTCTGGATTTGCTTTGCTGTGGCTGAACTCCTAACTTAGTTCCCCTGTTACAAAGTCTTTTGTAACCATAAATGGTAAGGTATGAAAGAGCACTGTCCTTTTGAAAATTAATTGCTGGAAACCAGGAAGCCACAATACTAGAACTGAGCTTTCTTATACTCTAGGGCCCCTTTATGACACATTCTGGTGGATTAGTTAAACTATGGGCCTACTCCCTTTGTACAACTCTTTTAGTTTAGAAATCTGACAGATCTTTTGGGTAAGATTTAAGGAACTGAACTGTATTGATGACCTGTGGTATTGATTCCTAATAACCTGAGCCATTACCAGCTGTGTGGGAATGCTTTATTGCCACTCTTTTCAGGGAATTTGGATGCAACAGGTGCTAAAATTCTGACTGTACATTCAGACCCTTATAGATAAGAACATCCAGCATGCCACAGGTACATTAGTGTCTAGTATGTTCCTCTAGCCAAAAAGCCAAGCCTATTCCTGGATAACTCCTAGCACAGAGCTTCAGAGAACAGGGGTTTTGTTTTTGTTTTTTTGAGAGAGAGTGAAACTCTATTATTGGGAGTCTAAAGGAACTTAGACGAGTTAATCCAGTAGAATCATTAGGAGAAAATTGTAAACAAGGGTAGGATGTTTGCCCCTCCCTCTCTGCTTTAGGTATCTCGTAATTAGCTTTTTCAGTTTCAGCTATTCTTCTAAACTTTCTTCTGGTAAAAGATTTGAAGTTGACAAGCTCAGAATGTTCATGCTGTTAAAAGATAATTGATGAATCTCCTTCAGTAGGACCCATGTGGAGTGCTGGATCCATTCATGGAGGTATGCTGGAAGGAGAGAGCAGCATCCTGGCGCTGGACCCCAGCTTCACCACAGCTACAACCAAGGGATTCACAGCCACAAGCAGCTACACAGCAGAGGGAGGCGCAGGATGTCCACAGAGGGAACCAAGGTCTTCACCTTACCACCAGCCCAGAAAGACAAGCACCTTTAGTCCCACTGTGAACTGCTTCAAACCCACTGGTGTTCAGACATGAACCAGGCTAGCTGAATTGAATTTGTGTTATGGTCAGATTTACTTTGTCCAGGCCAGGTGTACTGTGACAATACTATGACAGGAACAGTCACATATTGAAAATTATATGAGTCAGAAGCACAAGGTGCTAAATATGGGCATGCCTACATCAAGCACAGGCAAACTATAGGACTGGCTGCTTCCTTTAAAGTATCTACATTAACTGTTTGCTGGATTTGCTGTTAACTCACCAATTTCATGAGAGTTGAGAATGTCCTCAAGACATTTTTACACAGATACTTTACCATTAATTTTGAATGGTTTGTTTAGCTTCCAACTTCACAGCGTGGTGGCTGTGAAGTTCTGATGACTCCCTGAGTGGAAGAGAGCTGTTCTGTGATGAGCGTCCCCTAGACATGTCATACCTGCAGTAAAGCTTAATTGCTGTTATTCCTCTTCAAAGTTACTGATAACTCTCTAACTACTGTGTCTTGAAACTGAAGCTACAGAGGATTCTTAGCTGTTTGCTGCATCCAGCTGTCTGTGGGTACACACAGCGTTCAGAGAAAAGGAGCATGTTTTTCAGTCAGAGAGTAAGTGCATATGTGCTTTCTCAGTCTGGATCTGGTGTGTAATCAGTTCTTAATAATGCTATTCCAGGTAGAGAAGCTCTCAATGATAAAAAGAAAAAATCTAACCATCACCACAAAAAACTCCAATCCACAAAACCTATAAAATCAAACAAACATCACAAAGTAAACTTAGAACTGTGGATTTAGAAGTATTAAGCAATATTGTTGTTTATCCTTGCTTTATTAAATAGGCACAAGGAGGTAAGTGTCTATGCCTAGCAAGGGGAAGGTGATCAGTTGACTGGCTCTAGAGAATTTCTGCCCTGTACTCTGCTCAGTTTATAGTCAGAAGCACAAGGGAGGCATTGCTCCAAGACCATGTCCTCTTCCACCTTACTCCTTTTGTCTGCTACTGTGACTTGTGCTATCTCACTGTTACATGCTGATCTGTATCAACAGTAGCAGCAAACCTGGATAACACATTTTCAGCATAGTTAGAATCTGGGGAAAGGGACATGCCACTCTTGGATGGAAGTTGGACTGAGCTGTATGTAAAACAGTTGTTGCAGGCTTTTGTAGCAGTTTGAAAGAAGAGCAGTGATGGATACTTCTGTTTTCAGAGGGTTTCAGAAGATCAGTAGATGAGCAAGTGTGATTTTTGTGAAAGGACTGCTAGGCTGGATGTGTTTTCTCTATCTCCTTCACTCTCAGAAAGATTTGGTGCCATGTCCTTTTGCTGTGACCCGTGTAAAGGTGTGTGGTTTCACATGCCTTCAAGTGCAAGAAGTGCCAGAGAAACAGACTGTTAGATAACATATTTCCTAGCAGAGAAACTCCAGGTACTGGGAATATGACTGCCCTTTTCATTTTAATTTCTCCTTGCTTACCCCATGAGCACATACGTACACTGCTGCAGCTAGTCCCTCTTGCATGTCCTAAGCCTGAGATTTGGGAATTCCTAGATGTTCAGAAGGCAGAAGACAGTGCTGCCTGCTGTCTGCATCCTACAATCCATCCTGGTGGAAGGAAGAGGCTGCCTGAGGGGTTAAGACAGACCCTTCAGCACAAACTGAGGTACCCTGGAAGAGGCTATGCTTCTGCAGCCCTGGCTTTTGCTCTGTAGGGCACAGGCTGAGCTTAGACTTGGATTTCAGGCTGTTGATTGCAACAGAGCAACTATATTTCTTATTCAGCATTCTAGGGAGTAAATATTTGGTTCACATCACTTTACAACTTGAACAGGGAACAGAATGAGGCATGAGGACAAGGTAATAAAAGACTGAACCTCATTTTGAAATCATTCGTACCTAGCATAATTTACAATTTCATAGAAACAAGAGCAAAGGCCTGAATGTAATTTAGTACAAACACACTTTAAGCAATGCAAGTTAGTGCACTTTGCATTGAGGTGCCAGAACCAAGGGGACTCTGCAACTCCCTGCTGCCCTCGCAGCACCCTCAGGACAGCAGCTGGGATTGGCTAAGGGTGGCTCTCCAGGGAAAGCAGTGACTTGCAGCTGGGCTTGGGAAGGACAGAGGCTTCCTTGTAGCTGGGCTGTGCTGGCTGTGCTAGCTGCAGTGGCACTTTGTGGTTTCCGACAGCAGAGGGTAGTGTTACCTGTGTCTGGAAACAGAGGCTGCTTCAAAATGATTGCTCTATTCAGCCTGTTTAATTCAAACTGCTAGGGAGTTAAACATTTATGGCAGATGTATACATGCATCTTTACTGAAAATATTTTTTCTGTGAATGAGATACACAGCCCATTAGTTCTTTAACTCTGTACCACAGTACTGATATTTAGCTTGTAAAGCTTCCCAGGCTGCTATTTTCTGAGAGCATTCCTGTGTAGTAGCTTCCTCTAGTAGCATTTTGCCTTGCTGCTTTATTTTGGGTAGAATTCGATTTTTTCAAATGTCACATCTTTTACAGAAATACATTTCCTCTGATGACTGCCTCCCACATGAGGCATGAGAACAAATTTGCAGTATGACCCACTTAAAGACAACTGTGTAATTACTGCTCCCAACTACTCGGTACCCCTGGTAGGTGATTCTGAGATCTCCATGCTGACAGAGAGCTGTGGACAGGAGCCCCCCACCTCACATGTGCCCCTGGGTCCTGCAGCCTCTGGGCAATGCCACACACACAGAGGCCAGCTGATGCTGTGGTGACCCAGCTGATGCTGTGGTGTTGTTTGACTTGGCAGAGGAGTCTGTGTTGTTAGTTCATTTTTGAGGAAACAGTGATGGCTCCCAGCCAGCTAAATGCTGTATTCCTTGAGCCAAGGTGCGTGCTATGTCCCTTGGGCCTCCTGTATGCCTCTAGCATCAGCCTTGTCATTATTGAGCTAACAGGGTGTTGTGGTTTGACTCTGGCTGGATGTCAGGCACCCACAAAAGCCACTCGCTCACCCCCCTCTGCAGCTGGACAGAGAGGAGAAAATAAAACTAAGGGTTCATGAGTTGAGATAAGGACTGGGAGTGATTGTTCACTAAATACCATTAAGGGCAAAAAAAAATCTCAATTTAGAGATATAAAGTAAATTGATTGCTAACAAAATCAGAGAAGGGTAATGAGAAGCAAAACAAGCCCCTAAAACCACCTTCCCCCATCCCTCTCTCTTTTCCAGCTGTACCTCCTAACCCAGCAGTAGGAAGAGGCAGGGAATGGGGGTTATGGTCAGTCCATCACTCACAGCTTTTCCCATTGCTCAGGGATGGGAGTTGTTCCCCTTGCTGCACTGTGAGGTCCTTCCCATGAGGGACAGTTCTCTCTGGACTACTCTGATGTGGCTCCATCTCATGTGCAACAGTTCCTTTTGACTTGCTGAAACTTGAGTCTCTCCCCTGGGTAACAGCCCTCCCAAAATTGCTGTGGTGTGGGTCACTCTTCCACAGGGTGCAGTCCTCCAAGGACAGGCTGCTCCAACATGGGAGCAGGGGCCCTCTCTTCATGAGTCTCCCACTGGATCACAGCCTCCCCTCAGGCATCTTCCTGCTCCAGCATGGGCACCTCCTTCACGGGCTATGGATGGATCTCTGCATTCCCTGTGGATCTGCCTGGGTTGTAGGGGCACAGCTGCTTCACCATGGTCTTCACCATGGCCTGCAGAGGAATCTTGGCTCCGGTTCCTAAATTGCCTCCTCCCCCTCCCTCTCCACTGATCTTGGTGTCTCCGTGTTGTTCTCCTCTCACATACTCTCACTGCACTCTTCTCTGACTGGAAAATTACAAATGAGCCACAAACTTAGTTTTTCTTTCTTCTTAAATCTGTTATCACAGAGGCATTGCCACCATCTCTAATTGGCCCACTCTTGGCCAGAGGCATGTCCACATTTGGAGCTGCCAGAGACTGGCTCTACCAGACATGGTGGAAGCTTCTAGTAACTTCCGTGGCCTCTGTGGCCCTCACACTACCAAGAAAAAAGCCATGGAAAACCAACACACAGGGTAACGTGGCATTGTCAAGACAGGAAGAAATAGTAAAACTGAAAGCCAGCTGTTTCAAAGTAAAGTAATAGGAAAGTCAAACCAACTTCATAGATAGCTTTGGGATATGTACTTCTGCATGTTGAGATGCCCTAGATTTTTAAGGGTCTATTTATACTTGAAAGCTGGATCTGTTGTTTCCTGTTCTGTGATTTTGACCAGGTGTTGTGACTTGGCCTGTGCTGAAGGACATGGAGACATGGGGCATGACTAGACTTTTTTCTTCTGCTTTTGGTGTCTGAATATCACATAGTGGCAGTTACCTTGGGAACAGTTGGACTCAAAGATCTTGAAGGTATTTTCCAACTGAAATTATTCTATGATGCCGTGAAAGATGACAGACTGAGCTCTCGATCTGATTGAGTGTGGAAAACCATTGTTTGGCAATTATTTGCCTTGATTTATAATTTACTTTGAAAAATCTAAGTCATCCCTAGATGTGATTTTTCTGTATCTAACAGTGTGCTTGGAAGCAATATTGTCTGAGGGCTAAGGGAAGAAAAGAGTTTGTACAAACCCATTAATGATTTCCATGGGATGTTTTAATGCCACAAGGCAGGAATCAGATAGGAAAGGGTAGAATATAAACTGAGGGTGTCTCCCACTTTCATCTCCAGGTTGCATCAAAGTTGTGTAAGCACCTCTTTACACACATTTACAATTGCCCAATTTAGAGATAGCACTGATTTTTGTATTCAGAAATCAAGTACCTAAGACAAGTTTCAGGTTAAAAAAAAAAAAAAAGAAATTCTCTTGGCAACTTCATGATCCTGGACCAAGGTTTCACACAGCAAATGTGTAGTGCTGAAGATCCTGTAGCCATTTGGGGTCTTTCTCTTCATACAAGTTGCAAGAGTGAGATTTTCAAACTGTATGTCAAAGGGCAGGACTGAGGAAATGCTGACATCTAGTTTCATTTGTTTGCACCATTATTTAGTGTTTGAGATTTAAAAAATATTTTAACACTCTTTCCTTCTCATGTTGTTAGTTTTGAAATTGCAACATCACTTTTAAAACAATTTTTTTGCATGCAGTCATGCATATTTTCTTTATATATTTTTATCTTGATTACGCCCCTCTTTTGCTCCATGTCTTATTTTAGAGTTTGGTTTTTTTAATTTAAAAATTGGCTACTTGCTGAAAATAGCTTGATGCCAGCTTTGGTTAGAATTGTATTCTGAAAAACTTCCTTAATATATTATACAATGGCATATTTTTCTCTATTATGATGTGATTCTTTTATTTTAAAAGCTGAATTACTCAGCTTTGAACTACTGCTCAAAGAGAAAGAGAAATTAAAATGAGTAAATGCAGATGAACTTGTAAACCTTGTTTAAGTCATTTCTGCTTTGCTGGAGAGGTACTTGGACTCTACCTACATGGTGTCAGTCAGCCCAGGACACTGAATAAAGTTGCAGATGGGTTTATATGATGTGTTATGTGGTTGTAAACTCCTGGGGCTGCTAGTGACATGTCCCAGCAAGCTGCTGTACATCTCTGCTCTGCTGTCTTGTCCCATTCTACCTCACTATAATGATGCCTTTATGCTAAAATATAGTTGCTGGCTCTGCAATCAGTTCTGCAGAGTTTGGTTTTGTTTTCCGAAGAGTACTTGGAAATATTCATGACCATGCAAGTAATACCTGTCTGTACCTGTCATGTAATCTTCCAAAGCTAAATATTTATTTTCTTAAAGCAAATACTACAGACAGCCCTGTAGTATTGAAATTTCACCATGCTGAGCCTGCTCTGCATAAATCTCAGCTCCCCAGGCAAGAGCTACTCAGCTGGAGACAGTGGTAGCTCTAGGCCCCGCAGTAAACACAGACATCCAGGGAGTATTGCAACCACAATCTTTCTGTGTGTTTCTAGAGTGTAAAGAATTGTCTGAACAGCAAAGTCTGTGTAAGATTGCTGGTGGACAATCTACAAGGTTCCCTTCTGCCAGAGCAGCAGTGAGAAGATTGTCCTGCTTGTGCAAGAAAGCAGCAAACATGCCTAACTGGATTCAGATTTCTGTTGATTTGTGGCTGTGCCTTGCTCCTTGGATGATTTGCATATCACTTTCCACATTTGTTTTATTTCTCAATCATTTCTGGACAGTTTAGATATGGTGCAAAAGAGGAATTTGTTGACTGAAAAGTGAGAAAATAGAATTCTCATCTGCAAAGTTTTGAGCGAAGTTTGTAATTATTGCTAGGAGAGGTCAAAAAGTTCCTCTGAGAGGCTAAACAACCCAGCTGCCCAGAAGAGGTCCTAGAGAAATATGCTTCATCCCCAGGATGTCCCTATCTGCTGTCCTAGATGACTTTCATCGCTTCTTGATTGTACCTGCCTGTGTTCTGGAATGTAGCTGCCAAGCACGATATTCTTTTCTAAATAATTTCTCATTTTGCGCTTCATGAATATATAATTTTTTCCATTAGACTCCAGCAGTTATCCCCTATGGTTCTGCTGACCATAGTTGTGCTCCTTTCATCATGAAGAATAAACAAATGAACTCAAGGATGGGGAGGAGGAATAATGCATTTCAGAGTCAGAAGGCACAATTGTGCCATCATCTATGCATAGTTTCCGCAGCTTTCTTCAGGTTCCGTCTTCCTTTGTATGAGGTTATGATAGATTGCCATTTAAGAAAACAAAGAGAAACACCTAAAGAAGTTAAAACTGCAGAAGGCTAATGGGAGTTTGTCTCCTAGCCAACAGCTGGCCATTTCTAAGAATTGACAGCAGTTTTGACCATTGAAAAGTGAGATCAACATGTGAACACCACCTTAAGACCTAAGCCTGGGAATTTCTTTGTTTCTTTTTCTCTGGCTGTGAAAGGTAACAGAGCTCCAGCTGGCTTCCCGTCCCCGGCCCGGCCCAGCCCATACGGCCCGGGCAGGGGCTGGGCTGGGCCTGCCGCAGCTCCCGGCCGGGAGATGGGGCCTGTGGGGCTTGCCCCGGGCTCTGTCTGGGCCAGGCCGGTCTCTGGCTCGGCGGCAGTTTTTGCTGTGACTGAATTCACCAGAAACTGCAGAGGAAAGAAAGAAAAAGCTCTTGACCTGCGGCAGGCTGAGACAGTGACCACACTCTCCAGAGCAGCCATGAAGAATCTTCCATCTCAGACAGCTCCCGCTGCTGCTCCAGCAGAGATCACAGAACCATCTTCAAAGCCTGGGCAAGATTTTAACCTTTTCATTACCCAGATGAGACTTGCAGATTAATCCTTTTTTCCAGAGAAAGAAAGAGAGAGTAATCAACATGTAAAGAGACTTTATAAACTATCAGAGACAGTAAAGAAAAGGATTAAGCTTCAGAAGAGGTAGAGAATAAGGAGATGCTTTAATTAAGCTGAAATATTTTTTCTGTTGAAGCTATGGAGATGGACAATAGTGTTCTGAAAAAACTCCTTTTTTTCAAAAAACTCCTCAGAGTATATTGGGAAGAACGGAGTGTTGAAAGTGTGGATTTTGAGCAAAAGGTGGAGTAATTGTGATACAGTGAGGTGCTGGAACAGAAAGAGAAGTAATAGTTGAAGATTTGGGGCCACTTGAGGCAAAGAGAAAACTTCTGTTTTCCAGGGAGGCTCACAGAGACAGATGAAGAGAACTTTTGCCTTTGAATAACTCATCCTTAAAAATGACATCCCCAGACTCATGACCCATAACACACCTCAGAGTGATGTGAAATGGGCGGAGAAAATCTGATGACGGATTTCCAGGCAGCTGGCATCAGAGAAATAAGAAACTATAACAGAAATAGTTTTCTTGTGAGAAACTCCATAGATTAGCAGAAGACTTCTGTTTCTCTACAAAGACTGATGAAAAGACTCTAATAGGCATTGGGACTGATTTAAACACCATAGATTCAAGTTTTTTGTCTCTATGTTGTCATGTGAACAAAGAAATGGTTGAGTAGTGGGGGAGAAAGAGGTTTTCTGGAAGTTATTCTGGTTTTCTTATTCTTGTAGTTCTGTTAATAAACTTTATTCCTTTTAAGTTTTAAGCCTGTTTTGCTCTTGTTCTAATCCACATCTCACAGCAAGAAATAAGTAAGTTTTCTAGTAATTTTTTTAGTTGCTGCTTTAAAACCACGACAGAGGTTCTGCTTGTGGTCCTATTTGGCCAGGATACTGATGAAACTCAGAATCTGTGTTAATAATTGGGTTCATTGAAATTCATTAACTTTTCAACTGATCTTCTAAGTAGTTTCCACCAATTTTTTCTAACTTTTATGTTGGGTCTGCAAGTTCTTTTCTGTCATGCAGAACTCATTAATTTCAGTGAAATTTTGTTTTGAAGTTTTGTATTCATTCACACCCATAATAGGAAATCAAAACCACGAGTTTCTTTCTGCATAAGTGTGTATGTTGATGTCCTTTGGCAGGCTGTGTCCTGGCAGCAAGGAGAAATGTCTGCTCTTGCTACAGTAGCACTGCTGATTATGAAAGGGTCATGATAATGATTTCTTTGTGTAAACTTGGTTATTCATATCCAAGTTTCTGGTTTATGTTCATTTGAGCCAAAGTATATGACCTGAGTTTTCCAAAACTCATGTGTACCAGCATAATCTTCAAATTACAAACAAGACAGTGAAGTGACATACTGCTCCCCTGAGCCTGGGGAGAGCTGGACAGAATGTGAACTGTAGTGTCTGCTTGCTGAGTTTGAAATATGCTGAGGAAATAATGACCTGAGATGTTTAGAACTGCTTGAAGGGTTTTGAAGCCACATTCCTTTTAAAATAATAGTATAAACTCTCTTAACTTTAAGAAACACTATAGCACATAAGCAGTAGTGACAACAGCAGCACTGCCCTGTGATCATATGCATAGCTCCAGATGGAGTAAATGTGGGCTGGCCTTGTCTTGCTGCTGTAATCCTACTGACCTTCAGGGCCTTCCATGAGGTTTTGTCTTTTCTTGGGACTTTGTAATTGTGTCCTACATTGGTTTGGTATTTATTTTTTCTCTCATCATATCTGTTCCCTAAACCAAGCCAAAAGCTACACATGCTTTTATTCTTGATATTCTCACCCTTTCTAACAAGCCTAGCTGCTCTTTACCTTCCCACTGTAGCTTGCATTTGACTCAGTCTTTCAGTAGGAACTGTCCTTATGTTTTATTTTTGATTTCACCTGTTTATCATTTTTTTTTATTCAGATATCAACAAGATTTTTCAAGTTGAGCTGCAAGCACTGATATTTAATTTATATAGTTCTGTCAAATAATGTTGTATTTTGTCTGCTGAGAGTACCAAGGCATCATCTCAGCTCTTGTTTTCTCAGATTGTTGAGAACCAAACCTCCTGGCTGTCCCCATGAACCTCTGTACTGGTCTCCTCTGCATCTGCTACTGCGGGACTCAATTTTTTTAATGGCTATTTCCATAGCTTTGGTACAGAGTTTTTGAAATGCTGGAAATTATCTGGGGCTTTACTTTTGCTATGTCTTTTGCAATGCTTCCTTTTGCACTTCTCTTGCATTTTGACCTGTAAAATCCCTTCTGAATTCTTAGAGTTATGATCTTCTGATTTTCAGTTTCCTCTTAAAATGGTGAGACTAACCTAGTTTCACTTCACTTTCACTATAACATCTCATTCCACACAATGATTTTTCTGGAAGCAAAACCAGCCTTGTCTGTAGATCTGTATTTGACAATATCTCTTCTTTGAACAAAGTCACTGTCTTATAAGGAAATCTGTCAAAGTGTAATGGTTTTCTTCTGTCTTGTTAATTTAAGAGCAGCCAAAAATGTTTCAGTAGGCTCTCCTTCCTCCTGCAGGAGTCTTTAACATTCCAATCACCCAACAGGGGTATTCTGTGTTGCAATGTTCTTAAGGCTTGCATACCTGAGGCTAATAGCTTGTCCTCTCATCCTGGTTTACTTGAATGATATTTAGGAGATCAGGGATATTTAGATCTTCAGGGCTCCAGGGCAACATTTAAGAAACATCACTGTTTTCTCTGTGTTTCTATTGTGCTTGAGTCCATCTACTTTCTTGTGGACAACAGGGTTATATTTAAATGTTCCAGGATTTTTTCCAGGAAATTCCACCAGTGATTTTTACTTATTTAGGAGCTTTAATGACTCAACTTGTCATTTCTTTTTACTCATAGTTAACTATTAGGGTTTTTTTACTCTCCCTCTGATCTTCACTTTTCATTGTTTTGTTGTGAGGTCCCATCTTTTCTTTAACTCAGAGTCTATTCCAATTTCAGACAGTAAAAGAGGTGGGAGGTGATACCTCAGTGCATGGAGGCGTCTGTGTTCCTGGGATCTCATATCCTTTTAAGTAGATCTAGTAACTGTAAACATCTCAGTTGTGCATAATTATGTTGTCATGTGTCAAGACAGATGTGTATGAAGGGAATGTTACAAAAAGAAGTGAATTTATTCGCGCTTCTTCCTTAGCAGATGGGTGAAACTCCTTTTTAAAGAAGGGAGTTTTTATCTGCCACAAAGCTCAAATTATTTTTGAGGTGAAGCTGGAAGACTGGACACTCAAAGTTGTTATGCAGGTCTATAGCTGTCTGAAATTGTGTCAGGAGATAGTTCATTGAGGTTGCAAAGACTGACACTTGCTGTTCACCAGGGAAAGACTATTTGCTTCAGAATTCAGCTTAGAACAGAATTCAGCTGTTCTCTGCAAAGGTGAAATGCTTTTCTGGCTCTGTGTGTGTGTTTGTGCCTTTTTAGGAAGTGCTTTCTCCTAGTGCAGAACTGCCTTTCTCAGTTCTGGCAAGCCAGTTACTTCTGTCCTGCTCATCCAAGCCTTCTGTAGATGCCAGCCATCCCCCTGCTCTGCCCTTCATGAGCACAGCTGGCCTGAGACATCATTGTTCACCCTCCAGGCAGCTCTGAAGGCCTCACTGCCAGTTGCACAGCTTAAAGAAAGTTTGAGTCTCCACCTTTCCCACAAGGCAGAGAACAGTCCAGGTGATGCTTACGGAATAACTGCGTACTTAACAGTCCAGCAGGATTTCAGCAGCACAGCAGGAACTGTCTTATCTAGTTTGAATATTACAGCAAGAGCTGAAGTGTCATTGCTCTTCTTATTGGATGTCTAGCTGGGAGCCCAGTGTCCTTCTGACTGAGGTCTTTTTAGTTTGCAGATTATAGCCATATCCTGAAAACAGTTAATGTTAAGTACCATCAATAATTAAGGTTTACATGTTCTATCATTTGTTATTCCGGATTTATTCTTCTGCCATCTTTCAAATATGTTGTGCTATATCCCAAAATTTAGTTGTGAGAAAGCAATTTGTTAACCATTAAAAGAAGTAGAGGTTACAGCCACGAGCAGTAGGGTAGTGACTGAGGTTGACCTTGCAGCAGCCGTCATACATTTTCCATATGGGATGGTTTGGGAAGTATCCCAAGTCTATCTCCTACTCAGTGATGAATCTTGGCAGTCATTGCACATAAGAACTATTAAACTAGTCTGAATAATAATAATTCGTATGGATGGATGTGAGATTTTTCAGCAAGTGGAAACCTCAAATATATACATACATGGAAACAATGAGCTATAAAAATATTTGTTATAATTATGATCTCTTAGTGGAGTAGAGATCCATTTGCATGTAAGCAACTGAAATAATTGCTAGGCAATAAATATTTAATTAACTCTGACTGTAACAATGCTGAGGTTTTATTTCTTTGTGAATCAGAATTTCTCCTCAACAAGTTCAGCCTGTTTTGTTTGCTGCAGGGAGCTGTTGTTGGAGGTGCTCTTATTTGAAGGAATGGGTTTCAGCATAGAAGTCCCTTTCAAAGACGTTTAGAAATCCGCTAGGATAGACTTACACTTGTTTTCAATGAAGGCCAGGTCTAATTTGAGTTACATTCAATGGAGAGGTAAATCTAATTTTTTTAATTTTTTTTTTTTAACTCCTCTTCCTACTCCTGATATACAAAGAAACTGGGAAGATCATTTGCCAGCTTACTTGTGGCCTCTGCTGGATGTAAAGCAGTGTGCAGAACTGTGGGAGAGGAGTGGAAATAAGTAGATGTTCTGAGTTAGAAGATGAAAAGAAAAACATATGAGAGGAGACTGCCAGCAGAGGGACACAGGGAAGCTAAAATGGCTTTGTTGAACTTAATTCCTCTCTCTTTAATAATTCCTGATTATTCTCAACATCTATTTGCATAAATAGTCCTTTTTTCCACCACGTAGATTTGACTTTTCTACAGAAAATTATAGAACACTGGCTTTTTGACAATTCAGTATTCACCCCTATGTTACCTTTATGTGCCCTCTGAGTTTAGCCATTAGTCACCTTTACCAAGAATGTTTCAAATATAAATCTTGACATGGGCCATTTAATGTATGAAATGGATGACTCATTTTTCCTGTGGAATGTACAGGAGACACGGATGTCAAAGTGATTCCTTACCTTGAGTTGCAGCTGGATCTAAAGTCAAATTATTCATTTGTAATGTAGCCTTGCTGGAATTTCCATGGAAATGGCTTCTCTGGAGTTAAGCTCCACAGAGGTTCTGAAGTTATGGATAAACACTGTGTCCAAGCCAACTTGGATCTGCATTTTTATTATGCTCAGTGAGTTGGTTTACCAAGGTAGCAGCACATTTCCTGAGATAAACTGCTGAGCCTGTCAGTGATATTTGTTCATTGTTCATAGTGAAGCTTCTGCCAAACTGCCAGTGGTGTCCAGTCTCTGTAAGGAACTTGCCAGAAAATGTCCTGTTGGGAAGTGCTTGAATAGCTCACCAAGCCATCTGGTATGTAAGAACACATAAACACAGGAATTAATTAATTGTAACTGGTCTCTACTGAGCATGTACAAGATGAGATTTTTTTTTTTTTTTTAACATTTATAACTTGGATGAAAGCTACCTGTTTGCAAATTTATGATTCCCTTTAACAAAGCACAGAGTTGCAAGGATGCCTCAGCTGAGTAAATGTATGGAGCTCTTAATGCTGTTGATGGTGAACTCTGCCCTGCCCCAGGCCACAGTGCAGCCTGAGTGGTTTTCTTAGTGATTGCCGAAAAAATCATCTGCATGAGGACAGTTGTCTTCTAGCCTGGTCATTTACCCCTCAAATTTAATTTTTTTGTCAATTTTTAAAGGAAGTGTTAAGAATTCTTCTTTACCTCCCCATTGTTAATACATATCAGTAATGTGGGCAGTAGTAAAAGCCTTCAGTATTGAAGTCTGTCATATGCATAACATCCTCTGATTATATTTGATATAGGGACACTGGTTGACTTAAAAAGTGAATGTTTCAAAGCATAGTAATATTTGCATGTCTCCTTCCAAGAATTTAGGTTTCATTTAAATTTCCATCTTACAGGGATTTCAACAGCACAGCACCTATGTACAGAAACACTACAGCGTGTAGTGAAATGCTTCAGTGTAGCCAGGTGTTCTGTGGTAAAATCAGGAAAGACTTCGAATATCAGAGACACAAAGAGGCACTAGGGCATGACAGCACTAAGATAAAAATATTGTAAATTGTTGTCTCCTTTTGAACTCTGTCTTTCCTTTTAGATGTGTGCCAGGAAAGAGACTAGGTGTAAATTTCAGCAAGTGCTGGGCAAAATGTGAGGGAAAAATTCCCTTTGTCTTTGAAATCTTCAGTAAGTAAGAGCAAAAGGATTTTAACAGTCTTATTTCTTTTTTTCTTTTGTAAAAAGACTTGCTTAGCTCAGCTTTGACGTTGGAAATAAACTCTTTCTTGCCTTTGTTTAGAGAATAAATGTAGTGTTGCAAACTGGGTTTTGTCACTGACAGGAAGATATTTGTGGAAGATGCTTTCTCACTGCAATTCACACAAAGCTGTCATCAAAGCAATAGCTTGGGTTTTCAATACACTTGCTGTTAATGGCAACCTAAGATTTGTTGCCTTTCTTCCCTAAAATTTCTTCCCTAAAATTGTGTTAGGGTTTTCATTTGTAGCCATGTAGCTATGGAACAGCTCTTCTACCCTGGGATTGAGCTGCTGCCACTCACATTTTGGTGCTAGCCTCTCTGGACTAGGAGTATATCATCATTCATTGTATAAATGAAGTGAAAAATGCTGTCAAGCTCAACACTGAACTATGGGAGCTGGTTTGTACTCTCCATAACATCAGATCCTGACTTCAGTTATTGATCAGTTTACATGTACTAGGTCTGTTTGCTTCACCATTTCTAAAAGATAACAAACGGATTGATTTAAACTTAAGAGGGGGACAATTAGGAAAGGCAATATCCTACTGGAGTATTTTGAGTGGTTTCACCCAAAACTGGGAGACTTTAAGAGACTTAGCATTTGAGGCAAGGGTCTAGATACATGACAGCTCAGCGTGCTTGAACGTGTGCCTTGTTACAGTATAACTCATCCAAGATGAAAACACTGATGCACCAGATGATTAAGCTGTTAGTAGTATAGTTTTATTATACTGAAAAAGTCTATTGGAGTCTAATGGCAGATCTTTGCTTTTATTTTGTCCTCCTGACAGAAATGGGAAATCTTTGTCATTGGAATGATCTCTGTTTGGAATGATCACTGACTGGGGTATTTCTGTAGTTTGCAGTGATCTGTCTTCCAGGAAATGCAACATAAACTTTCATCGTGGCAAGAGCGAGGTCTATATCTGAGACAATACAGTGCAAACCACACTTGGCAGGTGGTAAATTAGCCTTAAAAAGGGCTTTTGTCTGTGTCATGGAGCATATTTACTTTCTGGGAGTTCTTCAGCTTTTATCCTCCTTAAGGTCATGACATCTCCTCTTGAATGCAGCTAATTACTCCAAAAGTCTTCTCTTTCCTCTCACTAACACAGATGCCATATTTGTAAAGAAAGAGACAGCTAAAAGGCTCTGGTGAACAGTGAAGACAATTCTGGAGATGCTTGTGTATTGTATCTTTTCGTAGTTCAGGCGCCCTTGATAGCTCACAACATTATTTGTATGCCCAAGTATTCATTATACTGGGCATATTCAGCAAACTCAAATTCAAAATCTTCCAAAATTCTTGTTTTGAGATGAATAGTTTGAGTTGTCTGAATACTCAGCAAAGGAAGAAAATTGCTGAAAAATATTTATTGCTGAGGGCTCTGCTTGCAACCCAGAATGGAGTTTAAGAATTGGACCATTTTACCGCAGCAGTTTGTGGTGGGCATTTGTATGGCACCATTTAAGGCAGGTGCCCACAGCGTGAGTGCAGTTTCACTAGCAGAACTATCTGCTCTGCAATCATTTATTTTTTCCTCCCCAGAGGAACACACCAAAACTGGAGACATGTTGGGGTTTTTCAAAGACTAGAGCATGTTCTTAAGGGAAGCAGCTTATGCAGACCTGGGGCATAAGTCTTCTCAGAGCTTTTGAACTAAATCAAATAATATATTATTACAAATTACCAGTAGAAAGTACTCTGGGAGCAGTCCAGTGAAGAGGCTGGGGAGGCACAGTAATATACACTCCTTATACTTCTGCAAATGTTTTTAACAAAAAATTATTCATCCTCTCTTTCATATGTGGAAAACAGATATGCCCAAAGTCTTATTTCAAACGTTCTCTTGCTTTATTAATATTTGCTAGGTACTTTAATATAACCTTGAACTATGGCAATTGTGGTGCACGGAGGGAAAGGCTGTAGTAACTCAGGTGCTGCCATAGATAACTGTAGATTCAAGTGCAGATATTCCTTTTTCCATACTGTATGTAATAACTATGAATAGTTTTGCAGTTATTCTCATAATATTTTTTGAAATTACATTTTTCCAGGGTGGAAAAAAAGATTAGTAGAAATAATTCTTAAGGGAATGGTTTTGCACAGAGGAAAACAGTCTAAGTAGAGTTGTCCAGGATGGCTTTTTACAACCAGGATTCTATGCTAAGATTTTAAGAGTAGTATAATTTAACTGTATAATTCTCATTTGCTACATTTTTTTTTTTTTAAGTGTATAGTGTTGCGGGAGTGGTAGAGGACAGGTAATTAGAACAGAAGGCAGTAGGAAATAGATAGGGAAGCTATGAAGGCATGTGCTTATTTAAGAGGCATGGTAACAAAAACAGAAAGGTAATGTCATGGGGTGGCTTTACCTTTAAGATAGCTTTGGGAGCTAAGGAAGTTGAAGTTGCTGGGGACTGATGGGAGTCTTTCCTCCTGACCAATTATCAGTCATTTCTAAGAATTGACAGCAGTTTTGACCATTGAAAAGTGAGATCAACTTGTGAACCCTACCTTAAGATGTAAAGTCAGGGATCTCTTGTCCTCTTTGTTTTCTGGCTGTGAAAGGTAACAGAGCTCCAGCTGGCCGCTCGTTCTCTGCCCAGGCCATGTGGCCCGGGCAGGGGCTGGGCTGGGCCTGCTGAGGCTCCCAGCCGGGAGATGGGCCCTGCGGGGCTTGCCCCGGGCTCTGGGCCAGGCCGGTCCCTGGCTCGGCTGCAGTTTTTGCTGGGACTGAATTCACCACAGACTGCTGAGGAAAGAAAGAAAAAAAGCTCTTGACCTGCAGCAGGCTGAGACAGTGACCACACTTTCCAGAGCAGCCATGAAGAATCTTCCAACGCAGACAACTCCCGCTGCTGCTCCGGCAGAGATCACAGAACCATCTTCAAAGCCTGGGCAAGATTTTAACCTTTTCATTACCCAGATGACAACTGCAGATTAATCTTTTTTTATCCAGAGAAAGAAAGAGAGAGTAATCAACATGTAAAGAGACTTTATAAACTATCAGAGACAGTAATGAAAAGAATTAAGCTTCAGAGAAGGTGAAGAATAAGGAGATGCTTTATAAGCTGAAATATTTTTCTGTTAAAGCTATGGAGATGGACAATAAGGTCTTGAAAAAACTCATTTACTTCATGACAGAGTATATAGGGAGGAATAGAGTGTTCAAAGTGTAAATTTTGAGTAAAAAGTAGAGTAATTGTGATACAGTGAAGTGCTAGAACAGAGTAAAGCGAAAATTTGAAGCCTTGGGGGGCAATGACAAAACTGTTTTCCAGTAGAGCTCAGAAAGACAGATGAAGAAGACTTTTGCTTTTGAATAACTCATCCTTAAAATGACATCCCTAAACTCATGGCCCGTACACACCTCAGAGTGATGTGAAATGGGAGGAGTAAACTCTGATGACAGATTTCAGGGCAGCTGGCATCAGGAAAATAGAATTCTATAGCAAGAAATAGCTTTCTTGTGGAAAACTCCATAGATTAGTGGAAGAAAACTTCTGTTTCTCTACAAAGACTGATGAAAAGACTGTAGCAGGAATTAGGACTGTTTTAACCACCAAAGTTCCAAAGTTTTTGTCTCTATGTTGTCATGTGAACAAAAGAATGGTAGGTAGTGGGGGATAAAAAGGGTTTTCTGGAAGTTTGTTCTGGTGTTCTTATTCTTGTAGTTTGTTAATAAACTTTCTTTGTTCCTTTTTAAGTTTTAAGCCTGTTTTGCTCTTGTTCTAATCCATATCTCACAGCAAGAAATAAGTAATTTTTTAGTTACTGGTTTAAAACCACGACAGGTAACTACCTTTAACTGCATGCTGTAAAAGCAAGGTTAAACATGAAAACAATTGGGAATGTTCAGAATCAGCATGGTAGAAAATCCCTAGGACAATTTGGATCATTTTGGTTCTGCTTATTGGTGCCCTGAATTTCCACACTGACAGCAAGCTAATGAAAAAAAGAGCCATGCCAAAGTAGGAATTTAGGGCATATAGGTTAATCCCCTACCTCATTCCAGTAGGCAACTCTCTAAGTAGACTTTTGTTGGGAGAAAATATTATTCCATGTTCAAATGATTGGTTATTCTCTTTCTTTGTGCAGCTTCACAGTCTAAACTTTCCTGCCTGGGAATCAAGTTTCCCCAGGGTTCCCATTCTGTGTTGCAGTGTTCACTGTGTGGGAGTTAGACCTGTTAGAGCAATTATATGTATAATCTGCTATTAGCAGTATTTTGGGCTTAAATGACAAATCGGTAATTTTAAATAATAAATTTGAAGTCTGGGTGGAACTACAGAAATCACAGAAAAATTGCTTCACTCTGCTCTTACATTCTTTGTAATTAGGCCCCTAAAGCAGATGTACTGAACCAGGGAACTCAAGGGCGTTTTAAGTATATTCAGTAGTTGTTGTGGTTTTAAACTAGTAACTAAAAAAATTACTTATTTCTTGCTGTGAGATATGGATTAGAACAAGAGCAAAACAGGCATAAAACTTAAAAGGAATAAAGAAAGTTTATTAACAAACTACAATAATAAAAATACCAGAATAAACTCCCAGAAAACCCTTTTTATCCCTTACTACCCACCATTCCCTTGTTCACATGACAACAGAGACAAAAACTTTGGAACTTTGATGGTTAAAACAGTCCCAATTCCTGCTACAGTCTTTTCATCAGTCTTTGTAGAGAAACAGAAGTCTCTTTCTGTTAATTTATGGAGTTTCTCACAAGAAAATGACTTCTGTTATACTTTTCTATTGCCCTGATGTCAGCTGCCCAGAACTGCTGTTATCAGAGCTCACTCCTCCCATTTCACATCACTCTGAGGTGTGTATGGGCCATGAGTTTAGGGATGTCATTTTAAGGATGAGTTATTCAAAGGCAAAAGTCTTCTTCATCTGTCTTTCTGAGCTTCACTAGAAAACAGTTTTGTCATTGCCCCCCAAGGCTTCAAATCTTCGCTTCACTCTATTCTAGCACTTTACTGTATCACAATCACTCTACTTTTTATTTAAAATTTACACTTTGAACACTCTATTCCTCCCTATATACTCTGTCATGAATTAAATGAGTTTTTTCAAGACTTTATTGTCTATTTCCATAGCCTCAACAGAAAGGTATTTCAGCTTATAAAGCATCTCCTTATTCTTCACCTTTTCTGAAACTTCTTTTTCTTTACTGTCTCTGATAGTTTATAAAGTCTCTTTACATGTTGATCACTCTCTTTTTCTCTCTCTGGATAAAAGGATTTATCTGCAGTTGTCATCTGGGTAATGAAAAGTTTAAAATCTTGCCCAGGCCTTGTAGATGGTTCTGTGACCTCTGTTGGTGCAGGAGCTGGAGTTGTCTGCGATAGAAAATTCCTCATGGCTGCTCTGGAGAGTGTGGTCACTGTCTCAGCTTGCTGCAGGTCTAGAGCTTTTTCTTTTCTTTAC
Organism: Cyanistes caeruleus; assembly: GCF_971803275.1. Lineage (NCBI taxonomy): Eukaryota > Metazoa > Chordata > Aves > Passeriformes > Paridae > Cyanistes > Cyanistes caeruleus. The sequence continues at coordinate 18,276,116 of NC_141715.1, read as the reverse complement.
TTGGCAGTTTCTGGTGAATTTCGTCACAGCAAAAACTGCAGCCGAGCCAGAGACCGGCCTGGCCCAGACAGAGCCTGGGGCAAGCCCCGCAGGGCCCATCTCCCGGCCGGGAGCCGCAGCAGGCCCAGCCCAGCCCCTGCCCGGGCCACATGGCCCAGGCAGAGAACGAGAGGCCAGTCGGGACTCTGTTACCTTTCACAGCCAGAAAACAAAGAGGACAAGAGATCCCTGACTTTACATCTTAAGGTAGGGTTCACAAGTTGATCTCACTTTTCAATGGTCAAAACTGCTGTTAATTCTTAGAAATGACTGATAATTGGTCAGGAGGAAAGACTCCCATCAGTCCCCAGCAACTTCAACTTCCTTAGCTGCCAAAACCTCCTTAAAGGTAAAGTCACCTCAAGACAGTAGTTTACAGGTTTTCTGCGTGTCTGTACATGCACGTATTTTGTGCACAAAGTCTTGCACATGAGATGTTGCTGCTGCTGCAAAAATTCACAGTAATTCAGGTTGTTATGATGAATGTGTAGCCTTTCAGTGAAACTTCTTTAATTTACAGTTGGGCAAAAAACATTTTTCTCAAAAGTCATCTTACACATAAGAGAACAGCTCCTCTTTTTGCAGGTTCTCTTATGATCAGTTCAGTTTTGAAAACTAACTTCTATATTACATGTTTTCACTGATGTTTCCAACCAAAAAGCCAATAAGTTATGTTTTTGTACTTGCTATCAAGTATAGAATATCTATCTTTTTAAAATATTAGGCCACTTTAGTACCTGACTGGGTACTCATGCATGTGAAAAGAGCTACTTTTGTGTTTGAATCCTCATTTTGCTACCTTAATATCAGATTTACTATTGTATTTGAAAACAGATTTATGTGATTATACTCTCAAAATGCATCCTTACATATCTGGAAGTCTGCTGGTGAGATATCTCAGTAAGCAGGTAATATTTAAATTCTCACTGACATCTGACCTCTTCTGAATGCTTATTCCCTGAGAAAGAAAGATGGGTAGGTACTGTCTGATTTCATGAGAAAATTTCTCTTCCAATCAAGACAGTCTCAGCACTAACATGAAGTCAAGATCTGGTGCAGCGTTGCCACAGGGGAAAGGAATGGACAGAGGGTGACGGAAAACTAATTTTAATTATGCAAGTTAATCTTGGACTAAGTGACATTCCATAACCACCACATGCAGACATCAGGGTTTTTTTCTCTGACTTGTGCACATTTATTCTCTTCTGGTTTTGGGATGCCCTGCCCGGTCTCCAACTAATTATCGTGTCACTACATTTTGGGATTAGAGTCACTGTTCCTTATTTCTTGTCATTTCCGGTGAACTTGCTCACGGTAGGCCCTTGTGGTCTTTAGCAGCAACTGAAAACACAGAGGTCTGAGCTGCTGCCACTGGCATTAAGGACCATGGGGATCCAGCCCTTTCAGAAACAGCTGCATTTATAGAAAACTGAAAGTAACCCCAAAGTTACTGAAATGTATTTGAATGGAACAGTGATATTTTCCTCAAAGTCATTTAGCTTTGCCCAGGGGTTAGGCTATTGAGATGGGACTCCCCATGCAAGTTTTGAAGGGGATGATAGCACCAAACCTGAAGTTACTGCTGCCATGCAGGTCCTACCGTACTTCAGTAAATTTTAAGCTACTTTTGCCATTAGTGTGAAACCCTTTAGGCAGTGAGTCTGACTCTCCCAGATATTTCCTGCTCCTCTTTAAATTTTGCCAGCTTGACTTTTGCTTGGAAGTTTGTGTATCATCCATTTTCTTGGCAGGAATGGAAATGTTAAAAATGCTTACTCATAAGAATTTTGTGCAAAAGTCTCCCAAGATTTGGTTTATAGCTTTGATTGTTTGTTCTGTGTAAAACTGCTCAAACTGAGGGTATAGATAAGTTTGTAGGAAGAGAAACTGGACAACATAGATTCTGCACAGAGTAGTGTCTAGTGCTTTCCCCCGGCATTAGTGGTGAAGTCAGAACCTATAGGGCTGAATACCAAAGCCACAGGAAAAATGAAAGCAAACTGCAAATTAGTATTCATTAATGACTGTTATTCTAGTGAGCATATAATATTCAAATGCCTGTGCATATATTTAAAAGAGTGGCACTGTTTCTTAGGAGAAAAATTAAATTCACTTGTCCTTGACTTTAATTGCTTCTGCAAAATTAAATATGGGATGGTGGCTTTGCAAGAGGAACATTACCTCACATTTCATAAATGAAATCTTTGGATTTATAGAGAACCTATAGGAAATAATTATAGTAACTTGTGTAAGGTCTTTTCCTCTCCTAACAGGAGGAGATTTCTCTGAGATTTAGGTCTGGTGGGATTTTACATTGTTTCCCTGAAAAAGAAATTGTTCATTAAGTGAGAGAGAGACATGACATCTATAAAGCATGTCTTCCAACAAAACTGACATAAGTCAGTTGGTCAAAATTACTATTCCTTGGGTGAAAATCCAGGCATACTCCTTTGGTGTCAGTCGACCTAGGAGAGCAATGGTAAGACCAAGACATGGCCAAATTTTCAAGTAGTGTCAATGTAGGAATTGAGCATTCAATTTAATAGAGTGGTCTTTGTTCAGATAGGGATTCTTTTTAATGTCCAATCTTTGTAAGATACCCTTGTTTTTAAAACTAGTCACACTATAAAATTTTTATTCCTGATGACTCCTTACTTGCCTAGAGATATATAATTTTCCCTTTAATGTATCAATTTTCTGAAGTTAAAAAGTGTAATTAATATGCACAAACTGCATTTGTGTACCCTGATCGCATGGAATGACATATGTTTGCCCCGTTTTTATATGCAAGTTACTTTTGTGGATGTAGACTGTGCACCCAAGTTATGAAAATGGACTGATTGAAATTAAAAATTATTTCAAAGGAGGAACAGGTACATACCAGTTTGTCTCATTTAATCTTTTGAGTCAATTGAGGGAGTTTGCTATGTGCTATAGCATTTGCTTGTGCTCTAGAACCAGGCTCTTGCTCCTCAAATCTTTGACAGGCTTTACAGGTTGTGCTGAGTCTGTTCAGCCTCTCTTTTGAGAGGTTTTCTTTAGGATGGGCCAGGGAGCTGTATCACTGTCACTCCTGAAAGTCCCTGGGATACTAGAAATGCTTAAAAATTGAAGGTTGCATTAAGTCTTCTGAAGTGTGTGGTAGAAGGTGAACTTTTATCTTGGGATACAAGCTGTGGGACATGCTTTGAACCACCAAGTTTCATAAGGAGGATCAAAGGTATCAAGCAGGAGTATGTCCTTCAAGACAAAAAAAAAAAAAAAAAAAGCAACTTCTGAGGTGCAGTACAGGGGAGTTTCATTACTATTCTCATCACAGAAAGAAAAAAACCCTATACAAGTGTTTTCTTCCATATATATACTAAGAAATTACTTTCAAGCCAATTCTTCAGCCAAGAAGCTACACTGAGTAGACCTGTTGTCCCTGGCTGGCCCAAGGCCCACTGACTGCCAGGACCAAGGCCCTGCAACCGCAGGTATCTGGCTGATGTGTCTGCTGGTTCATGCAGCAGGTCTCTGTCCAGGGACTGGATTCCTCTTGCTGTGGAGTATATTCTAAGCCATGATCAAGTCTTAAATGGGAATAATAGTACCCTGCTATAATTCCATTCTCATCCAATCCTGTGTCTTCCATAATGACTCCTTTGGTCCTACTCCAGTTAGGAAGGTTGCTTTTGTGCACAGTGTAGCATCATCATGTGGCAGAAAAAAACATGTAGTTCTTCAGTGCTATTTCTTCTTTCCTCTGCAGACACAGAGAGCTTTGTCTGTAATTATCCTCTCTTTTTATCTGATAACTTATAATAATTTATTATTTTTGCTTTATTTTTCATCAAGTGTAGGGACTGTGATACTTTCAGTTATTGATGTAATTTTTTATGAAGAAATTGTAAATATGATTTAAGTTTTTGGGAATCCACATATTCAAGTGAGGCACCAATAAAGTAACATGGTGGTTAAGGAACTGAGGCTCATTTGTTGTACATCATTACAGCAAAAGCTTTGTTATTGTTCCTTGCAGATGAAGTCACTGAACTATGATTATATTACAGAGAATGAAAAGAGACAAAAATAAGAAAGGCAATAAAATAAATTTTTATATGTCTTAAGGGACACAATTATTACTGACTATGTTTTATATCAGATGTTCCAAAAGTCTGACAACTTAAATTATACATCCATGAAGACAAAACTCTTACTGGTCAAAAGAGATCAAAATCTTTATTTCACTGCTTCTCTTATATTCTTTTTGAAGTTCCAAATTAGCAAGGAAAAACCCCAAATTGTCTTTTAATGATGTTTTGAAAAGATAGAGTAAAACTATTTAAATACCAACTCTGAAAAAATGAAAGTTGTTTTGGCATTTAATTTTTTTTGCTGTAACATTACTGGTGTAATGTGTGCAATAGCTGACATGGTCAGGCAGGGCAGGGCAATTTGTAGGGAATTAAAAGCAGGTTTTACCTGCTGCCAAGCAGGTACCCAGCTGCCAAAAAGTTTGAGCCACGTTGTGCGTTGAAAGGAAAGACCTCTGTGCAAAAGTGCTAGAGTGTCAAGACCCTTAAATGAGCGTGCCTGCTGCCTGCGAGTACATGGGGCTGGAACCTCGGCTGTAGGGTGTGGTAGTTGAGTCCATTTCGTATGCCAGAAATCTACACAGCAGAGATTAATGGAAAAAGTACATTTTCTAGTTTGCCTTAAAGGCATTGGATCCTGCATGTCCTACTGGAATGTACTAGGGACTTGGCAAAGAATCTGCCCTGGTCAGTAAGCGCAGGGAAGAGACCCAGGAAAATGAAATTGAATTGCAGGTATGGCAGTGTTACTGGTGTTGTGAATTAATGTTGTAAATATTGGCTTTTCACAATTATTCTGATAAATATATTATATGCTTTCACTATATTCTTTTCTCTTAGCAAGTTACAGGCTTAGATAGGAATTCTGAATGGTAAGGATATGTCTCATCTGGAGAAGGCAAGATAACTCCAACAGGCAAGACAATGGGAGGATCAAGCTGTGGAAAACAGGCTATTATCAGCAGCAGGAAATGGAGAGTAAACTGTTACCAAAAAGCCGGTACCAGGATGTTGGCAAGGGGGAAAGATATGAAGCCCATCTGCTCTCTGAGGAAGTATAAGGGGCCTGGACTCTTATCAACAAGTGACCATCTGCAGCAGAAAGGAAACCAAACTCCAAAATAATACTGACCAGCTAGAATAACGATAACCAGCAAAAATTATGCTGACCAGCAGAAAATAACATGATCTAAGAAGGTGGAACCAGGGAGGGGACATGCTTGAATATGCATTAACCTCTCACAGCAAAGATGGGATAAAAAGGACACTCCTGAGATACCAGGTGTGTTCCTGGCAACCCACCAGGGCACCCGGCCGTTTTAACCCTTTGCTTTATTTCTTTTGTCTCCTAATTGTCTTTTGTTTATATAAAATTATTTTTATAATTTATTAAGTGAATCAGGTTTTTAAGACTGGTATTATGTCATGTGGCCAAACTGTTTTTCAGTCAATTTTTGCAACTTTTGTAAAGTTTAGTAAAACTGTTAATGTTGTGTGAGCATTTGCTTTCCCTTTTGTAAATCAAGTAAAGAAGAGTAAATCAAGTGAAGAAGAAAATTTTGTTTTTAAGAGATGGCTGTGTTTAAGCAACAGATTATCTATTTATGTATTTTAGTATTACTTTATTTAAAAGCTCATAATCCAGACAAAGTATCTGGCCACAGTAGATCAGATTTTTCTGAAGAAAGATTCTAATAAGTTTATTTGCATCACAAATAACTTTTGTCTGGTTATTTCATATTTTATTGCTTGAAACAAATAGCAGCACTGCTTGTGTTGACGCAAGAGTTGCCGAGATGCTCAAATCTTTGCATGAACATTTTGGTATGTTCTGAGATTATTTTCTTGACTTTATGAGGTCACTTTGACTATTCAAAGGATTATATAAATCTGAACTTCCATTATTCCAATCCTTTGTTCACAGCTCCATCAGAACTTTGGAATAGTTTCTCAGAAGTAACTTATGTGAGAGCCATAGTAATTGAGGTCAAAGGAGCCATATGTTTGATGAACAGCAGGCTAGGAGCTGTGTTAAGTGGTCAGCATCCATCTGGAGATGAGGTTTTATCACTGAATAATTAGCTGTGCACTTGCCTCTGATGGTCATTGTTTTGTAAAAGAGGCTTCTGCCTTCTGAATGGACTTCAGCAGTTTTTCCTTCTAAAAATGGTTTTGAAGAGCTCCTTTTTTATTTTGTGAAGTTTTTTTTTCCTACTCTTGGCAGCTAGCTAGTTTGGGGGCAGGGAGAGGTTTTGATTAAAAACTCGGTGAACACACATCATTCTGTGTGAGGACTTCTGGCTCCCTGCGAGCTGGTGCAGCTGAGAGAGGATAAACTACCATATTCTTTATCATCATATTGTTCTTCCATAAGGGAAACAGGTTGATGGTTTGTAGGTAAGGCAAGATTCATGCATTCTTTTGCATGTTGCCAGGACAGTGGGGACAAGAGAAGGCACATGCCTGCCTTTGTGGTGGGGTTATCTACATGTGTGATCTCGATGCAGCTCGTTCAAAGCCTTCCTGTAACTAAAGCTGATTTTTTTTCATTTTAGCTTGTGTATCTCATGTGCCAAACATCAGACATAGTTTATCTGTCTTACCATTCTTCATGTAATGTGACTTGGTCTCTCAAACAAAATATATTGCTCATCTGTCCTGGCTGAAGTGGAGGTGTGGGCATACGTGTGTGCATATGAAGTTAGACAAAATTTATAAGTTTTTTCTGCTTTGTTGTTTCTGTGGGAATTGCAAGGGGAGAAACAAGAGAAAATATGTTGCACTGCAGTACATGTACACATGTACTTCAATGCTGGAAATTTTTAATTTGGCAAAAATCATGGGCTTGTTTAACTAGTCCTGATACCAAACGATTTTTGTGTTTTATGTATTTTTCATATGCTCGGCTCTGTAAACTATTATTGTATAATTTCTTAGTTAATTCCAGTGCTTCTCCTATCCTGTTAGACAAACACATTGCTGGAATCCAGTTCTAATCTTGCTTTTTCAGTGAACCAAGGCCATTTCAGTTTCCCATGTATTTAGACATAAGCTATGTGTGGCAATCAGCAAAGGGGAGGCTTCAGTAGGGGGCTGAGCAAAAAAGGTGAATGACTTCACTAACTGTATTTTAATTGGGGATTCTTGTCAATTATGCTAATTTGCTAATTATAAAACTTTATATAACTTACAAAAGTGTCAAAGCCTTTTATCATGTGTGCACTCTGCCATAAGTGCACCTGGAGGACCTTCAGTAAGTTGTAACTGCTTTTTATAGTTTTATCATTTTATAATTTTTCATTATTTTATCATTTTTTATCTTGTTTGTTTTTTATTTTAGGGCTGATAAGGCATTAGTCTAATGAAAAAGGTATATTTGTGTATTGTACAGCTTTATGTTCAAGCATGCTTTGTATCCTGTTAGCCTGCTGTTCACTGCCTGTTTTTCTCTTAGTCTTCTTTTTATATTCCCTGAAGTTTTCTCAGTAATAGGATGCCAAACTTTCAGTTTATGTAATGTTCTTCATGTTCCAACTTTAATTCCTGCTAACTTATTTTATACTTGGTAAGCACATAATATGCCTGTTTTGCCTTAGGAAATCTTAATCTCAGAAAATTTTGGTCTTGAAAATTACCTCCTGAATGAAGGAGCTGGGCAGCTGTTGAGGTGAAATTGAGGTGAATGAGATAATATGCCATCGAACAGTTGCTTTTTGTAACACTCAGAGTGAGTAAATAATGTGAGCTTCAGGACAGATATATCTTTCTTAGAGTGACAGAATAAATTGTGCTATACATTTCCAAAAGATAATTTTTACATTAGATATTTATTCCTGTAGTAACAGTGACAGGTGCGAAGCAAAATCAAATCCCTTCTTTCTTTCCCAATCCAGTCTACCGTCTTTCACAAACAATTGTTCATGAAGTTCTAGTTACTAAGGTTCTTTGAGGGGCTATTAAAAATCACCTCTTGCATCTTATGGTAGTGAAATGTGAAGCTTGCCCAACAGGCACTGCTTGAGCTGTATCTATGCAAATACTCCAAAGAGAAGTCTTCTTATATATCCAGTCATTTCCCATAAACTTTTCAGAGCTACAAGGCAGTAGATTTCTATATATTAATCCAAATAGAATTCTTAAATAAGACAATGCAATCAAGTAAAAATAAATGTAATGGCTTATGTTTAATATTCTTGTTAGAATCCTTACAAATCAGGCAGAAACATTAGGAAAAATTGATTAAGCATATGTCAGTAATAAATAATAAAAGTAATGAATAGTAGAAGTCTGGATTACATCCAAGTCAGGTCATAACTGATTAATATGAGCAGCTGGATATGTGTCTTCCCTGAATTCTGATGGTTTTTGGACTTTGCTTATACCATTGTAGGATCCATACTCGTATATTTCAAAACGTAAGTCAAGCTTTTGTGGAAATTGATGCAAAAGTATTTGTTAGCGTATTTTAACAGCCTGGATACTACTTATCAAAACTGGAGCCAGCTCTATATGCCAGGAGCAGCTGAGTTGTTTTTCTGATGGCAGTGAAGGTGTTACCTGCAGCTTCCTTCATTGGCTGCTGGTGATTAAACTTGTAATAACCACAAGAAGATTTTAATTACATTTGATCTTTCTAGGCCTTTTTTATATTAAGTGAACTTTTAAAAAGCCATGATCATCTTCCATAGAACTAAAAATGAATTGAAATTCTGCCATGCAATTTTAAGCTGACATTTTGGTAATTACAGAGAAGAAGGTACATAAAAATAATATTCCAGCTGTACCAGGGCCCAAGGCCATCTTTGTGCAGTGCACTCATGTTAGACCGCTGCAAGTGGGCAGTTCCTTACAGAGCCTTGTTGCAGGAATACCCATGGCCAGAAAGGAGAGGAGAATCTGGGGTGAAGGGATGAAGGACAGAAATACCTTTAGCAAAGCTGTGGCTACACTTTGGAGCTAGGCTGTGGGCTAAGTAGTGTGAGTCCTCCTGAATTTTATCCTGAGTTACCATATCAAATACAAAGGCTGTAGCTTTTGTCATTGTTATTCTGGTTCTAAAGTGTTTTGATTTCTATCGAGAGTTATTCTGAGATAAATGTATCAGACTCAGCAATATCCTCTGCTGTTCCACTGTTTCTGTATGTGAACGGCACTTACCTTGTACCAGCATGGACTAAATTTAAGACATAAAAGAAACTAACCGTGTCAGGATATTTATTAATAGGACATTAGTGACATATTGCAGTATCTTGGGTGAAATTTTTTGTAATGCTAGCTAAATTCACAAACTGTTTGCAAATATGACTGACTTTGAGAAATGTCAGAAAAGTTTTAGTCATGAATTCTGCTCTCCTGAGAAGAATGAGATGCAGTAATTTCAGCGAGGAAGAACACAACATATTTTAGCGTCCTTGTCTAAGACTGCAAGGTGGTTTCTGTTGATATCTCACCCACAAAAGTATACCCTACACTCAAGCTAATTGTGCTGTCCAAAGTCTCTAATGTAAATACAGGATAAAATTTACATTGCCCACATTTTTGGCTGCTGGATTCTTAGAACTGATGAATTTCCAGATTTCTTTGCTTAGGTGTTGCTCCGAGATGTGATTAGTTAGTTGTTAGTCATACCCTGTTGGCTTTGCAGTTTGCTTCTACCTTGTTTTGCAAGCCCTGAAGATGATGTGTTAGCAGTTACTCAGGGAGACAACATTTTCTGTAGGTCTGGTGTTTTAGTTTTTTGTTCGGTTTTTTTTCTTTTAAGGGATAATTCACTGACGGCTGGATGGCTGGATATGCAGCTTTCCTTGTTTTGGAGGTTGATAATGTGCCAGACCTGCACTCCGCCAGTGTTAGGCTTTGTTATTCCTCAGCTTCCACTCGTCTGAAATATTTTTTATATATTTTTATGTTTTATAAACATAACACCTTCAGATTTGTTTTTCAGGAGTTTTCAACTGGATTCTAGAGCCAAGACCCTTGGTAAATATTGGGTTCATGATGCACCAGTTAAAAATGCAGGTCTAGGCTGCTTGTTGCCTAATCATGCCTGAGAAGATGCCAGTGGGATCCAACAACCCCAGGATGGCTGGCTGGTACAGTCTTAGTGTGTATGTTTGTGTTGCATACTTATGCCATAAGCGTAAGGGTTCTGTCAGCATTCACCATATGCAGTGGCTGCTCCTGTCTTCCTTTTAGTAGGTCTTTTACTATGAGAGTGACAGATCTTGGGACTGTCTTTACCCTCTGAAAATAGATTAAAAGGTTAGAACATTAAGATTAAAAGGTTAAAAGCAAACTGATGTCCAGAGTCCTAAGTATCCCACCTTAATAAGAGCATTATACAAAATGCTCCCACATAACTGAATCTAAAGTAGAACATTATCCATGGGTCTCAGAAAGTCAAGGGCCTGCTGGCTGTGTGCTTCTGATGATGGCTGCTCCATCCCCCTCACCTGAACTTCTGGTACAGCTGGGTCCCCAAGAAGCTGAACTATTTTTTTGCATCTGTTAATATTTAATAAGCTAAAGGGATTGTTACCTAGCTGAAAGCTGATGCCATAAAGACAAAAGCATAGAAGAGACAACCTGTCAAGTCTAGTAGAATAGTATCATGAGGTTAGATGAAGTGTTTCTTACTTTATGACAGATTATCACAGAGATAAATGTAAGCTTGATTTGTGTGAACATGGCATGCTTTGTTGTTGTCATTTGTGTGGTGAAGAAAGCAAGGTGCTGTCTGTGATTTGCTTATTCAGACTTTCAGCTTGGGTTGGATAAGTGGTATGAGTCATAATCCAAGAGAGGACTGCTTTACTGAAAGGCAAGTTGAAGAGAAAGCAAGTAACAAGTTTAAACACATGTAAGCAAAGTTAACAGCCCTTGTGCAGCAGCAGTGTTGCTCTATTGGATATGTTAATCCCAGCATTCCTGGACCTGGAAAGGTCTTTAACTCATAATAAACAAATACAGATACTTTGGAATTCAGCAGTAAGTTCTAATGCTGTAGAAAAGACAAATTATGTTGGTCTGCTGTAGTAGTTTTTTCAATAACTCATCATCATAGAATAAATATGGGCTACAGCACTTAACTAGGCTGTGGGAAAGTTATATTACTGGCAGAAAAAATGAAAACAAATTACTAATTATAGTGAACAAGTGTGGTACATCTGAAGCTGCATATTATGTACCTCAAAATAGTGATAAACCTGTGATAGAACATCTAGTTCAAGTCTTTCCATGTCCCAAAGGAATCAATTAGAAAATATTAGAACCAAAATAACTCTTTGAATTCTTTGGAGTCACCATCATTAAACAGAAAGTGAGAGTGAATATTTAATTAACATATGCAATCAGGCTGGAAAATACAGGCTGTTAAAACTTTACTGCTGGTCAAGACTGTATTCACTGGAAAGTTATGTGTTTCTGCTTGGCAGTCCTTCAAATTCAGCCCCCCAAAAGACCTTTGGGAAGGTTTGGGAGAGTGAAGACATATCAGATGCAATTACAAAATAAATCAGAAGATTGAAAAGCAAGACTGAGGGCAGTGTAGGAGAAGGCTGCAAAGCAAAGCTGAAGGGAGAAAATACTGAAGAAAAAGTTTAAAAGCTTGAAATTTTTTCAGGCACCAAAGGAACGAGAGGTCACTGAAAAATTCAACAGGACTTCAAAAGGACAAAAGCAGCATACATTTCTCAGATTTGACGAGTTCTCAGGTTCAGTGCTCATGCTCACCTTGCTGGAGGTCAGACACCACCTTGATAGAAGCCTGACACAAGGAGGAGAGGAAATGCTGGATGAAATTTTGCTCACTTAAGATTGGCCAAAATGTAATGAGCCCGTGATGCCTCACAGTGTTCCAGGAAGATAACTCTGGTGAAGTGATGCTTTGTTAACTGTAAGCAGGCCAAGAATCAAATAATTAAATAAAAAATGTAAGATTTGTCTTTGACTGTGTTCTCACTCTGCATCTTAATCCAGTATTTCACGTGTTTTTACATTTGTGGGAAAAACTGATTGTGAGACTAAAGTCAAAGCCTGGGTGTAACAAACCTCTCAGTTATTTTATTTATCTTGCTCATCATCCCATGTGATGCCCTACAGCTCAGCCTGGTGTTCCTTCCTTCCACTGCTTTGGAACCTGTTGAATTCCAGTTTCATTCCTGTTTGAGTTTGGACACAGAGTGTAACTGAGTCACAGTGAACACTGGCAGTATGGACTTGAGGTAGCATTAGACCTCATCGTCTAGATTAAGCCCCAGGTAAAGTTAGTGTCAAATATTTGGATGCTGATTAGTGAAGGAGGAAAGATTTGGTATTGCTGCATGTGAAATACACAGTATTCATCCACAAAGCAGAATTTATCTAAAATTGCTTCACATTTGTTGCTTGTAATGGTTTGCTTGTTTATTGAGTTTGTTTTCTAGAGCTGGACCCTTTCCATTCCCAGCTTCTGAGCTGTGCTGAGCATCTTGCAGAGTCAGGGCATATAAGCTCTTTGTGGAAAACATCTCTTCTCAGCAATAGTTAATCCTCTGTTCTTGTAGGCCATGAATCTCTGTAACTTCATTTAGTCATCCAGTGGAGAGATTTGTTGCTCATCACCAGAGCAGCAAGTGGCTTCTCAGGTTTATCTAAGACATGGCACAGTATATTTTACACATTCCTTTAAAAATGTTATTAATGTTGGATTGAGTGTAGTGGTGGGACAATTTCAAATGTATATGCTGCCACTGATCTCCTTTGCTGCTATCTGGACCAGTCATTTTCATGTGTGAATACTTACCTTATGCTAATCCATGCCTTGTTAATATATTATGTATCAATTTACATAAACAAGGTTGTTGAATGCTGTAATTTAAATGCTAGGTGCAGCTTTTTTGCCTGTGACAGGAAGGTATGAAAAATAATAGTAATAAATATTTGCAATAAAGAAACAACAGAGAAATTGCTTTGGAATGGCTCTATAACAACCAGAACACAAGTCCTGGTGTTTTAGAGTGATTTAGAGTGCATCAGTTCTCTAAGAATCATGCATTTACTGGCAGAAAAGTTTGTGTATTTGTGAAAGTAAAATAAATTAAATTATCAGGAATACTTTTAATTATTTTTTTTCCTGCTGCTGCAAAATGAATCAAGTTGTAGCTTTGTAACATCAATCCCATGAAGTTGACTTGTGAGTCAGAGATGAGTGGCAAAGCCCCTTTTGACTTGGCTCTTATTTCAAATGGAGAATTCCAGCATAGGTCAGGCTTAGCCCTAGCACAAGCGCTTCTTTGGTATCAGCTCAGGGCAGGAAGAAGTGCCTCTGGGATCTGTTCATTATGCAGACTCCCAGCTAGCCAGGTAAAACTTCTATTTCAACTTCAACTTGAAGACTCCTTCTGGCCTTTTGGGCTAGGAGCTGACTTGTGCATAGATGTTGGGCAACACTAGGAAGATGCAGCCATGTGAGCTGACCTGTGTTCACTGTCTGGAACTGTGAGCAGTTGTGAGGGTGAGCCTGCAGCTGGATGTATACATGTATTTTTTTATATCCAGTTTCTCGAACAATGGCTATACATGTGTTTAGGTACATGTTAGGTATGTGACAAAGCATAATCTAAATTTCAGTTTGGAATCTGAGTCTTCAGATAAATGGCAGCAAGGAGAAAAATAGTCAGGAGGTTCAGCATTGTATAAAAAATGTACAATCAGGAGGCTCCCAGTAATGTGTATTTAGAGTGAATTTTAAAGATTTCTGCTCAAAAAAATAGAGAATATGCTCAATTTTTGTGTAGCACTTTCTCAAATTTCAGTAATTTATGAAATTATCATTGTGACTTTCCTCAGAATTTAGCCTAGTGGAACAGGGCTGATCCTGATGTAACAGGGATTTCTTTTCTTGCTACACCTATTTTTCCATCTCTTCCCAAGTCATTGGCAACAATTCCTAGTTATTGCAGGACAATGTTTTGTTTAGATTTCCAGGCCTATATTAGAAGGCTGGGAAAAGTCAGTGTAGTAGATGATTTATTTTAAGAGGTCAGGTGAGACTTAGGTTTAAATACCCACACCAGGGACAGATAACTTTATTTGTGTTTTTACTTCTGTATCTTGCAGAAGTGAAACCAGTGACACCACAAAGATCAGAAGCAGTGAATCTTCATTCCCTTTTTTTCTCTCTGATGTTCTTCAGTGCATTTGGAGAGTTCATTATTTTTCCATGTGAAAGGTCAGGGCGATATTACTCTTTCTCATTTAGACTCATTAAAGAGAAAATAGTATGCATTTTAGGTTTTGAAATGGTAACATAGTCTGAATGTCATAGGGGAGAATGGCTTCATGGATAATGCTGTTCTGTGTTTGTCACATTGGGGTTTGCAGCTTTAGTTTAAACTTGACATCTTCCTGTCTCTCTATGCCCCCATTCATACACAAACTTACTTGCAATTTGTGGCTGTGCTGGAGGGTGGGTTGCTGCATCCAGGGGCTTCTATAAATTGGGGAGGGTAAAGGTACATGCAGAGCAGCACTGGTAGGTGCTCCTCTGCCCTGGAGACCTGCAGAACCTTCTGCCCACCCCTGAGCCAACCTGAATCCTGTAAATTCCTTAGGGCTGCTTTATTCCAGGGCTTTTTCCACTGGATTAATGAAATCTTACTGATAATCTTCATGAGAGAGGATTGCAGAAGATTTGTTTCATGTAAATTGACTATTAATTTTTTTGCTGTTGCTTTGGCAAGAATGAAATCTAAACCAAGGAGTAAGTCTGCTGCAGATGCCAACTGGAGGGAATCTGAAAAAAAACCAAGAACTGACTGGAATTTACTGATTTGCATGTAACTTCTCAGAAATTATTAATTGACTTCATGCAAAAGCTGCCAGTCTGTAGTCTAGGTACTTAATGTGGGCTCCATGGTATGGCAGTGGTTTGTGTAGATTTTGTTTCACTGAGAGGCACACCAGTGACACCCTGCTCCTCTGCAAAAATTAAAAAATTCCATACTGTGCAGATTAGTAGCAGGATTTTACTGAGGAGGGATCTAGGGAATGTTAATCAATTACCCATTTTCTAGTATATAAGTAAAACACTGACTCCCCCACAAGAAATCCAAACAGGTCAGACAGCAGCTGGAAGCCCTGTGAATGTTGTGGTAGATATCTGGTTTGCTGAAGGAAGATAAATATCCTGTCTCGGTGCCCATGCAGTCTGTGCGTCAAAATGAGTATCATGTAACAAGTAACAGAACTGGTACACTACTTGCACTAATCTAAGTATAGCTCAACTTCTTGTACTCCTGGAAATACCTTCTGGATGCCAATAAGAGGAGGGGTAAACAGCAAAAACAATACATTTTCTGCATGTGTGAAAAGCACTTGATAGACAAGAGACAATTTTTGTTCCTCTTGTCCATATATATCTGTTTGGGGAGTGTGCATGAGGTGTGGGAATATTTGACTGACCTCTGTGTGTATGTGAAATTGGCACAGCTCCCTGAAGTGTGTGGTGAGCTGCTCCTGCCTGCAGCTGAGGGTTTGGCCCTGGTAGTACATCAGGGAGGCTGCTTCCCTGTCAGCACTTCTGTGCCGGAGAGATAAGCATGGTTTGCTCAACTCACAGAATTATATTCTATAGAAGGTTTGGACTGGAAGGGACTTTAAAGACCATCTTGTTCCTCCACCATGTCATGGGCTGGGACACCTTCCACTAGACAGGTTGCTTCAAGCCCCATCCAACCTGGTCTGGAACTTGCATTTTAAAGGTGATGTATTACAAAAAGTTGATGCTCAGTCTTGAAGATACCCTCAAATGAGTAAATGAAAAGTAGTGCAGACATTCTGATTGAATATATGCAGTTGAGTTTGCTTTAGCTGGTTTATTTCACACATTTGTGCATTGCCAGCAGTGCCAGTAGTGCCAAAATGTGTCTCGGAGATGTCTTCACTCTTCCATTGGTACATCTTGAAATGGAGTATTTTTAATTAGTTATTAACTCCAGAGGATATCTGGAATGGTGTATTGAACAGAATTTGAAAATATCTGCCACCAATAATGTGATGTAGGGAGCACTTCAGCAGTAAGATAAAAGTTGTTATATAATTGTAACTGTAGTAATTCATTCCACCAGCTAGCACAAGAGGAATAGAATACATCCCTTTTATTGGAAGCATTCTTCATCTGCTGTGACCTTAATGTGAATTCTCTCACAAAAATAAAGATGGAGTTACAGATGGAAATACTCACTGGTACTGCTGAGAGACTCATATTACAGAGACGCTGCATCTATTCCCCAAAAAAGGTGATTTTCTGCAAAATGCAGAAATCTCCAGATTTGTCAAGATTTTTGAGTGTCTTAACAGTATATTTTTCACATCATATCTTTGTAGCTTTATATAGTTCTCTCATGTAGGAACACAGCTAAATCTTGATAAAAACTGGTTTAAGAAACAAATTTTTCTTCCAAAACCTTTTTCCCCAAAAAGAATGCTGTTTTCGTTTAGTCAGATTTGGCTCCCATTAAGATTTCAGGATTTCATGTCTTCAAAAGATTTATTGTAAATGTCAGTGATTTTAACAGCTTGGGAGCTACGTGAAATGATTTTTTTTTTTTGTGTAACCCAGTGTAGAACAAACCTTGTTTTGTCCCATGGGTCTCATGGGAAGGAGGTTTCAGTTTGTAGATCACACTATTACGCTACCTTCTCAGTCATCCCCAGTCCCACTGTCCCACTTTATTTACATTACTTGTATATATATATATATATATATATATATAGTGGTGATCTTTATGCTACAATTTAGTCTTTGTTTTAATTTGGTGAATGACTTCAGCGTACTGACTGGCAGAAATGTCACAGACCTTATGGTTTCCATCGGGATGATGGAATTTCCCATTGTTGTTTGCATAGATACTGATAAACAACTGCCCTTGAGCTTGGTCTTGTATGGAATTGCTGTAGTTGTAGCAAGGTATCAGGTACAATCTGGTTTTGGTTGGATATTCAGGGCAGATATCACATCTGAACTTCAAAGCCTGTTTATGTCCACTCTGAAGCAAAGTCTGCTCCATCCTGCACAGATGTAGTGTAGCGCAATTCACAATAATGATGAAGCAAAATACTCCCAGGAGATCTGCTAGACTGATGTTAATGTACTGAGGTGCCCCTTTGTGTCAGAACCAAGCTCTGAATTTACTGCAGGCAGGCTTACAGGCACATCATCAGTACATCCCTGATGTACTTTTGGTCCTCTTTTAGCATCTCTTAGGCAGGATGCTGACTCAGATACCTACATAGCTACAATTGTGCATTTCACCATCACAGTCAGAGCTCAGGCAGCTTCTTATATCTAAAGGAAATAGTCTGAAAATATTCATCTCCTCAGATAAAGGATGTCCACCAGCACTTGTTACATCTCAAAGTGTTCTCTCCCAGATTGATATATTTGAATGATCGTCTTTTGAGGAAAGACAGTTCCTGCCTGCTGTGGCAAATACTCTAGTTTTTTAGTGCTTACAATGCCTCTGTTCCTCTGAGGTCTTGGTTTTCAGCTGTGAAGGAAATTGTCTGCTTTTTGAACTGGGGATTTGTAATTCTGTGCTCATCTGCCTAAGCACAGACATGAGCCCTCCTCTCATCACCATTCTTGTATATTTGAGTCATAAATATAAAAATGTGTGTAACTGCTTATCCCCATAATTTCTTTGGGACCTGTAAATACTGATTTTCAGCCAAGATAGAGCTTTTACTTCTTTCAAGTTTCAGAGAAAACTGAATATTTGCATTTGCCCTTTGCCTTCATATGCCATGCTGTTTCAAGTAAACAACAGTGCAGCATTAGGGGTGCAATTTTGTCTTCCCAAATTACTTCCTTCTTGGCTATCTCACCATATGGACAGCCTGATCTGTCACTCCCAGACTGAGCTCAGTTTTTGCATGGCTGAGATCCAACTGATGTCAAAAGGAATCCTGAAGCCAGCTACTTTCAAGGTAGTTTTTGATGTAAGGAGTTTGTAGGCAGGTGGGGTCTGTCTCTTCTTCCAAGTAACAAGAGGAATAGGCCTCAAGAGGAGGTGTAGGTTGGGTATTAAGAAAAATTCCTTCACCAAAAAGATGGTCAAACACTGGCAGAGGCTACCCAGGGTAGTGGGACAGTCGCCATTCCTGGAGATATTTAAAAGATGTGTAGATAGGATACTTGAGAAAATGGGTGACTGGTGGCCTTGTGTGAGAGAGTGGAAAGAGTGATGTCTCAAGACATTTTGGGATGCATGTGTGTGGGGCAGGAGCAGGTCAGGCCTTGCCCTGGTGAGGCAGTGCCCTGCCTGGTACATCCCACAGTGGCTGCCAATCTGTGGCACACTGGATGCAATGCCCCACACCCAATCCCTGGAGCCCCAGCACAGCTCCTGAGTGGCCAAGTGACCAGAAGCCCCAAGTGGGGGAAGGGCTAAGGGGCATTCATATGTCTTGACCCTACCTCCTCTTGGAATTTCTGTCAGAACACCACTGCAACCCAGGAACTGGTAGCTATATATGTATTTTTCTATACCTCTTCTGTCTTTCTCTCTTTCTCCTAATTCCCTCTTATTGGATTTTTTGAGTAATTTAGAATCAAAAGGGCTTAAAGTTTGCTAAGTTGAATGGGGCCAGTTCTTTGAGAACTGTTTTGTATTGATTGAATGTTGCACTAAACCTTTTGCCAAAGTTCCTCAATTTTCTGAAGTTGCCAGTAAAGTTCTTTTTGTTATTTTGATCTCTTGAGAATATCATCAGCACTTCTCCCGTGCATCTAACTCAATGTATATGAACAACCAAAAACCCTTTTAAAATCCTCATCAACCAAGTAGTCTGGGGCCTTACACCTTGGCAACATTTGACTTCTGCTAGTGACATTTTGCCTAGATTGAAGATTCTAGTTTTGATATCTTGGAGATATTGGCTGTAGCCTGTGTTCACTCTCCAGCCTTTGTTGAATGCACTAGTCCCAAGAATAGTGATTTTCCACATGTGCACTGTAGCCTATGTAATATTTTGCTCTGTAAATGCAAATAAAATATTAATAAAATAATAAAGATAAATATTTTAATTTTAAAAAGCTTAAGAATATCACACAGCTCTTCAGTACCTGGTGCAGATCAACGTAGTCTGAGGGACCCCCATCTGGAACTGGATGGCTGGGGAAGCAGGGGCAATGGGACCTCAGCTATGCCAGCCTAGGGAAAGGAGTGGGGGCTGAATGGAAAGCAGGGGATGTTGCACAAACCAGGATAGGCTCCTTCTGATGTGACAAAGGCCTCTGTGTGCCCCCAGTCTTGGGCAATAACCTGCAAACTGATGTGTTTCGTTTCAGGACTTGGGTATTTAAACAGTACCTTCCCCCAGCTATTTCTCACAAAAAGTTCAATTGATGTGTTTTGAGTTATAAAACAAGAAAAAGACAAATTATTTTGTGCAATGCCTTCTTCAACTAGAAATTGAGGGGAAGATCTTTGCAGGTGTACACTAAGGATGCAAATATACTTATGCATGGGAAGATGCATGTGAAGATGCTGGCAGCGGGTGAGTAGCAGGTAAGGCAGGGTTGTACCTCCAGGGACACCAGCATTTAGGGAGCTTGGATTTGCATCTGAGGGAATCTACTGCAAAGTTAGAGGAAAGTTGAGGAAACTTGTTGAGACAAGGTGATTTTTTCTGTGGTGAATTTCTTCTGAAAAAGACAGTATTTTTACACATGCTGCCCTCAGTCACCATGTGCAGGTAGCAAGTTAATTTGGGTTCTGAGGCCTGCCTCAGTGTATTTAACTCCTCCTGTACCTGAGCATTTGTTATTTCACCTTCTGAAGAAACATAACCTGATGTCTAGCTAATTTTTTGAAATATGACAGAACTGAAAAAATGCTGGGAATTTCTCTACCTCCTCCTAGCCATTCACTGTTTGTTGAGTTTTGTTTCAACAGTTTTTTGGTTCAATATGCTTGAAAAGGATGTGCACATACATACTTGCCATAAAAATAATTGTCTTACATGTGTTTCTGGTGTGTGAGAAAAGATATGAAGGAAAAGGATTGCGGTGAAATTTTCTGTTTCCTCCCCTTGAACTTAGTAATTTTCCTCTGACTTTTCTGCTTGAGAAGACTGTTGGAAATTGCTGCTTTCTACCTTTCTGTCAGACTCTTAATTAGCAGGAGCACACAGCCTGCGCAGCTGTGGCTTTGATGCCTTGCTCACTATTACTTCCTACTCAGAAGATTTCCATTCATTCCGAGTTGGTATCCAGCCCAAAGCCCTGACTTCCCCCCGAGACCCTCAGCATGTCTACAGGGCTCCAGTTTAGTATTCACTGGAAGAGCTGCTCTGATGCTCCCTCGCTAGACCTACAGGCTGCTGGTTGGAGCCATAAGGGAACGGGAGGAAGAATTAGCCTGTGTGTTTATGTGGCTGTGCTCCAGTAAATATTTTGATGCATCTGCTGCCAGCTCTGGTCTGAGGGAATATACCTAGCATTTAAATTTTGATGGGGAGCTGTTTTGAATAATAACAGTGCAGCCGGCTGTGAGTCAGTGCATGTGTGTTGACTTAAAAAAAACCCTCAAAGCTTAACGCTTGCTGAATGCCGAGCTGCAGTGCTTTGCTTTTTTCCCTCCTCCTCCTTCCTTCTTTTCTTTCTTGTCTGGACTTCCTCTGTTTTGTTTTGTTCTTGGGGGCATTTCACATAGATTTTGTTCGCCGTCAGTGGAGGGGTGGGGTAAGAGGAATAGAAAAAAAAATCAGCCAAAATAAATCCTCCCGAAAAACTCACGAGTAGCTTTTGCAATGGGTGCTGTCATGGGTACGTTCTCTTCTCTACAAACGAAACAAAGAAGACCATCAAAAGGTAAGACCTCCTGTTATGCTTTTCCCATCCCTTTGGTTTATTTGCTGTGGGAGACATTTGCCTGGGAAGGGAGGAGAAAATTAACATGTGCCACTTGCAAGTAACCTGGCAATGTTTTTGTGAGGGGTAATTTGCAGAGGAGAGTGGGATTGCTAGGTGGTGGAGAAAACATGTGGGCATGAGGAAATTGCTGTAGAGGGGCTTGGAGGTTGAAAAGAATCTGAAATACTGTAATCCTTCATGCAGGCATGTATGAAGAGAAGCTCAGTGGCTTCATATGCAGAGCACTTGCAGAAGAGACGTGTTTATTTCCAAATCCCATGCTGCATAAACCCTTTGAAGAGGGAATAAAATATAAATATACAGCAAATTCTTCTCAATACCTTTGGGTTTCTGTCTCAGGGAGTATTGTTAGAATCAGTGTTGCATATTCAGTAGTTCAACACCAAACATGCAGTACTAATGATGTGTTTTATAAAGATTAGCAAGAGGGGAAAGAATTAGGATTTTTTTTAAAGAAGGAGAGAAGCAGAAGCTCATGAAAAATGAGAAAGTAGGCAGCAGTTCCAGGGGTTTTAATCCTTAAATCCATAAATGTTGCCTCTAAATGCTGATTTTTCAGGGGGTCTGGTTTGTGTAGTATTTGCTTGAGCGTCACTCAATTTTCTTCAGGGTTAATTCAAAAATTCCAGGGTGTTGCTGAGCAGAAAGTTGAAAACACTGTCAGAGGTTGTCAGAATGAATATTGTTTAGAAGACAAAAGGAAAAGCTCTATAACTTTGGCAATATTTGTGCTATTTGGAAATATTCCCTGCCTGAACCTCTGCATTTTACAGTCTCTTGGTGTTTCTAGGGATGTCTCTATTTCCACTGGATCAGTAGCTCAGTTCATATATATGCTTTTGAACTGCAAGTTGGTATAGATTTTCTTGCAATTTAAGTTGAAAACTGTCTTAGGAAATATCAAACACCAATTAATCATGCAAAAGAGAAGTGGGCAAGGGATGGGAGGAGATTTGTTTGTGGCAAGTTCGTGAGCAGGAGTAAAAGTCTGTGTTCCTGATACCTGTAGGGTAACGTTTTATGTTAGAGTGTGTGTACAAGGTTTACAGTTCACCTTTCTGTGTTATTGTAATGCCCCTATGATCGTGTGGTTGTTTGGGACATGTATGATATTACTTAAAATGTAAGAATATCTGTGTAACTGCCTAAGCACTGAGCTACACCTGAAGCTGAGAGACTTATGTTTAGGCACTGCAGTACACAAGAACTGAACAGGATGTGCTGAGCATGGTGGCTGCTGTGACACCAAGGGGTGTCCTGTCCACCTGCCAGAAACCTGGGGTCTAATTTCCACTAAATGTAGGTAATTTGTGGCTGAACATATCCATTCTCTGTGACTGTTGTCTTGTGGTTGGGTCCACACTCCAGTGGATGCAAGCCTTTGCTTTTTGTTGGCGGTCACCTGCAGTAAAAATCCAGGGTATGGTCACACATTTTAACTTTCACAATGGAATTCGATCTTGCTGATGCTTGCTGGCAGTGGTTGTTCAGCTGTATTTATCAAAACCTGTGTTCCCAGAGTTATGTCCTCTTGGCTCTGATGTGTTATCTGTGTGGTTTGCTGGTGTGTTTTACACTGACAGTTAGCACTTCACCTTGTGAGCAGTGAAACGCTAATGTGTGCTGGGCTTGAATACAATCTGAAATTGTTCTTTGTCTGTGAGTTAAATAGATAGCCACCACTACATGATGGACTGACTCCTTCGTGCTGTCCACACATTCCCTTGGCATCTCCTCCAGCCCTCAACCATCCTGGTGGCCTCTACCAGACCATGCTCTACCATATTCTAGTCTGTCTTGGTCTGGGGAGTCCCAAATTGGCCCCAGAACTCTGGCTGTGCTTGCTCAAGTGTTGAGCAGAGAGAAAGGATCATTTGTCCCAGTGTTGGTGCAGCTTGATGTGGGGCTTCTCTGCCAGAGGGCAGCTGGCTAGTGGTGCCTGGGTGCCACTGCTCCATTGGTTATTGCTAAGTTTATCTTAGATTGAGTATTTATTTTATTTTTATTTTTACTATATTTTTTGGTTTATTTTATTTTATTACTAGGTTTTCACATTATTATATATTAATTATTGTATTTATCTATGTGTTTATCTTAATATTTCAGGACTTTATGTAGTAGTTAAATACAGCTAGTAAAACAAGGGCCTGGAGAAATAGTTGTAACAACAGTTTTAACAGTTGTAATCCACACCTCTACAAATGCTCTCTCATGGTGGTAAGTATGTGCTCCTCCAAGTAGAGCGGCTCGCACCAGTGTCTGAAGCTCTGATTCTCTGGTGTAATAAAGTAAAAAACCAAAAAAAGCAGTGTTTCAAGAATAGGTAAAATAAACAGGTCATGTCTAAAGTGAGGAGGTTCCAGAGATCAGTTAATACCAGGAAGGCCATGGTGGGTCAGAGAAGAGTGGGTGCAAGTGGCCCATGCTTAACCCCTCCAGCTTCAGCACATGACACAGCTCTGCCTGTGCCGCTCACCCTCATGTCCTCCTTGGCTGGGTCTGGGGTGTTGGCAGTGGCATTGGGGGCTGGTTTGGTTATTCCATCTGTGAGTAGCAAGGCTGGAGAGGATGTATTAGCACTGTTCAAGAATACAAGCTCAAATTGCTTGTTCTAATGAAAATGGGGGGCCTGAATCAATAAAGGCTGGAGTGACACAGAAATTGTCAAGTGGAGAGCAGTGGCCCATCAAGCATGAGCCCTTGTCTCTGGGAGAGGACAGCATTGTGCATTTGTACAAGAGGACATCATTCACTTGGCTCAAACGTGAAAACTTAATCCAATATAATTAGGCATTTTGTGTTGGTAGGCTGGGAGCCACATGTCCTGTTCTGCAGGATAAAGATTTCTGCCTCTTAGACTTCCAGTCCTATCACAAAGCTGCAGAAGCTTTCCCTGTTCACTGAAGTGTCCCAGACAGTCCATGAGATTTGTGCTGTTCGCTTTGGGAGTGGCTCGGGGCAGTTCTATCTATTATTTGTACATTTCATTAGGAACTTTTTCTTGTTGGGATTCTTGTCTGCCTTTTCCAGCATTCTGAGTTAACCTACTAAAAGATAATACTTCTTTTCACCATGTTCACTTCACTTATATGTCAGACAGCATTCCTGGGATGTTGGTGGAGCCTAGCTGAGGTCCTGGAGACAAGCTGACAGTAAGCCAGCAGCAAAGGTGGCTGGTGGTCTGCTGGGTTGTGCCTGGCAGAGCTTCTCCAGCAGGCTGAGGGACATGATGCTCCTTCTCTGTGCTGCACTGATGGCTGCACTCTGTGCAACACAGTGCTGTGTCTGGTGCTGGGCTCCCCAGGATGGAAGAGACGAGGACCTACTAAGCTGAGTCTACTGAGGGACTATGGTGAATATGAAGCAATTGGAGCATTTGAAATACAGGGAGAAGTTAAGAGAGCTAGGATTGTCCAGCCTGCAGCAGAGGAGGCTCAGGGAAGTCTCAGTCAAGGTGTATGAATATCTGAGTGGGGTGAGTGGGGGTAGAGGAGATGGAGGCAGGCTCTTCTCCTTGGTGCCCAGGGACTGGTCAAGGGGGAATGGGCACAAACTGAAATAAAAGAAATTCCACTTGAGCATAAGGAAAAAAAAAATATTACTGTGAGGGTGACTGAACACTGAAAGAGACGCCACAGAGGGTCTGTGGAGTGTCCAAGCTTGGAGGTACTCAAAGCTCAAGTGAATGAAGTCCCAGGCCATAGCTAACCTTGAAGAGGGAACTTGAGGTCCCATCCATCCTTATGTACCCTCTGGTTCTGGGTACTACTGGGTATTACTGTCACTTTTAAAACTCTAAAGATGCAGGGACTTGAGGTATTGGGATCAGGAAGTAACATTCAAAGCTCATTATGAACCAAATGCCAACAAAGCTGACTGTTTGGTCCTCTCTAGTATATTAGTAGTTAGTGCTTATATAGATGGTTGAGATGGACTTGAGACTATCATGCTGCTTGTATATTCTCCTGCAAACATAAGCAATAAATCAATAAATGAGGGGAAAAAAACCCCATCAAAACCACAACACTAAAAAGCAGAGGGCCAGCACAGTAGATAATGCACACTACTACTGCATCTCTGATTTCAACCAGATGCAGAAATAGAAATTTCTTATGTTTTTACAGCCTGCATTCAATCTTGATCAAATTTGTGACTAGAATCAGCCATTTCCATATTTGCCATGGAAACGTGTGGATTAGCAGATTGTTGAAGCAGGGGGAATTTCTAGTTTTGACTGCTTTCTCTACCCCTGAGTTCTTTTGTTTGTTCTCTAAATATGCACTCACCCCTACCTCCCCTAGTGAAATATAACTTGAATATTTCTCTATACCTGAATTTTGTTTGGATTAGAGCTACAGGCTATGACCTTGACAGCAGCAGCAAGCTACACCATTTTCAGTTGGTAATCTGAC
This sequence comes from Cyanistes caeruleus, assembly GCF_971803275.1. Taxonomy (NCBI): domain Eukaryota; kingdom Metazoa; phylum Chordata; class Aves; order Passeriformes; family Paridae; genus Cyanistes; species Cyanistes caeruleus. The sequence continues at coordinate 18,250,671 of NC_141715.1, read as the reverse complement.
TCTCTTAAATGTGAGTAACCATGTTTTGATCAAAGACCACCCAAACCTAACCTAACAAGAGGAATCTGGCACAGTTGTTTAATTTTGCTTGAACTGACATCAGAAATTCACTTTGCTTAAAATGTCAATTGTGTGATTTTTATTGTGAGTAATTTCTAGGCTTTATATTGAAATGGCTTATTGTCCAAAATTATCAGATTTTGTGCCTGAACAGCTGTATTTTCAAGTGGTTTACTAACCAGGAAGCCAACTCTGCTAGACTTCACAGTCAGATTGAACATCAGATTGCCCTGAGTGCCTAATGTTCCTGGGTCATGACTGTGCCCTTTCAGTTCCCTGTGCTAGAACAACCTGCTTCTCTGCTCAAAAGGTGAAAAAGTGATTCAGTAGTGTTTCAAGGAAAGGGCCTTTTTCAGTCTTAGTACAGCCATGGAATGGAGATGATAGATTTGAGCAGGGAAGCTGCCTCATTATTCAGTTTGCCCAGTACATACTGTTGCAAAAGAAAAAGCTTTGAAAGCTCCCCTTCTCTTGTTTCTTTCTGCTCCTCAAAAAAACTTGACAGCTTGCCACTGTCATGAATGAATGCATACGTTCTAAAGATTCAGACTGTGCTCTGGGTATTTTCTGAATGGCGATTAGTGCTCACCTATTTTCCTTCTAGAACAATTATTTTTCCCCCTGGTTGGAGACCTGAGCAGGTGCTAGAGAGAATGGAAGAAATGGCTGACTTGGTTTCTCCTGGCTGTGCCCAAGAGGGAGCATTTGGCACTGACACTTGTCTTTCTCTCCCTAGTCTTGTCTGATTGTTGTCCAATACAGCATGGCAGGTCAAGTCCACAGTTGTCTGCCTGCACTGAAAACTGAGGATATGACAAGCAGGTTTTTCAAGGGAATTGCTTTTGTAGAGAGTGTACAGAACAATACTCGGCAACAAAACTGTTTGGTGTAAGCACTCAAATCAGAAATTGTAGCGACCAATGAGTGCATGTCAGAACATGCCTGTATGCATGAAGCATTTTGGTTTCTCTGAAGTGCAGAGAGGTGTGTGGGAGGCTGCTCGCTGTCACAGCAGCCAAACATCCCAGCCACCTGGCTGACGTACCTGTGAGTGGCGCAGAGGTGAGGGAGCTGTTTGTCCCCGGCTTCCCTGTGTCCTACCAACCTCTGGTTCATCTCAGTGTGTTGTTAGAGGTGACCAGGACATACCAACTCATGACTGCTTCCATTCCCCACTTCTCCACCTTTCAGCCAAAATTTCTTTCGCTCCTAAGAAACTGCTAGCTCTAAATTTCTTCCTTTGCCTTCAAGTGACTCCTGGCAGTGAGGCAGTGATCTCAAAAAGCTGGTCTTAAGAGTTGATAGCAATGATAAAATAAAAATAAGCTATGTGAGTCCCCGATTGCTTCCCACAGGCATACAGCTCCTGCCTGAAATGCTGCAGTCAGACACATCTTGGAGGTTTGGAATAAAACAAAATGGATGGAGGAAAGTACACTATCAAGTGTTGTGACATTAGCATACATGTGTGCGGATTTCCTGCCCATGGGTACAAGTACTGTGTGCTTCCGTGCATGCAGCATGTCCAGGCAGAGCCATGAAATCCCACCACAAAGAAAAGAGGGCATCAGAGATCAGCTCTGCTGGCCAGTGCTTTGAAATTTCTTTTTTTCCCACAATAATTCAAAAGAGTAAATCAGAAAATACTTTCTAACTTTTAACTTTCAGTCTTGGTAATATTCCTTATAACATATAACATTAAATAACAGCTTTTATCATCACTACCTCTTCCTGTGTGCATTACTGGATAGCTGATGTTTGGAATGGGTGCTAGGAAACAGTTGGATTTTTTGCAACTGAAAATATTTAAAGCTGTAGATGTGAAGAGTTTCAAACAATACACTGCAGAAGTTTTAAACAATTCCTAGCTTTACAGCTGTTAATGTCACCAAATATATAAATGAGATTCAGTAAGGGTTGTAAAATTTTCTGAAGAAAAAATTGAAGTAAAAAGCAGGGTCAGGTAAACCAAAGCAAGTTATGAAGTCATTCTGATTTTAGTGAAATGCAAGAGGAAAATAAAAATTATTGATTTCTCCAGTTACAAACGCCTGGTCAAATAGTTTATTTTCATATTTATTTAAGCTTTGTTAAAAAGACTGAAGATTTACAAACTTTTCAAACATGGATTTTTTTTTTTAGCTAAAATGTTTCATTATTCAAAATTGTTATTAATTGTAATTATTCCCAGAATCTTTCCAAATTAAATGAATTTGTGGCTTATAATTTGTTGTAGTTTTAGACGTGAAGGCGTGTGACTGTGACTTCCTTGCAGTGGGTGACAGACTTGAGTGATAAGTGTTGTGTCTCTTTAATCAAAAACATTACCCAGAGAATGTCACGGCACAGAGATGCATAAAGTTTGAGTACCTGCTCAGGGTCTCTGTGTCCTGGCTATATATAAGGTAAGAGCCTTCTGCATTTCACTGAGAGGCATTTTCCAGCAGGCGCAGAGTGCTCTGGGTACCTCATGCCATCTCTGCAGGAAGGGACCCAATGGCCTTGGGTATCAACTAGGAAATCCAGGTAACAGCTGTATGGTAGCACAGCAGCATTTTTAACCAAAATATATTTAGGATTCCAAGCAAGGTATTTTTTTTTTTCCTTTGATTTTTTTGAGATGGCAGAGGGAAGGGAATAACTATTTTTATAAGATGGTTTGCAAATGAAAAATTATTAAAAGTGCAAACTGCATCCATGTTTTCAAAAGAGGCAAGTCAAAACTGAAGGCAGCTGTGTCCAGATGTCTCCAGTTTGTGTTTGTGGCTGTCACTGTCAGGTGATGTCTGTTGGGACTGAAAAGCATATAGACAGTGGCCAGTTCATCTCTACCTTACTTCTGCCAGCACTGCTCAGTGCAGAGAGGCAATAAAGACTTTGAACAAAGCACAGTACAATTGATAGAGGTTCATGGGCAGGATGTGAGTCTGGAGGAGGCAAGGGAGGACTGCATGCTAGCAGGCAGGAGTGGGGCAGCAGAGTTGCCTGGGGGGCTGATCTGGCACTTGCAGGCAGGCCAAGAGTGAGCAGGCAGGAAGGGAGCTGGCCTGGCTTTGGTACCAGGATGTTTTAAGGAAGACGTGAAGAGAGTAACAGAGCCATCTTTTCCTGGCATAGCTGTGCTACATCTGTTTGGCTTTCCTCAATCCAAACATTACTTTCTTGACATATTCAACAACCACAGCTCTTCACACACAGCAGTGTTTGCTTTTCTCTTGCTCCACAAAAACACTTCTCTCCCAAACTTGTTCTGTGGGTGGCTGGTTGGGAAGTGCCCAACATTTCTGTAGATGGCCACAGCTACAGCCTGTAAAAGCCACTAGGCACAGGACATTTTATATTGTGACTGAGAACAGCTAATGGAGATCAAGGCTGTGAGGATACATATTGTGCTGCTGGAGGCAGGTTTCTAGGAAAACCATGAGACCACAGCATTATTTTACTGGGGGCTCCTTAGTGGAACTAAGTCAGAGAGCGTCACTGGGAGCAGGGAGCAGAATTACAGCCTGCCAGAGATCAGTGCTGAATATCAGGGGCTTTTAGCGCTCTGACAAAATAAATGTTTCTGCCTGTCAAATTTATATGCAGGAAAATATGGATGAAACAAGCCACGTTCACAAGATTTACCTTGTTAGAGCATGGTTTCAGAAGCACAGCTCAAATGTTTTGACAACTGTTCTAACTTTGCTGCCTGCAGCTCAGGGCCAAGCTTCCAGGTATGTTTTCCCAGGCTGCTGTTGCTCTATTCTAGTGAGTGATCCTGTACCATAGATTTTTTGATAATCAGCTGAAACCTTAGGCAAGTCCCCTGATTAAGCAGGTCAAACTGAATGAACTGAAGGTTACTCCCTGTGGGGTACACACAGCCATGTAAAAGATGCTGCTGTTAGCTCTCCACCTGCAAAGTGCTGGGAGCCAGCAAACATCTGTGGGAAAGGACAATTTCCCTTAGGGAAACTGTTTTATACCATGCAGGTAAGCCTTGTGGTGCAGCAAGGAGCGTTAGCACCCCTTTGCATTCCTAATCCACACAGTTCAAAGCACTTGTTGACCATTTTGACCATGTTGCCATTTGAACTGGGAGCAGTGCATGAAAATTAAAGCTGGGAAGCAGTAAGAAAACTTTGTCAGTGCAGAGAGGATTGTTGCCTGCTAATCCTAATAAGCCAGTGTAATTGAATTGGCACACACGTTTACATGCTTCGCTGGGAGTGTCAAATGTGATCCCAAACTGTGATACTGGCACCCCAGGAACTGAAGGCATGTGCTTGTGTGGAGCTGAATCCCTGTAACATGGCATTTATTTTAACCAATATTTTAACATGGGAGCTGACAGAAGGTCTCATTTGCAGTCTTGTGCATACAGAATTAGCCAGTCTGCAGACAACTGCAGAGACAGCTACATTAGGGCATGAGGAAAATTCTGCCTGGGTGGTCATTTGAATGTACTTAACAATGGGTAAAGGCAAGCATGTCCAGTTCTGCAAAGTAAACTTGATCCCACAAGGTCCTGTCCTGTTTGTGTAGGCAGCAGCTGGACCTGCATGCAGAGCAGTTTTCGTACTGGGACTGAAAGTCAACCAGAGACCAATCTTACAGGAATATACCTTTAATTTCCAGGGCTTTAAGGCATCAAAAGGGGCTATTTACACTAGCAATTTGGCATCCTTCTACTTAGCAGGAGTTAAGGATATTACAGCTGAGCCCCCTTGTTTCTAATCACCTCTTGGATTGAGCACTGGGTTGCCCTGGCTCACTGCAGCCCTCCAGGAAAGTATGATGAAGTAAAAAGAGGAGAATTTTCTAATCAGGCATTTTCTGGACAATGCCATCAACTATAGTATTTTACATGACTACCCTTGCATTTTCATCTTTTGTAGATGATGCTATCTTTTCTCTTTCCTCTGTCCTTATTATTGATGGAGGTGAAGTACTTGCAGTTCAGAAGTTCATGTGGCACAGGAGAGGAGCATGCTGTGCACACTTTCCTCAGGTGCTGCTTGCTGAGGCTGCTCAGCAATGCAAGGGGGGACCACTGTGTCACTCTGAGTGTCACCCACAGCCCAGTTATGTCCAGGTGAATGCTGTGCAGGGTAAACGGGGGCTGTATTTGTTTGAGCAAATTCATTCTCATGTTGTGCATACTACTGGTTTGTAAAGCCTACAAAGCCCATCAGTTATTAGACTAAAAGTCTGGTTCAAACCTGAAACTTTTCTTTACCCCATGGAATTTGTAAGATGTTTTGGAAGCTGTGGAAATGCTTAGACTTGGAATGAATTTCCTTATGGCTCTTTTCCATTGTTTGTATTTAGAAAAACTGTCTCTTTATGAGTTGTTGCCTGGAAACTGTTGATGTGGGGAATGACCTGGTAAAAGTTCTTAAACTTTGTCTGGATCAAAACCAGGCTGCTGGTTGTTGGAAGCTGCTGGAGTGTGCCAGAGCTGAAGCCAAGCTCATGGTCTTCAGGGCCCTGAAGCTCAGGTGCAGCTTTGCTGCTCCCCTTTGGAAGCATATGGCCTTCCAGAGGGACAGGTTCCCGTTTGGAGACCAGTGCCCTAAAATGTCGGTATAGTTCAGGATCAGGCCCTGTGTTTTCAGTTAATACGCCTGAATTCTGTGTGGAAACAACAATTTAAAATAGTGAAACAAATATAAATAAATGCAAGGGACATGCACATCTGGTAGTGTTTTCCACCTGCAAAAAAGTTTCAAAACCTACTGAATTCCCGAATAGACAGAAGGAATTGGGTGCACCTTTGATCCTCTGAAGAGAGGCTTCCTTGCAGATGCCCACACAAATCATACCCATTTACTTAATGTTTCTGTCCTGTTAGCCATGAATCTAGAGAAATCTGTTTAAAGAGCCTCATTTCCTTGTAAATTAAACTGGTCAGACAGGATGAGGTGGGAAGGATGCTGCAGGAGATCTGACTTCATCTGTGCTTTTCCTGTGACCTGGTGCAAGTGCCCCATCTGCATCTTCACAGCACCTGCTACTCTGTATCTGCCAGTGTGCAGGTCAGGGACATGATGCTGCCAAACTGCATTGGTGCCCTTGGGCATCCTCATCAGCTTGCTGTCCCTTTTTTGTGTGATAGCTGTTAGAGATGTAGAGTTTTGCCTAAGTTAATTGCTTGTCTCTGGCCTGCTTGTTGTGATTCAGTTTTGTTGTATTTTGTAAGCATTACGAGTTAGCTCCCAATCATGTGAGATTTAGGAGAGTGGGAGGGCATAGCTAAGGCATCCTTATTTATGTTGTGAGTACTGCTTTGCAGGGTCAGACAGCACAGAGACCACAGGGTGTTTTGAAATCAGTAATGGTTGTAGGGCTCCAATGAGAACATTTGTTCATCCACAAATGGGAGTGTTTGAGTGTGTCCTTTGCCTGGTGCCAGAGTGGGAGCAAAAGCTGGAACCCTGCATAGATAGGCTGGGATGTGTGCATGGAAATGAGCATCACCTTCCTGAGTTGTCTGTGTGGTGTTTACCATAAGATCTTGTACAGAGTGAAGAGATGTCAGCAGTAACTGCTCAAATCTTTGTGTTTTAAATCCTGTGTGTGCTTTGAAATGTTTTATTCTGAATGTTTTATTCTGATTCAGGGCAAGGTGCCCTTCCTTCATCAGGCTGAGGTTACATCAAATGAAATTACATTTCTTAAGGGCAAAGTAATGTAAATTTTCTATTTTGCTGCTGTTTCCCTGATTTTGAGTCTGATTTTGAGTAAATAACATTCTGTGTTTTAATCCATTCTCTGCTGTGAAGGGTGGTGTGAAGGTACCTGCAGTGGGGAGAGAGCAACTCAGAGAGATGTTTATTTCTACGCTGGAAAAGACAGCAGAATATGACTTAAATGTTGACAAAGATAAGCCTGGTTCCCAGAGAACAAAATATTTGTTAACTGCATGTTTCTTGTACTAGTAAGAGAGTGTTCAACTGATTCATATTTCATGGTCCGCATAAATGTGGAGACACTGCCAAAATGATCTCTGTCCTACTTCTATTTTCATTGTAGACATTCCAGAAAATGGAGCTAAGTGTTTTTCCTACTTTTTGATTCCTTGTTTCATGCATATGCATTTCTGGGACACATAGCTCTGGAGCATGCAGCTGAGTGCACATGCCTGGAGTCTCTGCAGGCTTGTGTAGCTTTGAAGCAGAGAATCTAAACCATCAGTAAGATGGTTTTGCAGAATTAAAGAGAATTTAGAGGAACAGGAGTACAGATTTTAAATTCCTGAAAACAAATACAGTCTCAAAACCAGAGATAAGTTTTCACCTGCCTTCTGTTTCCATCTTGGAGATGTTTTTTGGACTGTGAAAGGAAAGAAGATATATACAGAATGAAACTGCTCACAAATATGAGGAAAATCACTTTTGTTCCTTGTTCCTGTTGATGTTCACTGTAATGATCACATTACAGAAGGGATTTATCAGTTTACATTCTTGACTGCTAAACCAGCCAACACATGGCAGTGAAAAGAAACACTGTACATAAGTCAGACAGCTTTATTTTTGCAGCAGTCTGATTAGGCACCCTCATAAAATAGACACGTGGATTTGTAAATCCAGCTCCCAAAATCTCCTTGCTCTGCAGCTGGAACCTATCTAGGATTCTCAATTCAAACATCTCAATCTGCCACGTCTTATTTTCCCTGAGCCTCAGTTTTTAAACTTCAGCAGCTATTAGAAAAACATTACCCTGCATCCTATTGCATCCTCTGAGTCCAGGAGGAAAGTTTGAAGCCATGAACTAATTGCATGGGAATTTAACAAACCTTGTCGAGCTTAATTCAGCCTGGAAAGCTTGGAGCTGGCTTTGCTGCCAACGCTGCTCTCTCCAGGGAGTCTCTTCCCACTTATTCTGGACTGGCACACTTCGGTGATGCAGGAGGGCAGAGAGCAGATGAACACGTCGGGTAATTCTCTCTCCCTTGGTGCCAGTAACCTACTTAAAGGAGCGGCAGCAGATCGCCACCGCCGCCTCTGCGGCAGCCGGCGTGCAGAATCTCTTGTGTCCCAGGAGGGTGAGGGGACCCCACTCACCTGATTTTTCCGAGCTGTTGAAACAATAGATGTTGGAAGCAAGGGAGAGGCTTATAAAACAACGGGTGGTGTGTGCCTTGGGCCCTGAGTAGAAATGTCTTTTTCTTAAGAGCTTCCTCTCGAGCAGCCTCCACAGGCTCCTTTAAAGCCAAATAGGACATGTCTTTCTGTGCAAGGGTGGCAGGCAGAAGTAGGACAGAGTTTTATCCTTTTGAAGTATTAATACAGATCAGAAAAATGTGCCAAAAGATACAGAAACTCAGAAACTTTAAAAAATATGATGAGACCTTGGAGATAATTTCTTTTTTATTACAGCTAACATTGTATTTAGTATAAAATGCAAAGTATGTTTTGATATATCTTTTCCCTGGTGGTAAAGAGGGAAAAAAGGAGAATCCAGATTTACTCTTGACTGAAACCTTTTGAGCCCTAAATGTCTTTTTTTCCATTAAAGGTAGTTTTCAGAAAGACACATTTAATTTTTGAATCCCAAAGAAAAAATAAAGTGTGGCCAGCAAAAAATGGTACTATCTTCTGAAAGAGTTTTAACAAGTATATGGGATAATAAGTCACCCAACATCAGCCTTAGCACCGGTGCAGGGTTGAAGAGGAATACAGCATCACTCAGGTCTATCCAGTTTCTCATGCATGAAATAGAAATCTTCACATCATTTATGTTAAAAGAGCTTCTGCATGTGCAGTATCTATATGATTTACACAGTTATTTAAATATCTGTAGATATAAGCTCTCTGAGAAATTTTGTCTGTTGTGACTCACATCTTATGTTGTAAATCTATCTGTAAATGTCATCTTTTACTGAGGGATTTTCAACACTTAAAATATTTTTTGGTAATTATTTGTAAATATTATCTCTATTGTCATCAGCAACAGTTTAGATTGTTTTGTCATATGTTATAGATACATATTATATTGTTGGCTTTTCACAGATATTAAAATGAATGTCTGTGTATAAGAATGGAAAATTTTGTTGTATTAATATAGTTTTCTTTATTTCTGTTATTGATGAAACTTAGAAATAATAATATAATAGATATATGTTGGGCTATGGCATAGTATTAAAATAAAAACTGCTTTTGTTTTGTATAACCCAAAGACTGAGAAAAAAAAAATAGCTGGAGAACCCCTGCATTCATAAAATATCTTATCCAGATGAAGACAGCAGTGACTCTGGGGGGAGGAATTTATTGCATTTCTGGTATCAGGGAATGTAAATCTCAATGGCACCAAGAAGATTGATCTATTGGGAAGGGGGCAAGAGAAAACTAAACAGAAGAACACCAAAGATCCTAAGAAGAATGTATGAATATGTATGAGAATTTATGGATATGTAGTAGGGTTCTGTTTTTAAGGGACAATCCTTTGTCAGTAAGGTGTGCTCTCTTGGCTGAATGCAGAGACACCTGGCCATATCTGTATACTTTATTTTTTATCTCCTAATTGACTTTTTTATTAAACTTTTAAATCCTATAAAAATTATGTGAACCTCGTTTTTCACATCATAGAAAAGTGGGAGGGAACCACTCTTTCGGCAAATGAGAAGCAAATAATTCAAAGTGTTGGATTGGAGTAAATAAATCCAACAGTAGTAGATACTCAGAGTGAAGTTCAGTGGTGGAGCTGCTGAATGCAGCTGTGCTGCATGAATGTGTGAAGTGCAGGTTGGTGTTCCTGGGAGAAACCTTCCAACTGCACCTCCTGCATTCACCTGGTTCCGTGGAAGCTGGAGGAGTTTGGTGCTGCAGCTTTTCCAAAATGTCTGGCAAATACTTCTGGAGGGTGAATGTTTAGTAGATTCCCTGCATGAGCCTGTAGAAGATTAGCCATTGACTGGGCAAATTGTGTTATAAAGAAGCCGTTAAATCACTAAACAAAAAATCTTTTGAATTTGCCCATTGTCTAACCATCTTTTGCAAGAGGACGCTGGCAGAGCTGCTGCCCTGCCTTTTTGAACTCATGCACATCTCCTTGTACAGCTCTCAGTCCTGCTCTGTTCTCCCTCGCCCTCTACATGGCTGAGGCTCCTGTGTTGCCTGCTGTGCTCCTTATCCCATTGTTGCAGGCTTGGGCACAGCTGGGCTGCAGTTTGCTTTATGGGCAAACATGCTGAAGGCCATTGGGTTTCCCACTGCTTTTGGCCCTGTATGGAGGTATTGTACTTACAGCTGTTCTGTTGTGTTCATGTGTGGTTTGTGTCAAATGCAATCATTGCCAATGATTAACTAATAGTTTTGGTATACACTGTAGACTGTGTCCTAGATTATAGCTCAGTTCTCCTATATACAAGTCCATAGCAGTGCTGTGAGCAGCGTGCTGTAGAAAGTATCCCAAAGAAGAGGATGTATGGACACACATCTTATTTTGTCCCTTGCCCAACTACCAATGCATACACAGTTTCATACTGAGCAAAGGCAACAGCATTGCCAGAGGCTGTAACTGCCATCCCTGCTCTTAATGGGCTTGAGCTGGGGTGAGCTGAGTGCCCTGGTACTACTGTGAATTTGGTGAAATCATTGCACATACAGTTCTGAAAACCATTCATTTGCTGGTTAAAACTGCACTGCTTATTTTACAGAGAAGGATTATTGAATTAAGGTCATAAATTTGTAAAATGAACAGCAAGGTTTTTTTTTGTTTCAAAAACCTTTATTGACTTCATCCAAGGATGTTGTCTATCTGTAATATAGCCTTTGTTTTGAAAAATGGTTTTAATATTTCTCCCAGTTTGTGGCTTTTTCTTTTTTTTCCTTTAGTCAAGCATGGTAGAAATAGGAGTGATTAATACTGAGAAAAGTTTGCAGCTACCCAGACTCAGAAGTACTCATCCTATCTTGGAGTATTCCTCTTTCTCTTTTCATCTTTTCAAATAAGCAGATTAGATTTTGCCTGAACTCAAAACATGAAGGCTTCAAAAGATGAAGATTTACTTTATTAAGCTCACTCAAGAAGAAGCCCAAGGTCTAGTCCCAGTCTTACTTTGTATGAAGGTCTGTCACTACTTCCTAAACCTCAGGGACTATTAATCTCTTTCTAGGACAATCAGGATTACCTCATCAGGGTTTGTATGTGTTTGTAAGTTTAAACACAGTATAACAAACAAGTGCCACACAAGCTAGCTCTGCATTTTTCTGTGGATATGTGCAAAATTACTCCATGAAAGAAACAAAACTTTTTTTTATTAAAAATGGCATGAATTTCTAGTATCAACATGTTTCTGCTTGTTTCTGCATGTTCCTCTATTTTAGTCAAGGGAAGAGTTATTTGATAGCAATATGTAAAAAGAAGATGCAGAATAAAAAATAAAAAATAGATGAAAGCAGATAATGTTATCAAGATGAAAAAGGGAATCCAAAGGTCTGTCAGCTTGGTCAAGAAAAGCTGGGGGAACAATTTGCTTCTGTCAAAGGAGGCTGTAAGAGCATGCAAGCAGGTAGAACAGGTGCCAGAGCAGTGTGAGCCTTTGGAATCAGCCCTAATAAACTAAATATTGTAATATTGTAAATTATCTGGGCTCCTTCTCCCTGCTAATCCTTTTTCTGTGGCTTGATAGCTATAATACATAGGGAAAAAATAACTCATGCTATACAGCCAGTTAGGCAACCAGAAGAATTCACTGTCGTCCAGTTCTTCAGCTTTGGATCACTAATTTACCATGAAGCATGGCTCCTATATCTTATTTTCAGTAGTTAAATTGCATCAGCAAACTGCTGAGTCTTTTCTATTACCATAATTAGCATGTGAGGATGGCAGGAGATGGTCTCTGAAAGCAGGAAGAGGATAAGGAGGATAGGCTTTGCACTCGGGGTGTTACTGAAGGCATTGTACAGGTTGGCTGAAACAGCTCAAGAAGCAGCAGGCATCAAAATTTCCCTTGTAGCCAGGTTGGAATGGGTTAGATGGGAGCTTTAGAGTCTGGTGCTTCCCATCTCATCTGTGTGCAAGCATATGCAGGAGAATAGTTCTTAGATGCTGTGTGACTGGCAACACAAATGTGTGAACACTATTACTCCTCAGTTCAACCACCTCCCTGTGTCCTCCAGATACATCTCTTTTAAACTCATTTTCTTCTTGTCCAAAATCTCAAAGGTGACTCAAGTCTGTGAGCACTTGATGATGTAGTAGGGCAGAGCTCCCTCCTCTCTTGTGCTGCTAGTTCATTCCTTTCCTGTGCCATCAAGCTCAGGATGAGCACAGTTTTTGTCAACAGTGAAGCTTTCAAAGATAAATACCTAAAAGTTGTGCCTTGCTTACCCTGATATGCAATGTGCAGCACCATCCCCTTGGCCAGCTGGAAAACCAGCAAAGTACAGGGACCTGAGGAAACCTTGGTGACAGCTCAAACTGAGACAAATACTTCAGCTGTCAAAGCTCACACATTTTCTCACAAAATAGTAAATAACCAAAGTAAATGTCTCTGAATGCTGTGGAGGATGACAGTGTTATGCCACTGTCCATGTAGACATGGACTGTGGACTGTTAAAACAGCATTTTGAATTGTGGGATGTTTCTCTTGGTGTGGCAAATGCTCAGTGTTGCCCTTCATGTGAGACTTTGAAGTTTTCCTGTAGGATTAGTAGGCTTTGAAATTTTTGTTTAGGATTAGTGAGCTTGTGTCTGAATAGGACATCTCTGGAGGCCTTTAATAAATCTCTCAAACATGTTCTGCTCATCTAGCTTGAAAACTGCTGTATTTTGAGTAATAAAAGGACCCTGATGAAGAAGTCATTCCTGACGCAAATTCTAATGGGGTGTTGTCCTGATGCTAAAACTGCACTGTCCAGGTGTTTTAGCACTGTTCTAATTGCTTCTTGATTTCAACATCCTGCTGTTTACTAAACATTTTTTTTTTTTCAAATATGTGCTTTTCCTGCTATGTGTTTCTCCTCCTTTTCTTCTCTTTTGTATTCTTGAGCCTCTCTTCTTTCTCTGAGTGTTTTCCTCTTTTTTTTTACCTCTTTCCACTTCTCTGTTTCTCCTGTGGGGAGGTAACTTATGATTCCTTCCAATTGCAGCTGCTCAAGAGAGCAGGGATTTATTTCACAGGTGGGTAGTTTGAAGGGAAAGTGGGTGGATTACACATGAGAGATAGTGAGCCCTAGGCTCCCACTCCTCAGGTGCCACTGCCCTCCTGGCTTCAGCATCTCAGCTTTCCTCAAAGCCCAGTAATCATCAGAAATGATGCAAAGTCCTTCTGACCCTGGTTAGTGTAACCCTCTGAGGTTACCTCCGTGTGCCAATATTGAGGCTTATTCCTTCTGAAAGCCCCTACTGTGAGGACCTCCTGGAAAACATTTTCTGCACTGCTTAAGTTTTAAACACTGGAACATTAATAAGGGAGAGAGCTGGGTGCCGGTGTAAAGCCTTTGGAGCACATCATTGCAGAAGTTTTGAACTCTGTCTTTTTTGGGAGATGGATCTTCTCCTTAATGATTTTCCCACCCCACTAAGTTTTTATTAATTGTTTGGTTATCTTTCAAGAGCCATGAAGAATTATGCCCGTTGCTTTTGATTAAGAATCACACTCTCCCAGTTATTTCCATACATTTCTTCTAAAGATTATAAAAAGATTTTGCAGCATCCATTAATTCTTCTTGGACCATTCTCCATGTTTTACAGAGCGACTTCTGAGAGACGAATGTGCTTCAGTTAGTGTTGAGAAACCCTTTTACTGATTTTTGTGCTGAAATATAGACTAATGTAAAAGATAATGGTAGCAGTTTCAGCAGTTCTGACTAGGCAGGGCCTTGCTCTACAGATGATAATTGCCTACACTGTTTTTAAGACTAGAAAATAAGTTACATTAATCACTAAAAATTGATTTCAAATGGTTTCAAAGTTATAAACTATTGATCAATAATGGTGAGAGAAAATGCTAGGGCCTTTGGGGATTTAGCAATACATTCATTACTGTGAACAAATTCAATACAAGGAATGAATCAACGTCTTAACTTGCCAGCAATGTAATGCAATATTTAATAAAATATTGTCCCACATAATCTACTGCAGGCCAGACTGGTATTTCTTTCATGCAGTATCTGAAAAAATGACTGTCCTTCCCCCAGTAAATTGCTGTCTGATATTTTCTACAGAAGAGAATATGAAATAATAATGAGAGGGTCAAATACTGCCCTTCCCCCAGGCATGTGTCCAGCTTGCTTTGGTCTGCAACCTACCTGTCAGCACCTCTCCACATGCCAAAACCCTGAGAGGTGAGAGAGAGCCCTACAGAATGTAATACAGAATGGCAGCCCTGAGCTACCAAGACCAACAGCAAGATAAGGGCAATGTATACCACAGAAAGGATTGGATAAAATAATTAAAAAGTTAAAATATAAGGAAATTATTCAGGGAGGAAATATACTGGGGGATAACTACTATCTGCACATAAACGTCTTAGTGTGCAGTATAAGTCTCTCAAATTCTTCAGAATAAAGATCTGAGTTAATCTCAGGTATCTTTTCTCAAATTGGTTTTTCCATGCCCATTTTCCCCTGTGGCACCCACGCTGCTCACAGGGAGAGCCAAGCCATCCTCACAGGCCACACATGGGAGCCTCTCTTGTTTGGCCTGTCTGGGATTTCGCTGAAAGTTTTCTTGCTGTTGTTTTTTTTCTGTGATAAAGATAGGTTAGTGCACAGTGGTGTGGTTTCACCATGAGAGAAGCAATGGATCATCTGTCTTGGATTATATTCAAAAGCACTGAATAATGGCTGAAGTGGATTTCCTATCCCTCACTGAAACCCTGTGCCACCTATGTACTAATACTGACAAGTATCACATTCCATCTGTCAGCACTGTTGCCCAAGTTGGCAAGAGATGCTTCTGATTACAACTGGTCCAGGAGAATGTCCTCCCTCTGCCCCCCAGCATAGAGCATGGTGTCCAGGATGTTTGATGTTCTGCAAAGATAGCTTTAGATAGATTCTCTTCATTGCCTTTAAGATCTTCATGGTTGTTTTCCTTGAAAGAACAGCAATGTTATTTAGCTGGTGTTCTCTGTTTATAAGGTATTGCTGTGTTATTAGGTCAGAGAATTCAATAAGGAATAGAAAAATTAAATTAGAACAAATGAAAAGTGTACTTTGGAGGAAGGAAGTTCTAACTGCAAGAGATGTCAGAACATACAGAACAGTTTAACTCTTAGGTGTGAGATAAGACTTCAGAGTCTAATTTTTTCAGTATGTCTGCAGAGCAAACAGAAGTTATTGTGATGTGTGCAGGCACAGTCTTGTTAGCGTGACTCCATCAAGAGAAGACACAAGGGAAGGGGGAGCCCCTGGAGGGTTTTGCAGCAGGTTTTGCAGTCTCCTGTGTGCTGGCTTTACCCTCCTCTGTGCTCCAGACAAAAGCCAGGGCAGGAGTGGCTTTCCTGACAGTCAGCACTTTTGCCTGCTGTGCTGCCATCCTTGCATGCCCTCCACCCACCTCCTGCTCTTCTCCTCCTAAAGCAGCAAGTTTACTACATGGGTGCCAAGGGACACCCTGCCAGCCAAGCAATTAGTGGAGAATGTGTCCTCAGGGAAGCAACAATTCCTACATTGTGTGAGTTTAACAGCCCTCTCTGCTTCCTTTCTCTTCTAATTGTTCCTGCTACTACAAACCAAAAAGGGAAATTTTTACATCAGGTGAGCTGATCTTTCTATGTACTTTGGGTCTGTACTGTGGAACCACAGAAGCTCCATATCCTTCATTTAGTAATAGATAGCTTTTCCTAGAAGGACTAGACCTCTGTTTACAGTTTGAGCTCTGTTGAATATTTATTACTAACCTCTAATGGCAATACACTTGGTACAACCACTTGGGTGTTATTTTTATAACTGTCATTGTGGTTTCGATATTAAGACCAGAGGCTGAGGAGGAAAGAACAATCACTCCTGCTGGCACACGTTCCCTGAATGACATGCTGAAGTGATGAATTTACGCTTGTGACATGTTCTTCACAGTAATATTAATAGCAGTGATTACTGCAGATGACAGCAAATTAGATAGGACGGGGTCCCCCAATGCTTACTGCCTGCTATTGAATTCATTTTGGCATTACTATTTCACTTGACTGAAGAGTAGTGCTTAAAAACTGTACAGTGTCCCATATTTTCAACCCTTTCCAAGAAACAGAAAATCAAACTTGGGCTGAAAGTGTGA
Organism: Cyanistes caeruleus; assembly: GCF_971803275.1. Lineage (NCBI taxonomy): Eukaryota > Metazoa > Chordata > Aves > Passeriformes > Paridae > Cyanistes > Cyanistes caeruleus. The sequence goes on along the minus strand of NC_141715.1, from coordinate 18,234,402 downwards.
CATTGGCATTCAGGTCTCTGTGATGATCACCCTGGGAAGAACTGATGAAGTTGCACTGGTTAGGAGTTGCAACCTCAGCTAATTGTGTGGAAATCAGAGGCAGGGAGAAATCATGATTTTTCTTTCAACTTAGAGACCAAAGCCTTATTTGTAAATGTCTATTCCAACAGTGCTCAACTACAAGATATCAGCAAAAAGGTGATTCCATAAAATTCTTTTCATAGAATTTCATCTATGGTACTTGATAGTAGTAGAGCTTGAGGTTTTCTTGAATTTGTTTTTCCTTGCTTGGTTTGGCAGGGAGAAGCAAGGGCAGCTTTTTCTTCTCTGAAACTGATTCAGTGCAAACTTTTGCTGTTCAAAAGCCCAGGTTGCCAGACAGTCTCATGGTCAAAAGCTATGTTGATGAAAGGCATATAATGAGAACTTCAAAGTGCTTAATGAGAAGCCAGAGGCAAAAAGAAAACTTAAAGAGTGCTCTTCTGCACTGGGTCAGCTGTCATGTGATGTTTGTGCCATGCCACGATGCAATGCCAGGACCAGGCTGATTGCGACCCCCTGGGCCTTGGTGCCTAGAAGAACTGCTCTGTATGGGTGGGAAGATGACCCCCTGCAGCCGCCGTCCTGAGTTAAACTGTCTCTCCTAAATGTATTGGGAACTAGAGTGTTTCATGAAACTGGTGTGAACTGGTGTATACAAAGCAGTTGTAAGAAGGCGGGGATAGCAGGACACTGTGCTTGACCAAGGAAACATTAACTTCCTCTACAGTTAGCAGCTGTGGCAGCAGTTTCTATGTTTGTGTGACTATTTGTCTTCAGAATTCAGAATTCATTTTATTATGCTTGCATTTGTCCCCTGGTCTGTGTGCTGTGTCCTGATCTAGGTTTCCTTGTGGTCCCCTCTTGTGAAGGGGGGCTGAGTTGGGTCATCAATTACAGGACCCAAGAGTGAGATGTGCTGCTTCCCTAGAAGGTTTCAGCTGTTTTGTCTTGACTGCTGCTGAGGAGATTCGAGCTGGTGAACCCCCTTATCCCAGTTGTAGAGTACCCATTAATTTGATGAAAATTTGATTTCAAGACTTGTTCTCATGACATGAACAGGGATGATTAACTGGTTTTGGCAAAGCTCCCACACCACTTATTTGACTCTTGTGAGTCCTTGCAGCAGGAAGAGATGAGTGTGTTCCTTTGATTTTTTTGAGATGTTGACCTAAGTGAAAATTTTTTGTCTCCTTTGTTTTTTGGGAGTTTTGTTTGTTTGTTTGTTTTGCTGATGCTTTCTTTTGACAATGGATTAAATACTTGATTATTGTTTGAATGTGGAGAAGTTAGCATTTTTTTTACCCAGGAAAGGCACCACACGCTCCTGGAACAAAACTGAGACTATCAATCTGTATATAATTTATACATTGCTTTTGTGGGCCTGATCCCCACATATGTGCTGGCCATTCTCTTTACTTGAGACACATAAATTGCAGAGAAGGGCCCAGGTGAAACCATGTATTAGTTTTACTTGTATTTTCTGCCTCAAAATCTGCTTCTGTTAAAGCTTTGCTAAAGCACTGAAAGTATAGATGTTAGTAAGAAACCCATCTTTGAATTATTGTTGGATTTTGGAGGGATTTTGTAGCTGCCCTCAGTCAGCACATGATTATTACAAATTGCTGTGGTTCAGCACACACACCTGCAGTGTTAGAGCAGCAATCATCAGGAGTCACTCTGGTGCCTGTGGCTTGCCCTGGAACTGGAGCCACTGCTGTGATGGCTTATGCAGAAACAGGATTCTACAAGCTTTGTACTGTTCTTATGTAACTGATAATGTTAGGCAAGAGATGGGGATGCTATAGAGCCAGAGCTTTGTGAATGTTTATTTGCTTTACATGAGCTAGTCACAGACCTTGTCATGTTGTGTGAGGGGTGGAAGATGCATTTAGAGATTAGGAGAACATTACTACCTAAAACTGTCAATGCAGACCATGAGGGAAAAAGAGAAGTCCAGAACTGAGAGCGCCAAACTTGTGTGCTAGGTCAGTGCTAGCAGCTGACAAGGGAAGCTCAAGGTTGGAGTTAAAAATCAAGCTGTATTAGGATTTTATGTTGTATTTGCACTAATTTGTTTCTTTTATTAATAGAATCACTACAACAACCTTTACCTGAAATATTAAGCCCTAAATATTTCCTATCACTGTAAATTTGCTGCCACCTTGAATTGATTAGGAACGCTTTGGAAATCAAGCCACATTCTTAATAGGGGAGAGGTGCGTATTTCCAATGTTTATCATACTCTATTAGGTGTTTAATTAAAAAGAGGTTCCCAGAGGATTAGCCAGCTTCATGTTGATGGCAAAACAATATCTGTTATCAATTTTTGGCACATAATTATAATGTGGAACTGGATGGCTTGAGGTTAATATTTTATGATAGCTCTAGTGGGAATAAAAAGAAATATAATCACTCTTTTTGCTAAGGGGAAAAGACAAATTTAACAAGTACATACACCTGTTTGCTTCTGCAGGTTTTCTAGCTTGGTAAATTAGGACAGAATTAGTGTGGATGTGACCCAGATTACTGGACTGAGCTCCATGTCAGGGAGTATGGAGTTGGCTGGTGGCTTTCACTGCTTGCACTCCAACAGACACCTGCTCTCCTGTGCTGCTCGTGGAGCTGGGGATTTGATTTCCATTGTCTGCTCTTCTGTTAGATTAAGCCAGACCAGCAGGATGAGATGTAGCCCTGCATGTGAGAGGTAGACCATGGCTGGTAAAGAAAGTGTCTTCTTCTCCTTAGGTAATATGCTGCTTGTCCAGGTGCGATTTTCAAGAAAAGATTTTACCCAATGTAGCCATTCACTGCTTGCTTTGATATCTCTGTGTCTGAGGAACCTTGTCAGTGTTTGTTGATCTTAGTACCACTTGTAGCAGCTGGTGTGAGAGGAGAGACAACGATGTGGGAGACGTGTGGGCATGGAACAGGCTTATTTCAGACAGCCCCAGCCCAGAACTGTCTCTACCAAGCTGCTCCTGTATGAGTTCTGCTTCCATGGCAGATCTTTTGGACTGGTTGGCACACAGCACATGCCACATCTATTTGTGCTACTCATGTTGCTGCAAAAGCTGCAGATGAATAGGTCCTACTGGATCAGATCATCAATCTTCTAAGTCCAGCAGCAATTCTTTGCTGTGGCTAATGCCTGAGGTCTCACACAAGAGCAGAAGGATCTGCTCCAGCTGGAAATCTTCTCTATGTTATCTGTCTGCAAAGCCAAGAACTGAGTCTGATGACTCTCTGGGAGAATGTGGCTCTATCTAATCACTCAGTGACTCCATGGAAATGAGAGACCTTTAGGGGTCTCTCTTATGGGAGAGCTCAACCCTGTACTGACAGGTATTTTATTGTTATGGGATGAATTAACTATCTATCGGTTATTGATTTATTTATAATTGTTGATATTTGGTACTGACTGCAATATTAGCTGTCCCTGCTCTTATCAGGCCCTGTGTAGTGGGGTATGTTTACATAAGAGCATATCTTTCCTAGCCATGCAGCCACAGGAGCTACCAAATCCATAGCAAGGTGGCTGAAGTCACTCATAAGCACTGGCTGGGAAGTTTGGAGTTGCCCTGAAACATTTGGCTCAGCATTTTATAGGCATTAAGCTGAATGAGCTGATAAAAGGAGAAGGAGAAAACAGATGGGAGAAAGCATTTATGAAGCAGCTGTCCATTAACCAATAATTTGGTACATTTCCTTCAGTTCTTTTGATTAAGCCACAATATGTGGTTGTCTCATTTTCTGTGAGATGCATTGAATGTTCAAAAGACTCAGCTATAATTACACAAATGCTGAAAGAGCAGAGGCATGCACTGTGTCAGGAATAGTTCTCTCTCTTTGTGTTGTGGAGTACAACAGCCTGATGCAGCATCCTCCTTCTACAGCCATCTCTTCTCTCTGGATTCTTCTCTGCAATTAATGTCAAAATGTGAGGAACTGATGATTTACAATGAGAGTTGTTTAAATCTGAGGCCTCTGTATGGAGGGTTTGATTCCAGGTTTGGACACATTGGTGGCAGCTTAGTATGATAACTCAGAATTTATCAATGAAACTTGCATGATTGCCTGGAATCTCTGTTCAAGGAAAGAATTTCATCTTTCTTTATGATGATAGCGAGATATGTCACATCTTCCTTGCACTAGTATGAGACCCTTTACACCTGCAGTTAGAAATATAGGGCTGAATTTCTAAGAATTCAGAATAATACTTATTTTGCTGACTGTGTTGCACAGTTTGTTAATGATGATGAATATTTATGATATTATGTTAATGGTTCAAACCTACCATCTTGCCTGCCCATGTGTGTCAAGGTCCTCACCAAAATGCCAGCTGGCTTTGCTAGGAATCTGCTGTGAGATTAGTAGGGAGAGGCCATGTCATGTGAAGCATGTCTGTCCTGGAGCAGGAAGGTAAGCACAGCTTGGCTATGCTTGCCTGGCCCAGGAGCAGGGTGGGAGATGCTGTGAAGCTCTGCTTTTCATTCCTGGTCCTCTAAATCCACCTGTAGAAAATTTGACTTACACCAGTCTCAGGCAGTAGATGTGAACATCATTTCCAGTGTTTGTGGCTACTATAAGCAGTTTCCTTAGTGACTGTGCACAGAGAAATGAGGTGCTGGATGGAGAGAGGTGCTTTGAGTACACTGTTATATAGACTGGGAATTCTAGTGGATTTCAGATGGAAAGGACTTTTGTATGACAAGACATAATACACCATCCTCTATATGCTGCCATGGTGAGCAAGCTTTTGTTAAGTCTGCAGTTCCCATGAGGTGAATTAAGGCCTCAGTTACCAGATCTGCCTGCAGGAAACTTGCATCATTTTCAACCTCAGCTGAAAAGAAACCCGAATCATTACAGGCAGTACAGTGCTGCCTGACATAGTGGCTTGCCAGGCACCCTGAGAGTGACTGGAAAGGAAACCTGGAATTTCTGTAACCTGTGCCCTCTTGTTCTTTGGGTTGAATGTCCAGAGAGTTTCATTCCTTCTGTGATTTTGGATTTTGGAGTCAAGGGCAGAAATACTGAACTGCTGGCAATTTTTAGACCTTCATTAGGAGGGGTACAGTCCCATGGAACTGGGACAGTTTCCACCATTTATGTGGTACACAGTGGAACTCCTTAAGCCACTAGCACAGTGATCTCAAGATGGATTTCAATTTTATTCCTGAAAGCTTTAAAGATACTGATGTCAGAAAATAGTAACTTCCTAGTGAGCTTCAAATGGGATAATGTGCAGATATGGTAATGCAGAGATGTGCAGAAAGTCAGTTTACCAGTGTCCACTCCATAAGGTAGTCTGAGACCTTGGGGATATGGCAGCCACCTTTGTGTTGCATGCTAGGAAACAAGGATGTCCCCAGCCACTGAGAGAGAGCTCTACTCTCCAGTGAGCAACACAGTGGCTCTTAACACTTGGATTGTCTTTGCTCCCCAAACAGTGTTTCAGCTCCTCTGTCTGTGCCAGCAGCCCAGTCAGCCCTGCTGGCTCACTGTGCCTTCCTCTTCTGAGCTGGAGGCTGGGCCTGCAGTGTTCTGGTGCTGGGGCAGTGGGAGGTGTGCACATGCAAAGCCTCTGGCTCCTGCAAAACACAATCAGGAAGAAACAGATCTGTGTGCTTTGAGTTTAGCTTTTCATGCCAGTGTTGTTATCTGCCAAATCCATTGACTCTGCAGTGCAGCTCAGGATGCTTTAAACATGTAAATGGAATTGACCAAAACCCAAAATTTAAGTACAGATGAGTGTTATTTACCTCCAGTTCTCCCTACAATTCTTATTTGGGAGCTAAAGCAGCAGCAATAATTTTCTCCACCTCCTCTGGATACTAGTCTTCTGTGTTAAAATTTAGCTTGGCTGTGTGGCTACATTGCCCTGAATAAAGGCCAGATCCACCTGGACACAGGTGAGGCCATCATCAAGGAGGAGGTGATGGCAGCAGGAGCTGGCACTGAGGAGAAGTGGGATTGCAGCTTGTGTGATGGCCACACCAACCTGTGGCAAGTCAAAAAGTTGCTTGGGCTGTCCCTGCAGGGGCTGGTGTGAACAGAGCTTTGCTTTCAGCCATAACATTGTACTGTGTGTTACTCATGCAGAATTTCTAATGGTTTCCAAGAATGGAGCTCTTCCTTCTTTGGAGGTACTTATAACAAGTTCCTTCTTTGGCTACTACTCAAATACTGTTCTTATGGCACCTGTATGAGTTTTAGCTTTCCTCAAGGAATGTTCTTTCTTTTCCCCACCAGACGATTAAATTGGTTGGACTGAGCCCAGAACATGCAGAAGTTCTTATGGTGCAGGAATGATGGGGAGTCATGTAGAGAGGGGTATCTCCTGGAAGGTTTGTTTCTGGAGGAAACCAGGCCCATTTCCCTTTTTTTCCTTCATCCTTTGCAATATCCAAAGAATGAAAAGGTGGATTTTTCCAAGGGGGGGACATACAAAGAACAGGCTAAGCCTCAGTAGACTGATGTTGCCCATCTCTCTTGTTATGCTGCAGGAAAACGGTAGCTGAACAGTACCACATGGGCACTTATGGCACTGGTGATGGAGTGTAAAAATCAGTTCTTCCCCTTTTTCAGTAGTCTCATACATACATCTGATGGACCTCAGGCTGAGGGCAGTCATGTCCACCACTGACAGCCTGATCTTTCCCAGGGAATTGAGAGATGTCTGAGCCAGTGACATGGTGCCCACATAGTGAGTTTTTCTGTTCCCTTCTGCCTACTGTGCTTTGTGCTCATATTACTAGAAGATTACTGATTGTGCAGAATATGGAGCAATAGATGCATAACTGGATTAACAAAGACAGCACATTGTGCAAGCAATACTTTTTCTTCCTATCTCTAGAGACAGAAGTAAGCAGAAGTTAACAAGGGACAAGACACTGCAACTATAAAACTGGTACTAGACTTACCAAAACACCTTATGTGTTTTCTGCTCTGATTACAAGTGCAATATGATTACTCCTCAGTGCTTGCATTGGTTACCTTTACTGTATGAATTGGACATAATATTTACAATTTGTTTCAATCAACACATTTTTTAAGGTTTGAAGGCAAAAAATCAGAAATTACATTTGAGAATACTATAAAATTTAAGCTACTTAGGGTCAAATTTTAATGGCTCTAATTTTGGATGACAGTCCTCAGCCACTGCTAGATTCAGTGAAAACTAAGTGCTCCCTGCATTGACGTTTGAGGGCCTAAAGTGCTAGAGTTGCTCTTTAACCATTAATTAAAGTGTTCTGTTAAGATGCTGAAATCATAATAGATATTCTGCAGTTGTTATAATTGATTATCAGATCTATCTAAGTGAAATTGTGGCTTTATGAGAGTAAAAAATATATTACTAGCTTATTGTTATGTCTCTACATCACAGCCTTATTACTTGGATACAGAAGGTTATTATGAAATCCATTTATCTGTAACCTAGTTACATGCCTGAAATATTAGTGCAAGCCACTGCATTTCAATAATCAAAGGTAGATTGTTTTTAAAAGCTAAGGACATAAGCAGTCAATACTGACCCTGGTTTGTATCTTTATTTTTTAAACATATATGCTAACGTTAAGCAATTCAGGTTTCTTTTAATTTTGTAATTTTTTAGGTCCTTTTTCACTCTATCAAGTCATGCTAGTCCTAAGTTAATTATTCCTGATGTGTGCCTGAATAGATAAAGAGAGAAAAAATATTGCTTGTCCTTTCTCAAAAGGGCTGGGCTTTTTTTTTTTGTGTTTTGAACAGTACTTATTGATACCATTCAAAAGCATTCCTTTCTGAAGGATGAGAAGTTTCCAATAACCAGCAATGATTCAGCACCACAGTTATGTATAACAAGAGAATCATCATAAATGCAGTTGTGTATCATCATAAATACAGTTGCGTATAACAAGAGAATCATCATAAATACAGTAGCCAACAGCAAAGCATGTCTGTAGTGTCATTTTTTTTCTGGTATAAAATAAGGAATGGTGGTCCATGTATGAGGCATCAGCATAGTCATGCTTGAGACATTTTGGGGAAACTGCAGTCCCAAACTGCCATTTAAGAGCAAAGCTGTTCCTGTGAAAGGAAGTAAGAGTGTTATAAGCATTAAGAAAGCTAGTGTGATGACAATTAAACTGATCAAAGGAAAAAATAAACTATTAACAGGAGCATCGATGAGTTTTACTGAATTTATTTATCCATTCGGGCAAATGCCCATTTGCCACCTGGTTTATCTGGTCAGGAAGGTGCATGGAGAAGGGATGCAGTACATTCCTGCCCCAAACAGTTCCACACTCCATTCAGAGGGCCCTTGCAGGCAGCACCAGGAGAAGAAGTCTGTGTAGCTGCCTTTCAAATACTTTTCTCCACTGAGATTTTAGAGGAATATAGCACAAACCATAGAAAAACATCCTGCAGACAGGGAATTCTTTACTCCCACTGTGTTAGCTATTTCTGTGCTACATTGAGCAGAGATTTGAAATGTAATGTTGGCATTTTAACAGAAAGCCAACTACAAGCAAGAAAATAGCAGTCATAGTATCAAGAGCTTACATGCCACATTGGCCCTAATCTGTAAAAAGTGAATCCCCAATAACTTGGTGGACTCAAAGGTCCTGCTCCTCTTACTCCAGCTGTGGTCGCTCTTAGGGTTGAGTGCAGTATCTTCCTGCACAGGCTATTTTCCCTGTAAACCTTGAATACAGAAAGCAGCAAATGTACCTCCAGGATGATACTCTGTGGTAGATGCAGAGTGCACCTGTACATTCTCCTCTCGTCCTTCCTATTTCTGCCTGGGGGAATGCCTGTTCTCTGAGAGCTCCTTGTGGGAGTGATGCTGGTCAAGAGCTGCCCAAGGACTTGAAGTCTCAGTGCATCACCCTGTCTGTTCATGTTTTATAAACAGAGAAGGGACCATGAGCATTCTTGGCTCTGACAACCAGGCCTGGAAGGAAGCAGGACCAATTTATTCTACTGCCCAAGTTAAAACAAGCCAGGACACCAGCCAATCTTAGAGCAAGTATGCAAGGGTGTAATGTGGGGACTTTGTTGAGTAAGTTCATAGCAGATACTCAAATGACCACAAATAGATTTCCGCATAGGGTATTTTCATAAGAAAGACAGAACACAGAAAACTAGTGATGTTTTAGATTTAGATAGTTTTAGATAGATTGCATAAATCTTCTGGGTATTTCTACTCCATAATATCAGCTGTATTCATTAAAATTATAGCTTAATTATCTGCTTTGGCACGGTTATGAAATAATAACCCTGTTTTGCTTGTCAAAACTGAGATGGTGGCTGATGGCAGCTGTGTGATTGTCTCTGCTCCAGCCATGAATTTTATTAATTCCATCAATGTGACAACTGCAGAGTCCTCCTATTGGAACTCCGTGGTAAATTTGTTAAATTCCTTGGCTTGTGTTGTTCCTCAGCTGTATTATAATACAAAGATATTTTAATGAATCCTAGGAGCCAAATTATGTCTATCATAAAGACTACTCCACAGATTTTCAATCTCATACAATACATAGAAATCAGTCACTTAGTTCTTGAAAAGGTAGAAAATGTGTAGAGTTCACATCCCCAGTGAAGCATGGTTCAGTGCTCATCATGACACGGTTATTTATCAGTGAAAATACTGGAAGCAGTGTTTAAATTCAGCACCTCTGCCATTTCCTGGAAGAGCATTGCTGGGAGAACTGTCTGCTGCTTGATACCAAGTAATTTGTTACATCTTTTTATGATTCGTAATACCAGTTCAGCCTTTTTGCAAACAAGTCTGACTTGCTTCTTTAATCACTTTATAATCTCAGCTGAGGCACTCACCCAGTAATGCAGGCATATATGCCGATTTGAAAGGAAATATGTTTATATAGCAGTGAAGATTAGGAAGATGAAATGTCTTAATTATAGCCTATATGTTTCTAATGAAAGACTGCAAGTGTCAGAGTTGGGGGAAGCAGCATAGGTGTTTGATGCCACAGTCACTGCCCTCCTGGAATGGGGTGCTTGTTATCTTTCCGTGTAATCAGTCACTCCAGCTGTCAGGCCAAAGGGGCATGGGTGAAGAAGCAGGTTTGTTTCTTGATTGCTAACCCCCTTCACAGATGGTGTCAGAGGGTAATGAGAGGAGTGCTCTCTTGCTGTGGTTGTCCTTCTCTGGTTGACCCTCTCCAAAGAGGGAGGCTGCAGAGGTCAATGCTGCACATAGCAGTCCCATCCAGAGCTGATTCCCCATCCCACACCAGTGGCTATATGGTGAAAGCCTGCTGTAGCCAGTGTGGAGAGCTCAAGTTCTAGGTGAGCTCAAGAAATCTGGGGTTTTGGCCCATAGTGTTAATAATTCAATAATGTGCGATATATTATTATGCAAAATAATTGTAACCATGTAAATCTGACTAATGAAAATTACAATTTGACACACTACATATGCTGCCAGAAATGACTGTGCAATATTAGTAAATGCTAGCAAATATTATCAAACACCATGGCTATGACTTTTATTGTGATCCACTCTCCAACAGCCAAGGCAGGCTCTCTGGAGATGGGCTTAGGAACATCAAATATTGATCTGAATCTTGCATTACTCCCTAGGTGGCTTTGGTACTTTATGTCTATTATCTACTCTTAACTTTATCTAGACTATTTTGCAGCTTTGAAAGAGGTGTTCTTGGTTTTACCAAGTGTGACCAATTAATTTTAAAGTATCTTAAAATCATTTATTGGAATGCAGGATATTGCTTTAATTTAGAGAGATTAATGCTTGGTCCCCTTTCTGAATTACATGTACAGGTCTAAGGGATCATTTCAAATGAATATAGATTGTAAATGGGGTAGCACTGCTGACAAACCCACTGCTGTGGGCAATCTCTTTTAAGATGAACAGAGCAAGTGTTCACTTAGTAGGCTAGGATACCAGTAGGATAAAGACATAGGGTAGGGTAGGGTAAGGTAGGGTAGGGTAGGGTAGGGTAGGGTAGGGTAGGGTAGGGTAGGGTAGGATAGGATAGGATAGGATAGGATGGGATGGGATAGGATAGGATAGGATAGGATAGGATAGGATAGGATAGGATAGGATAGGATAGGATAGGATAGGATAGGATAGGATAGGATAGGATAGGATATCAGTAAGATAAAGGCAGACTTACAGTAAATAAAGCAAAAAGAATCAGTATGACTCTGGGAACAGGGCTTTTTCAGAAAGCATGAAGGTATTATCCTTAAAGTAATTATTTTGATAGACTCCCAGTGGCTCACTGAAGATGTATTTGGGTTTACATTCATACAACAGAATCAGGTAGATAGCCGTCAGCCCAGTTAAACATGTCACCTAGAGTTGTCTTTTCAGGTACCAAAGATCATAAACTTTTAATAAGTTTGATTGTTAAGGAGCATTTGATGTGTTCATACTTCAGCTAGGATGAGCAATGAAATGCCCATAACATTTAACACAGTAGCTTGACATTTAAATGTCAGTTAAAAGTATTTTCTTGAGCTGTAAAATTCCCAGAGGAATGTGTGTTTCATTATTGAAATGGCCTCACAAATAGCTAGATAATGTGCCTGTGATTCCAAGTCCTTGCCAGAGTTGTGTTCTACAAAGAGAGAATTTAAAAGAAATTATTCCCACGACCTACATAACTTACAGAGTTGGTAATGACTGGTGGAGTAGCCACTGTGTGCAAGCAGGTGAGGACAGACACAAGGAAAATTTGACTGACTGTGCTGGGGAACCACGATGCTCTTATGAAATACTGCCAGGAATAATTATTGAAATGACACACTTTACAAACATTTAAATTGCTTCTGAGCAAAAATCTTCTTGTTAATACCATAGCAGTTTATGCTCTGACCATAGGATGAACCTCCTTAGTAAATTTCTTGTATGTTGGTGGGTGCAAAAGTTATTCTTGAGGCAAACACAGTGCAGAGTGAAAATGGTGGAGAGCAGTAACAGGGAGCAGCTTGCAGAGCTATTCTGAGCCCTAGAGCTCAAGCACAGGAGGCTGCACTCCAATGGGCGCCTCCTTTACTCCAATGGCTTCCCTCGGAGCAGTACGTAATCCAGAGGGGCTCCGGGCAGTTGTCTGCTGCACAGAGACAATGCTCCTTATTTTCATATCTCTTAAAATAGAAAGGTCCCAGCTCTGCTACAGGGGAATGACAAGAGAAGCCAAGAGCAAAATTTGCCATTCTTCTTTGCTAGCCAGCAGCATTCTCTTTAATTTTTAATGATTACAAACTACCCTACTCATGAGGCTTTGGAAAAATCAATAATGTTGATTTGATCCACACATTTGGTGGAGGGCAAGCGATGTCATCTATCTTCAAGTGTGAGATTATGATGTGAGATGAAGTACTGCTAGTTTGAAATCCTTTACAAAATAATTAAATTGCTTTGTCTGAAAATAATAGAATGAACTGGATAAAACTGTTCATTTCAGAGATAATAAATAAAGTAATAATGTGATTGTTAATTTCACTGATTGAGGTTTGAAATCAAATTTAGAAAGGAAAAATTGAACATAGGTGTGAACTCCTGTTTTCTCCTGTTTTATCTCAAGAGGATCTTGGGTTCCCTTTCTATAGGAGAGCACTTGGGCTGTGTTGCAAAGAAGCCTGATACAAAATGTAAACTAAAGCAGGCAAGCCCAGGAAATTAACACAGGACTTCCCAAACCTACTTTGATTGAAGTTCACTGAGTGAACTACTATGACAATGTCAGCTGATCCAGCTGTACTCTTAGGGAGAGGCTGTACACCTGTTAGTATGCTGGGCAAACGGTGCTGCTGGGCCATTATTGATCAACAATGAGGGATACAGTCAGTTGGACAGTGATCACATTTTTCTGGAGCACCGTGGTAATCTGAATTCAGTGAGCTAATTAATGTTAAGCATACATTTCTAATGGGTGAGTCTTTCTGCTTGCTTAAAACTCTGCTTGCTGCTCAAAATATAGAGTAGGTGGTTCCTTACAGTTTCAGTCTGTCCAGCCCTAAATACCTTCTAGCACATTACTAAGAATCCTCCTCACCCTGATTCTAAAATACCTATTAAAAAAACCCCAAATGTATTAGTGCCTTCCAGAGGCAAATATCTGTTCTAGTTTAAAACTTTCTGTAAGGAAATCTGTGCCACATTATTGGTACATACTGTCAAACTTAGAGGTGCTGGTCTGAGGAGATGTCCCTGTCATTTTTGCAGCACAAGTGCAAAACTGTACTGCACTCCCTGCTTACAGATAAATACCAAACAAATCAAAGTAATTAGGAATTAAGAACATCTTATTTGAGACCACAACCATCTGAGATTTCAAAGTACATACCTTGCCTCGCTACTACTGCTATTCTGGCTTGATTTTACCTCTTCAACTGATTTAGCATGACAAGGATATGATAGCAAAGGATGAAACAGCAGGGTCCTTTTCAAGATATGTCAATGATTAACTTCCCTCTGTTTACCAAGGAAAGAATCCACAATGGTTTATTGTTTGCGGTTTTGGAGGAGTTCATTGTTTATCATTCCCTCAAGCTTTTTCAGTGTCATGTCCAAATAGAATTCACAGCTTTATATTGGATCCTTAGTCGTGGTTTCTAAGTCATGGGTTCTAAGAAGGCGAAGGGGATCTCTCCTTCCATTTGCAAATCCTTCCTTGTGTAAGACAGTACTAATTCAATGTTAAACCAATATCTAGTGAACAAAATTACCCTAAGAGATAATCTGTTCACAAGGGGAAAGGAAAGGACAGTGGAGAGCCACCTGAATGTTTGAGCTTAAATCTGGAAAGTAAGAGCTTGAATTTTTTAGTTTATTTATTTGTTGTTATTCACCCATGCAGTTGTTTTTAACACTTGTTACAGTTGTTGAAGCGCGTTCTCACTGATAGCACGAGTGAGTAAGTCCTATTGCATCTTTCTTTTCCCATGTTTTGCATAAGCACTGTTAAAATACTGCTCTTCACGCTGGTGCCATGTATGCTAAGCAGAAATGTAAATCAGTCTCATGCAATTCAAAGGCAATTCAAAGGAACTCTGAGTACTGCATACTTTTTAATCATCTTCCTGTTACAATTAGCAACAATAATTAGTACTACTAGCAACAACTGTGTATCATTTTAATTTGGTAATATCTCCTCTTGTGAGGGAAAGGGTCAGAGTACAGTATTTAGAAAAGCATGAATGACTGTATGAAAAGAGAGAAAAGTGGTTTTAACATTCAAATTAATTTTGAGTTGGGATGAAATTGAGAAATTCTGTGTAATGGTTGGATTTATACATTTACTGCAGAGCAGGATTGTGAGGCTGCAGCCAGCAGCTGCAATGAGGAAGATGAGTATGAATCTGGCTCTGCATGACTTGCCTCAGGATTTCTGCCCTGTTGTCACATAGACACTGGCTAAGGGCTTAGGGCGGCCATCAAGCTGTCAAGGAATATCTTAAAGGGGTAATTCAGGAGCAGGCCTAGCAATGCCAGTCTGGAAGTTCATCCTGTATTCTCATTCATGGGAGTAAAGCAAGGAACCAGAAAGCTTTTTGCTGTAAACACTGTGCAGTATTAGTGGACATCAGTGTGATGCACAGAATTTGCACCTCTGGACCATGACTGAATTAGCCCTGGTTCTGAGCCCGTTACTCCTCCTCAGATAGCTTTGTCTTCATATTTCTCTGCGGAAGCTTGAGATAGGATCACTTTCATCAAATCTAGCTCAAAAGCAGTCAAAATACTGTGGGCTTCCAAAGTAAATGCTGGCAAAACCAAGACTTTTGCCTCTTTGCCTTCTGGCTCTACCCATCCTTGCAGGTGCAGAGGGGGATCTGCTAAACTTTTTATAGTTCCATTCTAGAACATAGGTGGATTTTTAGTTGTCTCGTTCTTTGTTAGCTCATTTTATTCCTGGTTTCCCATGCTCTTCAAGAACAGTTTGCAAAGACTAGGGCTAGCTGTATTAATTCTGCATAAATAGTCTTACATAAATTAGAAATGTAAAGGTTCTGAGCTATGCCTGGGCTACTGAGGCAAGAGCTCTTGGAGCTCCCTGAGAGACAAGTAGCTCCACACAAGTTTCCATCCCACTTTCCTTGAACACCTATTTTGGTAGGAGATGAATCATTGCTTTTCCACTCCTTTGAGTAGAAAGAACCTGGATGACTCACATGCACTAGCAAAGTGCATAAATGTTAGATATCCTGGCTAAGCTCATCTGTGAGAACTCCTTCAGAAACTGGTATTTTCAGAGAATGGCTCAACTGCCTTGCTCTGGAGGAGAACCAGGGCAGAAAGGAGGGAGATTTCTGGCCCTCACCTGTGCAGTACATTATGGTTGTGCACCACAGCACAAGCTGTGAGTCCTGGGTTACAGTGGTCTCACACCTGAGTCTGGAACTATTCCTGTCAAACACAATCTGAGCAGATGAAAAAAAAACCTCTCTAGTCCTAAGGAAGGCTTACACATTCCTCTGGGATGGCATAATCAGCAAGCTGCAAAAGGATGGCTACAATCCCAAGTTATGTTTTCATCACTCTGTTTTCATCCCAGGGTATCTTAAACTTGTTGAATTTTCCCAAATCTCCCAGATGCAGCTGTTGTTATTCCTTATGTCCTTCTAGGTGTGGGTATATTCTGCTAAAACTGCCAGTTCTTCATATGATTTCTATAGCAGTTCTTCTCATAACAATAAATTCCTTTCGCTTACAAATACAGTTAAGATAATTGCTTCTTTTACAACCCACGCTTACCTAAACAATTTCATTTTAGACCTCTGAACAAGCATTTCCACATCCAAAGCAACAAGACTATACAAGAGTGCTGCTGCCAAACAATGACTGGGGCCGGACCTGTGCAGGCTCTGCTCACTGAGAAGGTCTTGGAGCCAAGCTCCTCAGCTTCTTCTCAGGCTTCACACAGAATTTCATCATAGATGAACTACTGTATTTCCAAACAGCTGTGGAGCTTGATAAGCAGATCAATATTTGGCATGAAAGGTTGCATAGTCTGCGCCTGTCTGCATCACACTCATCATTACTTTTCCTCCATTTGGCATTGGAATAGCTGTCATTCTGCTTGATTAGCTCCCAGATGATGGAAAAGTTGGCAAAGGGTTTCAGATGGAAACACAGAACTGTGTCTAGAAGGGGGTTTTTGGGAGTGAATTTAAAATGGAACAGATACATTTAGGAAACTATTTGCATTTTACTGTGTGATAATCCCCTGGCAACCATGCAGAGTCTCACTGAGGTGTTACTGAGTAACAACCCTTTGGAAAAGAAAGCTGGCTAAGAATTTCCCATCCAATCAATTTTCTGAAGTGAGGACACAGTTCCCAGAAAATAAAATTTCCCAGAAGCTCATTTTTATTATGGACAATAAAAATTCACATATTTTATGGTCATTTTGATCTGTATGTTAACACTTCTGTCAAAATGGCCTGAGGCATTTAATATTGTATTGGTATTAGCTGGAACTCCCTTATATCTTTGCATCAGTCCATAGAACCACAGCTCAGGACTCTGTGTTTACCTGCTTGAGGGCTGATCTATATCCCTCAGCTCTAGGTTGGTTTCTGGCCAGCATCTATCACTTGTTCTAGAGAGGGACCCTTGGCAGGTCCAGGACCCAAAGGAGGGCAGGAACAGCAGGGCCCTGGAAGTTTCCACACTATCTAAAAGTACACTACTTCTGTGTGTTGAAAAGGAGTGACTAAGAGGTTACCCTCTCAGGTGGGTGAGAAACCAACAGAATCAAGCTCAAATGTAGTCTAGTTAGTTATTTAAACTTTTCCAGTGAGTCAGATTACTAATACTTTATTTTGCTCAGGACAATGATTTTGGAGGATGTATTCACTGCAGCACAAAATCTGTTGCACCAAATTAGAGGCATCGTTTCAAGACAGAGAGCAGGCTTGAGAAAGGATGTCTTCTCTGGAGGGGGGAACAAAAGATGCATGACAGCATGCATTCCCTCAGGAAAATAAATTAATTTCAGCTTGTAAAAAAATTAAAAGATTGAATTTTCAAGCTGTCTTGGTTATTTTATCCTGATCACTGCACTCTATGTGCCTCTACACTGCAAATTAGCATTTGCTGTCTGTAATCTCCCTGTAAAACCAATTGCATTGATTTATACATCTGCTCTTGTCCGGCTTATATCCCTTGTGACCAAGGAGGCAGTTCTCTTCTGCTGTTGTGACTTTTTTATTATTGGAATTTATCTCAGGGCTGTGACTGTGGTGCAGAGTGTGCTCTCTGCCTCTCTGAATGAAGAGGATGTTAGGTCCGCATTTTGACAAGCTCTGGGAGGAACAGTGCTTCCCTCTCCCTGCCCTGGAGCTTGATACCATGCAAAACACAAAGAGTGACTTCAGAACTCCCTGGGAAACTGTTTCCACTGAATCAGAGTTTAAGAAGGCAAACATGAAGAAGAAAGCATTTTTCTTACCATGGCAGATCAATTCAAGTTGTATCCAACTGCATAATGCTCTAGATGCTATTTTTAATGAAAATCTCTGTGGCAGGCTAAATGTTCCTGAAAGACTGTATATGCTGTCTCTGGCTTCTGTGAATAAAATAATTTTACTGGTGCCATCAGTAATTCTCTCTGTTTCCACTAAAAGCACTTCAGTATTATTCCTGATAATTGAAAAATAGACCCAGACATGGCACGTGTTACTATGAATGGGAGCAGATGTAGCACATAGGAGCCGAGCTCCTGCTTTGGCTTTGTGGGGACAGCTTTTGGGGTCCCAGGGATGCAAGAGCCAGTCTCAAGGGGTGCTGTCTTGGACGAGCTGTGTCCCATGTGCAAGGAGTTGTAAAGTAGGGTGTTATCCTTTACTGCTTCCTGCTCTACAGGACTCAGTCTTTTGTGGAGTCAGCTCAGCTTGTAGCAGAGATGAAGAAGGCATATCTCAGGGAAAAGATATCCTGAATTGCTTGAAAAAGCTCCTGACACCTCAAAAGGCTTCCACATGACCCAGGTGTTACTATTCTTTTAGTCGCTTTCCCATCTGGATAGCAGAGAAAAATTGGTGAGGTTTCTGAGCTAAAAAGATTCTAATGATTGTGTTTCACTATGAAAATGGGAAGAGTCAAGCCTGAAAATATACTTGTAAAATGATACCTGGGAGAAGAAAGCCTTGCTCCTAGGCCTGGATACAAACCTCTGGCAGGGGTATGGGGGTCACCTGACTGTGGCTTTAGATAGTCAAATCCCTTCACAAACCTGCACAGGTCCCTTGTCCATTTATTACAGCACTGAAACTGAAGTTCAGGAGCTGCTGCCAGGTGGCACTGGCACTGCATGGACATGAAGTGGAAAAATTCAGCCCTGTGCAGTGAACTACCCAGTGCTGGTGGGCTGCAGGTATAGGGTTGGGAACTGCTGGTAGACACCTGAATTCCTGCTCCTGATTCCTGAAGGTATGCTGGCTGAGGCTGGGCCACCCTGCACTGTGGGTCTGTCTGTAACAGAAGCCAAATGTGCAGTTTGGACACTGAAAAACACATCAGAGAAGCCCTCTGTTAATGGCTATCACTGAGTCACTTCTCCTCACCCAAAATCGCATCAGATGAGAACATCAGAGATAATGAATTGCACAAATATTTTTTTTTCTTTATCACTTGGTCATAACAAAACAAGTTAGTAAGAAACAAACAAAACAAGGTTTTGTTACTTTCTTTTGTCACAAGCTATTGATTTGACCAAATCTTTTGGTAAGCAGCAAAATGTAAATTTTGTTGCAGTCTTTGTACCCTGAATAAAAATAACCAACCACAGGCATGGAGCAGGAGCCAAGGATTTGCTGTGTTCATCTCTATTTGCTGGGGAATTTCACGTGGTATATTCAGCAGCAGCTACTCAGCATCACCTGGGAGATTGTAATTAGGGACATTCCTCCTGCAGGATATACAGCATGCTGTCACAGGAGTGATTCTCTTTCAAAATCCTCACATCTGTCTGTGGGTGTAAGATTTTGTGTTTTTAATTTTTCTACGGTTGTTTTGGAAGAGGTTAGTTTTGGGGGTGTCCCCAAGAGTGGTGAGAGGACAAGTGTCTCCAGAGGAAGTGGCAGCCCAGTGTGGCCTTGGGGACATGGGGCAGATCCACTGCAAGATGTTGAGGAGGTGGATTTGGACTCCAGCACCTCCAGGCCTGCTGCTTGCAAAGTAACAATGTGTGGGTACCATTCCCTCTCACCCAGCCTGGGGCCACTGTGCAGAGTACCTGAGGGTATGAGGGCACTGAATGTCCCTGCTGATGAGCAGGCATGGGGGGCAGCAACTTGGGCTGCCTTCCTCCAGGGTCTTGGACATTTCTGTGCAGGAGAAGGTGGCCTGGGTGCTGCTGACATCCTACCCCCCACAGCCCCTGAGCCTTCAGCATAACCACAGAGGAGGGGAAGGAGTCTGGGGGCTGTGCAGAATTCAGGTCTGGAGCCAGGTTGGGAGGGGGCTGGCAAAGGCTTCAAGGCAGGGGAAAAGGGCACAGCAGGTTGAAGTCTGGCTCAGGAAAAAAAATCCCATGTGGACAGTTCTGCAATTGTCCAGTGGCTGGGCTAGACAAGCTATTCCTTGGCTTTTCTCATGAGTAATCACTGACAAAGGAAACAGCCTTGAGTATTGCCCAGATGAGGTGACTGAGGTGTTATCCAGCATCCAGCAATGCTCTGCTTTTTATTAGAGCCTCCTGCTTGTAGGAGACACTTTCTGAGGACAGTCTGAGACACGGCAAAGACCTCTATAATCGAGTTCGGTGTTAGAAGTTTATTTCAGGGTGTGAGAGAGAGAGAGGGAGCCTGCTATGAGCCAGCAGATAGAGCTCAGAGCGGGCTCAGAGAGAACAATACAAAAGGCGGTAAAATATGAATACATGAGCTCAAGACTTAAGATTGCTAAGAAAGAGAGTAACAGAACAGAAGTTAGAGAGCCGGGGAAAAAGAGCAGCAAGAGCATAGAAAGAGCGAGGCAAGAGGGCTAAGAGAGCGTAGCAAGAGAATAGTAAGAGAGACTAAGAGAAGCAAGAGAGCATAGTAAGAGAGTAACAAGAGAGACCAAGAGAGCTAAGAAAGACCAAGAGAAGCAAGAGAGAGAACTCTCTTTTACAATTACTTATATAATTACTTATATAATTTGACTATTCTATTCTTTCACTGGCCAATTTTTCTAAGTATACTAATACAGTAACACTCATGTGCAACCTATAGAAATCGCTGGTTTTGCATATTTTTAGTTATCTCAGGGTCCTTCAGACCTTTCCTTTAAGGCTGGGGAGAGGGGTCTCAGCTTGGTTTTATTGCAGGAAAGAATGTGTTCTGGCATACCAGCCCGGTTTCTTTGAATTATTCAAACCGTGCTATCATTTGTATTTCTTCCTTAGCCTTTCTGGCTAAAGAGTCGTATTTATAATTTCTTTCTAATTCTACCTTCCCAACACCTGCTCTCACAGGGGATCCCTGGCCTGACCTCTGCTGCTTACAGGTTAATCCTCCAGCCTTGCAAACTTGGCCTTGCCACTTCTCCCATGATCAGGGACTCCGGCAAAAACAATGCCCTGATTGGAGATAAAAGCCTGTTAAATTATAGCTCCTCAAGTCTAGAGTACAGTGAAGTGTTACACATGGAAAAAGAGTGAGAGACCATTTCAGAACCTTTTATCATGATTCATCTGGGAAATTATCTGGGAGCAGATAATTTAATGCTAATGACATTTTTTTTTCTCCCAAGTGTCATTGTCAGGTGATATTCCAGCATCCTCTCTCCATGCAAAATGGGCTGGGATTTGCTTCGAAATTCATCAGCTCTACAGCCAGTGAGATGAGTAACAAACAACAAAGACCAGGAAATATTTTGAGGAGGATTATGGGGCCTCCCAGAGACTGAATTTCTTCTTGACTGAGTGTTATAGGGCAAAAACATAGTCTAGGGACTAAATACTTGGTTGTTGGTAGGTGTTCTAACTACAGTGAGTTTAAGGAATTGTACTTTATGGGAGCTTCAGATGCAGCAAAGACCATGTGTGCAGAGAAGCTAGAAAAGTACTTGAAAGAGGCAGAGGACGGGCAGAGGACAGGGAATGGTTTATGTCAATTAGTTTACTGAAAATGCTGGAACTATTAATTTGCCACGTAAGCAATGTTTAATTTTTGAGTCCTTATAAGTGTGGTGTAGTAGAGAGGCAGGTGCTTTATTAGCCTGTGGTGGCAGAAGCCCATTAGGCAAGTGATTCGAACACTTGGCAGGGTGGTGGAGCTTGATTTCACCTCATCTCTGCAACAGCAGCATGCCCTTGCTGCTGGCTCTCGGATTCTTATTTCCTGCTCTTGACACATCCAGTTTGCTTGACCAGACATCCAACTGGCACAGACTCCTCCTAGTGATACAGGAGAGCTTCATCCAATTCCTCACTCCAAACTGTGCTGGCAATGAACAATTTTTCATCCAGGTGCAGAATTTACTTATTTTTCTCCTCAAAGTTTCTAAAATGTTCCTAGACCGTGTACCACAACCTGCGGCTACTCTTCATGTTACAATTCCCTGCCACAAGAGGGAAGAATTGTGTGCTAAAGAGCCCACAATTTCTGACATTCAGACTTAGGAAAAAAATGCCCTTTTAGAGTTCAAATGAAGCATTTCCATGTTATTGCAGAGTCTCCAACACATACTTCTGCCACCTCCAGCTTCAGTTCCTTTTTGGGCAATAATTGAAACCAATTGTATTCCAAGACTTGGCATAGATTAGAAAATAGCCTGAAGCAAAGTGAAGGAAAATACATTTGAGATCAAAATGACTCTAAGGTGTAACATGTGCTTGTTGTTGCCATATCTTACAATGAGCGGCCGTACAGGCACACAACAGATGTCGAGACACACTGACAAGCAGTTTCCTTCATGTCAAAAAGTGATGTTAAATCACAGCTATTATTTTCATGCCAGATGGACCAAAAAGCCCCAAATGTGTAACCTCTATCTGCAGAGTAGAGGAACTATTACATCCCACTAAATACAGATTTTGCAAGGTCATGACATTTTTCTGAACTTTTCACTAGTTTATTTCTGGGGTTTTTTTTGTACCTTTTAGAGCACTTTGCCTTGAAGTAACACCTTTTCTGTTTGTCCCGAAGTAATCCTGGCTAGCTATGTCGAGGGGAGGGCAGGGGGGCTCTTCACGACCAAGATAAAGACCAAACGGCTGCCTTTCCCTCTGGGATAACATCGGATGTTTATTCAGGCTGGGATCCGGGAGGAAAAAGAGAAGGAGGAAACATTTCCCGGGTAATTTCAAACCTCGGGAGAGGGGCGGGGGGACATACAACACCAACCAATGGGATAACATTTCAGGGACAGGGAGGGGAAGGGAAAAACATGTCACAGCTGCAGGGAGGGTTTACACAGATACTAAGGAACACCCAGGAATGTGCACTACCACATTTCCTCTTAATATTTTCCTAGGTATGCAAACCTGATGGAAAGCACTGTTATTTTGTATCTCCGTGCATAGTTTTGTTGCATTATTTTGTGTTCTTAAAAACGTTAAAACTTTTTTTTCCATATTTTTATTCCCTTGTGCTACAAAGAAAAAGTCAACATTATAATTTCATTGCAAAAAAGTAAATTCATAAGTTCTTTGATAATGAAATAGAGGGAAATACCTTCCCCCCTTTTTTTAAAACAATGTTTAAAAGTGTTTAAATAAGGTAGCAAGAAGGAAATGGAAAATACATGAGAAATGTTTTTTAGTCAACTCTGATACCTGACCTGTCTTCAAAACAGGAATCAGTTTCATGCTAAAGCCTTCCTGTTTCTTTTATGCCTCTGTCAATCTTAACTGAAAACAAAATTTAAAATGACAGATGTGAAAGCCTGCACAATAATTGCTGTGAGGTAAAAAGCTGGTAATGGATTTGATGCTGATCCTGTGATTTTTTTGGGGACAGTTTTGTAAGCCTGACTGATATCCTATGTCTATGTTTTCTGCTATTTTCAATGTACTCATAGACACTGAAATGTGCTTTGGAAAGAATAGCATTGTGTGAATGTTTAAGAAGAAGGTAGAATTTCAATGCTGCTCAGGGAGTGCCTTGGGCCTTGTGCAGACCTCTGGGTGCAGGTCGTGGGCCCTCGCAGTGGGGATCCCATGGGCTCATGGGAGGACCAGAAGCCACGAGGAGTGGATGTGGCAGAGCTTCAGACTTTCTGTCCTCAGTTTTCTGCAAACACCCTCAGGGCAGCAGCTGGTGGTCTTTTTGTCCCAGGGGCAGATTTTCATCTTTCCCCCTGAGTGACTCCTGTGGGAAGGGCTGCCACCATCAGTCCCACTCCTGGGCAGATGCTCTGCCAGAGGATCAAGTCCATCCACTCAAATCTTTAAAACACCAGCATCCAAAGACATAATGTATAAGAATAAAATGGCACAAATATTACAGACATGAGCATTAAGCAGAGTGTTACTTTAGGGTAACATACAGCAGCTGGACAGCCCCAAACAAATGGAAGAAAAGATGGGCCCTGTGGTTGAGACAGCTTTCTGTCAGGTATTCCCCCATGCAGTTTCTGTGTTCCTCATCTTGGTGTGGTGTGGCTGGGGTCAGTCGTTCAGGTCTAAATGCTGAGTGACCTGCAACATTAAAGGTTGTCTAAAGCACTGGGTGCGACCAACATTTCTGCTCTGGTATTTCCTCATAGTGGAGACAAGAGAAACACCTGTTGCTTGCATGAACCTGTTGGTCCTTTAAGGTCTATCCAACTTGTCTTGCACACAAGTAACGTGGGTGTTATTGAATTTGGTGAAACTGAAAAGTTTGGCAGTATATTCTGGCATGGTTTATGCAAAAATCCATGATAGTTCTCCTTAAGTTTTTTGCCTTCATCTTACACTGTTCTTTGTTACAGTCATTTGGTGGAAGGCCACAGTGAGCAATAAGAATTAGTTGTGGTTCACATTAGCATCTGTAATAGGACTGGAGATGACTAAAGCAATTTTCACTGGCATACCACTGCTCTGGTGCATGTGGGTGAGGGCTTGACTGGGGCTGCACTAGCACTGGTGTTCTCTGGAGACAGCTGCTGTCCACCAGGTACTGGGCTTCCCAGCCCAGAAAACTGTTTGGATCTAACACACTGAAAAAGACTCAGGCAGCTCTTCTACAAAGGCAGATCCCATAGACCCAGTCAATCAGTGTTTAACATACCCCATTGCTTCTGCCAGATCAGGGACCGTGGACAGATCAAGCCTTGTGGGAGGGCATGGCTTGCTGGAGAGCCTTTGTTGCTTGGGGTGGGATGGGATGGGATGGGATGGGATGGGATGGGATGGGATGGGATGGGATGGGATGGAAGCAGTTGGGAGCACTGCAGTGTGTAGGCATATACCTGCTCTGAGAAAAAAACAGCACCTGCAAGTTAAACATTCAAAGGCAGTTCCATTAGCCAGTTTTTTGGAGAGAAGTTCAAGCTGTAGAAGGCACACCCTGCACCTTTCAAACAGCACTTCATTACATGAGACTCTGTGTTAAGTTTTAAAATCTGTTTTGACAACCAGTTTGTTTGGCTGCTTCAAACAATAAATAATTCAGCATTCCCCCAAAATGTTTTTTACAATGAATAAAATTGTGTTTATGACATTGAAATAAAATATTGAAGACAGAGTAAAATGACTGTGAGTAACACAGCCATGAATCTAATTCACAGCTCTGCAATCTGCAGCTCAGCAATGCTTCTTTCACTGACTCTTGTTAGTTGTGTGTTTGCAAACTGCTTTGATGATACTGAGGGAGCACAAAGCCTTCTCTGCACCAGGACAGAGTGAGGACCCTGGTACAGCCCTTGACCAGCGCCAAGTTGTTACTGGCCTTAGCAGGGCCACAGGGCAAACTCTGGCTCCTGGGTGTGAAGTGCTACTTCACTGCACTGTGTCCTGGGTTGAAGGAGATATTCACTCCCAGCAGACCCTTTTCTGCCTCAGGCATGACTTCTACTTACCAGGAACTTGTGTGCTGCTGGGTGGACTCAGTTCAGGTGCTGCTGTAGAAAAAAAGCAATATTTTGAAATTATTTTGAAATTATTTTCTACTGTTGTCTGTTTTTCCAAATGTAAGGAGTAAACTAGGTTGTGGCTGCTGGTGAACATGGAACTTTAGGAAGGTTATTTATGCCGCTCACATTGTAGCTTGGTTTATGTACACTTTGCTTTACCCTGGTTCTTGGTGTAATGTTCAGATGATTCCTCCTCCTTGCCCCAGGCAGCACAAAGGAAGTGGGCACATCCCATGGCTGTATTCACACAGGTTCAGGAGAGCATTTTTCAGTGTCTAAAACTGAGTGCCTTTTTTAGGGAGAGGCCTTTGCAGAGGTGGGTTTTGATTCCAGCCACTTCTCTAGGGCTATCCTCACAATACATCTCACAGGTCACTCCTTGGGCTTGAGCTCATGGGAACTGCTTCAAAGAAATCCCAAGGCATCTGTCATAAAAAGTCAATAGGAAGAAGGGAGATGAAATTTCTACCTTTCCTCTGGCACCATATAGCAGCTGGTTTAACCTCCTAAGGATGAAGTGATGCATATTCATATGTTCCCCATGCTATGATGGTTCCTTCTGTCAATGACAAGGTCCAGCAGACAGGGAAGCAGAGCAGCAGGGCATACAAATGTAAAAGCCTGAATGCTGAAGGGAAGCATTCACAAGAGTTTTCCTGAGAAGTCCTTTTTTAAGGCTAACAGTATCTATAGATTCCTATGGCATTTCCACTGTGTTGGTCTGCACATGTGATGCTTGGTTTTGACAGGCTGGATGCAGTCTTATCTGAAGAAGCAGTCTGTGTTTGTGCTCTAAAGGCCTGACTCAGAAATCTTTCAGACTTCCCTTATCCTTGGTTTTATTGGGAAAGTGCTCTTCCTTTATCATTGTGAGCTGCTCTCCAGCTTTATTACTGAAATAAGGAGTGTGGTTTACACTTCCCCTTACCTGTCACTGATTCTAGCAGAGACACTAGCTTTCTTGATCTTCCATCCTATGCAGGCAGGTTCTTCCCATCCGCAGAGTACAAATGTGGTCAAGTTAAGCACGTGCTACAGTAGAAACCTGCATCCTGGCCGTAAATTCTAAGAAAGCAGGTTGAGCAGGGAGAAATACATCAGTAGACAAGGGAAAGGAAAGCCCAGGTTCAGCAACCAAAGAGATTGTGCAGTTATTGTAATAAAACAAAACACAGGTGATTTTCTGTAGTTTCATCTGCTAAACCAACTGAGTTATTATGGCCAAATTTCCAAAAGAAAAGGAAAATTCATTAGGCTGAAAAATTTTTTCCCCATTGTATAAAGTTTTAGCTTAGAATACTGAGGAGAGGATGTTGCAGCAGGCAGTGTCAGCCATCAGTGCTAACAGACTGCTCCTGCTCTCACATATGCTTCCTAAATAAGTTCATTTCAAAGATTAAATCCATGATGTAGTTGAGTGTCTGTGTGATTTATTTTCATGACTTATATCATCTCATGTCAGCTGGGTTTGTCCTTAGTGCTCTATTGTTAATTCTCTGAGCATGAATTTTCTAAAGTTAGCTTGGCACAGGGATGAGCTGTCACATGCTCTCTGCTCCACCACTAGTAAAACATTCCAGAATGTAGTGACAGTACAAAACCCACTTTAAGAAAAGCCTCCCTTGATTTCTCTGCCACAGTATCTTCCATTGATTGATTTCACAAAGTTGATCATGTTTTAAAGAACAGGGCCATCAGTCATGTACTTCAGGCTGTCTCAGGCACAGGGTGCATTTGTCACAATCTGAACACAAACGTGTTGCCAAAACATCCGTTCCCACACACACGTGGTATAGAAAGATAAGAGATGAAGAATATTATTTGTTCTAACTGGGAGAGGTTTCAGACCTCTGGAGACACGTTGTCTGGAAGAAAACAGCAGAAAAATTAAGGCATTATCAATTTAATCTAATTTCAAAGTGTTAATTGATAGTTGCTAGACATCAGATAAATCTGAAATTTTATTAGTCAACCATAAAAGCAAAGTATTGGCACTGTAGTACCAGATGTCCATTGTAAATGGGGGGATTAACATTGAAGTTGTTGAGGATTAAACATAAGAGGAATCCAAGTACGGTGCATCCTCTCTTCTTTTCTTTCTTTCTCTTTACTTACCATCTGTGTTTTTTTGCCTGCACCGAATGAATGGCTGTTAACTGCTTTCTCTGCAGCACCTTAACTTGTTACCTTCCATTCAGAAGCATTCCCAACAAAAGGGAAAGCAAAAGGATCAACAGGGAAAACCTGCAGAAAGCCTTGTTTTCATTTCACAGACAAGACACATAAGAAAGGTGATAACTCAGGTATTTGCATTTAGAAGAATATGAAAGGAAACTCAGAGATGAACAAATATGATTTTTGCATGCTGTCACTATTTTCTGTGCATCTGTTCAACAAGAGAAACAGTGAAATAATAAAAGGTTCCCCTCCAGCCTGTAAGCATGCCCAGCACAGGGAATTCTGCTCAATCCTACCTAATGCTGGTATCTCTTTTGGCAGAGTGATTGTAGTTTATTGCCTTG
The DNA here is from genome assembly GCF_971803275.1 of Cyanistes caeruleus. Classification (NCBI taxonomy): domain Eukaryota; kingdom Metazoa; phylum Chordata; class Aves; order Passeriformes; family Paridae; genus Cyanistes; species Cyanistes caeruleus. The sequence continues at coordinate 18,206,814 of NC_141715.1, read as the reverse complement.
ATTTCATTTTAGCTGCTGTTTCAGCTTAAAGTTTTACTAACAATGCAAAAACACTTTTGGAAATTAGCCACATGCCTGGATGCTTGTTCCATCCCTGCAGTGGCTGGGGCAGCATGTACCCCTGAGCCTTTGCCTGCCACTTGGTCAGCATGAGAAGAAAGAGAGATTGATTTACTCTGTATTATTTTTAATTCTCATTCTTAACATAAACAGATATTTTGTGCTGCTGTCCATCTCTCCTATAAGTCTTCCAGCTATTCTGAATACATTAAATACTCCCCTTATTAAAATAGAAGGAAAAATGGGAGGGAATAAAACCCCCACTCTTGATTGTGGATGGGGGTAGCCAAATCCCATCCCCACAGTACTAAAAAGTCCTCCACATTGTCTTCCCTGTGCTTTGTTCCCTGAGATGCTGTAGTGCTGATACTGGTGGAAGCCCTGGTGTTCCAGGTACCACATGGTTTTCCTGACTGGGGCTTTCAGGAGCTCCACGGTGTTGGGGCAGAAGCTGGACTCACTGGCTTATTTTGTGCTGAGCTCACTGGTTAGAGGTGCCGAGCCCTCCAAACCAGCTTCTCTGATGGACGTCTCAGTGCTTTATATTGCCCTGTGTTACACATGGTGTGTTGAGCTCATTGGCACATTACACATTAATAGATTGCCCTATAGGGACTTGCTGGTGAATAAATTGCCAACAATTACAGCAAGTGGCCTGCCTTCCTGCCCCAGAGCACAGCTTTCTGCTTTAAAGAGATGAAGCCTCTAAGGGACACATGCCCAAGTCTTACCATGGATCCATGTCCTACGAGCATTGAAAAAGCCCCTGAGCAGCACTGAGGTACCGGAGGAGCTCAGGTGCTGGCTGCAGCCTGCTGCCTTCTCACCACTGGTCCCTGGCACACGCAGGTACAGGAACAACAAATCAGAAAACTCTTCTCAGGCAGTTGGGCGGGATCTGCAGTAGGGCAGGTTCTTCACCATCTATTTCTCTGGATTTACTCTGTTGCTCAAAAACTAATGCAATTGCAAAATCTCTTGAACTCAGGATTACGCTTGCCAGTAGAAGGGAGGGACAGTATTGGGCATGACAGGACTATGGGATAGTGTTATGGCTGTGTTTTTCTTGGGCAAAGGGTAAATATTAATGCTGACTGATTTCTTTGAGAAAGGCAGCTGGCAGATGTGTCAGATTGTTTTCCCCTATCTGTTGTGTGTCAGGAGCTGCCACCGCAGCTCCTGAGGAATGGGGGTTGTGCAGGGCAGCTCTGGCAGTACTGGCCCATGCACAAGCACAGCACTGCTGCACAGGACATTATCTGTCTTCCTGTTAGCACAGAGGTTGTCTGTTTATGCCAGTGGCTACCACAATTAATACACTGTGTGCAATACAATAAATTGCTGACAAGGTAGGATATTCTGGCAGTCACACTGCTGAATATCACAGATGCTCTGAATTGAGTAACCAGAGATGATAAAACTGGGCTACTTCCGATCCACTGTCACAGCCAGGACCTTCCCATACCTGTAGTGTTGTGTAGGATCTCTTTCAGTTGTTCACTGGCCCTGCATTTGTTAAGACGGTTTGGTAGAGATAGTCCTCATCACCTTCATTGTGGGTTTTATGATTAAGTGGGCACCAGGAGCAGTATACACCTTCTGCTTCCATCATGGCAGGATATGTGCAAACAGATTTTTATGAGAAACTCAGATACAAGCATTACATAGAAATTTGACTGATTTTTCAAAGAATTATCCTATTTGATATGCAAAGTTTTTAATCTAAATCTGACTTTTCCATTTCTAAAGGAAATCAGGGCAAACATTTAGCACTAAATAAATTAGAAGCACAATGATCTAACTGTGCTTCATCTGCCGGAATTACTCATCACTAAAATTTCATTAACATTAAGTGCTTGTCAATGGGTTTAAAAATTCACATGGCTGACAGCTTTACAGTGATTACAGGCAAGGCCCAAAGGCATGGAGAGCAGCTAGACAGCCTCTGCTGGGTGTCAGCATGGCAAACAGCAGTGACTGTGCCAGTCTTGCTGCTGACTCAGTGGGCTTGTCCTGCCCTCATACCCTGAGGGATGCTGGAGTTGTTTTTCCTATGAAGTGAATCCATTCATGCAGGTTTATTACAGGCTGGTTTTGAGGAAAACTCCAAATAACTTCTACATATTTAACTGACATAATGCTTTTCCTTACTCCTGCCTGTATTGGGTTTGCATGGCCAAGCTTTGGTAGCAAGGGCAAGTTTGGGCTATGGGGATGGCTTCTGTAAGAAGTTGCTGAAAGCTATCTCCAGTCTGGCTGAGCCAATCTCTGGCATCTCCAAAAGTAGACATGCTGCTGGCCAAGGCTGGGTCAATTAGAAATGGCGGTAAGACCTCTGGGATAACTGATTCAAGATATTTTAAACAAAACTTTTCCTTTTCAAAGACATTCCTGGAAAACATTTAGGCAGCAGTTTTTTGCAGTTTAATGCAATTTGGATATGAATGTGCCCTAACCTTAATATAATAGAAGATAGCTGGGGACTTCAGGATATGTGAAGAAGAATATGGCTTCACAAAAACATTAGGAGCTAATTGCAAGACCAGTGGGTTAGAACAACACTGAGCTGCCAAAAATCCAGATATAACTGGTTAGTTATTTATTCATGGTAAAATGAAATCTAGCAATTGAGCAGGGAAATGTGGCTGTAGAAAAAATCATGCCTGGAATATTTATAGAGAAGTTTATCAGAGTTCAATGAAAAATGTAGTATTAACATTAATAGGCTTTTAAGATAATCTTCTAATTTCACTTTGAGCTACATCATTTTGTGCAGCACCTAATTAATTTCAGCATGCCATGTTCATTAAAGAAAAAAAAAACAAACCAAAACCAAAAAACCTGCTTAAATATAAACATATTTGATGGAATCCCAGGCTGGAGCAGGATGAGTACCTACAGAGTACTTATGTTGTGTTTTCTCTTCTTTGGCTCATACTCTTTTGACAGTAGGCAGAGCTGTTTAGAAGGCTTTATCTCTGATGTTTGCTATATAGGATTGGAAATAGTTAGTTCTTTTTCTAGACAAGATTTAAATAAGAAATATTTGGGAAATGTTTCTGAATGTATTTTTTTCTTCCAATAACATATCTGTCTTGCATAGAAAGCAAAGTAAAGCAAAGAGGAATCCCCATCTTCTGTTCTGAAAATGATAATCTTATGTTTAGCCTGTAGCTATGAGGAACTATGGAAGATGGAACATTCCACAAAGTTCTTATTTTATTCACAGAAACATGTATTCCTGACAAGTTAAAAGACACTTTCACCACCTATTCTTCCATTGTGCATGTAGGAGGTTCAGCTCCCAAATACCTCTGTGCTGAATCTGGAAAAGGTTTCAAATGTGATTTATCATCAACCACAGAACTTTGGTTCTCCTTCCCTACCCTATTGATGCTTTCAGCATCACTCAGCCTTTGCTTCATAGTTACTGAAACATACAGTGTTGCATACTTGGTAGTGTGTGTGCCCCCTTCCCCCACCCCATTTCCTGGGATCAGGTCTTCCAGATGCTTCTCATTGATGGGAATCTGTTGGGAAGACCCACTGTGAAAGGATGAAATGCCGCCTACCAGCCAGTCTGCCTGAAATTTTGTCCTGTTTGATGTCTGTGTTAGAGCAGAGGCTTTCTTTGCTTTTTGAGGTTTATTGAATGATTCAGGGCAGGGTGGTTCTTTTGTCATGCAGGGAAAGCCACCACAGCTAACAGACAGTGTCAAATGCTCCTTTGATGCCAGCTTGCAGGCAGAATCACCTTTCTTTGCTTTCATCCATTCCTTTACTCCTTTTCCTCATCCCCTATTCGGTCTCCTAACATTAGTGTCACAAATAGTGCAACGACAGTGTTCCTATGGTCAAGTCCCTGTGGCTCTAAAGAATGTGTGAAACAGGATTGTGTCACACACAGGCCCACCCAGCACACCATCAGCTAAACAGCAAGTTCAGTCAATGAGCAGTAAAGATTGATGGTGGCTCAAGAGGATGATTAAAGGCTGTGACTGAAGTCTGTTTTTTCCAGGTGATGTTTAGTCCGATAGTCCAAAAGGATCCATCCGTTTTCTGTGTTCTTCAAGGAGGGCGCTGCTGAGCTCAGCACTGCCTGATGTGCCCTCACTGACCTTTCTTCCTGTATCAATACATTTCCTGAGGAAAGCAGCCTTTTTCGAGATTTAAGGTGCTTTGCTTAAGGCTTAAGGAATTTTTTTTTCCTCCTGCCCTGAGGGCAGCCAGTCACTGCCCGTCTGGCTCAGTTAGAGTTGCCCACCATGGTTATCAACCTGGTACATGTGGAAGCGGAGGGAAAGCAAATGCAGCCAGTAAAACCCTGCCTTTTGCTGTATCTATACTGTGGCAACTGAAATCTAATGAAAAATTGGACTTCTGTTCTGGACAGCTGTAGGAGACGCTTTTGGGGTGGACGGTCTGAGACACAGCAAAGACCTCTATAATCGAGTTAGGTGTTAGAAGTTTATTAGTTTATTTCAGGGCGTGGGAGAGAGAGAGAGAGAGAGAGAGAGAGACAGAGACAGAGACAGAGAGACAGAGAGACAGAGAGAGAGAAAGAGAAAGAGAGAGAGAGAGAGAGAGAGGGAGCCTGCTATGAGCCAGCAGATAGAGCTCAAAGCAGGCTCGGAGGTGTTATAAACGTAATAGCAAAATAAGGTTAATATAAAAAGCAATTTATTATGAAACAATTTCAATCATAAGCAACGAGAGAAAAAAACACAATAAATACATCAGCGCAACGCCGGGTGGACAGGGGTCTGCACCCAGAGGTACAGATTTTCCCTAATCCACGAAGGAGGGATTGCAGTCCGGGGTTTTTATAAGGATTTTCGTATCCTGAGGCAAAACCCGGAGTGGGCACAGTCCAACAAAGAGTCTAGATGTGCGGTTGAACAGATTTCCCTGGATCCGTAGAGTTGAGTCAATAGTCAACTGGGCAGAGTTTTTTCACATGCGAATGGTTCTGGGTGTCTTTTGATTGCATCTTTTGGTTGGACTCCCGGGGTGGAGTGTCCAGGTGCGAAGCAGATGGATATCTCAGCCAGGCTACTCTCATTGTCTGGCTTGATTGCCTGTGTCCTGCTCTTTATCTCGGGCTGATAAGCGTCACCGTGGATCATTACCGCCTGACTTGGGAAGGAATTTTTAGATCATACTACATTTTATATCTTTACATTATCATAAACATAACATATATTTCTTTATTCTCCTTCACGAATTTTTATCCAATGCCACATTTATCACAGAGGGAACAATACAAAAGGGGGTAAAATATGAATACATGAGCTCAAGACTTAAGAAAGAGAGTGACAGAACAGAAGTGAGAGAGCTGGGGAAAAAGAGCAGCAAGAGTGAGGCAAGAGAGACCAAGAGAAGCAAGAGAAGCAAGAGAGCCAAGAGAACAAGAGAAGCAAGAGTGAGAACTCTCTTTTACAATTACTTATATAATCTATACATTTGAATATTCTATTCTTTCACTGACCAATCTTTCTAAGTATACTAATACAGTAACATTTGTGTGCAACCTATAGAAATCGCTGGTTTTGCATATTTTTAGTTATCTCAGGGTCCTTCAGACCTTTCCTTATAAGGCTGGGGAGAGGGGTCTCAGCTTGGTTTTATTGCAGGAAAGAATGTGTTCTGGCATACCAGCCCGGTTTCTTTGAATTATTCAAACCGTGCTATCATTTGTATTTCTTCCTTAGCCTTTCTGGCTAAAGAGTCATATTTATAATTTCTTTCTAATTCTACCTTCCCAACAGACAGCAACAAACCCAAGTTTGCAGTTGTAGCTGCTGGAATCAGATTCTCTTCAGGGAAGCCCAGCTAAAGGCTGGGCTAATTTGTACCTTATCACCAAATCTTTCAATTATTCAATTTCTTCAGATTTCTGTGAGTTTTCCATGGAAGCTCTTCATGAGCTGTGGTTCTTCAGATTAGCCAGGCATTTGTCATCCAGTAATGATGATTGTGTTGAGATAAGCCTGACATTCAGGGTTGATGTTGAACCTCTGGCTTAGGGAGCCTAAGCCACGCAAGCCAGTTGCCCCTTTTATGCCCTGCCTGATGTACATCTTTTATAAAGCTGTTCCACCTTTAAGGAAAACTGATTAAGGAAATAGCATTTCTGACAGCACTGCTGGCAGCATAGCACCAGCTGTGGGAACCAGAGACCCGAGCTACTGTTCCTGCTCTGGACCAGGATGTAAGTCTCTCCTGGAAAAGGTGAAAATACTCATGTAAAGGAGTGAAATGAACACACAGAGAATAAAGCCCTGGTGAGGCACAGCTGAAATGCTGTTTTTCTCACTGTTAGAGTTACCAATACTCTAATGGGTTACATTGTTCTGAAAAATGTGTCTTCTGTCATTCAGGTTTGTGTGTAACAAACAGCTGTAGTTTTGCTTGCTTGTGCACTTGTTCTGTACTTCCATGGCTTTTCCATTTTTGTACAATTCTTTAAGTTTCATGCAGACTGCTTTTTCTTCTTCATGCTTGTAACGGATCTCAGACATTTTACTGTTAAGAATGGTTTTCTTAATCCTAAAAACATTTTTAGTTTTCCCTTTGTTAAGTAAACCAGTCTTGTATAGAATTCAGGAGGGTCTTTGCTCCATTTCATATTAAATTCTAATTGAATGGCAACACATTTTAAAGGAAAGGTGACCATCTTTCAAATTACTTCAGTGTTTTAATCTAGCAGTGCTTGATGGAGGGCTGATTGCAGGAGGGCTGCAGTGAGAGGTTCTTTCTCTCCCTTGCGTCACACATGCCATCAGCTGCCATCCTGCTGCTCCCGGGTGCAAGCTGCTCCTGGTGGAGCTTGCATTTGTCTTCTGCCTCAGGTGTTTTCCCAGATTAAACTCCATCAGCAGAACTGCTCCAATAATTCATTTTCCTCCATGAGTTCCAGCAGTGGGTGCTGCTGAGGATGCCAGGTTGGTGAGGGGCCTCCCAGATGCCCTCCCCATTCTGAGGCCCTGTCCTGCTCCTGCCTGCAGACCCTGGGGCATTTCTCCTTCATGCTCTTGTTCAGTCTGTGTAACTTCCCAGACACTGCTGTGAGCTCATATATACTCTTATATAAAGAGTATAAAGACTCCAGGGCATTAAGAACATACTTTCTTTACTATGAATCCCTATGGGAAGTAAGAGCAGGTATTTAAATTTGGGTGGTGGTTGCTCGATGTTTCAGCCCACAGCCACATTAACTGTCCCCATATTAGAATAAATCTCTTGAATAAGATCTGAGGTTGATATTAAACCTTGGTCTGAGCAGTATTAAGGCTAGAAGAGTCACCTCATCCAGTCAGACCACTTACTAATTTTAGTCTTGAGCTGAATTCTCCAAACTGGACAAAGTTTGTGAGTAAAGCTCTGCATGGAGCTGCACCAGGCTGGCTGGGAGCTCGGCTGCTCTCCTGCGGGCTCCAGGCTGTCACTGCTTAGGGTAAATGGGTTGTCTGGCTGGCTGTGTGCTCTAGGAAGAGGCAAATCCACCACTTTTTGGCACTGCACTCACAGAAAAAAATGAGCTCTGCAAAACTTGCCAATCCCTTACTGCATGATGCAAATATTTCTAAGTTTTCATTTTATTTTTCTGACTTCAAAAGATATGGGCAATCCTGTTTAAACCTGTACTAGCTCTGTATCTTCCTGGATTTTCTCCCTCAAATGACGGAGATGTGAACATGGGGGACAAGTGCCTGAGATGAATATATTTTAGTATTTGTCTTTAAATTATTCTGGCTAAATGGATCTACATATCAATTGTTTAACTCATCAGCTCTTAAAAAATATACTCGATAGAAGGTAAAGGGAAACTTGGTTTAGAATAAAGGACAGTAGAGAGGTGTGACTCATCCCACAGCGATAAAATTTTTCTTTTCAGTCATGAATGAATGCACTGTAAGTCTGGCAGGAAGGTGAGTCAGAGCAGTACATGGCAAAAAGATTTAACTCAGAAGAATGTTATTGTATTGCCAGCACAAATTATATAAGCAATTTGTTTTAAATTAGTACTTTCTTTAAATGAATGAATGGTTCAGGAAAATCTCTTCAGTTAGAAGTTTTCCTATTTTATGAACAGATCTACTTATTTTTGCCAGTGTGTCATGCCACTCCCTCCAGCTAACACAGAAAGATGCTTGCAATTACAGGAGCTATCAGCTCCTTAATGATAAGGATTTTAATTTGGCTGCTTCTAAGACATGTCATGAATAGAAATCACAAAGTCCTCAACTCCTTCTGTACAAATTGTAATTGCAAGTGAAGCTTCAGTAGCTAGCTCACAAGCTAGGTCTTCTTTAAGGTCCTGGATGTGCTCATTGGTGACGCCTTGGGGAGATCTACATGGAGCTCTTTGGCAGGCTGAGGTTTCTGCTGGCAGAAAGCTGTGGAAATGAAACCTTCTGTGCCATGCCAAAGTTCAGCTGTGCTCCTGGAGCAGCTGCCCTGTGCAGAGCCTGAGAGGAGGCTGCACTGTGCCTGGGATCTGCTCTGCGGGACAGGGACAGGGACGGGGACAGGGACAGGGACAGGGACAGGGACAGGGACAGGGACAGGGACAGGGACAGCCCAGCTCTCCGTGCTGGTTGGTGCCATGCAGCCTGCCCCAGGGGTTGCCCTCTCTGGCACTGCTATCATCAGCCTCCTGCCTGCAGGGAATCGTGGCAGGGTTACCTGGCTGCCGGACCTCTCTTGCTGGCTTTTAGTCAGTTAAGACAAAAAGACACAAAATGTGAAATATGATCATCAAGCAAAAAATATCTTAATCTGCAAATCAAGAATGGTTGTTCCTTGTTATTTCTTTCACATTTGCTATTACAGTTTGATTTAATTTTGCAGCATTTTACCTAGAGATACAGCCTTTTTTTTAGGACCTCCGTTTCTTTCATTCTACAACAGGACCGCAGATGCATTCCCTCACTGCTAGACTGCAAGAGACTTCTGTGCTGCTACAACCAATAAATATTTTTAATATAGTTCCATATCTTCCAGCCTTTCTGAAACAAGAGCTATATTTGGATTCTGAGCCATGTTTGCAAGATGGCATTAATGCCCATGTCTTAATGAAAAAGGTCTGACCATGTTAAGAGAGGAAATAAATTACATTTACCCTGATGGGGACTTCATTTTTAAATGTCTTTGGAAACAGCAACCTGTATCAAGAGCTTATTTTTGTATATGACTCAAGGCTTCCCTGTGCTGCCAGTGCCGGTGGCTCCAGGAACAGAGGGAAAATACTCTGGCCCAGCTGGCTACCACAATTAGTTCAGGCACATGCTGCCTTCCCCTAATTACTGTGCACTCACTGTGGGCCTGGAGTGATCCTTCAGCATGTGCTCCATGTACTGAAGACATGGAACAGCCCTGCTCTGGTGGTCCTTCCTCCCACTCTCCTCTGGGTGCTACAGATCAGTGAAACAGAAACTGATTTCAATAAATAATTTAGATGACCAGGTTTTCAGTTTTCTGAATTTTCCATCCCTTTTTACAGTGGGTTTCATACTGATTGTATCATCCTTTGGTTGCTGATAGCTACGGGTAGCAATTATTACTAAGCAGGTTTAAAGTATACTCTCTTAGATTTTGGTGTGGGGGCGTTGGTTGATTTTAGTTGAGACACACTGAACCCAGATTTTCACAAACTTGAAAGCCTCTAGGCACTCTTGACATCAACATGAGTTTGAGTGAGAGTTGCTGAATGCTCCCTATGTCCAGGGCTGCATTTATTGTGGCCAAAGATCTCCTACCAGCCCTAATTCTAGCTGCAAGCTGATGGTCTGTATCAGAGCTTCATATGGTGTTCACTTTATCTTGAGAAAAGCTGATACTTGCAGTCACCTACATGAGTGTTTGATACTATGTGCTCTCTGTCTGTGCTGCTGGAAGGTTCTTCCCTCTTATTATTCATTAGTGAGTTATGAAAAATAAGCTGGCAGTGTAAATCCAATATCTGTTGGAAAATGGATGTTGCACTCATGCTTGGCATCCTTCTTGGCAGAGGCAGTAATGACAGCAGGTGGAAAATTTATCTCCTCCTGGTTATGGCCTTCACAGCCACCAGAGGAGAACAAGGTTGGTACATTGGACAGAAGGAACATGCTTCAGGGTCATTAGCTGACCAGATTTCAGTAGCACGGCACTTATTCTTTTAAGAAAGAGATAATATACTTTACAGTTTAAGATATAAAATTGTCATTCAGATAATTCCTGGACTTATCAGGTTATTTGCCAAAGGAGTTTTATTTAGAGAAGTGTCTCTTTTGGAGCCCCAGTTTCTCAGTTTTTCCTGATCTTTCATGTGGTGTGACTCCATAGCTGTGACTGCAAATGATACTGATCTATGCAAGAGTTAAACATAGAAGGGGATTTAACTTCATGTGGTGAAAGAGAAAATTTTATGCTGATCTTTTATTTGAAGAATCCAGGTGCTGCTTCATGAGGGAGCCATTTTGAACCACCATTCAAGCTTCACAGATGAGCTTTTAAAAGTTTTTTTCTTAAACAGCCATGTGCACTCCATGGTTTGCAGTTAAAACACCATGGCCCCCTGTATGCTGCTGACTACTTGCCATTGCCCTCCTTTAGCTGATAAAACTCCACTGTTTACTTCTTCCAGAAACTGATGCTCCTTCCTCATCTGCTTGGCCCTTTGCTTTCCCATCCTCAGGTGTAGGAGGAGGAAAAGCAATATGCAATGGGAGTAAGAGAAGTTGAGTGTTACAGAGTTTTAGTGCTTGGATGTGAAGTTTATACATGCTACAGAGCACGGTTTTCTTGTCCCAAAAGATGAAGGAAATGGGCTGGAACTTCCTTCTCTGAACATTTTGTTATCCTAAGTTTTTTTTCCACTTCAGGCTCCTGGGAGAGTTGCATCCATGTCCAGATGTTTTGAGACACGGGATTTACAGTCAGCCAGTCTTTTAATGGCTGTGACATATGGAAAAAGGTACCTGCCATAAAACTCTGGTAACCTGCTTGCTGCTGCTTTGAGCATAACAGAGCTGACCATAGGGGCTGCAGGTGGATGACAAAGGAAGCTCCTATGTCTGGTGGAATAGCTCTTGTGTGCTGACACACTGAAAAAACTTACCAAGTTGGGACAGGTTGCAGAATTCTCCTGCCCAGGTGAAATCTGGTCATGTTTTCTCAGCAGACCTTAGCTCAGCCTTTTTCCAACTCTTGCAGACTCTGAAGGTAGTGTTGGCATGACCTAGTCCACCTCCTGCCACTGGGAGTCTACCTAGTGTGGCACTGAGGTAACTCTGCTTCATGGAATATCCAGCAGGATAGTCCAGCCATAGTGACAGCCTATTGTGATTTAGTATTTGTTACTGCTTTGGTGCAGTGAACACCACCATTAGGTGTCCAGACACGTGTGTGGATTTCTGTTGGTGTGAAGGGAAAGAAAGTGCTCCAGGTGAGCATCTTCTCATTGGGAAAATACTCATATGTAGGGCTGAAATTGGATCCCTTATGTTACTCTACCTGCCCTGAAATCCTCTCCAACTATGCCCTTTCCAAAAGAAAACAGACTAACAAAGCCCATAGCCCACCTCTAAATGAGCAGAACCTGTTCTCTGTTCTAGGAGACAATTAGACATAATTATTTGTTGTGATCAACGATTAGTGGAAAAGCCTATAATGCTATTAGCCTTGTTATATGCAGGGGATCAGAAAAAAGAAAAAAAAATGAAAATGAGAAATGGGAGGAACTAAACTGAACTGTGAGACCATGATGCTCTGTTGCTGTATGGTGCACATTCCTTGCTAACAACCCCTTTATGCTTTACAAATGATGCTGTCTCATAAATCAGATAGATAAACAGTGCTTTATTATCTCTAGTCCAGAGAGATGCTGGGCAGTGCCACTATAAGGCAAGCTCTGCCCCTCCTCCCCCTAGGGCAGGCTGAGCCCAGGGCTCTGTCTGCAGCTGTAGCAGCCCCAGAGTCTGCTCATGGGCTACTTGAGTGTGATCCTCCTTACTCTGCCAGGTTTTCTCCATGGCCCCAGTTGGTCCCAGTGTTGTGCTCCCTCAGCTTCACCCGCCTGAGTCCAGCCAGTGTGGAAATGCCCGCTGCACTTTCCAGCCATCCCTCCACAGGGACAAATCAGCCTTTGCTGTTAACCTCAGGCACCAAAAATGGCAAAGGCTTTACAAAGAAATAAGTAAAAGGAGTTCTGTGCTTTAAAAAGTACTAAAGTCTTACTTTTTAGGTGTTCGCTCCTTTTGCTAAGAGGAGTTTCCCTAACTCATTAGTCAAATCCCTTCTGAAAACCCATTTATTGAGAAGCTGACAAATACTAATCTGCATACACCATGTGGTTTCCTTTCCAGTTTACAGGGAATGCGATTTACATCTAGCTCTGAGATCTCCTACTGTGTGGATGTCTTCTCTGATGGCTTTTTTTTGCACTCTCTATTTGGTAAATGCACCCTCTTCTCCCTCCTAAAGTGCCAGCCATATTGTCAGCAGGGAACTGTCAAACCCTTTCTGTTCTACTGTTCCAGTGGTATTCTGCAATCTTCCCACCAGATATTTTGGTTTTCCACTGACATATGAATAACTCACTCTGCATTCTCTTGCTTAATCCATTGGCTAATGCCTCAAAAGAAAATCCTCAAGACTGTGCAGCAGTTTGGCATCCTGTGCTCGGTAATAACACTGTTGATAAGTTGCATGTCACTTGGTCTTAACAGCAGAAAGCAGTATCCTTCAAAAGCAGCTGCTTTCCTCTAACAAGGTTACATCTATGGCTTTGTTCAATGGAAAAATAATGTACAGCAAAAATATTTTTATTATTGGCAGGGGCATAAACAAGAGTGAGCTTCAGGGAAAAGAGAGGCACTTTGGTCTAATAACTAAAAATTTGTGTTCATCATGGGAATCAGCAAAGGATGGGGGTTAACATGGTGAAATATTATGGGAAGGTGGAGAGATTCACTTCGTCCCTCTTGAGTTCATGTGGCACCAGAGCAGGATGTGTTTTGTTATGCCAGACAGGCATGGGGAAGTTTCTGCTTTATGGGGGGAATTGTTGGTCCATGGAGTAAATCTCAGCTCTGAGATGATGCTCTAAAGGCAAGATTTTAGTAAACATTTTGAAAAGTATTCAAAGGTGTCAAGAGCTTAAATTCTTGTGGCAGATGTTACTTAGTCCATGCAGGCAATCTTGTGCCATTTCTGTCTGCAGCCCCGTGTAAAAGCTGACCCTGCTAAAAGCATCTTTAAGCATGCGCAGCAGTGGTCTGAGCTGCAAGGGCAGCCGAAGGCCATGGCTGTGCTGGCACACTCAGGGACTCTGAGAGGCATTTGGATTGGGTGGATATGGCTTGCCATGGGAAATTCAATCTGCTTTTGGAGAAGACAGACATCAGGTGGGCTGGAGCCATATCAAATTGGAGAAAATGTCTTCTTGAGTGGCTCATAATTTTCAGTTTCTGCTACATTTGCTAACAGGAGGAATAGTAGGCGGTAAATGGAAAAGACTTTTAAGACTATGCCTGAAGGTGTAAAATAATCAGGTTTGTAAGGCTCAACCCAAACAGCTCTTTAACTGCACTCAGCTGGTGAAATGCAAATACACATGGAAAAATTTACAGCAGCTCCAACCTGCTCTGCCTCTCAAACATTCCTATACATCCCCTCACCAACAGCACCATGCTCTGTCATGATCAAAATCACAGAGAACTGGAATAAAATGAAGCATTTTAAAGGGTGTTTAAGTGTGTGAGAAATACTGCCCTCCCACATGGTCCGTGCCATGAGCTGCAGAGCTGTGCTTCCCGCAGCCCGAGTGTTGATGAGTCTGGATATTACAGCAATGGTCTAAAACATTTCAGATGAACTGGCCAAAGGGAGTTTCCGTTGTGTAGATGCCTTTGTGCCGCTCCCCTTGGATGCAGTCGGAAGCTTGAGTGGCGCTGGGTGCTGCTGACCTCCTCTGGCAAAACACAGCAGAAACCGAGCAAGGAGGGAGTCTGGGTTTGTCTCACTGTGGGAGCTAACACTGAGATTCCCAGAGTTGCTGGCAAAGTGAGCTTCTGGTGCTAAGAGGGTGCCCTGCCTTCTCCAGGAAAGGGGATATTTTAAAAGGGGTGAGGCTTTTCCACACATAAATTAGGCTATTCTCAATTTTCATGTAATTTAAAATGAAATGTCAGGATTTTTAGTTTCTTCTCAAGTTCTCTCAATCAATTATTTTTCCCTTCCTGGGAAGGAACTGTGTTTCAACAACAGTCATGCTTGCAAAGTACAGAAAAGTAAAAGGCTAAATTACTGGAACAGCTTAATGAAATAGCATGTGTGCCAAAGTATTTTTATACCTTTGTATTTTTTAGTCTTCCCTTCCATGTGAGAAAGATTCTTATGTGTTAATTACATGCATCTTTTTTTTTTTAATCTGAAAAATGTCGCTTATGAACTACTCTGAGCCCTTCTTTGCCCCATAACTCAACTTCTAATCTTGGAAATAATTCTGTGGTTCTTTTAGTCCATGCCCAGTTTGGGTTGACTTTACGTTACCTGTTGTGCTAAAGTTGATATCCATACAGCTCCCAGGGTCTACAAAAAAAAGAAAATCTACAGTACAGGTTTTCTATTCCATTAAAGAATAACCTCCATGAAAAGATGCAGTTTCCAGTTCAACATGTTTTTTTATCTTTTTGGGAACATTCTGTCTTGGCTGCAGTTTTTGCCTATCTCTAATGTTAGAATAATGGTGATTTGGACAAAACCCCTGTTCTGCAAGAGTGGGGTCTCAGGATGCAGAGAGGGATCTGCCCCTGTAGAAGGGGCCAGATCACTTGGATTTATTCTGACACTCTTCAATTACCAGTGTCTGTACGTGATTCTGCGCTGAAGTTTACCACGAAGTTATTCACCTGTCAGTAATCTCTTTGGGTATTTTTTTCTGCAGTTAGCTAACAGAGAATAGACAGACAGATGTTCAGTGGTTAATTTCTTGCATTCTTTAAAGTCTTCTACCTCAAAACTCAAAATACAAGCAATGTAAGTAATTTCACATAGAAAATTTCTGCTTCACTTTTAGGCATCTCACTGCTGGACCTTAAGCAAACAATTATATAAAAAGATGTTAAAAATATAATTAAATAAAAAGGTCATTATCTCACATCCTTAACAAGTAAGACTCATTGAAATTTCTGTTTCTTTAATGGAAGTACATGCTAGTCCATTATCACTAAATCTGTGACTGTTTAATAGCTCAAATTTCATCAGCCCTGCAAGCCTCATTTTCCATAAGTTTCTGCTGTAAGGGAGCTGAAATTTCACATTTAAATAAGCATTTTATTTCATGACTTTAAAATTACAGGAGAGCCATAACAGGATCAAGGAGCATAAAGCACAAGGAATACTCTGATACACTTAGTGCATTGGAAGAGGCTTAATCTCTTAGCTTTTGGAGATGCTTTCTGTATTTTTCATATGATGCCAATCAATACTGCCTGGTCCTTTCTCCCAAAAGTCTGAGATACTGTATGAAGTCTGACCCCTGTATTTAAGAAATTTTTTGAATTTTCTAAAGGCTGCCAAGTGAATGGATGTAGGCTTGCTACAACTGTGGCCTGGCATCTATAAGGTCAAAATAACAGGTTTTGTAAGACATATACATTGTTTAGGAAGTATGATGTGCTGTGAGTGAGAAAAGGAGGCAGTATGACACCAGGCGTCCAAGGAGCAGTGCTGGTCTCAGGCCATGCTGTCAGGATATCCCATGTTTTAAGGAGCACAGCTTCATACTGATTTAATGGTCCCATGCAGTCAGAGGGATGAGAGTCAAGTCCTGGGAATAATCCAGACCATGAGTTTTGTTCTCACTGCCCAGGCTGTGCCTCCCTCATGTTCTCCCTGCCACTGGGGTGAGATATCTCCAGTCTAATATTTTAGGGATGAGGCCTCTGTTTGGCCTCATGCTTCAGCTGCACAGGGCCAGGAATCAGAGAAATGTCCTGTGCCACCTCTGGGAGCACCTTCCCTGCTTCTTCCTTCCCAGCAAGACCACTGCTGTGTCCTGCTGCAGGAACATGCTTGTGCATCTCAACCTGGTAATATCGGCTCCTGTTATAGGTACATCTTGCCTTCCTTTCCCAAAAGCCTAGCATTTGCTAAAAGTGACCTTGTGGTAGGGCCTCCTTCTGGCCAGGGAGTGGAGACACATGTTTGGGAAAGAGCGTTGGGCTTCAGCACCAGCCCATTTGCTGTCAGCCACTGGCAGAACAATTAGAATTACCTTGCTGTTACAGGGCACCTTAGTTTCTTTCTTTTGGGATTAAGCACATTTCTCTGCCTGAGGTTAATTGCTGTTGAATCAATAATTCCACTTGCTCAAACCCTTGTCAATTTCTTGACATTAAAATTTTAAATTATAATTAAGAGGAAATAAAGAAATCACACGATGCCTCTCATAGCCGTATTATTTCATGTTGATTAATGTTGCTGCAAATGTCTCATTGAAGCTGCTGAGCTGAGGGGACCCAAGGTTAGGTCTTAACCTCTGTCCCTCCCGCCTCAGGAGCCTACTGCCCTTCTCAGTGTAAGAAATTACATTTGTTATTTTGGAAAAAATGTGGTTTAGTTTCAAACTTTCTGCTCCAAACAAACCACCCACCCTGTCTATTCCTCCAGCCTGGCTTTGCCAGGGAGGTGTCAGAGATGCCTCAACAGGGGGGAAATGGCGTAAGATGTAAAAATCTGCACATTTGTGTTCTTGATGGCCAGTTCTTCACATCCCCATAAATGTTTACAACTCCATACCACAGCACAAGTGGAAATTGCTCTTGAATTTTTATCACCTGATTAAGAGATGAAAACAAATGGTGGCTACTGAGGTTTACTGTGTAAACCTGAGGAACTTGAAATGGGAGGTTAACAGGGTCTTGACTTTGGCTTATTCAGCCTCTGTTGAGGGTTAGAAATCCAGAGCTTATGAAAAGGAACTGTTTGCTAACAGGTAGACTTAAAATAATGTATACATAGAAAAAGATAAGTATGAAGAGTGCTGTCTAGTGTAATCTGTGTCTGAAGCTACACTGGGCATTTTTTGTTCTTGTAGAAAGCTAAAGTTTAGCCTGGATTTTACAGCACTTTGCTGTCTGTTAATGGAGGTGGCATATTATGACACACTTCATTTTTTTAATTGCTGACTTGAATTTAGATTTGTTTACCGAGATGGTAAATGAAGTGAGGATAGTAATTAAAAAAAAAATATGATAGCAGATTTGGTCAAAGCAGTTGGGTAATGGTAACAGGTTTTGTGGCATTTAGATGAAACAAAGTTTTTTCTTTACATGAAGTTTTTGCTGCCAACAAAAGTCCCATTAAAATCCTTCAATTTTATAAAAGTAAGTGAAATTTCTTTTATGTGTATTTTCCTGCTGGATTTATTTTACCTCAAGACATCAGCATCACATTAGAGGTATCATGATGTTATTTTAACTCCAGGGCACTTGCTGTTAATGTATAATTTGTTTCATTACATCACACAAGAAAAAAGCTTCTGCTTTAAGATAAATCAAAAAGAATTCTCTCGTATCAACATCCAAAGATCTGGAGGATGTAATATGGAGATTGGAAAATTACTGTCAATTTGCTGATTCTGAGAAAATCTGTAAGTTGGTAAATAATCTTGCTAGGACAGTTCTTTAAAAAATCATCATTATTGCTGTTCTTTGAACTATACAGACCTGGCCAATACTGGTCATCAATGCAAGAAGAGATAGCACCAGCCAGACTGTTACAGAACCTGGGTTCATTATGAGCCTCTGAGCCTTTGTGTTGCTTAGTGTTGATACTGTGATGTCTTGCTGAGGCAGTCAAATCTTGCAAATAACATTTTCTTAAATTGCTCTGCAAATTTGAAATTACTCTTGAGGTCTTGAAGGTTTTTTTGAAAGCTAAGCTATTCTTCATGGATTCTTGTTCTCCATAAATTAGGCTGCAGCTCAAGAGGGCACTTCATTAGTGCCTCAATCACACATTTTTCAAGTGGGATGTTTTCAGTGCAAATGCCATGAATTCAAATAGTTGCGTTTGGTTAGGTTAGAGCAAAACTCTTCAGTGAGATTACTGAAAATATGTTGTCTTAAAAACAGGCAGACCCTGCTGGAAGGCTCTGTGCTTTCCATGTGCGAGAGGTGTTTCCCTCCTTTGTCCTTTCAGTCCTGGCACAATGAGGAACTGGACTCTGTCAGGTTTCCAGGCACTACCCAGAATCAAGCTGGTAGCTCCCACAGAGAACTTGCACGATAAGCACCAGCAGTTTCCATTTTCAGAGGTGTGAGGTGTTCTAGCATGACACTCCTTTAAGACAGTAATTTTCCAAAGGGGAGTTCTGTGTGTGTATGTGCGCACAGCTATAAAGCTGGACACATGAGTTTCATCCCCTCCTAGCCATGTTCTGCAGCCCTGGTGCTATCCTGGTAATGTTCCTCAAACTTATAACCCTTGCTCTCCCTCAATAAGCTATCAGGGAACCTGTTCTCAGGATGGTTTTGATTGCCAGGAAAACAACCAATTTGATTCTCTCTTAGGCCTCAGCTGCCTGTTAAATTAATCTTGGATGGATACCATCACAGTTTGTAAAGGTCTGTTAAAATTTTTAAGGTGTTATTTCCTACAAAAACAAACAAACAAACAAACAAACACCCCAAACCATCAAATATCTTCTTGATTTAGGTTTGAGACACTTGTCAGATAACCCACAGAGCTGGTTTAATGCTGCAGGCAGATTTACACAACTCTTTTGTTTGGTTTTGGTTTTGCATACAGCATCATAATCAAATCCAAGCAGCTGTGTCCTGCAACCTGGCAGCACACCAGGGCATCCACAGACAGTCTTGGACACTATGCTACATGGTGCTGATATTAGTAGCTTTCACCCCTTACAATACCAAGGCATTGCGGTATTTGACAAGATGTGAGTTACAGGTATATCTGATCTGTATCTGTCTATATCTATATTTAGAGAGAGATAATGCTTGGGAGGAGCTACTGCATTCCAAGGCTTGGAAACAGACCACAAGGTTTAGTAGTGGCTGCTTGTGTTACTCTTAAATGTAGCTACTGTTCCAGGTCAGGGTTAAAGAAGAGTAAATAACATGTTCCCTTCAAGAGCAGGCTGCTGTGGCTGCAACCCTGGGCAGTAAGGTGTGAGTTAGTGGTACCATGATACAATTTCAAGAGAGACTGTTTTGTATTATTGTGGTGAACAGAAATTTAATGTTGCAGCATTGGTGGGAAAAAATTCAGATTTTACCAGCTACTTCTGATCTTTTGGTACACCTGCCAGCTGAAGTCAGATGTAAAGGGGCAGACACCAATGGGAATCGAACATCAACCCAGAAACTTCTGTAACCCTCTCCGCTGTGGCAAGTTTAAGGAAGTGAACCCAGCATGTTGGAGCTGGATATGGCTACTTTGCCCTGATGGTATTTTCCTCCATGGATAAGGAGAGTTCCTCACAAAAGCAAAGCTGTTTTTCAACAGTGTAGTAGCAAGTGTTTGAAACACTTTGAAAATATACACATACTCACTTTGAAATTTCAGATCAAAATGACAAATGTAAAATACATTGAAGTGCTTTTTATCAGACAATAATTTAACAACATTCTTATCTCAAAAAAGAGAAATCAGTGACATGTCAGGGAATAATGTCTTGGGACTGAAGACCATTTTGGTGATTGCTAAAACAGTGATGATTTCCTGTCTAAAGTCAAAGTGATCAATAACTCCAGTTAGAAAGAAAACCTTCTAGAGGAAAGAGAATTCAAGTCAGAGGAACTCACTGGACTGTTTAAGTAACAATATTTTATAGATCCAATAAACAAACTATTCTCAGTACAGTAAACAACATTCCTCAACTACAGGTCAGGTACAGCAGAAATTAATTTAGCTCAGTATATATGTTACTTGTAAAACCATTTGCAGCATTACGGAATTGTTTTAGCAACAGTTCTCATTCCAGCCTAGCTCTCCACAGGGCAGTTCACAAAGGACGATCACAGACTCACTGTCACTACATGGAGTGCTTTGGAAAACCCCAGGCAAAATTCATCTTGTGTGGTTGAATAGAATCATAAAGTCATTTAGGTTATATAATAACTTTAAGATCATCAAGTCCAGCCATTCTGCCAGCACTGCCAAGGCCATAAATCCCTCCAGGGATTGTGACTCCACCTCTGCGCTGGTCAGCTGGTTCCAATGCTTTACCACCCTTTTAGTGGAGAAATTTTTACCAATATCCAATCTAAGCCTTCTCTGGTGCAGCTTGAGGACATTTCCTCTTGTTACTTGAAGATTGAGCCCAGGTAGACAACATCCTCAGCCATTACCTCATCCACTGGGTGGGTCCCCATGTGTTGGTCTAACATGACCTGCCTGTCATAAAGTCATGCTGACAGGTGTTTCCTTTCTGCATCAGCTGTAATGGGAGGGTTTTTTTCCATTTCAGCAGATCAATGTCTATGTGAAATACAGTCATAAATGAGTATCACCTTCACCTAACTAAAGCCAGTGTGAAATAGCCAGACAAATCTGGTAGGTCAACAAATGGTTAGAGCAATGATGTCATAGTCAGGGCTGGTGCTCTGACTGTGGGACTCACTCTGCCAAGCCTGGTCTGCTTGAGACTATCTGACAAAGAAGGGAATAGTATCTTTGGTCCAGGACTTGCCAGATGACTGAAGGGCTTTAAACTAGGTTTAAACTGGTTGGGGGTTAGGTGTCCTCCTTTTACTTCTGGCTTGCCTGTGGAATTTTTACCCATTAGTTGCGGGGGGGACAACCTGACTGCGGGTACTTGGTGGGTGCTTGACAAAAGACAAAGAGTTCAGCTGGGCCCAGGGGGGAAGGGGGCAGGAAAAGGGGAGGCTGGGGACAGTTTGGCGGCTTCTTCAGCTTCGGGGAAAGACATTTTGGGCGCGGAGCAGTTGCGGTGGAGAGAAGGGAATTTCGCCATCACCCAGATGGAGCTGCTGCTTATTCTCCTTCTTCCCTCTTCATTGGTGGCCTCGCACCCCCTGCCCTGCCGGGACGTGTGGCAGTGCCAGGCACCGCCGCGGAGCTGCTGTTCCACCTCAGCCACCAGCCCAGGATCTCAGCTCATCCCTGCTGATCCACCTCAGCCACCGGCCCAGGATCTCAGCTCATCCCTGCTGTTCCAGCCGACTGTTCCTCGGAGCCCTGCAGGAGCACTGGGACTGCCCGCCCGAGGGGTTTGTGAAAACAAAGCCTCTCCTCCATCCCATCTCAGCCGAGAAGGCTGTCAGGGGTCCCTGATTCTGTTTTCTTGCTAATGCTGTAGTTATTGTTGTTTGTTTGCCTTGTTATAAATACCAGTAAAAAACTGTTATTCCTATCCCCAGATCTCTGCCTGAGAGCCCTTGATTTCAGAATTATAATAATTCGGAGGGAGGGGGCCTGCATTTTTCATTCATGGGGAGGCTCCAGCCCTCCCTAGCAGACACCTGTCTTCTAGAACCGAGACAACTGGTTTGAGAAGATTTTTACGTGTGTTTCTGTGCACTAGACTGCTCAAAGTAGGGAGCACTAGCCCTGAATTTCATCAACTGTCACTGGGAATGATTCTCCTGCATTTGCTTTAGCTAAGCATGTCTCTAATGCTTCAAAAATGGGTCATCTTGGTTTTTCCCTCTGATCTCACAGCTCTTTTCTCACCATGCAAATATTGATTTGGAATCAGCATAGGCCTAGCCCTGCTCCCACAAACCTTGCAGAATAATTTTGGAGAAATGCACATAATGGTTGTTTTGACTACCTCATTCTTAATGTGAAATGACAGTTTTTCTTAATGAGTGTTATCAATTCTCTGTCTTTGCATAAAATGTGTTAGTTTTGTGGAGGGGTATTAATCTATGCCTAGCACCTGGAACAGGATTTTAAGTATAAAAGCTGTATCCAGATCTCTATATTTAGCTCTTCCTGTTTCAGAGATATTCAACTTGCAAATACCCATGCTGCTACTTTATATAAATCCTATTTCAGGTATTTGCATTTCAAATTTGGTTGGACTTATGCAAAAGACTCTGCACTGTAAGTCAGCTTGGTTTGGAGGCCTCCTACTGAAAAGTAGCAATGCAGTTCAATGCACGTTCCACAAAATGTGCAAGAGAGGATCACGTCTCAGAGTGCTATTTTCCTACTGTGACTAATGCCCCATTCCAGCCCCCCCAGCCTTCCTTGCCAGTGCAAAACACTGTAATTCAAGCATGGAGGTATACCCACAGATAGGGATGCCAAGAACACTTAGCAACCTATGATTCAGTCCAGCAGATTAAGATAATGCGTTCTATCCATAAAGAAAAATACGTTTTTAGTGTACTAATAATTTTTTTCTTTCTGAAAGGGATGAAATTTTCTGCACAGGCGTCTCCCTTCCTCCAGAGAGGAGGATAATTCCAAGAGCCTGTACCCAGCCCAGCCAGTCCTCAGGATCAATGAACTCAGACAAAATCACTTCACTTCTAGCTCCTGCATGAGCCAGGGAGATCTCAGTTTAGCTGAAGAGGACCACCCATTCTTGATCACAGCTTTCTTGCAGCAGGGCCGTTTTCTGTTTCTGATAGGGGAGGAGCACTTCTAACATTGCTGCAAAGCAGGGGATGCTTCCTAATCTCATTACCACAGGGAGAATCTGCAGAGACCCTGCAAAAGGAAGAACGTTTACATGGAAGTTACTGATCACTGTAATGCCCTCCTCTGGAGATAGAGCTGCAGGTGAAACCCATGGCAGCCCGAGGTACTTTATGGCCATAGTTTAGGGAAATCAGCACCCAAAGAACAGCTGTCAGGGAATCTGCCTCCTGGTTGCAAGGCCTTCTGATATGGCTGGACATGCTGTGGGACTCAAAAAGATAGAAACAGGGCACCTCCTGCCAACTGTCCTACCCCTAGAGAAGGAAGGAAACCAGTCTCTGTTCTTTTCACCATCTGGAATAAGACAGGGCTGTTGACCAAGGCTGTAGAGACACATTGGAGTATAAAACACTGATGCTGACCTGATGATCTAGAGCAACAGAGTCCCATCAGTCCAAGCTGATGATAGGAGCCATAAAACCTATTCTAGTGGTAGGTTTTTCCAGTTTTCCCTCTTTATGAGGATCTTTCAGAGATCAGAGATCCTGGATAAGGAGAGGGCTAGCGGGGTCTGTACACTGGCGAAACAAAAGCCTGTTAAGGAAACTTCCCAGTTTGACTAATGAGACTCTCTGGCTGTCACACTTCCAATGCCAGAGACTTTTAGTGCTGGTACTGAGGCTCCTTCACAACAGCAATTCCAGTGAGCCTATGGGTGTCTTGCTCCTACACACCCCTCACATGCAGTCAGACCAGGTTTCCCATGGCAGAGTCTCAGATGTCTTGCTCCATTAAACCATTTATTCCTGGTGTAGTCCTGAGGCTGTGGCAGGCACTGTGGCATTCTTATCATCTTTCAGCAGCCCATTGCCTGTTTATACTTTTAAAGGCAGAAATTCAATAATGAAAATAAGATGGAATGCTTATAACTATATTTGCATGTTTTAACATGAAAGTTACAAACCCTTAGACTTTAAGCATGCTCTTGGCTGGCATCTCCCTGAGACACAGGCCAGACAGCCTTGGCTGCTCCTGCTTGGTGGCACCCAGAGCTATGTGGACCTAAACTCTGCCTTTTATCTCTTTCCTGCTGTTATCTGAACTTGCATTGGCTGGGGACTAGGAAAAGAAATAAAACAACAACTACAGGAGAGAGTCCTTGGATGCCCTTCCTGCTGCTTCCTTGGCTCTGGCTTCCCTATCCCTCACTCTGGCTTGTGCCTGTTGTGACTATGCCAAGCCCATCTCACGCTTCTCTCTGCTGTCATCCACTGAGGCATACTGGTGGGTGTGTGTTGAGGGCTGGGCCACAAGTACAAGTTTCTGTAGTAGGAAGAGAAGCAAGGTTTTTCAAAGCCTGCACATACAAGGACCCAAGTTTATTTGTGCAGCAAAATAGCGTTAATGTAGGGGTTTCCCAAATAATCCCTTTGAAATTTTGAGTGTTAGTGTGCAAAGTCAGTAAACCACAAATTGGGTTCACTTATGCAGCAGGAAGGGAGGAGAATTCCTTATAATCTAACCTAAACTCGTGCAGCTATCACCATTCTTTTCTTTCCTCACGCCATTCTTATTGCCTGCAGTTGTGGGCTGCCAGGGCACGGCGTGTGGTGCTCCTGTGTGGGTGGCACGGTGACAGCAGGTGGCAGCAGGATCCCTCCGGCTCCCGGCACTTACCCATCCGCAGGGGACGGGCTGGCAGCCCCAGCAGCCCGGGCAGGTGCGGCTGCAGCGGTGAGAGCTGAGGGGCCCGGCCTCGGGCAGCCGGGAATGTGCGGGAATGTGCCGGCCTGGGGCCGCCGGGAATGTGCGGGAATGTGCCGGCCTGTGGCCGCCGGGAATGTGCGGGAATGTGCCGGCCTGTGGCCGCCGGGAATGTGCGGGAATGTGCCGGCCTGGGGCCGCCGGGAATGTGCGGGAATGTGCCGGCCTGGGGCCGCCGGGAATGTGCGGGAATGTGCCGGCCTGGGGCCGCCGGGAATGTGCGGGAATGTGCCGCTGGATCGGCCCGGCCGGCAGCGCTGCACAGCCGCCAGGCGCTGCTGGCGCGGCTCATGGAAGGAAAGCGGCGACAGCGACATTTGCGGGCACAGCCGGACTGCGGCTCTTCGCGTTTGTCACCTGGCAAGGCACCAGTGCCACTAGGTGGGGATAAGAGCCTTTTAGGCTTAAGGGAGATCCTCAAACAACGGCATTAAGTTGCTGCCTTTATTGTGTCGCCGGTAGAGAGGGGAGAGCCTGGTGTGGGACTGTCACCCGGAGAGAGGAGAGGCTGTGTGTGGGACCATTTGTCACATTCCCACCCTGGGAACTGATGCGGAATCATTCTGTGCTGTTGGAGTTTAACTCACCTCAGTGCATCAGGCAGCCAGTGGGGTTAGAAATCTGGGAAACCTGGATGTTTCCCAGAGGTGGGATATTTCAGTTGGAATAGCCTTTCACCCAGCATAGGAGAAACTCTGCTCATGATGATTATTTAAAAAATGTCTCCCTCAAATATTTTTCACCCAAATGTCATTGTCAATCATTTCTCATAAAGAAAACTACTGGGAGACGGTTGTGAGGACTGTATTATAAAAGCTCACCCAACTCTAGCTGATAGCTGGGATGCAGGTACTTGCTTCCTTGGTAGGAAGGAACCATGTGGATGGCTTTTGACCTTTCTTCTATATAAAAGGTCAATGAAAAATGTACAAACCCCGTCTTTTCAGGTCTGCTCAGCCTTGCACTCAGTCACGCTGTTTCAAATAATGCTGAAATGCATTGTAAAGCAGTCGTGGAAGGGAATGCTGGGGCTGGAGGGCAAGACTCAATGAACAGACAAAACAGTACTTTGTAATAAGAAAGACAACAGATATTATGTTTTGCCCTTTGGCAGTGCAGCCTTTTTGTAATTAAATTATCAGGTTAAAATAAAGCTCTTCTAATTATTTAAGGACTAGGAGAACAGTATAGTTAAATAAATTATTCATCATGCTACAAGTAGTTATTTTAATTCTAAGTACTGTAACATTTTTCAGGGAACCACTATTTATTTGCACTCCTCAATGAGAGAGTTTTCTTAAGTTTGAAGTTGTAACCCCAGATTTGTATGTTGTTTTCTTGCAGATAAGTCTGGATTAGTCTGTTTGAACTGTCCAGATTGGGAACATAAGTGAAAAATGTAAGACTTCTTCAAGCTGTCCCAGCCTTTTAACAAGATCAGAGTATTTTTCTTTTTTGAGCTCTAATGCTGTAAATTAAAATTAAAATAGAATGGATACTGTAATTGCAGATTGCTGTAGTTGTGAGACACAATGGGATCTTTATGTCGGCTTTGAATGTCACAGAACAAATGTGTGCACTGAGAGCTATTATGCAGGCTGCTGTTTCTCTGCTGTTTTTTTCTGAACTGGGTGAGGACACTGAAATATTCATGTTACTGGCATTTTAGAGGGTAATACAACTTTTTATACTATTTTTTCATTGATCATTTAGGGGGATTCCCTAGTTATGACAATTTCCAGTTATAAAACTTACAGTACCTTCACTTGAATAGAGCCATATTAACAGGTCATACTCTGAAAAGTTTACTTTGTGGATCATTCAGAGCTGATTATCTTTTATTAATCACTTGGCAGTAGGACCTTGCTAGAAGTCAATAAAATGCTGCTACTGGACTGGCATGCCATGCTTCCCACCTAACCCATGCTCTGTGGCACTGCTGCTAGCAGCAAGAGTACTTCCCTTGCAAGTTCCAAGCACCGGACTGAGTGGGCTCCATTCAGACAGTGTCGTGTTTATTGTATCAGAATTGAAAATTATTTCCTTTGAAATTTTCTTCCTCTTTTTTCTTCTCTCATTATCTCCAGGAACACTTACATTCATATCCTGTCAAATCCTAGTGTTGTCTCTGTAAATCAAACTGTGGCTTCTTTAGAAATTCATACTATGAAGGACTCTTGCCCTAATCTATGATTCCTGTGCATGTACCGGTAACAAAAATCTTTCAGCAATATTTCTGTACACCCAGAATAGTATCAGTGCTATTACAATGTGAAGTGCAGGACAGATATTGAAGATCCGTATACAGAAAATGGTACACAAGGCATATTATCTTGCAGTCATTTGGGAGTTTTAAATCTCTTCTCTATCCAAATACCATTTTTTCATATTTCAAGTATTCACTGGAAAAGCTACTGCCTGTCCTCAAATTATTGATTAGTTCTGCACTACTCTAGATTTTGTGCATTTGGTTATGTTTCAATAACTATTCAGATCTATTATGCCAGCAAAATGTTATATGAATGCTGAGAAACTTATGATTGGCTTTTCCCATTTCTTTTTTTCTTCCCATTTTCTCCTTTTCCCTTTCCCTTTTCTCTTTCCCTTTCCTCTTCCATTGACTGATGCTAGGATGGTTTTTATCAACTGAGAAAAGAAGTCATGTGTTTACAGCTGTATCACCACTACCCTTTGGAACATGACATGTCAAAGGACTATTTTCCCAGGCTAGCAAGAGCCTCCCTTCTGAAGTGAATGAAGCTGATAGTTGAGGTCAGCAAAATGTGTAACTAGATTCACATATGCTACATTTCTGTCTCTTATTTCTTTCTCCTGAAAAATGACAATGACTTTGGTCATGCCCCCATTCTCTTTGGACATCATAGATGTAACAACATCAATACCCATTTACATCCACTTTTGAACACCTTATGGCTACCAGTTTTATAACTCTGCTTGCATCTTGCATTTGCATCAGACCATGACATTGTCCACAGAAGTCTTACACTTTAAAGTTGTTCATTTGAAGACTTTTGATTCCAACTATCAATTTTTGGCTTTTGAAATCAGCTTGGTTTCCAAAATCTGGCTGAGCAGATTCTTTTCCTGTGCAACAGTTAGCAGCCTCTAATACATAGATGTACCACTGACTCTGTCATGACATGTGATACTTCTGTGCCTTTATAAATGTGAGCTCATGCCTTGGTACCCAGCTGTGTTTCCCCTCCACATTCCTTAGATCTGTTATCAGCCTTGGCTTTGAGAGTTTCGAACAAGAACCAGTTTCCACACTCCTTAAACAATTTATTCATTTCCTTCAAGGGCAGTAAGCAACACTTTAAACCAGGCACACTGCACTGTAATAAATATGCTGTAGCGTAACAAGGTTGTGTAGTGTATTATAAGGAACTCTGGAACTGCTAATAACAGAGGGGTTGAATGTGAAAATACCATCCATTCCATCTCATTGCCATGAAAAGCAGACTTCTATTTCTGTTTGAAATGTGTGAATGCCTCTCTCAAAGGTTTTTAGATGTAAGTATGAGTACTGCCAAACAAAAATAAAACCTTTAAAATCAACATCTTATGTACCCAAAGTTATAAGCAGCATTATGGAAAGAAACTCCAATTTAAAGAAATATTCAAAAAATAACTTCCTGTAGATCTGCTGAAGCTGACATTGATGTTCAGTTCATATGGTCCTTCCATAGGGTGCAGAAAAAATGATGATGATTTAGGAGAGATGTTAAAAGGGAATGCTTTTGAAAATGCTGTTAAGAAATAGCCAGTATCTGCCCCAGTATATCTTGGGTATCTGTGCCATGGAAGATTTCATCAGGTTTTAGAATTTCACTTTTAATTAAATTCTTATTGCAATCCTTTTGTATGACCCCATTAGAGAAGAATTCTATTCTTCTGTGTGAATTTTATTCATAGAATAAATTGGCCTGAAATTTATCTTTATCAGCAATTTAGAAAATACTGATAACATTAAAGAAAATATTGAAAGAGCTGGAACTGACACATTTGCCTTAGCAGAGCTATATTTAAAAAGGATGCACACATGAAGAATCCAAGGCATAATGACGCCTCCTACACACACCATGGAATAAAATATTTATACTGTAATCATGCTATTAATAAAATGAAGGATCAGCCAGTGTCTGCTGCAACAAAACTCAGCTGAGAGCCTGGTTAGTCTAGATGGGGCAAAGCAATGTAAGAACTGAAGACCAGAAGCATAAGGCCTAGCTTGGGAATCCCTATGCCGATTTAGCTGTTCAGCTGTTCAGCTGTTTAGCTGTTGTGTATACAACAATACCCTGTCAATACCCTGACATCCAAATAGTCTCCCATGGCAGCTGTACTTTTCATTTTGGTGTGCAGTGAAGGGCTGGGGAGCAGAGGGAAGGTCTCCAGCCCTGCTGTGCTGCTGTCATCCCTGGTGGATCCCTCTGAGCACTGGGGAGGGTTCTGCAGTGATCTTGTTGAAGGTAATTCTAAGGCCATCAGGTTGGACTTGATCAGAGCAGGGCAATCTCAGGGGCTTTGCTATCAGTTGCTGTCCTTGTCAGAGTGCTGCTGGGTTCCAAACAGGTCATCTTCTCCTCTTTGGGCTTGGTCCAGTTTCCAAGGTTTAAAGAAAGAGATAAAAACACATGAGGTTTGTGTAGGGGGAAAATGACAGATAGAAATGAGAGGAACAGTTCATCTGCACTGTGAACAGGCACTGTGGGGCCAAATCTTAGATGTGCCCTTAAAGGTAGCTGTACAGGAAAATGTAACTAGCAAATGGGTACTGCTTGGTACTTCTCCTATTGCTATCATGATTCCCACTTTCTGATGCACGTGTGAGTTCACTTTGAAATCTCTCCTTGTTTGCTGGGAGCAGAAAGGAGAAGTTGCTTACAAATGGGGTGATGGCACTGGTATGAGCCATTTGTCTGTGTGGTCCCCAGCATTTTACCTAACACATTACCTGCCAGAGATATCTCAATGCCCGGTTCTGCAGCAGTTCAAACTTTATCCAGTGTCAGAGCATGCCAGGCACCCAGCCTTCCTCCTTGGACAGAAAGGAGGGATGCAGGCAGTAGTGCTCCCACTGCTCTGCATGTGCATGGCTGAATTAAACAGTAAATGGACTTTCTCCTCCCAGAACACTCCAGTGTCGCCCTGAAAACTCAGCTTTTGAGCTTGCTAACATAGTTTTCTAAGGACTTTCCCAGGACAGTAACTGTAAACATAGATATGTGTACATTCTTTCTGTTACACGTCTTGTGATGGGCATCTCTCATGGCCAGTGCAGTGAGAAAGTGTTATCCTGACCCTCCAATCCCTGGCCATGGTCAGAAGCCTATAAATCCTGGGAGGAAAAATAAACTTTCTTTTTCTTTCACCACACCTCGACCTGTATCCGTGTGATCTATTCATCTTCAGCAGTAACATCTGGTGAACCCCAACGTGTCTTGCACGTGTGTTACAGGGTACTGTCTAGCCTGTGGCTATGGATGGTTTTAGGCTCTTTCCTACGGAGGGCCTGGTTGTGGAAATACGGTGTGCGGTGTTTGATCAGAGAGGGATTGATGTTTCATATGCTGACTTTCAGCGATTGTGTGAGTATGGGAGAATTGAGGGGTTTTTCCCTGTGGTTGAAGCAATTTTTTCAAAGTTGGCTTAGGATGCTTTAGGTGATTCCCTGATCGAGTCTCTGCTGGTTGGTTATGAGCCCCGGGTGCTCCAGTTGCTGGGGATCTGGCGAAGGTGCGGCGTAGTTCTGAGGTCGGGTCCCGAGGTCGGCTCCCCCGGGATCGCCGGGGCCGCCGCCGGACTGGTGGGCGTGACCCCGCCTCAGCCGGGACCCCAGCGGTGTAGGCCTGAGGCGGGGTTGGATCCTTGCCAGAGAGCCATCAGGGGCACCTCGGACCCGGGGGGTGTAACCCCGCCTCAGCCGGCGCCCCAGCGGTGGAACCGGGGCGGGCTCGCCTCCTTCGTGTGCCCTTCTGGCACAGACCGATGGGGGAGTGCTTGAACGGGGGGCGGCGCCGGCCCTGGGGGATGCCTCAGGGTCTGTCCCGTGTCCCTGCTGCGGCTGGGCCGTGCCCTGCCCCACGGTGGGGGACGGGCCAGGCCTGGGCCCTGTGCCGGCAGCCGCGCGCGCTGTTCCACTGGAGGAGCAGCCAGAGCCGCCTTTTGGACCTTTTGCCCCTGAAAAGACGCTGTTATGGGTGGTTCCGAGCGCTACCCCCCCGCGCCGGATTCGTGGGGCGTGGAGATGGGTCCTGCGAGTGGTGTGGAAACCGGGCTGGGTTCTGCCAGCCCCATGCTGCGGGTTTCCCCCTCCTGCAAGCCCGGATTGTTCCCTCGCAGCAGAGCAGGACGGTGCCGCGGCTTCGCGGGCTGTGCCTCTACCGGCGCCTCGGTCCTTCCCGGCGCTGGAGGCGGGCCGTGCCGATCTGGCTCCAACCCGCCCCGCCTCGGGTTCCCGGGCATCACCCGAGCCTGCGGCTGGGGCCGGTCCTCCCCCGCCACCTCCTGTGGCTGTGGCAGACCAAGGTCCTGCGCTGTTTACCACTGGCTCCGGTGGTGCTGCCGCGGGACAGAAGCCGGTGGCGTCCACAGGCAAAGGGTCCCAGGCTGCTGGAGCTTCTTCAGCTGGCCTGTGGACCTTGTCCTCTTGTCAAATGACTGTGCAGCTGAGCGTATCAGGCATTCCATGTGTTTCTAAATGCTTTGGTCCGGTGGGTGAGGGCATGAGTGCTCTTCTTGTGGCGTGGTTGAATTCCACTGCTCAAGGCACCATTGCTCACCTAGGGGACGTTGATTCGGATTTCCTGGGGTGCATTTCTGCCATGGATTCCACACTCCTGCCTCCTGTTCCTATCCCTGCGGGACCTGGATTTGCTCACCTTGTGCCTTTTGAGTTTTATGTTCGCAGAGCTGAGACCCAGCTGCGGGGAGATGGTGGCTTCGGGTTTCCTGGACCTCCCTGGGTCACTGGTCTGCTGTTCTGACAGCCAGGGATCATCCTGAACGGGTCTGCCCCCTGTCCATCCTTGGTGAGATGCTGTCAGAGATTAGCTTCCGCGGGTTTTGACACTGGCGTAGACATCGCGATTGTCAGGTTTGCTGACGGGCCCCCGGAGTGACCCTTGGACCTGATGCTGACACATTCAACACAAAGAAGAACTTGAGACTGACTCTTTGTTCAGCATTTTCTGTTGTCTTCTCTCATGATAGACTAGTCACCATCCGTGACTTGATGCAAGAACAGTTGGATCACAGTGATCCACAGAGTTTCAACCAGTCCCTGGGACATTCCTGTTTCCTGTATCAAGAAGAAGTCTGGGAAATGGAAGTTATTGCAAGACCTCCAGAAAGTTCATGCTATGATGGAAAGCATGGGGATGTTGCAGGCTACCATGCCTTCATCTGCCATACTTCCAGCTGATTGGCTAGTCCTCATTGTGGATCTGAAGGATTGTTCTTTACAATTCCTTTGCATCCCAATGACAGACCAGAATTTGCCTTTCTGGTGCCAGCTATCATTAATGCTGAGCCCACACAGAGATATCAATGGAGGTTTTGCCATAAGGCTTGTGAAAATTTGCCAGCATTTGACGATGATATGGGGCTCTAGCTCTCTCTGGAGTTTGCAAGCAGTTTCCTGCTGCTCGCCTCTACAACCTCACTGAAATTATTTGAGGGTCAAAAATAATTTTTGGACAAACAGTCCCACATCTGGAGGTGCAATTATTTTTTTTGCATTCAGTGCAGACACTGCATGAATAATGTCCAAATATTAATGGACTTTTACATGGTTGTGTCCCTATATGGGACTGACCATGACACAACAGTCTCCCTTGTTTGGTCTATTAAAGGGGGACTCTGATTTAAAGTCACTGCTGACACTGACCCCACAGGCACAGTAGATGCTGGAGGAGGTTCTGTGAGCAGTTTCTGCTCCTCAAGTTTATTACATTAATCTTTCCATTGATGTCGCTGTTTTGTTTTTTTTAGGTTTTTGGAGAGTCATGAGGCTGGATCAGCCCAATTGATAGAATTACAGACTGC
The DNA here is from genome assembly GCF_971803275.1 of Cyanistes caeruleus. Classification (NCBI taxonomy): domain Eukaryota; kingdom Metazoa; phylum Chordata; class Aves; order Passeriformes; family Paridae; genus Cyanistes; species Cyanistes caeruleus. The sequence continues at coordinate 18,174,294 of NC_141715.1, read as the reverse complement.
TGTCATAGCATTTCATAGGTTTTCCCAGGCACCTTTCAATTTGGCCATGGATTCTGCCTCCGTGACCAAATTGAGAGCCATCCGCAAGCAGGTGTTGATGTTGGATATTTGTTTCATTTATTTTTGAGTTTTGTTGTTTTTCTGGGTTTTTTTTTTAGTCTTTTTTGTAATAACGAAAGGGTGAGATATCACCCTGAAATTACAGCCTTCTTATTGTATGGAGTATTGTATTTTTCTATTATTTATCCTTTTGATTGTTTATAATGTTGCTAGTTTCTTTGTTCATTTTTCTTTTTCTTTTCTTTTTGTTAAACCAAAAAGGGTGAGATGTCACCCTGAAAACTCAGCTTCTGAGCTTGCTAACATAGTTTTCTAAGGACTTTCCCAGGACAGTAACTGTAAACATAGATATGTGTACATTCTTTCTGTTACATGTCTTCTGATGGGCATCTCTCATGGCCAGTGCAGTGAGAAAGTGTTATCCTGACCCTCCAATCCCTGGCCGTAGTCAGAAGCCTATAAATCCTGGGAGGAAAAATAAACTTTCTTTCACCACACCTCGACCTGTGTCCGTGTGATCTGTTCATCTTCAGCGGTAACACTCCAGTGTTTCTTTGTTGACAGGAGTAGTTTCCTGCACAGTGGATTGCTCAGGTTCAAAAAAGAACATCTGAAAATGATGAGAGTTAGTTACAAATATGATCTATTGCTGTGGGAAGGTTATGAGCTGGAAACACACAGCCTGCAGCTTTATGCAAGCCTGCAGTTACGTCGGCTTGCACAGGCTAAATAAGTTGATTGGAGTTTATTGGAGTAGGTTTTCCTTTCTCTTGCTCCCCGTCTCTCCCCAAAGACACAAAGGTGGATTGAGCTGGTCAGAGAACAGCTGGGAAGTGCTCTAGGTTTAAAAAATTTCTCTTTTTTGTCTGAAAAAAGAGGAAACCTTTTGTAGTCTCCAGGGATTAAGGTGCAGAGCAACCAGTAACAGAAGTGTTGTAAGGGGAAGGCAGAGTCTGTGGAAGTCCCTTGTCTGCTTTCTGGGGGTGGGAGAAGCACCCTGACTGGACCTGTGTGCAGAGCAAAGGCATTTCTCTGCTCTATGTCAGACAAAGCAGAACCTGGACTTCACCTCTTGAATCCAAGATGGGAGAATCACAGAATTATACAATGGTTTGGGTTGGAAGGGGACTTCAAGGGACATGTAGCTCCAGGCTCCCTGCTGTGGGGAGGGACACCTCCCACTGTCCCAGGCTGCTCCAAGCCCTGTCCAACCTGGCCTTGGGCACTGCCAGGGATCCAGGGGCAGCCACAGTTGCTCTGGGCACCCTGTGGTGGTTCCCACCCTCCCAGGGAACAATTCCTTCCTAATATCTAATCTAAACCTACTGTCAATTTGAATCTATTTCCCCTTTGTCCTGCAACTCCAGGCTCTCATAAATAGACTTGCTCCATCTTTTGTGTAAGTTCCCTTCAGGCACTGGAAGGCCACAATTAGGTCTCTGAAGCCTTCTCTTTTCTAGGATCCCAATTCTCTCAGCCTTTCCCATAGGAAAGGTGCTCCATTCCTCTGAGGAAAGGAGGATGCCTTGGCATGTCAAAGAGCTGCACTGCTTTGGAGATGCAGCTTTCTTAAAAAAAAATCTATTTCTGTGAAACATTTTTATTTTCTACAAAATAGATGTTTTAACAAGGATAAACAAAATATGTATTTGTTAATTGGTTATGTTTTTAGATCAGCTGAGAGCAGCAGCAAACCAGAAAAGAGGTACAAGTGAACAGGACTGTGAGAAATCCCCTTTCCCAAACAGAAATAAAATTAATTTTCAACACTTATTGGCATCACCCAGCTCATTTCACTTTCAATAGGAGCAGAGATTTTAGACCAAAAATAAGATCAAGTTACTTTCTTCTTTTTGCCCTCTGTCCCAGTCCATTTCCATCAGGTAGTATTTCTTTCTTTTGATTCTGTACTCAACCATTGGTTATTACTCTAAATTATAATAACTTATGTCTGGACTGTCCCAAAGGTGGTTTGATTTCCATGGTAATTTGATTTGATATTTCAGTAAATTCTTAACCTCCTCTCAGGAGTGTTTAGGCTCAATGAGAATTTCAGTAAGGGCTGTGAGACGCTCAAGTGAAGTTCAATAATGAAGAGAAAAAAGTGTAAGATTTATCTTTGGATGGGGGTACCTGAGAAAAGCTGTCTCCAATGCTAATTATATTGATAAGGAATTGATACTTCTAAAATATTAATAGATATTAATTTATTAGAATACTCATACAGAAAACAGCTCCACTCAGGCCTTTAGGGACACCTTGCTACACAACAAAGCTTTAGTGAAGTCATTTAGAAAACCATTTACAGCTTTCAAATTAATCTGTGAGACCTATCTGGCTGTGAACAGCAACACAGTGCAGCTCAGGAGGGTCCCCTCTCATCACACAGACAGCCTTGGACTCACAGCATCATCTCAATGCTTAATGTAGCTTGACAAGGGTGTCCTGAGAAGCAGCAGCATAAAGCATCAGCTGAAGATAGAAGTACACAAACAGTTAAAAAACCAGTAATTGAAACAGCAAGCTGGATTTCAGGCTGTCAGAGGAATATTATTTATGCAGCCACTTAATAATTACAATGGTAATATAAGTTTTTACACACATCTATCTATCTATCTGTCTGTCTGTCTGTCTGTATGTCTGTCTTTCCAGGTTAGATTGTCCCAAAATGAGTTTAAAGAATGATGAGTGTGGTACTTGATGTTGTGCACAGATTTCTTAGTCATTGCAGACTAAGTGATCAAAATTTACCAGAACAAGTGGCCCTATTTTCAAAAGGATGTAGGGGTTTTTCGTAATTCTGGGCATGTCTGTCTGCAAATCTGGAGAGCTAAGGGAAGGTGAGTAGGAAGGACAGACAAGTGCTTGCTAATGGCTATTAGGTGACTCTGAATTCTCCTTCAGAGAATCTGTTCCAAAATTTCGTGTGCAAGGACTTGGAAGCAATGCCAGTGTTTCTGTGAGCTCGTGGAAGTACCTCCTGAGCCAGGGGAGTCAGCTGCAGGCAGTGCTGGCCAGGGGCACTTTGTGTCCTTGGTGCGGTTTGTTGGCTTTCCTCACCTGGGACAGCCGTGGGAGCAGCAGCTGCACCAAGGGCAGGTGTTTAACATCTGCACGAGCCCCCAGGGCTGTGCAGCAGCAGGGAAAGCCTTTTGCTTCCCATAGACCCCTCAGTCTTAAACTGATTTCCCTCTAACAAGCTGCTTCTTATAATATTTCATATTTTACTAGGTTCCTGTAAATGTGTTTCAGTCTGGGAAAACAAGCTACTTGAACAAATAGCTAACCTTTTGTAACTGTATTCCAGTCAATAGAAAAATACAGAAATAGGGCATCTTTTAAATGAAATTATATTGCTTTGAGTTTTCTGAACTTCAGTATCTGGCAGAGAAAGTATTCAGACTTTTTTCCTCTGTGCTGTTTAAGTATAAGATCCCTCTAAAGCTGCAACTCAGTGTGAAAAATTTTACTAGGTATCAAACAGATCTGGTGGATTTTGGCTGTGACAGAGAGGAAATGCTAAATAAAGTGGTAACTGTATATTCTGTTGCTGTAGAGACTGAAACATCTGTATCCATGCAGGCAAGTGATGCAGACATGGTAAGATTTGACTCCCTACATTCCTGTGTTCATCTAGCTGTCAGTGGAAATGTTTTATGGTGCGAATATTCTGGGCTTCTTAGCATTGTATTTATCTGGTTGTGTGGCATGTCTTGGACTAGGAGAGCTTTTTAATTAAAGTTGAACTCTGAAGTCAGGACTCTCCCTAAGAAAAGATGCTTTTATGTAAATAATATTTCAAAATGAACTTGGAGGGACTTGAAATGATTGTTGTACTGGTGATAATAGTTGGATTTGTGAAGGCACTTGAGCATATGGGTCTCCTAGAAGACAACTTTGAAGGTAGGATATTAAGAAATAGAAAATATTTTATTCTGAAAGCCAGTTGCTGCAGAGGCTTTTAGTTTAATCTCTATGTGCATGTGCAGTGTTTGAATATCTGGGGAGCTGAAAGGTAGATGAAAGGTAGCTGAAATAACATTATATGCTTTCTTTAGGCAAATGAAATGTATTTAAATGCCTATGTAATATTGCAGCACTCATTGCAACTCCGAAAATAAATGTGACATAATTTTAAACCATTCTTTGTTTAAGGTTGTTTCAAGAACTTCAATACAGATTTGTGTGCTTTAGTAAACTGCAGCTCACATCCCAAAGCTCTGAATGAAAGGTTTACATTTTAGTGAGTTTATCATTACATCCTCTCAATTTGTTCTAATTTCTACAAGTGCCATGGCTTGTTTTTTAGCTATTGGCTATTATTAACAGAAAATCCAAAAACCTTACTGAACTTATTTGGATGAATGTTTCTGTCATAATCAATTTAGCTCTCTTTCAGAATATTTGTCTTTAATAGATCTGCTTGGTCTTACTCTCTATTCTCATCTATGTTTTAGGAAAACATTGCTGATTGAAATGTAAATATGCTTTGTAGAATATAGTTTGAAGGAGCTGACTGCTAAAGCTATCTTAATTCTTGTTACCTCTCTGTTTTTAAAAACAATGTAATTCATGTAGAAACATGTAAATATTAAATGTAAGCAGAAGGGATGAATTTTAGACAGTGAGCTCTATAAATCAAAGCATGTCTGTGCAGACAGTCTCATAGTTTAAAAGGGAGAGCAGATTTACAGTGTGCCTGAATATTCCTGAATATTGAACAGCTGCTTTTTTTAGAAACTTGAGAGTCATTTTTCATGGTAAACAAGAAATACACAGTTGTTAAAATAACCTTCAGCTACCACAGATAGCAATTATTCCTTTCTGCTTCAGAGCTCATGACAACCTGGAAGAGGTGAGCTTGCTAGCCTCATATTAATTACCTGACAACATTTGGTACAAGGTTTGAAGAATCTTGAAGATTAGCAGCAAGTACTATAAATGGAGGGAAAAAGTTTGGTTCATTGATTGTGTGCTTTATTTTAGTTCTCATGCATGTGTTTGCTTTTCCTACTTCCTGCTGTTTTGAGCATTTTTCCTAACTTTTATGTTTGCATGAATGAAGAGGTACCTGGCAATGACTGATGCAAAGCATTTTGAAGCTGGGGCAGTAATGCAGATTACATAGCAAGTTCTTTACCTACCAGCTCTGACCTTGCCAGGGCTATTGAAATGATCAAATTGTGCAAACAAGACAGAGTGACAATAGAAAAATCTATTTATTTGTGCTTTTGTGAGTCTTCAGATGTCTGTGTGCTCCTATAACAGAGAGGTGTTAGACGGTACCTGATGTACAGGTAATTTTTTGTCTCCAGCTCTAGCAAAGTCCGTGATGAATTGGTCCATCCAGGCACCTAGATTTTTAGAATCCTTTTATTGTCTGCCTGACTGTATCTAAGGGCAGATTCTATTTAACAACTTGGTTTAAAAAGAATAGAATATTGAAGAAGAAAGCTTTAGGAGAGGGGGTGGTTCATGGGTTTGGTAGCTGCTTCTTCCAGTGCCCAGTCTCCATTGTACCTGTGAGCTGTACTCACATCATGACAGGGGAGTGGCACATTGCTGACTCCTAAGGAAAGGGAAAGTTTAGGAATATTTGAATGATTCAGAGAAAATTGTCATAATGTCTAGTTGTATTTCTGATTAAATTTACATTAAAATACTGTAAATTGTGCTGAAAAAGAGGTGAGGTTAACTTCACATTAATACATTGGAACTTCAGATGAAGCTGTCATTCAGACTCTGTAGTTTGAACCTGTACACAATTATGACTTTGTTACAGCTGCTTCTGCCATGTGCACCCTTTGTAAGAACATACAGCATACACATCCTTTGTGAAGCTCTGGTCCTTGTGAGATCTGCTGCTTGTTTTGCTGTAATGGTGACATGAATGTCTCTCAATAATTTCCAGCAGAGACTATTGACTGTTACAATAGGTTAGTTCTTAACACTCACATATTGGCTGTTATATAAAGAAATTGTATTTAATATTCTAGTGAGAAAACAAGCTGATCTACTTTTAACTTCCATTATTTTAATAGAATTGCATAATGCTGTAGGATTTACAGAGCATGATGCTCCATAGGAATCTACGCTGTCAGTACAATGTAAACTCCACAAGTGTGTGTTATCCTAAGAAGAAACAAATGTCTGTTGCCAGACTTCGTCGAGCAAGGAGAAAACAGGTACCAAGTTAAACATGGGGCTTTACAAAGGTGTGTGCTGAACCTCAAGCACAGCATATGGAGTGCTAGCTCCATAGTGCATAGTGCAACAGCTGGAACAGCTGGACCTTGCCTTGGCCCCAGATAACTCCTAGCTGTGCTTTCAGTTTCCCCAGGCTGTTGTGGACTTTGTATGCAAGGAACAGCCTAAAAAGTACACTGCTAACAAACTGTGTGTTGAAACCATTGTGATTATCATTCAAACTCATCAGTGCTCTCCACAGAGAGACTTTCAAAGTGACTTACAAATACAGAATACAAAATCTATACATTTTTAAGCAGAGGAAGAGGACTCAAACCAACATGGACAGAAACAGGCAAGACTTTTTGAAATTCTGCACCCTTCCAGCTAGTTGTGACCAGCCATTAATAAATACGCTCTCTGGAAGATCGCAGTCACTTAAAGGAGATGCTGGTGCTGGAGTTCGAGTCCTTGACTCTTGCTGGCCTCTTGCTCTTACTCTAACATTTGTGGGCACCTGGACAGGTGAACCAGCTGAGTCTTTGTGCTGCTGAGAAAAGAACTCTGTCTGAATGTCAGATAGAGCACTCAAACTTACAATTTTCTTTACAAAAGCATTAGATCAAGCCATCTGTCAGTAACTGAGCAGAGTGGAGGACATCAGAATTTTCCTAATTGTGCTTTTGTTCCCATCCAAGACTGGTTTTGAAAAACATACAAATATTCACAAAAAAATCCTTGTCCTTGAGTATAAAGGACTCTTATAAGGGCTCTGTGTATCCATTTCTTATCTCCTCCACTTCTACTAAAATACAGTAGAGAAAAATTTTCAACACTAGATATTCTTAGGGAAAACTGCTGTCTTTCAGCTTCAGCCTGCGGTACATAAGGTGTGGGATAAAGGGAAAGAGTGAGTTCCTCACAAAAGAAAAGAATGATGAGATCATTCTCTTGACAACTACAATTTAAATTTTCATATGCACCTCATAGTCTTAGTTTGGTTTAATACAGGAATACCTGTATATTAATTCCCATTTTTGAGAGCTGCTACCATGTAATCTTGAAATTTAACTCTCTGTTCCTCAAATACCTTATCTCCTTTTCTTCCTTTATTTTCTTCAAGTGTGTGCCTTGTTAAGTCTCAGCTCTGTCTCTCTTCCAATAGCTTTCTTTGCTGTGGCTTGGCTGTGTGGCAGCACATCAGTGGCAGAGCTCTTGGAGCACGGCAATGGCACCACCACAGTGGTGTGGCCAATGGGGCAGAGCATGTCAGCACGAGCAGGGCTTCTCTGACTGCAGTGCCACTTCTACACAGCAAAACACAAGAGCACTACTAGAAATACATGGTCCCAGAATAGATTGAAAGGCTTGAGTTTGTGTTTTTTGGTGCCCACACTCAGATTTCTCCCTTTGCTTCTTCTCTTTCTGGCCTGTTTGTGACTGTTTTTTATCTTTAAAAAAAAAAAGATCATGCCAATGCCCTGGAATGAGCTCAGAGAGCTGTCCTTGAGTATAAAGGACCCTTACAGGAGCTCTGTGTATGCATTTACCTTTGCAAGCTGAGAGACACTTGGTGTCCTCAAGGAGGTGACAGAGCTGACTGGCTGTCACATGCTTGCTCTCTGAAAGGAAGTCATTATCAGAACTGTAATATTTTCTCTGTGTTCCCACAGCAGTCACAGCCTGGCTGTGTGCTATGTTTCTGCTCACAGGTGCTGGTACTTGGTGCACACTGACGTGTGCCCACAACACACCCCACAACGTGCCTGCAGGAGACCTCCAGCTTGTGGCCAGCATTTCTGCTTTGGGCTGTACCAAGTTATCACAATTAATCTGCTACTGGGCAGTTTCAGCTGTCATTGATGAGCATATTTTGGGGGTGTCTGCTTCAATGTGGACTGAGGATGAGCAAGTATTCAGCTTCCTGTTCCAGCTTTGGAATTTTTACATTCTTTCACTTTCTTGGCTTTTTTGAGTGGCTGATGAACTCAACAGAAAGTATTTATACCTACAGACGAGCTCTGGCCTACTAGTTACTTCTGTGCCCTCATGTGAGCCTTGAGGACTGTTCGACTTTTGTGAGCACAGAACAACCAAAGGACAGGGACCTTCTGAACAAAATAAACTTGTTTTCTACCATCTGGCATGGCTTTCTACATTCTAATGGTAACAGGAGGGTGCAAGAGGTTTTCCTCTTACTTCTTCAAGATGGTGCTTCGACAGATGGAATGTCTTTTTCTCTACATACTCAATTTATGGACAAGTAAAATGGAGTTAAAAGTAATGACTAGATCCATTTTCCTCCAGGCTTAACCTTGACCATAAAATACTTGGAACTTTTACATGGAAAGATTCTAAATCAGCAGGCTGTAACCTGTAAGAATCTGCTAGCAGTGTGTGCTACTACATATGGCTGTGCATGTAATAAACTTCTGTCTTTGTTCTGCCACTGCTGACAGGCTCATCATAGTGATCATCTAATTCACTCCTCAGAAGGTGGAAGAAATCATCACAGGAGACTTGGTGGGTGTAATGCAGTATCAGGATCCTAATTTTTTTCTGCTAATCTTACATGACTCTTAGTTTGTAATACCAGCTGGATGTTTTACATCTCTGCTTATCACCTATGCTTGAAAAATCTTTCCACTGAAAGTGCTTGATGCTTTCCAGGTGAATATAGAGCTGCACTTTTCTTGCATTCAGTGCACTCAGGCACACACAGTTTCTTCAGATGTGGGAAGTGACAAAGATTCTGTCTTAGTATATAATCCCTAATAAGCTGTCAAGATGAAAAAGGCAGGAAAGCAGGTTAGGGCAGAAGAATGTACCTGCTCTTTCAGGTGGGGAAGAGTATACCCTAATTGTAGAATCATAGAATTGCAGAATGGTTTGAATTAGAAGGGACCTTAAAGATCAACCAGTTCCAAGCCACCTGTCATCCACTAAATCAGGGTGGATCAAAGTGGCTCCACAACATTATGAGGCTTCTTTTCTCAGGCAGGAACTGGTAGTGTCCATGTGTCGTGGTTTTAAAGCAGTAACTAAAAAATTACTAGAAAACTTACTTATTTTTTTGCTGTGAGATATGGATTAGAGCAAGAGAAAAACAGGCTTAAAACTTAAAAGAAAGTTTATTAACAAAAACTATAAGAATAAGAAAATCAGAATAAAACTTCCAGAAAACCCTTTTCTCCCCCACTACCCAACAATTTTCTTGTTCACATGACAACATAGAAACAAAAAAACTTTGGTGTTTAAAACAGTCTCAATTCTTTCTGGAGTCTTTTCATCAGTCTTTGTAGAGAAACAGAAGTCTTCTTCTGCTAATTTATGGAGTTTCTCACAAGAAAACTAATTTTCTTCATAGCTTTCTATTTCTCTGATGTCAGCTGCCCAAAAATCTGTCATCAGATTTTCTTCTCCCATTTCACATCACTCTGAGGTGTGTTATGGGTCATGAGTCTGGGGATGTCATTTTTAAGGATGAGTTATTCAAAGGCAAAAGTTCTCTTCATCCATCTCTGTGAGCTTCGCTGGAAACAGAAGTTTTCTCTTTGCCTCTACAAAGCTACAAATCTTCAACTATTACTTCTCTCTTTCTGTTCCAGCACCTCACTGTATCACAACCACTTTACTTTTTGCTCAAAATCCACACTTTGAACTATTCTATTCCTCCCAATATACTCTGTCATGAATTAAAGGAGTTTTTTCAGGACACTATTGTCCATCTCCATAGCTTTAACAGAAAAATATTTCAGCTTTTTTAAGCATCTCTTTATTCTCTCCTTCTGAAGCTTAATTCTTTTCATTACTGTCTCTGATAGTTTATAAAGTCTCTTTACATGTTGATTACTCTCTTTTTCTTTCTCTGGAAAAAAAAGGATTAATCTGCAAGTCTCATCTGGGTAATGAAAAGGTTAAAATCCTGCCCAGGCTTTGTAGATGGTTCTGTGACCTCTGCCGGAGCAGCGGCTGGAGCTGTGTGCGATGGAAGATTCTTCATGGCTGCTCTGGAGAGTGTGGTCACTGTCTCAGCCTGCCGCAGGTCAAGAGCTTTTTCTTTCTTTCCTCTGCAGTTTCTGGTGAATTCAGTCACAGCAAAAACTGCCGCCGAGCCAGAGACCGGCCTGGCCCAGACAGAGCCCGGGGCAAGCCCCACAGGCCCCATCTCCCGGCCGGGAGCTGCGGCAGGCCCAGCCCAGCCCCTGCCCGGGCCGTATGGGCTGGGCCGGGCCGGGGACGGGAAGCCAGCTGGAGCTCTGTTACCTTTCACAGCCAGGAAACAAAGAGACAAAGAAATTCCCATGCTTAGGTCTTAAGGTGGTGTTCACAGGTTGATCTCACTTTTCAATGGTTAATACTGCTGTCAATTCTTAGAAATGGCCAGTTGTTGGCCAGGAGAAAAACTCTCACCAGCTTCCAGCAATTTTAACTTCTTTAGGTGTTTCTCTTTGTTTTCATAAATGCTAATCCATCACACCATGTCCCCAGGGAAATTGTATCAGCAGAAACAAGGGTGAGCCCTGAGTGCTGCTGTGTTGGTGGATGGAGCTGCTGTTCTCATGTCAGCCACGGTTCGTGGTCCCTGGCAGGGTGGTACCCCCACTCGCAGATGGTGTTAATGAAAATTCCTGCGGGGGAATTGGATGCAAGACACTGCAACCCAGTAGCAGAGTCACTCTATTTACAGTTTCATCATCTCAGATCTTTTTGAAAGGTCTGGGGACCTTCTGTGAGCCTATGATTACCACAGAGCCCACTGTGGTGGACATAACCTCTCTGGGGCACTCCCTGGACTCTACTTACTAACTAATCCTAAATCCATATTGACAGAATGTCAATTTTATTTTTGTACCTCAAAACCATCTAGCTTTAGGCTTGTTATTTAATCCAAGTTTGTTGCACTGTGAAGTGGAAAAAAACTTTTTGCTTTAATCTGTGGTTTTCCATTAAACACCTGACCCAATTTTGTCCTAACTGGAATGCTTCTGTGCTTAAAATTGCTTCCTAGTTCAGTTGTCTTGGATTCAAAGGATTTTATCAATTGTCAAAACTGTCTCTTTTTTGGCTTTTGTCCCAACCTCTGAATTGTTACTTTTCTTAAAGAATTTCTTCTATATTGTCATTTGAAAAATGGTAGAAAAATATGAATTCAATAAACATCCCAACAATATTGAGATGACCTAACTGTGACATGCTCTGAAGGGTGGGTTTTATCCCTAGTTCATTCTTGTGAAAATTCTACTGTACAATATGCATATTTTAGAGGGTGTCATGGTTTTAAACCAATAACTAAGAAAATTATTTATTTCTTGCTGTGAGATATGGATTAGAACAAGAGCAAAACAGGCATAAAACTTAGAAGGAAAAAAAAAAAGAAAGTTTATTGATAAAGTACAATAATAAGAACACCAGAATAAACTTCCAGAAAAACCTTTTCATCCCCTATCTACCCACTATTCCCTTGTTCACGTGACAACAGAGACAAAAACTTTGGAACTTTGGTGGTTAAAACAGTCCCAATTCTTGCTACAGTGTTTTCACCAGTCTTTGTAGAGAAACAGAAGTTTCTTCCTGTTAATTTATGGAGTTTCTCACAAGAAAACTATTTTTGTTATAGTTTTCCATTGCCCTAATGTTAGCTGCCCAGAGCTGCTATTATTAGAGCCCACTCCTCCCATTTTCACATCATTCTGAAGTGTGTATGGGCCATGAGTCTAGAGATAGCATTTTTAAGGATAAGTTATTCAAAGGCAAAAAAAGTCTTCTTCATCTGTTTCTGTGAGCTTCACTAGGAAACAGTTTTCTCATTGCCTCTCAAGGCTTCAAATCTCCCAGCACTTCACTATACCATAATTACTCTACTTTTTACTCAAATTTACACTTTGAACACTTTATTCCTCCCTACATACTGTATCATGAATTAAAGGAGTTCTTTTCAGGACTTCATTGTCCATCTCCATGGTTTTAACAGAAAGATATTTCAGCTTAATTAAAGCATCTTCTTAATTCTCTACCTTTTCTGAAGCTTCTTTTCTTTCCTGTCACTGGTAGTTTATAAAGTCTCTTTTCATGTTGATCACTCTCTTTTTCTCTCTCTGGATAAAAAGATTAATTTGCAAGTCTCATCTGGGTAATGAAAGAGTTAAAATCTTGCCCAGGCTTTTGTAGATGGTTCGGTGATCTCTGCCGAACAGGAGCTGAAGCCATCTGCGATGGAAAGTTCTTCATAGCTGCTCTGGAGAGTGTGGCTGTCCCTGCTTACTGCAGGTCAAGAGCCTCTCTCCTTCTTCACTCGGCAGTTTCTAGTGAATTTAGTTACAGCAAAAATCTGCAGCCGAGCCAGAGATCGGCTCGGCCCGGCCCGGGCCCGAGGAAAACCTTCCCCAGGCCCCCCCATCTCCCGGCCGGGAGACAGGGCAGGCCCGGCCCCATCCCTGCCCGGCCGCATGGCCTGGGCAGGGACGGGAGGCCTGGACCTCCGCCACCCTCCACAGCCAGAAAACAAAGAGAACCAAGAGAGCTCTGGTTTTACACTTTAAGGTAGGGTTCACAAGTTGATCCCACTTTTCAATGGCCTAAACTGCTGTCAATTCTCAGCAATGACAAATTGGTCAGGAGAAAAGACTCCAGGCAGTTCCCAGCAACTCCAACTTCCTTAAAGGTAAAGTAACTCCATGACAGAGGGGAAAAAGAAGAGGTACTCCCTAAAAATGTGATGCATCTTAATTTTCATTTATTATATAGTTCAAAATATTGTGCTTTCTATAGCACGTTTTTCAATTCTGTGAGCACATACCATCTCACATACAGTCACTATTTTGCAATAGTTGGTTTATACATTCTGAATTTAATTTAAAATTTAATTTTAATTTAATTTAAATTAATTTTAAAAGTAGGAAAATAATGTTCTTGTACATCAGTGGTGACATACTGTGGTTCTGCTAGAGGTCAGTGTTATTCACCATAGGAGAATCTGAGTTGTCTTTTGAGGGTGGAAGATCGTTGCCTTGCATGAATCAAAAAACATAGGATGAAGAGGTAGCCCAGAAAAGAGCACAGGAGGAAGGCCTCGAGGATTCCACTTCAGTTGGTATCTTCCTACATCAGAAAAAGAAAGGGAGCCTCCAGGAGTAAAACAGTCTGAATAAAAAGCACTTCTCTAGCACCTCAACAGGTTAAAGAAAGCCTTGGGAACAGGCAGGTCAAGCTTCAGTGGACCAAAGAGAAGGTATATGACCAGGGGGCTCCTTCTGCATTCCTGTTTTTCCATGGCCTATCCTCAAGGGTGTCCCTGTGTGTGACCAATGGTCATGCACAAATCAGGCTGAGCAATTCCTTTGCCAGACGGGGACAAATTGCAACTCAAAGGGCATCTGGTCTGGTACAGTGCATGAGCTGCTCTACCAGTCTAGTATTACTTGAGAAGATACTAGGATGATAAAAGCAAATCATTATCCAGTTCTGGAATGGAGGAGACCCAAATCTCACAGCCATGTGAAAAATTAGCTGCTTCCTTTACCACAGCCTAAGACACTTTTACCTTTGTAAGTAAAAATAGCTCCAGTAATTGCTTTCTCTGGGTTTTTCTCCAAAGAATGTGAATGTGTCACTTGCTTCCAGCTGACCTAAGTCTGTTTCCTAGCAGGACAATGTGCTATCTTTTTTCTCCTTGTGAGGAGGAGCACTGGCTATTGCTGGCCATCTGCTCACCATCCTCTGTCCCTTACCTACTGTCCAATACTTGTTTTCCTCAAGTTTTCTGTTTATAAAACTTGAGGATCCTATGTTGAGACTCCCTGCAGACCAGAGGGTTTGAAGAACAGTGAGGTTCTTCACATTTCTAACATTTGCTTGTCCCTGCAAAGATGTTTGGGAAAAACCTGTGCTCAGTCCTGCTCAGAGCAAGCCACCCAGGCCCTATCACATGCATCCTGTGTGGACATACTGGGAATCAGCTGGCTGCTCTGGAGCATTTATGCTACCTTCCACCTTTTTAAGGTTTCAGTAGCACTCTCTGAAGCTGTTTGCACTTTTACTTCTTGATTTTAAAAGCAATTTTTTGAGCTCAGCTGCTTAGAAGTCCCAGATGGGCTTTTTAAATACAAAAGGAAAAGGTTGAAAGGAGCTATCATTGATCCTGAGCAGAAAAGACAACTCCTGACACAACATGCACATATTGTTGAGAAGAAAGAAAACAAATGTGCTGGGACTTGTAGAAGAAACTTGAGTGCCACTAGTGCAAACATCAGAGACAAACTAAAAAGTTTGGCCTGTTAATGATGTCCTGAAGTGCAGGAGACACTTTCTGAGGACAGTCTGAGACACGGCAAAGACCTCTATAATCGAGTTAGGTGTTAGAGGTTTATTTCAGGGCGTGGGATAGAGAGAGAGAGGGAGCCTGCTATGAGCCAGCAGATAGAGCTCAAAGCGGGCTCAGAGAGAACAATACAAAAGGAGGTAAAATATGAATACATGAGCTCAAGACTTAAGATTGCTAAGAAAGAGAGTAACAGAACAGAAGTGAGAGAGCTGGGGAAAAAGAGCAGCAAAGAGTGAGGCAAGAGGGCTAAGAGAGAGTAGCAAGAGAGTAGCAAGAGAGACCAAGAGAGCCAAGAGGGCTAAAAGAGAGAGCTAAGAGAACCAAGAGAGCGAATTCTCTTTTACAATTACTTATATAACCAATACATATGAATATTCTATTCCTTTACTAACCAATCTTTCGAAGTATACTAATACAGTAACACTCATGTGCAACCTATAGAAATCGCTGGTTTTGCATATTTTTAGTTATCTCAGGGTCCTTCAGACCTTTGCTTATAAGGCTGGGGAGAGGGGTCTCAGCTTGGTTTTATTGCAGGAAAGAATGTGTTCTGGCATACCAGCCCGGTTTCTTTGAATTATTCAAACCGTGCTATCATTTGTATTTCTTCCTTAGCCTTTCTGGCTAAAGAGTCATATTTTTAATTTCTTTCTAATTCTACCTTCCCAACACTGAAGGCCTTTCTTTTAACTTATGATTATTCCTGGCCTCTCTCCTCTTTTACCTTCATCCCTGTATCTTGATTCTCCCACATCTATTCAGTGGGAAAGGAAAATGGTTCCAGAATAAAGATCTGAGTAATAAGCTAACAGAGCTGGCAGAAACACAGAGCCCGCTTTCCTAGCTATGGGATGGCATCCTCCACGCCAGTAGGGACAGTCTTCCACTTGTCCATAGATGTCTAACTGAGCTTGCAAAGGAAGTTTGGGAATGGATTTGGGAAGTTTGTTTGGATTTTGGTTTTACAGGCAAAGATAATGGGACTTGAGAGGAATGATGAGTTTGTCTTTAAAAACAAGCTGTGGGTCAGTTGATAAGATGTAGCTATCAGTGAGAGATGACAGAAACAATGGGATGGATTCCAGTAGAAGATCAAAGAGGCACTGAAAGAACACTATGAATTCCATAAAAGTTAAGAATTAAGAAGGGATTATGCATTGGGGGGGGGGGGGGAAGGTACCCCAGGTATCAGGCATTCTGGGAAGTCTGTACCTCTCAAGTACCTCAGCCTATGGGGAAAGAGAGAAGGGACAAGCGGCCGGGAATCAGGATAAAAAGGAGGCTGCGCCCTCCAAAAATTTGAGAGACCCCAGGGGAATGCCCCATGGCCTCTCCCTTTATTCGAATAAAGTAAAAGGACTCCTCTGTCTCCTTTTTGGACATAAACCTCTGGTGTTTGTGGATTAATTTTCCTGACAGACTCATCTTCAGATGTCCTACAACTCTCCTCTCCACAGAGTTTGTTTTCTGCAGTCCTAGATCACTTTCCTGGGTTCAACTTC
Organism: Cyanistes caeruleus; assembly: GCF_971803275.1. Taxonomy (NCBI): domain Eukaryota; kingdom Metazoa; phylum Chordata; class Aves; order Passeriformes; family Paridae; genus Cyanistes; species Cyanistes caeruleus. The sequence continues at coordinate 18,158,223 of NC_141715.1, read as the reverse complement.
CAGAGGACATAGGTGCTGACCCTGCAGAAGGTTTTGAAGGTTTCTCCTGCAATGTATCTTCAGGTTTCTCATTTTATTTTCAACGGTAGTCACTTCTGCCTATGAATGGACTTCAGAGCAATCTCAGAGAGAAAAGCTTTTCTTCCTTGTCTCTGCGTGGATATTTGGCTCAGTGATGATAATAAAGTAAATTGCTGTACATCTGGCCAAAGAGCAGGTAATGGTCACAGTGCATGCCCGCAGCTGCTGTTGAGTGGGAAGAGCTTTTTCTTAATGCAGCGTTCAGACTATTGTCTTTGGTAGTTTGTGCATTAGTTTCCCTTCTGAAAGTTCTCTGAATTGCTGGAAAATTGACATTGCAAGCCTCAGAAAAGCTGAAGGATAGGCTACTTTAGACTTCTGCAAAAACTTTAACAGTCCTTGGCTAAAAAGGCAGCATTTACTGTAGGTTGTAAAAGTAAACACAAATGCAGAAAATCCAATTATGTGGAATATCAAACATCTGAGTGCAAGATGAAGGAAGTTGTACATGAATGCCTGACAAGAAAACTATTGAACATATTAAATTATGTGCCTCTCCCAAAATAGCTGGATTTTTAAAAAGAATATAGCACAGCAGTACTCAATCAAGAACAAAAGTACAAGCTGCACATCAGACTTGGGACAACTTACTCACAAGGAGTACTTTGAAAGTGAGAAAATAGCTTTGAACTGCACGCCATGCCCTTGAGCAAATACACATGCATGCAAATTAGAAAGCAACCTCTCAGTAAAAGTGAAGTGATGTGACAGCACCCTCCTCTATAAACCAGGACAAAGGCAGTGGAAATAGAAAAGAGAGGTGGGAGGAATAGCCAAGCACAGAGCCAGCACCCCAGCTGACAAATGCAAACTACAGGCCACTGTGCCCTAGCTGCAAGCCTGCTGTGTGCCCACTGTTCTGGGGGGATACAGCTGCAGTCAGACTTTTCTTCTTGGTGTCTGATGACTGTTACAGTGACAGCACAGAGGCAGGAGCAGGAAACCTCAGTGAAAGAGAAATGGTCTTAAAAAAAAAAGGTTAAAAAAATCCCCCCCAACAGTTGTGAATTATTATTCTCTCTGGGAGGTTCTTTCCAGACCCTGCAACATGTATTGTTTGTTAATAAGATAAAGCAGGTTTGATTCCAGCAATGTGTTGTAGCAAACATAATGGTTATCTTCACTTTGTTTCTTTAGTTATGCAGAGTGCTGAGGTTCTTTACTCAAGCCAAAGTGTTTAGATTTACCCCTAACTCAAAAGCTTTGCATTTCAGCTGTGTCATGGTTTAACCCCTGCCAGCAGCCAAGACCATACAGCCTCTCTCTTAGTCCTCCACCAGGAGAATCAGGGAGAGAATCAGAAGAGTAAAAGCTGGAAAACTGGATTGAGATAAAGACAGCTTAAAAGGGAGACCAGAAGTTGTGCACACAAGCAAAGCAAAACTCTTTCTCCTCTTCTTTTCTGATCTTAAATACACCAGTCTTTCTTTACTTCAAAGATAGTATAAAGGCTTTTGTATGTTGGTGTTCATCATAAACATCACATGAAATAATGTTAAACTCATGATACAATGCTGGAAGCAAAATTCAGTTTCAGTTGTTCCAAATTAATTCTCAAAATTCCTAATCAATAGTTTGCCTAGTTTCTTCAAAAGCAAGATACATTTCAAAACATGCCTTAGCATACAGCCAAAAGTTGTGTCTGAAAAGTGGGGGATATTCATTGGATAGGAATAATTTCCATGTGATCCGTCTGTGTTTCCATGTGAACAGAATCCCCAAACCTTTAGCTTGAGAAGGGGTGTGAGGGTTGAGAGCTATTGAGGTGATGGGCTCCAGTTTGTAGGGAAAAGCCTCACACTGACTTATAAGCTAAATACACATGAGATCAGGCTGACATTCTATCTGACAAGCTATCAGGCTTTCTCTCATTATCAAGTTCCAAATGAAAATGTTTTCTCTTCTAGTAATGTTTACTTACTTAACCCTGAGACAAGTCCAAATTTGGAGAAGTATATAATGCCATCATAGACCTGTTTTTACAGGGACCCACTCAGCTAAAACATACGTTTTACTGTTTTCCCAGTGAAAGCCTTGCTTTCACCCAGACACATTCATCTTACATAATCCTAGATAATGGGAATAAAGCATCTGTTGGTGTTAATGATAATTTGCTACAAGCACTGGTGCCTGTCATCTCTTCTAATAATAAGTAAAATACTTATTAGTCCAAGAATTACTTCAAAGAAAAAGGTGGTTCTTACTATAAAATTGATTCCAGCTACTCATCTGGCCAAGATCTGTAGTACGTGCAGTATTATGACAAAATCTGGTCCGAAGTGAGTGGAATATAGTTAGAAAATTTGGATTTTACATTTGGTATTTGTTTAGTCATGTAAAATTTGTGTAGCATAAACATAAAAGCTGGGGAATTCATCCATGTCAGTTCTGTGTATTTTAATGAGATGATAACTAAACCTTAACTCACATTGTTCTGGGTTCAATATCTGTATAGAGTACTCCAAGGATTTTGTAGTGCTTGCTATAAGCACCATGAATTGATTGGAAGGTTGCTCCTTAGCTTCATTTAATACAGAGCTTGAGCCATTTGGCTGATTTTTTTGTTTGTTTGTTTGTATGGTCTGGTTTTCTTTGCTGCTACAGCAGGTACTGTGGAAATTACAATGCTGCCTGTAAGACCCGTGGGGAACACATCAGTTACACACCTCTGTTATCACTGCCTTTTAGCTGGGGATGGGTAGGCTCATCCTGACATTTGAAAGAGAAATGGCCATGCTCCCTCACCCAGCCTGGAAACTGTACAGCGCTGCAGCTCCCCTGTTCTGCTTTCCACGCCCACAGAGTTGGGTAACTGTTTTCTAGTTTAACCCAGAGACGCTCCTTGAATATTTCAGAAGCAGAAAAACCTGTAATTTATAAATTTATGTACTTTTTTTAGATACAAGTATCTAATAAATCATTTTCATGAATTACTGTTGCCCATTAGCTAAAGAAACAAGCCATTTCAGGCAACCTGTTGTGACTAGTAGCACAGAAAATACACAGATGCCTCCTTTTGGATCCAAGTTTTCTAAAAGCCTGATTCATAAATAAGATTTGTGTATTCACACAGTCCTAGTATTTTGGCTGGCAGGAAATGCAATCATCAAGCTGTGAAGTTTCCCACACTTTCATGCTTCATTTCCAGGGAAAGAATCATGTGTGACTTGAGGGGAAGGAGCTGCTGAGGCATATAAATATCTCTGTTACATCTCTGTTGTTTAGAAGTGATCCTATGTCTCGGTGGAGTTCTGCTGGGAGTGCTTTCTGCAGGAAATAAATCTAAACAGAACACGCACAAAGTTGTGCAGGTAATAACAGAGCCTCCTGTGTGAAGGTTGCATGTGAGCAGAGGAATTGTGACCCATAGATAAGGCTTTATAAAGGGAAGGCCTTGTAAAATCATGGCTCCAACCAGTTACTTAGCCCAAGTAGAAGGGAACTGCGGGAGAGTGACTCAGCTGGAATAGAGGTAGAGAGCTGTGTGAGCCATGCTGTGTGACTGCCACATGTCCACATCCTGGTGTATTGGGGTTGGTTGACTTGGGCTTGTTGTGCCTGAAAACTATGTAAACTGATAAGCAGCTAACTACTTAAAAAGGCTGGGGCTTTGGAAATAAAGAGCACTCCTTTGCACCTGCCTGGGGTCTCTGTGTCGCTCATTATCTCAACAGAGGTATGGTGTGTGTGGTCCCCTAATGTCATTGAAAGTACTGATCTGGCTTCCCACCTGAGGGCTTTGCAAGCGCCTTACAGGACTGTCTTTATCTGGAAGTGTGTGATACACACGGCTGGAGAGGTGCTGCTCTTTAATGGAGCACCTTTGGTTAGCTGTGGACTTACTGCTGAAATGATGCATCGATGTGTCATAATAGGATGTCTTCTCTCTTGCACTGTCTATTTGTCTCAAGTGTTTCAGGCATGAGTTGTGATCCAGAGGGAAGTATTGTGCTGAGGTTTAAAGTGTGGAATTGGTGTTGGATCTTTTCAGTTAAAATATTAATGCAGCAGAATGATCAAACTAATTTATAAATTTGACACCTTTAAATAACTAGTTTTTCGCCAAAAAATAAATTATTGAAGTGACATATATACAATGCATTTCATTTGAGCTTGTTTTAGAAGTTAAGGTAGTTCACAGAATAGTAAGAGTTGAGTCTTGGCAGGGGCTGAGGAAATAATGAGCTAAATTTGGGGAGCCTGAGGAAGAAACTCCTAATCCAAAAGGTTGGAGCACTAGTCTGGTTTGGGGGCAAAATTCCTTCTTTTTGAAGTGAGATTTGAGTGTGGGTTCCCCTTTCCCAGGAGAATGTGTCTCATCCCAAGAGGTACTCTGATCCAGGTCTCTTTCAGCGTTGTTGGTTGGGTTCAACATATAGTAGAGACAGTTGTAATAGTCACAAGGCCAAAGAGCAAAAGATATCTTTTGGCAAGAGGACTCCAAGGATAACTTCGGTTTAGAAACCTGAGTCAGAGGAAAGCAGTTTAAACTTGGGTTTGTGTGTTCTTGACCAACAGTGGGATTCCTGGTCCACAAATGTTGAAGAGGAACTCCAGGAAAGGCTTCATGGTAGTGATTGCCTGTTAGAGGGAAGTGCCCGTGTTACAGGATGGGTCCACATGTCCTTTCCAGCACCCTCCTGCTGCCTGCAGAGAGTGCAGATCTTCCAGAGCCTCCAGAGGGGTCTGTACTGTGGAGTACAGCCTGGCCCCTGATCAGGGAGGGACTTCCTCTAAGTACCTGCTCACTAAGCAGTGCTCAATCCTGCTCCTTGCCATCACTAAACTGATACTAAAAAATGCTTTGCATTGGGATTTTGCTGCCATTTGAGCTGTTTTACATGAAAGCCTGAGAAAATGGAACCATAATGTTTTGACACAGTGATAAAAGCCAGGAAATTCACCATCAGTGATGGTACTTCCCTTTCTCTTCCTTCACTGCATGACAGTTCTTGTGTAGGTAGTAATTGAGTAGAAATGACAATAGTAGTTAACTTACAGCCTTCTGCTTTGGTACATGTTAGCATTCCTTCAAGGAAAAATGTCCATTAAGAGTAAATATTTGTATCTGAATGATATGTGTTAAAAAATCGCACAGCTTGGATAATCTGCTGTAAATACCAACATCATCATAGGTGAGACTAGTATTTTTAATTTCCCTTTGCAGGTTTGCCATAGAAGAAGTGTCCTGAATTCCTTTTCTCTTCTTCCCTATTTTCATGCTTTCCCTGTTACAATAATTGCTCAGAAAATTGAAGTTTAGATCATGTTCCTTACACAATTACTATCAATTGGTTAAATGAGCCATTTTGGCTTTGAATTTTGAGTTTTTGTCTATGGTTCATTATTGTTTGCAATTAGCTGAGTGAGAAAATGGAAAATGCTGATTTATGTTTCATGAATGACAGCTCCCTATTTCTGGTTGTTCCATATTTGTGGTTAAAAGCCTGGTTTATTAATTAATAAGAAGAATTTCTCAGGGTCTTTGATCATTGATACAATCACAAGAATACTGAATATTTGAAAGGAGTTTCCAGTTAATCTCTGGCACATGTGCTGTATCACAAGTCAAAGTATCACCTTAAAAGAACTGTGCTGAGTAAATAAATACAAAAGAGTCTCACTCTCCTGTTTGGACTGAATGTACTGTTGATGAAAGTGATAGGTTTAACATTGATTTGGACTGATCAACTGTCAGGACAGACTATGAAATATCTCCTAAAATAGCTGGTGGCAAAATTCAAACAAAATTATTTTTTAAAATTATCCATCTTAATAGCTAGACCTGAAAAGGAATAACCTGGTTTTCTGAAGCCCTGGAGTTCTCAGAAATTTTATGGATTTTGGTACTTTTTAAAGCAAAGTTATTTCATTAAAAAATGAAATTTTGCGGGGGAGGGGGTTGACCTACCACCCAATTATTGGGAGAAAGTTCCCCTCAAAGCCAACAAACAAAACTGAAAAAAATCATCTCCAACTTTCAACACCAGACAGCACCAGTTCCTTTTAAGTTTTTGGTGGTTTCTGGGGATCTCCTTAATGTGAAAACTGCTCACGTAGGCATTGGTTTCCTAGCCTGTCAGCATTTTGTCCCAGTTCATGCACAGCAGGTGAACTTAAAGAGATAACTGTGTTTGCGATAAGGGACAGCAGTTCCTTATGTAACTTTTTCTGTTCTGTGTTTGCTGCTGGAAGGCTTGGATGCAGAGGCAGAGCCTTTCCCAGGACTGTGACACCAGCCCAGCGTAGCGGGTGGGCGGGGCAGGGCGGGGCAGGGCAGGGCAGGGCAGGGAAGGGAAGGTGCGGGAAGGGAAGGGAAGGTGCGGGAAGGGAAGGGAAGGTGCGGGAAGGGAAGCTCCTGCAGGGAGCCGGGCGGGGCTGGCAGCGTCCTCGGGGCACGGACAGCTCCTGCTCCTCATCACTCCCCCAGCGCGGCTCAGCTCCAGCTCTAGCTGCTCGTCAATGGGCAATGAATCAGTGAGAAATCATTCCCATAACTCAGCCCACCTGTTTGGAGTTAAGTTGCAGCTGGTTCCATTAAACCTGGTGGATATATTCCAGGTTAATGAGCACCTGAGTTGCAGCAGATCTCGATGTGTTCTGGGGGCATATGTATCTCTTTGCTGAATAGTAGTAAATACTTGTTAAATGTTTGCTAATGTTCTGTTTTATATATATATATATGTATATATACATACACACACGCACACACGCACACTTCTGGGATTTGTTCACTATGCAGCATTATTGCTTGGAAAAAATGCATTTGTGTGAAGCACAGTCCCTTGTCAGGAGAGGTACTGCTGGGGGACTGCCTGAGCTGAGCACTGGAGCACGAGGGGCTGGATGCCAGGTCAGAACCCCTGAATAGAGTGCAGGTGCACTTAGGTGCAGTAGAGCTGTTCCAGGTATGTTTGTCTCATTTATTCTCAAGTAAAACCATTTATTTAGTAGGCTGTTTCTCCAAATATCTTCAGCCTAAAGATTTCTATGTGTGTCTTTCAAAACTTTTTTGGTTTTGAAGTATGTTGGGGGCTTCTGAAATAGTGTTTTGTAAATTGCTTTTTCTTTATTGCTTATTTAGCTGTAAACAGACTTTCTAATTGTTTTAGTCTAGCAAAATTTTGAGTTGCTTGCCAAGGAGTTTGTATAGCTTTACAGGTGGGTTAGGCTTGCAGAGAGCAAGAGTGCTCTGGAGGAGGACTAAATACATTGCTTGGTTTTGACTTCAGGTAAAATTCAGATGGACTGAACACATTATTTCAGACTAAATATTAGCAACCTGCTCTGAGTGCACTATGGGAGGTTAACTTATTTTGTCTCCAAAGAATATAGCAGGAGATAAAGGCAGGGGAGCCAAGTAGTATGAACTGAGTCATAAACTTGGCTGCATGGTTGTCTCTTGTGGAAGTAAACATTGCTTAGGGAAAAATTGTATGGTAAAAATATTTTCTTTAACTTTTCTTTTTTTAGTTCTTTGTTTTTTCTAAGATTAGCTATGTATTATATAAGAGGATTGGAGCAAGTCCTTGTCCTTGCTCTGTTTCTGTCTCTGCTCAAAAGCCTTCATGGTCCCTCTCTCTAGATTCTCCAAAGTTTGTCTTTCTTACATTTCCTATCAGATTAAACTACAGCTGCCATGGTAGTGCAGTTGAAAGACAGAAAGGAGAGCCTTCATTGGCAATGTTCAATCTGAACTGATTCATTTGGATTAAAATAACAGTAAATCTGGAATGACTTGGATTTTTACTTTTACTTTGTTTTCCAGCTTAAATGGCTGCTTATTATGAATTGGGGAAATCCCTCTGGCAATGTGCTGAAACAGTTAAAAGCAAATTGTATGCATTATGTTCAGCCCAACAGTCTGGTGGTTTAGAAGATAAGTACTTCTCAGCATGAATGAAAAGTGAATTGTATTAGAGAATGAAGGTTTTGATGAGAACTTACATAAAAAATCCACCCAAACTTCCATTTTAAAATATATCATGTTTAGTCCTGCAGAGAAGTCTTATTTTTATTTTTTTTTCATTTCAGACAGTAGTACCAAACTTATATTTTAAAAATATTTTAATGACAGTTGACATCTGAACCCTCCCCTCCAGCTGTGTAGGGGGAAATAATCTATTCTTGAGTTTTCCTTGCTGCAGTTGTAATAACCCTTGAATATGCTAGGCCAAATGCCTTTCCAGAGTGATACAAGGTTTTGTCTCCTAGATGGTCAGAGCTGAGGAAAGCTTTCCTGCAGAGGGCATTGCAAATGCTGCAGCAGAGTCGTCACCAGGCAAACTTATTTCTTGGCTCCTCAGAGGGTGACAGGTGCTCCTTCTTGTCCAGAGATGACTATAATATCATATTTCTAGCCAAGGTACAATTGATACAGAAACTGCAGATAGATGGACTACTGCCTGTGTGTGTTTGCTTGAGTCTGAAAAGCATTTGCCCTAGGAAGTGAATTTAAATTCTGGTAAATTATATGTGAACATAACCAAAAATTGTTCCCTTGAAGCACTGAGAGAGACTGATAAAGTTCAACTGATCATCATGAATGAAAGTCACAAAATGTAACTTGTCAAGTCTAATGGCTTTCACAAGTCTAATACCTTTTAAGTATAATAGAAAACGAAATAATTCAGCTTTCAACATACATACAGTAGAACTCGGAGTGTACTGTGGTCCATATGTGTTATCTGAAACCCGTTAAAAATATAAACTATAACAAAAAGCAAATTAAGAAAAAGAAACCCCAAGACAACTGATGCAAATGGAAACATGATTTGCCCCTGACCAGCGTTATCAAACTTTTTATCTCAATTAATGAGTTTTCTCACTTTTATGCTTCCAATTCTCTCCCCTGTCCCACTGAGGGGGATCAAGGGAGAAGATTCATGGGCCACGACAGCAGGTAACTGCCAGCTTGATCAATTCCAAACTAAGCATTTTTACTTTTGTAATCTGGAGCACCTCTCAGAGCACATATAGGATGCGGGAAAGTAGCACCTAGAATTTTCTAGTGTGCATTGTAGTTGAGCTGGGAAATGCACTGCATACATCAATGCTCATTACATATTGCCAAACATATGTCAAACAAGACCCATGCTTGTGGTTTTCACCTGGCAGAAATTCTTTCCTCTTCAACACCAATTTCTCGATCGCTGTACACTGCTGTTCCTGAGGGCTCTGATGAATGTGTGTGCTTAGGGCCTGGCTTGCTGCTGCTGTGTGTTAGTTGACGGTCACGCCATGGGAACTGATGGCTTCTGGTCCTACAGCAATGAACCAAGAGGCCCTGTGATGCAGCAACATAGTATCTGAGAAGCTGTGAAGGAAAGCACAGTTTTCAGTGAACAAAGAGGGGAAGGAAAATGCCAAAATCCCATCAATACTCTGTGCAGAGTGGGAAGGATTGACTTCAGTGACCTGATGTCTGTCTTAAAATCTGTCCTGTATTAGCTTTAATGACTTTGTAAACATGGGTTGTTTTTTTACATATAGTATACCAGATTGCTTAGTGATGGCAGGTATAGAAATCTCACAGGGGAAACATAAGAGCAGGGATAGTGAAGGCAGCAGCTCTGGCTGGAGAAGCAACACAGATGTGCTTTGTGCTTGCTCTAAGGATAAATGAAAGACTTTTAATATCTAGATTTTTCACTTCTGCTTTTTCTTAGCAGTTCCCTCAAAAGATGCAACTTTCTTTGTTTAATGAATGCTTTATACAAACTTGATTAGAAGGCAAATCAAAGCTTACTCTGCAATGGATGCAAACATTCCAAAATCCCAATTCATCTGCTGCCATAAGCAGCAAACAAGCTGCTTTCTCATTTCAGTGCTATCAAATAATTCAGCATTCAAATTAACCATAGACCTCAGGAAAATCAATAATACAGTTATGCATGAACTAAAGCATGGCTTCTGTTCAAATAAGCCTACTCATTTCTAGCATATTCTGGTTCAGCAAATCTTTAATATGCAGTTCCCTGTCTGGGAAGGCTGCTCACAGCAATGCATTGATGGCAAAAGTGCAGTACCTGTGTCCTCAGACCAATGTTCTTGCTTGGTTTTTCCTTTATGATGCAGATAACAAAGAGCTGCGGAAGGATCGTGTAGGTAATAAAGAACTGCGGCATCTGAAAATAAAGAAGCAACTAATTTCAGATCTGCAGGTCCAAGATGTGCAGTTGACAGTTGAGATCTGCAGAGAGAAACTACAAGTTCCTGTTCCATCAGTTTGAAGCTGGAGGTGTGGAATTTTACCCATAAAAACTCAAGTGTAGATCAGCTTGATGAGGTAAAGGGTCAGAAAAGAGATCATTCAAAGTGTGGCTCCAGAGTTTCATTATAGCTGCTGGGATCATATGACTGGTACTTAGTAGATGAAAGCTTTTAATTATTCTCATGTCTTCACACCTGCTGGCAATTATAGCATCTTGTCTCATCTGGGGTTCTGTGCCTTTCTTGTGGCAAACTGAAGTCCATTCTCATTTAGTGAAGGTTTTAGCAGTAGTTCTGTACAGCGTGAAGATCAGTTCAAGATAATGAAGCACTTTGCATGAATAAGTGATTGTCAGGATTGATGTTTGAGCTGCTTGAGGACAAAAAGTGACTTGTCTGATGTTGCTTATGAGGTAAGTAGGCAAACTGGGAGCAGTACCTGTATCTAATATCTACATATCTGGATCAGTTTTTCTTTTCTCATTTTGTCTCTCATTTATTTTTTCCTTCAGCAAAACTAAACTTTTTCAACCTGATCCTATTAAGAAATCTAATTAGTGCTACAGCTTGCAGGGCACTATTATCATGTTGACTTTTAATCATGCCACTGTGAGAGTGTTTTTCCTGAACCCTGAGTGTTACAGAATAATTAACTTGAACATGCTGAGGCAGAAAACTTTTCTTAAAAGAGAAAAAAAACTCTTTCAAGTATTGTGTATTTACTAGCTGCTTATGTGATGTAAGAAAAAAGGTGAGCTCTCCAGACTGGGCAGCTGAGCTTCATGTTGTCTTTGTAGCAGTCCTCCATGAGTGGAACAGATTGTCTTGTGTAAGAAAGTGCAAGCTGACTAATAAAATCAGCTGAAGGACTACAAAATTGAGCTTCCTTTGTAAAAGGACTGACCACCAATTTCAGGGATCTCTGAAGGTTTGTGTAATTGCTTCTTACGGCTGTGTCTTAGTTATGAAATGCTTTCTTTTAATTAAACCATCATTTTTCTGGTAAGTACCACTTTTACTTGATTTTTAATTAGGGGGAAAAACTGCTGTGCTCTGCTGGGCATTCAGAGAATACCAAGAATAAAGAAGTTTACAAACAGAATGTCAAACCTTGTGAGTGTTTCTTCATTGGCCCCTTCCCCAGACCTCATTTCTACACTTGGGTTTTGCCCATGCTGTAGTAGTCATGGCTCTACAATGTCTATTAACCCTGCTGGGATGAAGTAAGTCCAGCAAAATTTTTATCTAAATTCCCTAGTAAAATAGGAGTTGGGAGGACAAGGGAAAGGTCTGGAAAAGTCCTTTCTTCAAGAGTGACCCTGCCTTGCAGAGCCGGGGAATGTGAGGGCTGTCCTGTAGTTCCGATTGGGAAAGGCGATAAAGAACGACACTGGACTCTCCACGGAGTCACAACACGAGAATTCCCTAGTTTATTGCTTTAGCCCTGTCTTATAGACAGATACGTGGAAAGTACAGAAAAGAAACTCTTATTGGTTAGCAAAGTGCTACATTACCATCATTGGTCAGGGGCACTCTGCCCCCTGACCCTCTCGTGCAAGGTAAACACAAGGAACAGACAAACAGCACCTGGCAGTTGTATTCTGTATCTGAGGATTGTTTTGAAATCCTCCTTTGAATTCCCAGGCTAGCTTCTCAGGCAGGACTGAGAGGCTATGGGCCTGCAGTCTCTGCAGCTCTCTGCAGCCTGTTCTAAAGCTAGCATCCATACTGTCCTGTCTGTGCTGCCTCTGCTGTCACTGTGACTGAGTGTCCTGAGCCTGGGGACGGAGGTGCTGCCTTGCAGAATGGAGATTTTCCCTTTTGAGCATTTTAAGTTTGTATTTTGCCCCACAGTAGTTGCATTTTGTAAGACAGTAGAAGTTGTTCCCTTTTTAAGGGGAAGAGAATAGAATTAATATATTGAATCACTAGAAACCTGGGACAGACTCCCTTAGATTGATGGGCTCATCAGGCAGAAAAATGGGAGCCTGTGCTTGTCTCCTCAGTCTCTCAACAAAAGCAAAAGGACACAAAGCCACTTTTACCCTCACAGTTCACTTTTCCCATCCAAACTTCCTGGATTTAGACACAAATTTTAGCTTTTCTTGATGCTACAAATGCATGGACCAGTGTGAGCTATGACTCAGGGGGCAGAGAAGGTGGGGCAGCAAAACCCACTTTTATACAGGACTTAGGGATCTAAATGTGGGGCTGGGAGAGGTCAGAAAATCTTGGTTATTTGGCAAAATTTGTCGTTGTGAGGTACTAATTTTCTTTGACTTCTTTCATTATTTCTGCTGCCCTTTTCAGTGAAGGGATCTCTTACCAGCCCCAAAACTCTGCTCTAGGCTTTTGTTATAGATAATGAAGAGTTGGCGGAGCTTTTAATTAGCTGAAAGAGCACCATGCCAATTTGCAGAAAACTGTTGTCATTACATGATTATAAAAACTGTGTAACTTCTCTGCTATTTTTGAAAATTTCAGTCCCTTACTGAATTACTACAGTGACATTTAATCTGGTCTAGGCCAAGGCCGCCTTATTTAATATTAGTACAAGTCCTTAAGCCAAAGTATATATAGATAAATTAAGTATAAAACAGTGAACAAGCTCTTTGAAGTTGTGAGTTTTGAGAGTGTGCTTGAGAGATTTCCTTTGTTTTTAAATGAGATACGGAAAATTGATAATTATAAAGACATCAAGCTGTTTGACTCCAATTTGTTTTGGCTGATTTATGTGCACTTCTCATACCATTGCATCAAACTGTCCTATGAAGTAGAAAGCAGAACCATGTGATTTCACAAAACCTTCAGGATCTTTCCTGAGTGTTTATGAGCATAAATAATGAGTGTCATTCTGCAGGGTAGCTCACAAAGTGCTGAAGTCAATAGAAAGTTGCTTGTTGACTCCAGCATGTTTTAGATCCAGCACTGGAACAGACTGATCTGATGTGTTGTGGAGTCTGTGCTGGAAATAGCCCGAGCCCAACTCTAAACCACCCTGCTGTAGTTAAACCAGCTCTGAACACTGCTTTCCATCATCTTCCTAACATCAGCTGGTCTCTGATATTGTGTAAGAAAAAAAAAAGATGTTAATGTCTCAATCGAACACTAAAAGACTGCGGACATGAAGTTGCAAAATTAAGTATTTAACAGAAGAAATCTTAAAGTGAATGTTATATTATTCTTGGAATAAATCAGGCTTTTCTGATATTGTCTGATTAAATAAGAAGTGTAAGGATGACTTCATGATTGTTGTAGCAGGGGGTAAAGGAAATTTACAGACTTCTGTTATTCTGTGTGCTGCCTGAAATGGGGGAAGGAGATTTTCCCTCTCTGCAGGTGATTAGTTTCCACTGGACGTGTAGTAGAGATAGATGTCCTGGTTTCAACTGTCCTTGTTCATGATAGATTAAATGTTGGCTCTCTCATTACCAGATAATAACTTGAATTTACCATCTGTGAAATAAGACAGTCTTACTCCAGTTGTCACTGGCTAGGGGAGCTCTTCTCTCTCTGCTTTCACAGCTGGATGTTCTTGCTGATAATATCAGTAAAGAGATCAAGCACAGAAATATCTGGGCTCAGACTTTGCCAGGTAGTGAGGTTCTTTGCAATGCTTACCAGTGCCATCTTGAAAGATTTATGTTTACTGCTGTAAAACTTCTAAAGTCAGACATAAGCTGAAGTGTAGGTAACCCTTTCAGAGTTGGGCTTCTGTGGGCAGAGGCTCTCATATGATGGCGTTTGCAGCAGGTCTCTCACTTCTGGGCCTTCTGGCTTCAGCTGGAAGCTCCCAACATTATTCCCAAAGCGTACTAAGAAGAATAATTAGAATAATTCTCTTCTCAAAGAAGGTGACATTTATGCCCTCACAGGGGAAAGGGTGTTAATGTGCTGTCAAAAATAGCCTGCACAGGAGTCAGCCCTCATCCATGCAGCCTCCCCCTCCAGCTTATTACTCATGGGGAAAAAAAGCCTAAATTGAAATATTTTTCCTGGTTTGCCTCACAGTGAGCCTGGGTTTATTTCCTCTCACATGAAGGTATGCATAAAAAGTCTGCACATCTGCACTGGGCTCTGGGCAAGTTTAAGGTAGGTAGAGGATGCAGAGGATTTCTAGACAGGCAAAACTGTGTTTTCTGAATCACTGGAATTACTTTATTTTATTTTTAAGATGACCTGTCCTTCTCTCTGTCATGTCATGCACAAATTAGTCCTTCAGAGAGTAATTTGAAAACCGTGACTGTGTGTGACAAGAAGGTACAATGTGAAAGGTGTGGTACTTTTGTTTTCAGTTAATTAAAAACTTGAGATCTCACATTACTAATGAAGCTTCAGGTTTCTGTTCTTTGAAGCAGACAAATTTCTAATCAGGCATAATTACTGAGAATTGCTCCTTGGCTGGATCTATTAACTTCCCCTCCTCTTTTTGTTTTTTGCCCCTCTCCTTTTCCTCGTGTCTTGGCCTGAAGACAGTAAAATATATAGCAAACCTCCAAGAATTACCTGAATGGCAGACATTTAATAGCTTTATAAAGTATCTGAGTGAAGGTTATTAAATCTGCTGTACTGAGCTTTTCAACTACAGCTGTTTTATTCTCTATCTACATAGAACTTAAAAAAATTCTGTGTGCAAAAGAAGCATTGCTTTCCAAGTATACATTAATTAATTGTCCATTTGTATTGATTATATTGATGTTGGACATAATTTGTGAAAAATGCTTACAAAGTACCTGCCCTTGAATGGTTTTCTGAGTAGACCACAAAATGTAAATGCCTCCTTATTGTTACAGATTGCCTTTCCCTGTGTCACTTTAAAATTGCTGCTTTCTCCTGAGCAGTGAGAAATTATGCATTTCAAGTTACCCACACAAAGCATTTTCCATGGGGACCTTATTCACTAATTCCATGAGCAGCCCGAGGTTTGCTCTCCTCATGTCCAGAGCTGAGGTTTTCCTGGCACTTTTCCTCCTGTCACCAGAGATTTTAAACTTGAAGGCACTGTCCTTGCCATGGCCAGGACAGCCCCAGTCTCCACTCAGCTCACAAGATCCACTCTGTTGCCAAGGAGGGCTTCTTTCCCAGTCGGCTCCCTTAGGACCTGTTCCATAAAACTATCCTCCACGTTTTTCAGGAATCTCCTGGCCCAAATTGTACCAGCTCTGTGATGCTGTCAGTTAATCTCTGAAAAATAAGTTGGCATGGCTTTGTGGATGTTTGCTTGGGTAAAAACAAAAGGTCTCAAGAGCTGCCTGTAAGGCTTTAATGAGCTGCAGTCTGCTGTGACTTGCTCAGTGTTGAGTCCAAGTGTGATCACTGCTCAGCACATTTTTAAATGGGTTTATGAAAATTACTCCTTGAAATGAAATCCTGCTGGGAGAACCTGCTGCTGGCCTGTGTTCTGTTTCTCTGTTTTTGTGTGTGCCTGGTGTCACCTGCAGGGGGAACAGAATTGCTTGTGAGGGTAACTGCAGATTTACACTAAAAGTACCTGATGTCAGGCTATACTCCTCTATCTGTGGAAGTATTTGCATTTAGAGAAATGCTTTAGATCCATCCTGGGCTTTGAGCTGCTTATTAAGGCTATTTTTAACTTTTTCTCTGCCTTTGAAATGCATTCTCCCTCAAGGCTGGTTCAGGAAATTGCCACATTTCTTGAAACAAAGGCAGGCATCTCTAGGTAGGATTAGGCAAAAAGCAACATAGGTTTGGTTGGCACGTGTGGCATGGATAAACGGGCTTTTATCTGATGTTTCTCTTCTTTTCAGTCTTGATTTATCACTCAGTTTTCACTGTTTCCCCTCTTCCTTTTGTCCTGTTTTTTTCCCCCCCCTTTGTGTATTCTTCTGCCTTGTGTTCTGAGGCTTTCTAAAGGGTAAGACTACTCAACAATGAACAAGGAATAGTGAAGTTTTCTAATCTGTGACTTTGAACAAAAGAAAAATAGACTTTAGTTAATAAGTCATTGAAAACAGTATTAAACAGTATTGTAATTAGGGGAAAAAATTATGGCAAAGGTGTTTATAAACCTGAGCCTGAATAATTTGAACTTGGGGGTTCAGAAAGAAGGCAGAGTACCAAACTAAGCTGCTTCAAAAACTCAGGAAACCTAACTTTTGTCCATGGCTTTCCTTCAGGGCTCTGGGAAAAATGCTTTTTCTTTCTTTCATTTTTTCTTATTAGAATTTTCTTTGTAAAATATTCCAACACTGTAGGTGAAAGTTCTGTAATAGTAGCAGTAATTATCTCCTGCGTGGTATTTACCTAAGACAAATCTCTACCAAAACAATTTTCCCCATTTGCTTTCTTTTGCTGCTATTTATTACACAGGTTGTTTGACACTTTCTCCCTTTTCTTAATAATTTTCTATATTTCATTGTACTGTACAATTTAAACCTCATTTAAGCAATGTTGTGTACAAACCATGTCATCCAGAATTGGCAAAAAATATCTGCAGGCATACTTCAAAAGTGCAGTTCTCAAGACTTAATTCCATTTTGTTATGGCTGGGAAATGGAGATCTTTGCTTCTCAAGAAATAATCCAATATTGTAAGAAGCCCCAGTTGTATTGCCAGTTCCTAAAACAGCTAGTGAATGTTTCCTGCTGACCTCATAGATGTTAATACAGATTTTATGGCTTGATTTATAAGCTGAAACTCAAGTATAACCAGCTTATGAGTTGTTCCCATTCTTTAATCCTAAAAAGGAAAGGTGGCAGAGAGCTGAACTGATAGCTTAGAAAACAATTGATGTGGAAGGGAATTTAGCACCCTTTCTCTGTAAGTGGTTTTCAGGCAGAACTGAAGAGCTGCTACTCTTACATTCCTTGAATACATCAAGCTTTAATATTTAAGACCCCACATCAGGCAAATAAAAAGGTGTTACTGAAGGGTTCCTGTAACTTCCCTTGGCCTTTGCTTACTTTTGCTGTTTATTGAGCACATACTCTGCTGGTAGAGCAGTGTCTTAGAGGAACTTCCTAAGATGTCTCCAGATAGTGCATCCTGAATATTTTGATACACAAGGGTTACTCTGCACAGAGATTCATGCTGCCAGGCCTTGCCTTGATTTGAGCCAGTTCACCGCTAGTTTAGTATTATGTTCAGCCTTAAAATTACCCATCTTCTATGTAATGGCAACTGGCTCTGGACAAACCTGCCACCAACTGAGTCCCTCCATCTTTCCTTGGCTGTGCAGTGTGGGTCAGCTCTGGAGTGTGCTTGAGACTGCAGCAGTTGCAGTATGTGTGTCTTGCTGGGTCTTAACCTCTCCCACCTTTTTCTGCAATTACAATTAGCTGGAAAGCAGAGGCTGGGAGACATTAATGAAATGAGAACATGCAACTTCTAATGCATTAAATTGGTCTTAAAAACGAGATTCACTTAATAAATTATAAAAATAATTTAATATAAACAAAAGACAATTAGGAGACAAAAGAAATAAAGCAAAGGGTTAAAACGGCCGGGTGCCCTGGTGGGTTACCAGGAACACACCTGGTATCTCAGGAGTGTCCTTTTTATCCCCTCTTTGCTGTGAGAGGTTAATGCATATTCAAGCATGTCCCCTCCCTGGTTCCACCTTCTTGGATCATGTTATTTTCTGCTGGTCAGTATTATTTTGGAGTTTGGTTTCCTTTCTGCTGCAGATGGTCACTTGTTGATAAGAGTCCAGGCCCCTTATACGTCCTCAGAGAGCAGATGGGCTTCATATCTTTCCCCCTTGCCAACGTCCTGGTACCGGCTTTTTGGTAACAGTTTGCTCTCCATTTCCTGCTGCTGATAATAGCCTGTTTTCCACAGCTTGATCCTCCCATTGTCTTGCCTGTTGGAGTTATCTTGCCTTCTCCAGATGAGACATATCCTTACCATTCAGAATTCCTATCTAAGCCTGTAACTTGCTAAGAGAAAAGAATATAGTAAAAGCATATAATATATTTATCAGAATAATTGTGAAAAGCCAATATTTACAACATTAATTCACAACAAGCCCTCCTTTTATTTTTTTTTTATAAATCATTTGGCTTGAGCAATAATTCTTGTTTTCTAGCTTCTAGCACTCGTTCATTTTTCTCACAAATCAGTTTAGCTTTTTCCAATAGATCTTTCACATTATTTTGTTTTCCTAATACCATGATTTTTTTGTGCCATTCTAGATGTAGCCAATTTTGAGTCTGTAGGCATTACTATTTGCATGCCTTGCACTACTTTGGTGATTAGCCAAATTAAACAGGGGATTAAACAAGGAAGAAATATTAAACCAGCTGTAGCACTGCTACAAGGAGAAGAAACTTAGCTTCTTCTACTACTCTATCCCAAATATATTATCCCACCAGTTAGTGGTCATTACTGGTTTTCATTTTTGGACTGGCACATGGGCCATTTTTCTGATTTCTTTGGCGATATCTAGAACGGCATTTTTATTGTCATTGAAAACAACAATCTTATGTATTAATTTTCTCACAGAACACCCCTTCTTTTAGCCAATAAATAGTCTAAAGCCAGCTTATTTTGATATATTGCCACTGTGGCTTTCATCACTGACTGGCTATTAATTCTATAGCTCCAGCTGTTTCACTGGTTATGATTTCTACAACAACTTGGAGTTTCATAATGCAAAAATTGGGGTTCGATATCTCCAACTTCCATCTTGTGCCCAAGAATGTTTCTAATATGTGTTCAGGGGCTATTTCTCATCTCCCCATTTTTGAGGTACTCAAACTATTCCCTTTTATTTCTTTTTACAACCTCAAAAACCAACACCCCCAACTAATTTCTGTCTTGTCCTGACAAAAAGAAAAATCCTAGCTGAATCATTCTCAGAGTACAATTCCCCTTCCATTGCGAAGGGAGTTTTGGGTATGCCCTTTTCTCACATATCCCAAAATAAGACATCTGGTGCTTTCTAATAGTCATTTTTCTGTTGATTTATATTTCCCCAAAATTTGGCTATTTCCAGAGTAAGGATTTTTCCCTGTACTATTACACTGGAAGAATCTGGTTCTATTACTATGTACACAATTTTTTCTTTTACTTTCCTTGGGGTCTAATACAGAGTTGGTTTCTCTGGAACTTGCTATGTACAAGTTTTATTACCAGCTTTATACTTTTTACCAGGAGTATTTCTCACTTCATGAAGAAGTTTTCTCCATTTAATTGCTGTTTGAGCTTTGCTTACATGTCCTGACGTGAGGTTAATACAGGTCTAGGTTACTGTGTTGGCTTTATCTTTTCACTTACCATTTGCTCTCTTACCAAATCTTGGTTATTTCTCCTGGCAACAACTGTGAAGAAAATCCATCTTTTTCTCCTTTTTGGGCAGTTGTTTTCTAATCTGTTACTACTTGTTCCTAGATTTTCTGTAGTCTAATATTTTCCCTTTATGCATACAGGTACTTAATTTGGATGGGTTATAGCAGTGATTATTGATACTGGTGTGGGTAATAAGAAAGAAACCCCGGTGTCATTCCATGTAAAGCTTTTGATAGCATTTGTAACATGGCTTTGCTGGTGTCCCAGAAGGGAGAAGGATAAGTGACAGAAGAAGGAATAATAGGGGTCCAGTATGGCTTACACCCCCACCAATCCTGCCTATGAGGTTGCAGCTCACAGCAGGTGTTTTATATTCTTCTCGGTGGCGAGTTGTAGTGGTCAGTCTGGTCTTGCCCCCTATTTCCTTGTCACTTCCTCTTTTGTAATTTCCAAGCAAATTTCTTTTGACACCTTTTAACAGCAGTTTCCCACCGTTCCTCAGGTACTTCCCACTCAACACGCACTAGTAATTTCCCATCTGTAAAAAAAAGTTATCATTTAAGTTATTCTTAGTAGATTTGACACCTCACACTTCCTGAAATGAGAGGCTTAACTTTGTGGACCACAATACCTATTATTCTCTAATTTAAACACTTATATTTAATCCAGATAACATGTCCCGTATTGGGATGATTTAGACAGGGTATATGGTGTGGCACTGATGGAAGTTGTGGTTCTCCCCCCTCCTTTATACAAATCACAGGCAAAAGTAAAAATATACGAGGATTTCTCAATCAAAACAGCCCCAGTCCTCCTGTTTGGAGTGGGAGTTTCCTCCCCAAGGTGGATACCGAAAGTGTCCCAGAACTTGTCCAGGCAGGACTTGAAACTACTGATACAGGCTTGGTCTTACTTCCCAGTTAGGCGTGATTCTTAGCTCATTCCTTGGATCAGTTCATTACCGCCGGTCTCTGCTCAAGAGTACATTTGGTATCACTCAGTTTGGGTATTACAGTCCAGTCCTCAGCTCTTTTGATCTTATTGGTGTGAATCCAACTTCACTCTTTGGTCCAGATTGCAGCTTCTCTGCCTTAATTATCAGTAGTACCTGAAAACAATTTCTTAATAACACAGGGAGAATGAAAACATCACATCAAAATTTTCCATCAGCGAAATTTAACAGTTAACATAGGAGCCAATCTCTTTCTGTGCATTCAGATTAGTTAAACAAGAAAGGCTAGGTTAGTTTTGACTTCAAATAAATTACATTCATTACCTTTTTTACCTTTTGGTTACTATTTACTTGTTTAGCTTCACAAACTTCTTTTATCGGTTTCTTAGAACAAACCCCTTCCTTTTAACAACAAGAGTAAAAGAAAGAGAAGAAAAAAATAAGAGAGAGAAAAAAAATCCTATTTCAAGAAATTAAACTCCTTGATGAGGTTTTCAGAATCTAACGAGCAAGATTACTTTTGCTTTGGTCTCATCATCCACCGGTCTGTTTCTCAGCCTTTGTTCCGTTCCTTTCTCATTGACAGCAGTTTTTTTCAGGCTATCTCTCTCCCCCACCCCTGCTGCCGCAGCTCTCGGCCGAGCAGGCTGTTTCAGCCGCTCGCTCTGCAGGGGCCCACTTGCGTCCTTGCCAGTCACTTGCTGACGTGCTGACCCTGGGGCAAAGCCCGTGTCCCCTCTTTCCCTGCTGTGCCGTCCCTTCACACACAGGACTGGCATTTTCAAACACACTCAGCTCCCGCCACTGCCGAGGGGCAGAGCCCGGAGTCCACAGCGCTCTGGTCTGGGGCTCCTCTGTTGGGCCAGCTCGCTCTTCAGCGGCAAACCTCACCCAGCACCGCTGCCGGGCCGGCGAGCACTGCCGGCACCCCGCACCCCTCGAGACCCCGGCACAGACACGGCGGGTCCCGCTCCAGCAGCGCCACTCACGAACCGCGCTCTGCACCCTTCACATCGGGTGGGAGAGGACCGGGAGCCGCCACACCGGGCCCTGCTGTTCACCACTCACAGGGACCGGGTCCTGCTACAGCCGCTTTACATAAAAGCAATAAAACAACACCTAAACCTAGCAACTCTTAACCCAGCGCTCCAGATGCTCCTAACATCTCCTATTTCGGGCACAATTCTCATCTCTAATCGCGCTTGAAAGTTTTTTCTCCCCACAAGCCAGTGCTCACTCTTCGGAGCCAACAAGACACTTCTCGCTCTCTTTCTAAAAATCTTTACAACTTTAATGAAAAGAGACGCACACCTCTCTCTTTCTCTTTGCCACTATTATCTCGCCACTCTTTACACCACATCCCTCCAGAATCTCCACTAGACAAATTACTTTGCTTCAACAACAAATTCTAACACCTCCTTTTGGGGACACTCCCCAAAGCCATCAAAGGCGCTAGACACAGAGACCAGTCAGCTAGCTAGCTACTTTTACCAACTAAAACAAACTTGCAATTTCTATTTCTTCTGCCTTGAACAGATCTTCAGTCAAGCTAGAAATGAAGACACAGACATCATTCTTCTCTAAGTTTTCTTCTACAGGTACAAAGGAGTCTATCTTCACACAGCTGCTTAATGTGAATAATCTCTAGTGTAACTTTTCACATGACAAGATATGATCAGGTCTTTTATTCTTACAGGCATTTAGATACATTGACAAGTTTCTGACAATACCTTTATGTTTCAACAGTACTTGCAGCTTATATACTATGAACAATCTATAGCAAGAACCAGTCTTACAATTGTTTTCGAACTCTTCTTTCACAAAATAAGACTCATCTCTAAATTAACACATGTACTTATTAAAATAGACCAAGTTTAGAGTCTCCACAATCCTCTTCTTAATTCGAAACACCAACAATCTTAATTTTAATCTTTTAACTGGGTCCACTTCTGCTTTTGTAATAAGCACAGCTGCAAAACAACACAAGCACTTCTAAAGACATGTGCACTCTCTTGGCAAATTCAAAAGAACAAGAAATCATGGCAGTTCTGCGCCTGATCTTCAGCTAAACACACTATCACAATAATTCCTTAGCAATCACCAGAGAGATGATCAGCATTTCATATCGTGAAAAGAGACAAAATAATTTTCAGCAGCAGTAAAAAGATTTACAACAATCCACAGGATTTTGCTTTTAGGCTGACACCAGGTTCTGTTGTTAAGAACCATGGGCTGTGCCGATCAGCACGGGACACAAACAACATTAGGGTTAACAGCTCTAACACTTATTGACAACCTGATAAGTTTTCACCTCAAGAAGTGACTACTATGCAAATTACTGTAACTTGCCTTTAAAATTATAATCAACCACAAAATTCTACGATATTCACTAAAGTAAAGAAATTGGAAGGCATACTAAGAAATGGGTTTGTTTCTCTACAAAATAAATATTGCAGTCACTCAAGAAAAAAAAAAACCAAACAGAGCTCACTTCTTTTCCATTTTCTCCCAGGATACATACTCTTCCTGAAATCTCAAATTTTAAGCACCGACACAACTTATTGCTGCAGAAGCCCACAGCACCATCATACACGGAATTCTCTCAGAACCCGGTAAAACAAAGGCTTGCAACTTGCAGCTCCCTTGGTTTGGAGCTGATACCATATGCCAGTACTGCTCCATATCTCACTCACACATCTGGCTAAGAAAAAGCTCTCTGAGACAGTTTGACACCAGTCCTTACTCCTGAAATCACAGAACTTAATGTGCGGGGTCTCATAAGACCCCGGCATAGAAAACCTGGGTCCCAGAGGGACTCACCCAGCTCTCTCACCACTGGGCCTGTTCCCGGCCTGTTTCACAGCTTCAGGAGGTTCCAGGAGTCACTGAGAGCTCCTCCGATCCCCCTGTGCCTGGAGCAGGGAACCCGAACCAGCATCTGTGGTTCAATCCAGCCTGCCCACAGCCACCTAAACACAGCTCTGCGGCTTGAGACCTCCAAAATAAGTTTAAACAATCCAGGGGCACCAAGACTTAGAAGGCCCCTGCCCTCACTTTATTCAAAAGGGATGGGCTGAACTCATCCCCTCAGGGCACCCTCCATGCCCTGATCTTATCAGGGTTCGGCCCGACTCACCGCTGGCCGGAGCTCCAGGAGTTCCCTTGCACTCCTGAGGCTGACCCGCCCCTCCATCTCAATAGCTCGGCAGGGAGTAGCCCTGGGAGCACCATCTCCCAGGAAAACCTTTCACCGCCGCTACAGTGGGGCAAAGAAAACTTCTAAAAAAAAAAAACCCCCAAAAAAACCCAAAAACCAAACAACTTCAAACGCTGAATCACATACCAGCTCACCAAAGCGACCCCTCCCCCGCAAGCAGCTCTTGTTGCCCAGGGGGGAGGAAAGGCACGGAGGGACCATCACCACTAAAGATAACCTTGGCTTTGCTCTGAGAGCAGAGCTGCTATCCCACTGAGAACAGATTTGATACAACACCCCCGCGGCTCCTGGGCTACAAGCCCCAGTTCTGGTTTGCCTCCCCTCCCGGGGCTCCAAGACAGGAGCTCGCAGGGAGGAAGCGAATCCCTCCATGTGTCCCCACCATGATCCAGTCCCTGTGGAAGCATTGACCCATGTTCACTCTTACTCCAGCACAGCACAGAAAACCTTTCCTCTTTAACAACACAATACAGTTGCTCACCCTCACTCCAGCACAGCACAGAAAACCTTTCCTCTTTAACAACACAATTCCAAAAAAAAAAAAAAAAAAAACCAAAAAAAAAAACCCCCACAAACTTCAATGCAACAATCACACCTATTTACGCATTCTCACATCTGTTCATTCAACTCCACCCAGTCACAGCAAGACAATAAGGTGCTCTTTACTTCCCTTGTTAATATACGCCCATGGGCGCTGTAATATGTCAAATATCCCAAGTTTCTTGGATTATTCCTCAATTTGGCAGTTTTAAATCCAAATTTCTTCGATTTAATCCTCAACTTGACAAAGTTTTAGAGAATCCACATTTTACTCTGTTTTCCCAGTGGATTGTGCCAGGAAAACCTTGGGCTCCCTTTTCCCGAGGGGCTCACCCCTCCCCTGAGACCCAGTCCCAGTAACCCCGGGGGTATCTTGCAACCCCCGCTTCCCGCTCCCCCAAAGATTACTTACAATCCGTCTTCTTCTTTGGGTCTTCGTGCACAAGAATTATGGAGCAAAAATACCGCGGTTTTATGGAGCTTTTTTTCCCCTTTCCTTTGCTTTATTCCTCTCCTTGTCCTCGGGGTTTTGACCTGCAGCCGCTTGGTCCACGCTAGGAGAAACAGAATGGGATCTGCTGAACTCAGCAGGGGCGCGCCTGTTTCCCCGTTCTGGATCTCCGGTGGTCCTAGAGGTGAGGTGCTTATCCCGGAAAGAGCCCCCAAAAATTCTTAAAAACGAGATTCACTTAATAAATTATAAAAATAATTTAATATAAACAAAAGACAATTAGGAGACAAAAGAAATAAAGCAAAGGGTTAAAACGGCCGGGTGCCCTGGTGGGTTACCAGGAACACACCTGGTATCTCAGGAGTGTCCTTTTTATCCCCTCTTTGCTGTGAGAGGTTAATGCATATTCAAGCATGTCCCCTCCCTGGTTCCACCTTCTTGGATCATGTTATTTTCTGCTGGTCAGTATTATTTTGGAGTTTGGTTTCCTTTCTGCTGCAGATGGTCACTTGTTGATAAGAGTCCAGGCCCCTTATACGTCCTCAGAGAGCAGATGGGCTTCATATCTTTCCCCCTTGCCAACGTCCTGGTACCGGCTTTTTGGTAACAGTTTGCTCTCCATTTCCTGCTGCTGATAATAGCCTGTTTTCCACAGCTTGATCCTCCCATTGTCTTGCCTGTTGGAGTTATCTTGCCTTCTCCAGATGAGACATATCCTTACCATTCAGAATTCCTATCTAAGCCTGTAACTTGCTAAGAGAAAAGAATATAGTAAAAGCATATAATATATTTATCAGAATAATTGTGAAAAGCCAATATTTACAACATTAATTCAGAACATTGGTTAATTACAGAAACTTGTTAATTCCCCATTACTGGAGCTACCTTCCCCGATGACATTTTTGGTAACTGAATTCTTTATTAAAATGGAAATGTTGATATGTGCTTTTCCTAAGTCACAGCAAACCCACAAGATAATGTGCCCAGCAGCTGATGTCTCACTGAGCACTGCTACATAAAAGGGACCCCAGGCTGGCCTCTCTGGAATGCAGTGAGCTGAAAATGTATTTATTCTCTATCTGTAATTAGAGCATACCAGAGCTATTTTTCAAGGAACTTGTTTTAAAATTATGCCAGTGAGACCTGGGGAAGGGATCTAGTTTTATCCCAAATGACTTCCTGGAAGACAAGTGTCCTTGTCAGCATGTGAGGAAATTGGCAGCGAGTTGTGGAGCTCTGAGAGGTTGAAGTTTATATAAAGAGATTATTAATATTTTGTGACATATAGTTATTTTATAAAGAGGTTATTAATATTTTGTGACTGTTATAAATGCAACGGCAGATTAAAGATAAAAAAAAAGATAAATTTATTATAAATTAACAAAACAGCAAAACAGCAAGGAAAAACCACAATAAATGAACAGCGCAGCGCTGGGTGGACAGGGTCTATACGCAAGGTATAGGTGTTCCCAAATCCACGTCTGAGGGTTCTTTGGCCTGGGTTTTTATAGGGATTTTATGTCCCCAGGCTAGAATTCCAATCAGTTTCCATTCACCAAGTGTCCCTGATTGTCAGGTGAATGGATTTCCTGGCCTAGAAGATTGAGTCAGTAAGTGTCCGGGCAGAGTCTCCTCAAATGCAAAGTGAGTCTGTATGTATTTTAACATATTTCATCACAGCAGAATCGAGGGATCCGGGCTAGTGCCGATGGATATCTCGGAGGAGTTGTTTCCTCTTTGTCCTTCTTGATTGAGTTACTCTAGCATAGGTTTGGCGGGTGTGGTGTTCAATTCTAGCAACGACCATCTTCCTGAGGCTCGTCCCTTTTGTTTCGCTTGATTGTCTCTGGCCGAAGTCGGCCGGGCGTTGCCTAGGTCCGGAGGTAGACTTTCAGGCTAGTTCTTTTGTCTCTGTGATGGTCTTTGTCCTGTTCTTTCCTCCGAGTTGATGTGCCTGCCGAGGTTTGTTTATCTGGGGGGGTTCTTTTGCAATTTGTAACTTTGGAAGAGGAATTCTACCTCGACCTGGAGGAGAATTCCTCATTCCATATTTTCATCAGTTATAACTACACATACTTTATTTAAACCTTTTTCTTTCAAATTTTTATTCATCCAATTCTTTATTACAGTGACATATAGTTATTTTATAATATATTTTGTATATATATAATATATAGTGTATATGATATACACTGATACCAATGCTTGCTTCATGGCTTCAGTTTGCCCTGTCATGTTTCACGCTGAACTTTGCTCTGTGAGTATCCTATGCTGTAACTTCCCAATGTTGCACAGCTCTGAGCACCCTGGTGGGGTGAGCTCTCTGAGGCAGCAGCACCATTACCTGCTTGGGAGAGGGGAGCAAAGCCACAGCTCAGGGCAGGTGAGACCCTGAACACACCAGGGCATTTTGGTGTCTGTGACTTGGCAGTGGTTTCATAATTTCTCCCCAGCACAGCAACCAGGTTTCTGAAGGCATGGGATCACATACGTCTTTCCTCTCTTTTTGTGACTCCCTGTGCCGTGTTAGGAACAAGAAAGGGCTGACACCGACCACCTATTAGTGATTGCTTCACACAAGTAACAGCATTTGTGTGTCACCTAGCAGTAACTGAGGAGTACCATAACAGTGGTGGCACAGAAGCACCTCAGCCAGGCAAGAACAACGACAAAAAAGGACAGTTCCAGTCTCCAAGTGGTTAAATATGCCCAAGAGAAAAGTAAAGGTGGTAGAAGTAAATAAAAAAATAAAGGTGACCAGCAAAGCCAAACTATTAGGTATTTTATGGATAGTCAGGCAGAATACAAGTGTGCAGAAAATAACTTCCCATACCTCACAGCCAGGTCACAGTATTGCCAGCTTAGTGTGTCCACAGCTGGCCAGCCCCCAGCAAGTGGCAGCGTGCCCGTGATGCCCTGGGGGTTTGTCTGTGTGTGCCTGGTACAGAGCGTGGTGAATTGATTCTTATTCACTGCCTTGTGGATAAGCATGCGAGACTCTGCATCCTTTCCCTCCAGCACACTAAGTAAGAGCTGGGTTGGAAAAACTGGTCTCATAAAGGCTCCAGCTCAGTGTTTGCAATTCATCATGGTCCAAGGTGCAGCTTTATTTTTAAGTACAGCCCCAGTTTAAGATTTGTTGGTTTAGCTTTTGTTGGCACAAAACAAAAGCTTGTCAGCTTTGCGGCACAGTTAATTCCCCTGTTGCAGCACTTTGGAGTTATAGCAGAGACAAAAGCAAAGTTGAGTGTCTGTGTAGTTCAGACATCACTGTGAACAAGTAATAATCAGAACCTTCAGCTGACACTTAAAGTTTAAGGCTGTTGTATGACATTTCCAAGTCTGTGGTGTCTAGTGCCTCCTCCGAGCACAATTACTGTATAAACCGAACAGAACGTGTTGAATAAACATGCTGACTTCACCTTCTCCTTCTAGAGTTATAACAGTGAAATTTTAGTAGATTTAAGATTGTTAGTTGAGAAGATGTTATTTCATTCTTAACTGACTCTTATCACACTCCTTTGTGGTTCAGGAAGATATATATCTTCCGTATATATCTTCCTCTGGAAAATAATTTATATCCAGGTCTGAAGAAACCTTAGTATTAATGCTTACTGATGGTTGTATCCTAACAACAACAGGTTGCCTACTTGGTATCCAGGAAAAAAACACAGGAATTGGATTTTTGTGCGGGTTAGCACAGAATATTACAGCTTTGCAGCCTAGGCAACAAACTGGAAAGTTCCTTCCTGTTTAGATCAGTTATTTTAGCAGAATCCATGCCAGGTTGCCCATGTGTGAAATCAAGTGGTTTCCCACATTCCTGTTTTTATGATATTGGAGCTAGCAACTGAAACAGGATTAGTGCACCTTGTGGAACTGCATTATTTCAGAGGCTTAAAAATAGTTCTAAGGCTCACAAAGCTTCACATATGCACAAATATTTTTATGTATCTTTTCCAAAGAAACCCACTGTAATTGTGGTGCATGAGATTTTCATGATGCCTTAAGATTCAGAAGCATTTTTCTTCTAATCTAAAAGCAATCCCTCTTGTAAGCAGCCCATGAAGCTGAAATGGTCAAAGTAGGCAGAAAGACACTAAGGCTTTCAGCTGAGCCTCTGTTCTGCCTTAGTTGTAGGCAAAAGCCAATCTGTAAATGCCACCCCTGACAGTCAGATATTGCACCAAACAGTGCAAATGGAGGGCAGAATATATGGGGTTTTCTCAGCATGGTTTATCCAGTTTCCCTTAAGTGAACTGAAACTTTATATAGTCACTCAAATGCTTACATTTGTATCACCCAAGTGCTATCATTCTCTCTAAGAAGCCTAAACTGGCAGAATGATTTCATGATTTTCCACAAAATTTGAAGAATTTTTGCCTGCCTTCATTTCCCAAATGTTAGTCTGCATTCTTTTCTTCTGCAGGGAAGCATCCTTCAATTTTCAAGGCTCAGTGAAAATGGGATCCTGCTCAGTAGTTTGTGTTGAGTAGGGAGTTGTTTGGATGTGTGCCATCTTTTTTCCTCACTAAATAGCAGAGGTATATCTAGAGATATATGTCTAGAATTCATATCATTATTTTTGTTCAAAATGTACCTGGAAGATAATCCTAGTAGAAACCCAAGTGTATTGTAGTGCATGTTTTCCTGATGACTTGCAAGAATTAATAGTAATTAGCTACTTGCTGTGAATGTAAAATGCTTAAGGATAGAGAAATCTCAAGGATTCTTCAATGTACTGAAGAGTGTTTCATGTTTTACATTAACTAAACTGTTATCTCCATCACCTCTGGACATAATTTGGCCTCATTACTGGATTTTAGGTTTTTTCTTTGCCTGAAAGTGTTCTGAATAGAAAAAGTACTGACAAGTGAAATACCCTGTCATTTCATCTAAGTGTATTGCCCTCCAGGCCTGAGCAAGGATGTATTCAAGCAGCAGCAAAGCATGCACTGATGCATTCATGATGTGTAGTTTAATAATGGCCATTAAGCTTTGCACTTTTTTCAGGAGAATGTAACCTGCAATTAATTAATAAGCTGCAGTTTAATTCAATTGCAGGAAGGACAGGAAAGTTGTGTCCTCTGTCATATTCTTTTCCATTAGTTAAGATGTGTTTCAATCAGCAAATTGACAGGAATATTTAAGCAGAGACAAAGGTTTATTAAAATTTCCAGGTAATAGTATGGACTATTGTGAAAATATCTAGTTAATTGGGATGGACATATTTGGCCAAGTTTTCCTTAAAAATGCTCTTTGGTTAGTCTGTTGCAGTGTCCTGGAGAACAATGATCTTCCTGTACTTGAACTGATCAAAATTTAGATTGACAGGGAACTGGTCCAGCCCAATTCACAATGGGATTTAGCCTTTCATCTCTGTACTTTGCATGCTGTGTACTTGATTTTCATCAAGAAATGCCACAGTACAGCTGATATGTGGTCGTTTACATATGGACACCCAAGGGAAACTACTTGGCTCGCTGTGCCACTGTCAGACATGTGCTGCTGTAGAGCAGCTGTTCCTGGAGAGCTCTGGGGTAGGAGTCTCTGGAATTGCTGCTGCTCTGCAGATGTTGGCAGAAGAACTCCAGCCCTGTGCTCCAGTGCTTCTAAGATGCACTGAACTCTGTTCCTGATTCTGGAACCTGGTTTTATCCCATTCAGCACTGGGATTAGCCTAAGAGGTGTACGAGTCCTCCAGAGGATGAGTGCCTCTGCAGTATGAGCCAAAATTTTTCATGCAGATGAATGTTTATCTTATCAAGGAGCTGGCTTTCAAGTGTCTTGCATTTTTTTGGGAAAAAAAGTTAGGCTTTGAGTTTTGCATGTTGAAGGCCTTTGAAGAAATTCACCTACACACCCAGCTATATTTCTGATCTTAGCCATGGAAATGAACTGTGATTCAAGAGGACTGTGGAATACTGGGGGAGTATTCTGCCTGCTCAAGTGTGCATGATACATGCTAGGTCATGGAATATTTTTAGATACACACAAGGGAAGATACATGAAGATTTATTAGGCTGCTGCTTAGCCTTAACATCCTAAGAATAATTTCTGTTATGTGCTCTTCATGTGCTTTGTTCCCATAAAAGTCAGTCTAAATGTGTCTTGTCAAGAAGCAGAATTTCAGTAGTGGTGGCAGCAGAGGAGCAGATAAAATGTAATTCATAAATCAGGGCCAGTCTGGTTAACTCTGAGAGCTGACCCCTCTGCTGAGTGCAGGTTACACAGAACTGCTGCCATAACCTTACAGTAGGAGCACTGCTTGCAAAAGTAAAGCCAACCCCCTTACCAGACAGCCTCTAAAAGTTCTTCTGCTCTCTGTGTGCTTAGAACTATAGCATAAACTGGCTTTTCAGGTTTTGCTGCCTGTTTCACAAACTACTTTAGAAAGTTTGACTTCAGACATTGGCTTTATAAATTGGCCTTTTTGTTTTGCAGTTTGGTACAGATTTCAAAAATTTTTGAGATGGTGTAATTTGAGACTATGATATATCTAAAATAGTGTGGTACTACTTCATAATTCACTGTGATGTATCTAAAATATGCTTAGTTTTATACAGTTTCATAATTCTTTCATGAATTTATTACTCTGATCTAGTAGTTGTGGCACTATCTAGTATAATTATGCAAATATCGAAGTAGTTTAAATCTTTTGAGGAATGCAAATTACAGATGATAAAATAAAAACCTAAGTGCAACTAATACATAGATGGTAAAATGAATATGAAATGCCAGCAAAGAGTCAACAAGAATATTTAAAGATAATTCCTCATACAACAGTTCAGCAAGTGAAAGAAATACAGGCTTATTTAGAATATTGCATGCATGTATTCATTGCTTGAGGTCACTTACAAATAAGAACTCTAGAACAGCATGAAAAATGGTGATAAAACATAGTTAAATGTAACACACAAAGAAATAGTGGTCTTCAAGTAGAATGTTTCACTTAGGCCTGTTGTTACTAAGGAAAATGCATGAGATGACCTCTACTGGGCAGTATGTTTTATATTCTTATGTAAAAATGAGGGCATAATTTAATATGCCACTAGATTATGAGTTAAAAATGCATTAAGCAAAGTGATTCTTCAGTTTGCCTCTTAAAGATAAATGGATAAATAAATATCTTCATTGGAGACCACCAGAGCTGTGACGAGTCCACTGCTGCTGGAGTTGACAGCAGAGGCATTGAGCTTTAAGCCTCTTAACTGCTTCCAGAAGCTGACAGTGATTGCCAGTGCAAGGGAGGGGTCACATTTCCTCATGCTTGTGGTAGAAATCCAGTCAGCAAGAAACTGCCATTGCAAAGCACATCTGGCTCCTGGTTATTTGTGGGGTTTGGCAGCTTCCTTTGGCTGCTCATTACTCATCAGTGATGTGTATTTGCTGGTGAGGTTTGCTCACCCTCGAGTACTGCTTCTTGGGGAAATGCTCAGCTGGGTGTGGGGCTCAGCACAGGTTGGCAGCATGGACTCATACAGTGGCATTTTCCCTTTTTGGGGAATGAGCCTCCAGAATAAATGAAACATCAGGTTTTCTATTTTTGAGCAGTTTCATGTTGTACATAGTCCCATCCCAGTCCCTCACAGATCTGCTCTTCCCATTGCACACCCTTATGCATTGTTCCTTCTTTCAGCCTTGAAATACCCTCTTTTCCTGTTTCTTCTTTTAACTTTTCACCTTCTTTGCCCTACTTTTCCTCGCAGCATGTGTCCTCCTCAACTTTCATTGCTTGTTTCAAAGTAGAACAATGAGAAACATCCTGCAGCCTTTTCCTGTCTCCTCTGCTAGTGTGGCTCAGGTCATGAAGTGGTTGCTAGAGTCCATCCAGCCTCAGCAACAGCATGAAAGGACAGCAGGTTCGGTGCTGGAGAACTTCCTTGTGTCCATCCTGAGGGCAGCCACTGCATTTCTGCAAGTCTGATGTGTGATCTCAGAGGAGGCTGCTGGGTTTGCTGCTGTGGTTTGTGTACCTGGGCTGGTTTACAAATAAAAATCTAGAGAAACAGGTGAAAATCAGAAGGGAAAGTGATATAGAGCTTGTCAAGGATATTTAACAGTTTGGAGAGGTTCTTATAACTCTTTTTAAATTTAATATTTTAATAATTTCATTTTATATTGCCTCCATTGAAGTTTCAGACTGTGCATGTGAACTGCAGTTCAAGTTAGTCCTTCAAGCTTCCTTGGTTTCTTTGTTAGTTGCTGGTCTTCTCATGACTTGGGTGTGCATTGCTAACACTCGCCTTTTGTCATGAGCTCCAGGTTAAAGCCAAATTCTCACTTTGAAGTGGGATGTGCTTGTCTGCACTGCCAACTCTTCTGGGAAAAGCCAGGAATGATGGATTTGATTTCTGGAACCTTTCAGAGCTATTTTTGTGTGTTGTGAAGTTGATGATGTGAATTGTGCCAAGAGGCTCACAGAAGGCTGGGAATCACTGGCTCGAGACAATCCACTGAAAGGGGAGTTCCTCCTGCTTCTCCTCATGGTTCAGTGGGTCCTTTGACCCCACAACTGCCTACCGTTGTCAGCAAGCAGGGAGGTTCTCTTAGCACAAGGAGAGATCCTCACACGAGCTGAACTAAGGGGGGAATGTTGAAGGAATTAAAGCTGGTTTTATGGCAGAAAAATTGATACTATGTCAAGAGAAGTGTTCATCTGCCAATTATTTCCCTGTGCTCACACAGAAAGGAAATGGCAGCTGAAGAACTGAGATCTTTATTCCCAGCTCCCTGGGTAGCTGGGAAATAGAAAAGCATCCAAATTTCTGTGTTTTCCAGACTAACTAAGGAGATATTTGTGGTTCATCTCTCCTTATACTGAATGTATTTTTGTCTACTGACAAAAATAATAAGTAGTAATTAGCCAGGATTTTTAAAAAAATTATCCTAGCTGGTGAATAACTGCTGGGAAATACCAGTGTGATATGAAATCCAATTAATTTGCAGGCAGAGGGATCAGGCTGGAATTGTAGTGGTGCAAATGGGCAGGGACCTGAGCTCACTGGCACTGAATGGCTGTTGGTTTAGCTGGAAGTTGTTTGGACTTGCTTTAAATCATCAATTACTTAAACATCAAACTTCTGAATTTGCTCACAGCTTTTTTTTTTAAAAAAAAATTGTAGTCAATAATTATCAATAAGTGTTTTTCCCAGCACAATCTGCAGATGACACAAATTCCTTGGGGCTAGTGAGATCCAGAGAAATCTGAGAAATACGGATGGGGCTTAATTACTGGTCGTGAACAGGATAGAGAAATAACTGGTCACTAAGGCAAGCAGATAAAAATCCTTCAATTTAAGCAGTAAATATCATTGCTTGGGACTAGGTAAGTTACAGTCAGTCATGAAAGGCCTATTGGTTTAAATAACTTTAAATCAACATAGCAACAATACCTGCTAACTTTATGTACACACAAAAGAACTCATTGGATAAATGGGTAGGGAATAGGAAGTTCATACTCTAGATGCTGCCATGTTGTGAACAATCTCATTATGCCACTTCTAAAACAAAACAGAAGTGGGAGGGCTTCAGATGTCTGCAATGGAAGTAGATTTATGGACAGCACCAGTAGGAGAAGACCGTTCAGGACTGCTGAGTGTCAGAAGATTGTTAAACAGAACTGTTCTGAGGATATATGAAATAATGTACTCTACAAGAAGAATCATTCAGGTGTTCCTATTTATTCTTTATCATAACACAACAGCAAAGGAATAGTTCATCAAAATGACAAAAGTCTAATATTTAAAGTTTTAAACCAGGCAAATCACTGAGTTTTCTAAGAAAACCAGGGTTTTCTTAAAGATATGGGTATTGAGAACATATCATGCTGCATTTTTATGCAAAATGAGGAGACAAATCCTTCTCTTCAAAAGTGTCTGTTCCAAATGGCTTGGTCATTGGAGAAGCTTCTGCTGAGAGGAATATTATTCTCCATTTTGCGTGATTTTTTTTGCTTTTGTGTGATGCATTATTTCCCCCCAACCACTTTTAAGAGCTGATTATAGATTACATAAATAATTTATATGATTCATCATAGCAATTCTTTTATTACCAGAAAATTTTTTTCATTGCATTTTACTTTGATTGATCTTTATGAAGTTGCCAGTTACATTCTCAGAGGGCACATGCTGTGCGTATTTTTTTGCAGCTAATTGAGGCATTCAACTCCTTTTGCTGCATGTGAGAGATGTGTACAGTATACGCTAGCAGGAACATCTATCTCTATTATCAGAACATCTGGTATTTTAACATTAGGCATTTTACATCCCCATTCTTTAAGATTTAGTAAAAACAAAGCTTGCTGCTTTATTGGTGAGCTTAACCTTGTCTGTCTGTAACTAGAGAAATGTTCTTCCAGCTGCTGTTCTGCAAAATCTGTTGATTATTGTCTACAGTAGAAAACCAGGTAGTTAATTTGTGCAGTTTATTCCATGTGTGAAATCTTAGTAAATCATAAAATCATAGTCCCTTGAGCTGCCTACCCTCTCAGGATGACAGCATATATTTTGCAGCAGATTAGAAATGTTTGGGAGGCATCAATCCAAAAGCTGATTATGTGGCACAGTTTATAGATTGTAGAGTTCTGTAGAAATAATAATAAAAAAAACCCCACACTATTTATTTTGCATTGGTTTGGGTTTTTCCTCATTGCTTCAGAAGCGACTCAAATAAAATACCTTATAATACCTTGATTAATTTTTCTGCCTCCTTTTAAGAGTTGGTGATCCTCTATTTCTGTGCAGATTTCTGCTGGAGAACTAAGCTGGATAGCTTTCCTTTGGTTTAAATCACAAAACCAGTCTCTCTCATTAGCTCAGTACTACAGAAAAGAATGTGTGTGGCTGTAGGGAATGGGCCCAGCTGTTGAGAAAAGCTCTATCCCTTACTGAAATATGTTCTCATTATGGGGGAAGCACATGAGTCCATAGGATTTGCCTCCCATTATGCATCTGCAGTCAGCTCTTCAGTCAGTCAGTCACTTGTCATTATTCGAATGTTTAAGGAACAGCAGAAAGCTGACTTGTGTTAATCATAAACCATAACAGTAGGTCAGTATGTGGCTTCCAGGATGAATGATTGGATGGATGGGGGCACCTGGTGCCCTGCATGTCAGGCCACTTTACACCTGCATGCAGAAACAAGGCTCAGATTGAGTTAAACTGCTTACTCTTGTTGACTTGATCTCTCAAGTGTGTGAGAGTACTCTGCACCTCCAACCTGGCCTCACTATGAGCATCTCTCAGGAATTCAAGTGCACTATTTAGTTACTGTGATACACAAAATCTTGTTGAGATTCTGCACCTGATGTCGGTGTTCACCAGCAGTTTAAGTCAGAGGCAGCACCAGGAGAGGCTGTGGACCAGTGTGGTGGGTGAAAGGCAGCTTGCTCTGCTCATTGGGGGCTGCAGGGAGGGGGAGCTACTGATTGCCTGAACTGGGATAAAGCGTGGGCAGGCAGCAGCCTTGGAGTCCTGTAAAATAAAAGGCATTGGTGAGCTCTGTTCTCCTGAACATCCTGCGTGGGAACACCAACATCTAATAGCACACTTGAAAAGCCCAGCTTTTACTGGTGTTGCAATATTGCATCTGCCATCCTAATAAAACACTCACTCTGCCAAGTGTTTTCTCAGCTCTGGTGATAATGGGGAAATACGTAATTGGCTTTTGAGCAGCCCACAGTCTTGCCCAGTGCCAGCAGCCTGGTGAAACACTGAGATGAAACAGTGGAAATGCCTCTTCTGCCTCAGCCGCCTGCAAGGGGGGCTTGTTCAGCCCACCTGGCCCACCCTTGTGTGACTGCACTGGAGATGCTGGGCTGCAGTCCTGGCTGGCCAGCTGTACCCCAGGGTGGCTGCTAACAGACAGAATTACTCTCCATCTCCTGGGCTGGGTGTAGGTGCACACATGGATGTGGGAGTGTAATTCTGTTCATCCCAGAATGTTGTGGGTCAGAGGAGACATTCAGAAAAGGAAAGCCCTTTCCTCCCTTACAGTATCCCTTATTCTGTTATGCAGTAGAGGAGGCATTGACAAAAAGCATAAAGCATCTGCATTGGCAGAATTACTGAGAAAATCTCGAATGCAACTGTCATCACATATATTTTTTTTTTTAAAACTGTGTGAGATGTTGCTGAGGTTAGCAGCACGGTGCTCAGTTGTTCTGGAGCAGAGCAGACTCCTGAGAGAATTACCCTGAGGTGAAAGAAAACAAAACCATAGGTTATGGTTCAATGCAGAAGTTACTTGCATGTTCCAAAAAAAAAAAAGGAGAGGGGATGGGGAGAGAGAGGGGGAGAGGGGAATGTGCTGTGCACTTAGCTGAGCAGCAGGAAGGAAAGCTTGAAACAGGATTTCTCAGCTTGTGATGCCTGGCAGTTGTTTGCAGGCACACCAGTGGTGTCCGTGTGGTGCCTTGCAGGATGTGGACTAAAGGCGAGTCAGAGGGACTCCAGACTTTAGGGATTGTGGTTGTGGTGTGCTCCTCTCTGAAACTTTTGCACTACCTTGGGCTAATTGACTTGTCGGATGGTAAGAGAACTCCAATTTTGCAGCTCCTGTTTGCTTGCGTTTAAATGCATGAGAGTGTAGGCAGCAGATGGCTGTGGGGGAAAGTGGTGTCTGTCAGTGCATGGATTCTCAGTGTAGGCTTCATATTTATTAAGAAACATACAGGCTGCAAAGAGGCAATTCGGTTTTGTGCTTTATTGAGGACTTTCGTTTTCTTTTGATATATTACCTTAGCCAGAGAGAATCTGAAGAAACTGTTATGGGTTTTGCCTTGTTTAATTTTTAAGTTTGCCTAATTATTTTTTATTACTCTTAATTCTTGCTCTCTGTTGAAAATAAATTAGTGCCAAACTCGAAAAAGGAAAGGCCCTCTTGGGATAATGGAACCAGAACTGATTATTAGGTGTATGATTTCACGGGGCTACATCCTTGTGACATTTGCAGATTAAAGACACAATGAATTAAATGCAAACAAAACTTTGCTGTAATTGCTGTTCCAGACACTTCAGCAAAACAACCTAAGAAGAAATATTTGTTTTCACGAGCTGGAAGATGGTCTTTCTTCTACTTGTAGTGCATCGATATAATGAACTCAAATGAATGTGATGAACTTTTTTATCTTAAAGGTTTTCCCGGATTAGTAAAGCATATGGATTTTAAGAACTAATTGTGCTTTAGGGTTGGTTAATCTTTTCATAAAGGGATGTAGGTATCACTGAATTTTTAAAGAAAATAACTTCTTAATGATGTAAATGAGGTATTTTTTAAAACAAAGGGACCCTCAAGTCACTGTATTCTTGCTTCGATCACTGTGTCAAGTTTATCTAGAAATGGAAATAGTAAGAATAAAATACTAGCATAAAGACCTATGTTACTTTATTCATATTTCTTCAAGATACAGGTTAGTACAGGCTCGCAGAAGATTCCAAAAAAGTAAAGAAAATTTATATATTAAATCTGTTTTACTGCATCAAGAAAAGAAGATGGAATTTTAACCCTGCTACAGTAAAATTGAAGCTGTCACATAATCCTAGAAATCCTCCTGCAGAACTAGGAAAAAAATTAAAAATTGCTTAATTAAGAGTTACTTATATTAAGAGATGTAAATTGGTATGTATTTGTTATTTCATGACTGATTTCCTTATTACAAAATGAATATCGTGGGAGCTTTTAGTTTACTCCTAGAATGTCACTGGATTGCAATTACATAATTAGAATTAAATTAAGATCTCCAACAATGTCAACTAATTTCAAATAATGGCAGCAGAAATGCTCACCTTAAAAATAAGCTGCCAAATCAGATGTTGTGGAATTTGCATTGCTATTGCATTTGCATTGCATTAACTGCAAGAATATTTTTATACCCCCTTTGCAGACCTAATTACTAGAATTGCACTGTTGTTCCTGAAGCAATTACTTTTTCTAGAAGTCTCCTCAGTGTTTCCCAGCAAAGTCAAGTATGTGACAGGTGAAAAAGGTGTCTGTGCGAAGGTGAAATGAGTAACAGTGAGTAAATAGCCCACGTTGTGTTCATGGAACAGCACTGCTTGTGCTTGTTTGTGGTCAGCAGTCAGTGGCTGCTCCATTCATGCAGGTGCAGGAGGGCGTGACATTTACCTCTCTAAGAGACCACGGCTACTGGTACACCAAGCTCTGATTGCATGGGCTGCCTGACAATGTGTAGGAACACAGTATTATAAATCTGATCCAATTTGGGTAGTTTTTATTAGAATTATCTGTTTCTGGCTGCAAAATAGTTCACTTGGAAACTAAGATATATTTATTTGGTACTTATTATATGAGCTTGTGTTTTTCCCTTTTGACTCTGTTCCTGTGCTAAGAACTATTTATATGTGAAATTAGAACATTAATATAATGTGGGTGATTATTAATGTCATGCAATACAGATTTCAATAAGAAAGAGACCTTTAAAAGTGACATTGTTTTCTTTGATGTGCTGCTGGCAGCAATGGAAAGGGCAAAGTGGATGCTTGCATTGCAATGTAAGTATTTCTAATATCTTTAAACCCACTAGAAATGATTGCTACTTATAAAAACTTACCTAGACATTCCAGGTGTGTTCTCACAGCTGTGTGTAATAACACTAAAATAAGACACTGAAATTGGCTATGTATATTTCTTTCAGAATGGCTCTCTTCTGAACAGGCTTACTTAAACAGTGTTTTTTTGCTCTGTTTAAATAAAAAACTACTACTAATAAAAAAACCCCACACACAGAGGAAAAACTGGCTGACAAAGAAGCTTGTTCCTGTGTGTACTTCTGGGCAAGTCCTTGCTGTCTTTGCAGCCTCTTGATAAGACCAGTCACGTTTGTTCAGCTCCTGACCCAGGACCATGTGCAGATCTCCAGCTTTGCTCTGTTGTCAAACTTGTAGCCCTTCGCATGTCTTTATTGAAATGCATCCATAGGAATCTCCAGGCCTTTTCTCAATCCTTTCCAGCTGCCAGGTAAGTTTCCATCTGACTCACAGCTCTTTCATAGACCATTCTTTTCCCAGTTTCCAGGAGGGAAGGATATGTGAGACAAGGCTAAAAAGTATTACTGGGATGCAGATGTAATGCATTCTCTGTTTCTCCTTTCTGCACAAGGATGCACTCTGACAAACATTCTCCAGCAGTTCTGGCCATTCAGTGACGCATGTTGACAGCATGCATCATTGGCTGTTTCAATACTTCCCAAGAATGGAAAGGTGAAAAAAAATTACATAGTCATTTATCCTCCCTCCTCTTTAGCTGTTTCTCCCTTACAGGGGCAAATAGAAGGGCCTGTCTTTGGTCTTTCAGTTCCCTAAAGGTGGGAAAAACACAGCAATCACCAGTCCCAGGAAGCTAGGAATGAAAACAGGACGAGAATGTCATGGGACACATTCCACACAGCCTCACGTTTAGGATTGTCTTACAGAGGTTCTGGTTGAGGAACTGTTCCCTTCTTGCCCTTCTCCTGTGTGGTGCAAAGCTCTTGGTGCAGTACCAGCTCCTCACAAGCAGCACATGGCAGGGCAAGGAACAGCTGCCTCAGACCCCTTGCTTTGGGCTGATTACAGTGAGATACTAATGCTCTGTAAGGAATTTGGAAGTAGGGGTTGTCATCTGACTGACTTCTTTGGCAGTGCCCTCCCCCACACTCCCCCAGGTCATGTTCTTTAGTTGTTGGTATGGGAGTGATCATGACTGGAAGTATAGAAGTGCCCTCCTTCGAATTCTGGAACAGATGGCCAGGAGAAGAAAAGGATATGTTTTTAGTGGGATGGGCAGTGCTGAGGTGAAGATAAAAAGTGTACTAGTGTGTGAAGTAGAACTGCTTATTGTGCTTTATGCACAGTGTTTGAAGAACTTGGGTGCTGAGCTGACTTAGAAGTTTGTTAATGGTTTGAAAAGTGCAAACCTTTGTAATAGTGATTCAGCAGCTAGATAATGATCTTGATTAGGTATTTTACTAAGCACAACTTCAAATGGGCCTTTCTTAAAAGAACATGGTAGAGATGCAAAAAAAATAAACAGTATAGCACAATAAAACTTCTAACATATCCCACATCATATTTCATGATGCAACAGTACCTAAGTTTTTTACCAGCATATGTTTCTTCCCTTGTATCTTGCCTCTACCCCTTCAGACTCCCTCCCTACATCCATCACTTTATCTGCTGGGCAGGTTGTTAGAAGCACTTCATATTCTGTAGACTGCTTTAAAATAAAATTAATAGAGCTGCATAAACCTTGATGGAAATCCTGTTTTATTTCAAGAATTCTTATTTGGCTTCAGTTTTTTCCAAGATAAATGTACTGATGATAAGCTGGTCTAACATATTTATGAAGAGGGAGGAGCTTATGCTTTACTCATTTTCTAGAGCTGTAAGAGAGACTGTTGACTAACTGCTGCCTCAAATCCACCTTTCAAGCTCACAGGCTCCAGATGGCTGTGCATGTCAGAGGGGCAGCTCCCTGAGCCAGGATGTGCTGATGGGTGCTGCCCTTGTCCATGAGGATCCACATCACATTCAGCTGCAGCTGGGGTAAAGGC
Organism: Cyanistes caeruleus; assembly: GCF_971803275.1. NCBI lineage: Eukaryota > Metazoa > Chordata > Aves > Passeriformes > Paridae > Cyanistes > Cyanistes caeruleus. The sequence goes on along the minus strand of NC_141715.1, from coordinate 18,116,969 downwards.
ATCCAGCAGCCAGAGGGAAGAAGGGTGCACGCTTTGGGACCTGCACCGCTGGCAAGGCAGGGGTTGGTTTTAAGAAAAAGCTAATGTGGTTCAAGAAAAATCCACACACAACATTTTCTAAACTGAATGGTAGCATCACTGAAGCTGAGTTTGTCCTTGTACAGAACTTGTAGCTGTCAGTTTTTCTTTGTTTATGACCATGAAAGTGTTGGTAGTGGAGGGTGGAGATTCCCTGATGCTCTTGAACCAGCTGTCAGGCTGCTTCATAGATGTTACAGTGTCTGTGATCGATTGTTACAGGCCAAACTCTGTACACCTGGAGAGTCTGGCTTCCTGTTCTCTCACTGTTTGTCTCTTCCCTTGCAAGACCTTCCTCTGCTGTACTTTGGAAAGGAAGAGCTGTTTGATGATGAGGGATTCAGGCAGAATTGTCCTTCAGTCCCATGCAGGTTACTTTGCTTAGCAGACAGTGTTTTCAAAATAAAGTAATAAAAAAAAAACCCAACCCAACCTCCTGGAGACTAAAACAGAATTCTAAAGTTTGATCTGAAGGGATTTTATTTTCACAGGAAGATTATTTATTTTTATTTCCAGTAGTGGGAAATAGAGGAAATATCTAATAGAAAATGCACACAGTAAGGATAATACCTTACTAAAGGAATTGGCATCTCTGCCTGCCCTGCTGAGCCGGGCGAGAGCAATGCCCCTGTGGGCTGTCCCTGTGCACTCTCCCTGGGTGCAGTCTGGAGTACACAAGTCCTGAACATCTCCCCAAGTTCTGTGTTTTGTCTCTTCAGTTCTGCCACTGCATTACAAGTGTGTTTCTAGGTGTTGCTGGAATTATTTTTGGAAGCTGTGCAAGCTGGGCTCAACATGTAACCATGAGGTTGGGTGTGCTCAAAGAGCTGACCCCTCCTGTGTGTGGTGACCATCAAATCTCAAAAATAGGAATATAATAATCTGGCACTGAGGAAGAAATTATCATCAGACATAACTGCTGTCTGTCAAGAGGTAAAATGTTAGCAAATGTGGAAAAGAAAATTATTCCTTCCATTCCTTCCTTCCTCTTAAGTGTAGCCATGAGAGGAAAACTTGTCTTTTGTTTTCATGTGAGAATTTAGCAAAAAGAACAGAAAATATTTTATGATTTACCAAAAAAAATATATTCTTTCCTTTTCTTCTTTCTTCTCCTCACTTCTTTTTAGTATTTCTAAAATGATTCTATGAGGCTCTTTAAATGAGTTTTATTACAGTTAATTCCCCCTCTCCTCAGGCAAGCTGCAGTTTTATGTACTGGATTTTTATTATACCCAGAAGCTTTCTGCCTGCTAATAAATAATGGTTGTAAATTTTATATGAAATAAATGTGGTTTCTTATTGCAGCAGGAAGGAAAATAAGTGTGAAGGTTTTTTCCCCCCTTGCCATACGTGTTTAAATTATAGAAGTTAAATAGTGTGAAAACAGCATTCACTCTAAAGAGACATGGGCAGGTTAAAAAATAATGGGCAGGTTTTTTGGCTTGTACAATTTAAGATAACTTAGATCAACATTACACAAAAGGTGTTTGAAATCTTGCAGACAGACATGTTTTCACATCAGTAATTTTTCATCTGGCCTGTGAGGAGCAGGCAGCTGTGGCTCCAGTTCCCATTGCTGCAGTGAGTAGCGCCAGCCTCAGCGACCTGAGCGCAGGTGGACAGCCCCAGAGCAGCGTGTCCAGCCAGGGCAGGAGATTCTCCTCTCCCTGCAGGGGGGGTAAGGAAGGAGCAGTGTGTGTCCTGAAGCTGGCTGTGTGAAGTCTGGAAGAGCCCGTCAGGGTTTTGAAGCACCAGCCCCAGCTGAGTGTCTGAGATGGCTTCACTCTGGTGAGATGTTAAAAATTGCTCATCTTTTTCACTGATTTCCCACAGTATCATGGACACACTGTTATTAATAAGTCTTAAAATGAGAGTTGTGCTCCAGCTTCCCCCATTGCTGCTGAACCCATTCTCACTGACGTGAAGCATCGCTCACCCAGATACAGACCTGCCTGTGCTTTCATGGTTCTCCTTGTTTTTGGAAACATGCAAGAACCACAAGAAGGCTATTTGAAAGTGCCAGGTTTTGAACTCTGGAATAATTTCACTTGGCTTAATAAATTTGAGGTTATAGGGGGAGAGGTTTCTTTTGACTGAAGGAGGGGGTAAGGCTGCTTTTCCTGAAGAAATTCAGCCAGAGGTGCTTATAATTGGAAAGGGATCGCTATATAAATAGTCAATATAAATGGAATATAATTAACATTACTTTAAGCCCTCTTCTGCTATTCCACACATGGGAACCTTGAATTGAGGCTGCATAACCAAATGTATCTTAATTAAGTCCTAATTAATCTTAATGTATATTAATAAAGTCCTAATTTAACTGAATTCTTTCTCTCTTAAAAGGAGGTTTCACACAGTTGAAAGAGTGAAACATTTAATTTGTCCATTTTTTGTGTCCTACCCTTCCTGACAGTGGTGCTGTGGCAGTCCCTGGCTCCCTGCAGCAGCCGTGAGCCCATGGGTGGCTGTGGCAGTGCCAGTGCTGGGCTCTGTCACTGTGCCTCATGTACCTGAGCATGCTGGGATTTCGGCACAAACGCTTGTGTAGTGAAGGTGAAGCTGCCAGACCTGGCCCTAGGGCTGGAGGGGCAGCAGTGCCCTGTGCCCACACCTCGGGGTGGGCAGGAGTGAGGGCTCCCAGGTGCCAGAGCAGGACTGGCAGCTCACGGAGACTCCCTTTGTGTGTCTTTGCATGTACAGTGCTCTGGCTCTCCACTGTCCTATTATTCTGCGGTTAGGCCAAAACTTAACTAAATTTCATGTAGATGAATAAAAGAAGTATTGACATTGCAAGATGAAATCTGAAACATTCTGAAAGGGAAATTTTTCTTCTTTATTCTTTACACATATAATTTAAAATATTTCAAGCTAAGTATTCCTCCCTAAAAGAAATAGAACTGTGCACCTGCAGATTGGTCAGGCTTCCCAAGGCTGACTCTAGACCAGAAGTTCCCATCATAGGTTGTCGGTCTTGGTTGCCTTTTCTCTTTGGTGGTCCCCACCCTGATGCCAGAGCAATAGGGAAAGAGCCAAAGGGTTCCTCTGTGCACAATTAAGCTCTGGGATGAGCTTACCCACGATGGCACATTCATCTCAATCTGTTCCTTGTGCCTCTTGCTCTTTGGTAGATTTCCTCTGAGGATTGCATTAGAGCTGCTACATGACTTTCTTAAAACAGAATGGAACAATCAGACTTACGAAATCTAATATATCCAAATGTTTTTGTGGTGTCTTTAAAATCAACTGACTGGTAAAAGAGATCAGTGCACATGTGTGCAACATTTGCTCTAATGACTCTTTTCCAAATCTTGCTTGTATTGCCAGCCATTTCCCAGTACTCATGGGTGTTCTATCTCCTCATCCTGGCTTAACATCTGTGCTGCTAAATGAAAGTAATCAGAGTCAGCATGAAAATTTAATAAGCTGCGTTCTGGCATTGGTCATGTTCCTAATTGTGTATTTGTTTTCTGCCTGCAGAAGTCCTCAGACATTGTCAGCCAGAACAGCTCTAGTGTTTACAAGCACTGGTGTTTATCAGTCTCAAATCAATCTCTGTTGGTGGTATTTCAAAAACAGACCAGATCTCTGAATTTGCCAATGCTTTTAGAGGACTGATCAAAACCAGACGCCAGCCTGGGAAGATCTAAACCTCATGGCCTTCCTCTCCTAGTCAGTGAATTGCTGAGTTTCAGAAGCAGAAAGATCCTTAGACAGATTAGTGGAACCTAAATCTTCTTACCCTGAGCATGGTAAAGTTTTAAATAATTAAATATTTTGGCATCACGGCAACTCATCAAGTGTGTAGCTGGTTGCATTTACATCCTAGTGGAGTGTTTGACAGTGGTTTTCCCTATTGGCCTTCAAGGAGAAGCAGAATAAGGACACAGAAAAATGGAAGGAAGTTTTGTACTTGTCCCAAATAACCTTTTGCGACAGGAACAAAGTTGTAAGGTTCCCAACACTGGGAACCTTACAACCCTAAACTGGCCCCAAAGCTGGGCCAAGTTTAGGAAATTGTTAAGCTACTGTCTGTTTCCTGAAAATCTCCTGTCTTGTCAGCTGGGCTATCAGCTCTCTGCATGTTTGCTTTGGTGCCTGGCTGGAGCTGCTGGTGGTTTGGCTCCTGCATGGGAGCTCAGTGAGGTCTCAGTTTTCACCCCTGCTCCAGTGGTACCACTGAAATACCCCAGACCATGTGCCACTCATTTGCTTCCTCCCTCCCCCTTCAGTGGGATGGAGAGGAGAATTGATGGGACAGAAAGGTAAAGATCATGGGTTGAGGTAACAACACTTCGCTAGAAAGAACAATGAGATAAGAAAACAAACGGTAACAAGAATGGTCCTGGTAGGAGAGTGTACAGGAGAGGTGAGCAATTCACACTCCTCAGACCACTCATGCCCTTTCTGAGATAATAACCTCAGGGTCCAGGTGTGCCCCTTGGACAACAGGGTCCTGGCTGCTGCAAAAGTTAGCCCTCTCCTAGCCAGGACTAGGACACCAGGGGAAGCTGAAGGATGAAGGATGGGGCAGGATTTGTGGCCAAGGCAGCTGGCTGAAACAGCTGCTCTTAGGAGCATCAACGCAAGCCAGGTATGGCCCTGGGGAAAGGGTAAAGGAATTCCTTGTTGGGAATGAACTGTTGGGGATCTTGAAACAACTTGCTGCCTGCACACTGATTGTTACTAAAGCCAAAGAATATGGTGTATTGGATGGGGTTTTCTATTTTTTTTTTAATTGCCAGCAGAAGCTGATATTTATTTGGATGAAAAGTTTCAGCAAGTGAATGCTCTCATCCTGGGCAGTGGTATGTGTAAAAACCAGTGCCTGATTTATGACTGCATGTGTTCAAAATACTCTGTGGGAGAAGAATCTGAGTGAGTGCAGGTACCAAAGCAGCTGTATCTGAGTCAGGGAGAAGTATATAGTCTGTACTTAAAGGAACATCAGTGTCAGTAGGGTGTTTCAGGCACTGTCCTTTTATCTTCGTGTCCTGAAGCCTCCCTTCTGATTCGCTTGTTGGTAAACTAAAAACTGAGACATAAATGTTTTTATGAAGAAGACATCCAGGCACTATTGGTTGCCCAAGACCAGGATCCATTTGACTGCCCAAAGTGAGGGTGCTGCCCATCTAAGCACATCTGCAGAACACAGCCCGTGCCTGGTGGCTGGCCCTGAGCTGTCCCCAGCCTGTCCCTATGTGCTGGAGAAGCGGCACTTGTCAACAGAGAGCTCACTCACAGCACATTTCGGGACATGGCCTCTTACTGAAACACCTGCATCTGTATGGGAACAATGCTTTCTGAGCAGTTTCTTCTATGCAAATAGACCTTAATTGGTACTGTGTTCTGCTTAATTATGCTTCACATTTTGGAGCAATCTGTTCGACTTGAACAGTTCTGTGACGTGGGAAAAGTGATCTTCTGGGAAGTACTGGCTCATTTGGGTGGTATCTGCAGAGTGCTCATTTATAGTGGTGTTTCTCTCCTCAGTTCTGCCTGGACCAAACCAATTTGTTCTTTTTCTAGTCTTTGCACAGGTGAAATGCCATAATGCAGTGGTCCACCTGAGGAAAATGGCTTCCACATTCACACTGTCAGTGTTGCTTTATATTTCTGTGGCAAGTTCTGTTTTATACACTGCTATTTCTGAAAGGAAGGAACCTGTGTTTTCCACCTGGGAAAGCCAGTCTAAGGCCAGTTGCTCCTGTCCACATATCCTTTGTGTGCACTGGAAGGACACTTTGCAGTCTCCTCCTCTGGGAATGGTCACAACAAAAACCGTTCTGATGACAGGTGAACTTCATACAGGGTCTGCAGAAACATCTGAATTCAAATTTGACGTTGCATATTTCATGTTCAAATCATTGTACCTGATCTTAGCTGTGTACCAGAAAGACATCTGGGAGGTACCTCAAAATTCCAGTGCCTCCATTTGTTTGGAGAATAATGTTGGTTTTAGATCAATGTGTGTGACTGTGAAATTAATTAAAGGAGAGGACAGTATTTATACATTGTGAATAGATCATTGTAAGGATTAGATAGAAAGATAAAAAAAAATCTATTTTTTTGTAATTTTATTTTTTACTATTAGCTATTTTTATCTTGGAATTTTATATGCTGCTGGCTTTTCAGGTATCTTCTCTCAGCAAGTGGTGGTGTTGCAGGTTCACACAGGCAGAACAATCCTGATAAGCTTGGCTATTTGTGAAAGTAATTTGATGTTGTTGGTTTAGTGGTGAAACTCACAGAATATTCTGAGTTGGAAGAAACTCACAAGGGTCATCAAATCCAACTCAAAATAGACCTGAAAAAGTCAAAAAGTCATATAAGAAAAAAGGGAGTGGATAAGGAGACACCACTCTCTTTTTTGGATTATTTCCTGGAGATAGTCCCTTTTGGAAACTGATCTCTCCAGCCAGGCAGTGCAATATTAATAATTTTTAATGATAATAATGGGTGTTCAACTTTGAGTTTAATATTTGATACATCATTAGGTACCTCTGTGCCATTTTCCAACTGCTATTTGCCATGAGCAGATTTTCCTTACCCCTTTTTTGGATCACAGCTGGGTCTGAGCTGCCACTTCTGTCCCTGCTTGGCTCTTGGTCTGTGCCAAGAGCAGTGCCTGGAGGGCTGGGAATGTGCTGCCAGGCAGCAAGAGGTTCAGAGCCCCAGGGACACCCCAAAGCCCAGCTCCTGCCCTAATGAGCACTTATGCACTCAAGTCCTGGCTTATTTCTCTTCATGAAATTTCCAAATATTTGCAGTTGATCTCCCACAGGCAAGACCTACTTCCTGTGAGACCTGCCCAAGAGCACATTTTGTCTGGAGATTAATTGCAAGTATACCGTGGGTAAACTAGAGTTATTTTTTCTTCAGGTCCTTGCTCCTAAAATATAGCTATTTTTTTTTTTAATAAAAGCAAGATGCAGCCTAATAATTCTTGCATGTAATTTAATCCCCTTCAGCTGTATTTGTAAAATTACCCATTCCATCTAACGCCTGCTAGTTTTACAATTAACAATGGGCACATTAGCTGCACTTCATGCCTTGACTTTTTTCCTTAACAAAAAGTGAATTTATTATAAGCAACTTGTTTTCAAAGTCCTCCCATGAACCATGGAGACTGGTGGTCTGCATTTTCACCTGGCAGCCTTTGGATGCAGGGGACAGGGTTATTTGAATCTTTATTAAAATCATCATTTACACCCTCTAAACTGTTCGAGGTTGTCCCTGGCCAGCCCTAGCACTGTATGAGGCTTCAGTATTGCTCATTTGGCAGGTATGGGGGCTGGAGATGCTGCGGGCTGGCACCTGAGGAGGGTGTTTGGTGCTGTTTGATGCTTGTTTCCCCAGCTCATGGCCCACCAAACCCAGCCCTATGCAAGGGCTGTGGGGCTGCTGCCAGCCCCAGCGAGGATGGGCAGGCTCAGAATGGTGGCTGCTCAATCCCAGAGCCAAGGCAGAGGCTGGGGAACAACAAGGAATTGTTTTATGGTGTACAAATAGGCTTTGGGGTGGCCGGAGGTGCCCTTGCCCCTGGCAGGAGGTTGGGACTGGATGATCTTTGAGGTCCCTTCTAATTCAAATGCTGTGTGAAGGTCAGAGCTGTTAGCAGGCACTCTGAGTATGGAACTTCCCAAACTGTAGAGATAACAAAAGGTAAAACTGGAACAAGTATGAAAGGAAGAATAAAGCAAGACTCATTAAGTAACTTCTAAAGTGTATTCTGTTAAAACATCAATTTACCTTAAGGAAAATTCTCTCTCTGCTCTTGAGCAAGGAGTAGTGAAATGGAGTCTCTTTCATTAACAACAATCTGAAATATGCATGTACGTGCAAACGTGTCAGGATTATTTTTCTTTGTAAAGTGAAGTCACTGTTTGGTTTTCATTATAAAAGGAAATGTGCATATCCTATGGGCTAAGCAAATACAGATGCTATTTTGCACAAAAATACAAACCTAAGTGATTATTTTAACCTGGGCCTACACTGGAGTAAGATTACCACAGCTGAGTATACCAGACACAGACCTCATACCCTGCTATTAAAGCAGCCACAAAAGTATGAGCAGAAATAAATCCAAACTCAGGAAATGCTACATCCCATTTTTCCATTTTTAAACACATTGTAAGGAAAACAGCTGAGAGAATGCTCTGTACTGGCTAAAGTCTTCAGCCTAGGACACAACTCACTGCAGCCACCTGGTGTGGAAGGGATTCATCCCAGGATGATTTTAACAAGTGATGGAAATAAAACCAGAACAAATTACCATTTATCAGTATATGTAAGCAGAAAAAGCCTTCTGCATTAGTTACCACTTCCACCTGACTAGTGAGCGCAGATAACTCAACAGCAACAACAACAAAAAAACTTTGCTAAGGTTCAAGCTCTTCAAGCTGTCACTGAGCAACTGGATGGTGCCCAGCCCCTGGATGCATGTCTCCATCAGCAGGGCAGGGGTGTCCTGACAGCTCAGAGGGGATGAGGGTGCTGAAAGCACCAGGCAGGTCCAGGTGAGCTGGGGAGGTGACCACACTCACCCCTCACACTGGGTGCAGTCAGTCCCAAGGTCTGTTCATGCATCTGTGAATTGAAGAAGAAAATTAACTTTAAACCAGCAGCAAGGCTGTTTCCTACACTCAAATCTCTCAGGAGAAAACTGTAAACAAGGCAAAACAGAGGAAGAATGTGGTATTAGATAAAATATCATAACATCATTCCTATCAAAAGTTTAAATTTGCACATGTTTACATATATACACTTCTGGTTGCATTCACCACCCTACAGTGAGCTTCAGTTTAATAAAACTGTAGTGGTTATAAATGCAAGAGTTCATATTTCATACAGTGACACCTTTGAAGAGCTGGAGGGACTGAGCCAGCATGAAAATGAAAATGTAAATAAAAGGAAATACAATGCCTATGATAAATAGCGAGGGCAGAGGAGGAAGTACCAGTCTTCTGGGTTTGCCATTGAGGTTTCTGTGGTTAATTTATAGGGTATCAGGGAACGAAAGAGGTTGAAAAGAGCTGACTTGAGAGCAAGCACTGAAAGGAAGCAAATAACAAAAAACCCCAAATCTTTGTGGAGAGTGGGGACTATTGAGATGGAGTCTCCTTTTTTCAACCACTCATTTCTTGTTCCTATTTCTCATCCCCATTTGTCATCTCTATTTTAAAGAAGTTTTTCCCCATGCTTTTCTTTCTTTACAGCTTCTGCATTCCTTCGTTTTGTGGCATTAATTCTCTTGAAAAGAAAATGGCTTTTCCCTCTTATTTCACATTACTTTTTCACACATTACACATTACTTGTAGCAAACATTCTTTTTTATCTCCTTTCTTCTAACAGGAGCTATAATTTCTAGATTCTTCATCTTCCCTTTGTGTGGGGAAGGTGTGTCCTTCTGGCTTCTTTTGGCCCCTTGCCAGTCTTCAGACCCTTTTTTCTGCACCTTGAACAGCTGATACTCTGTTCAAGTATCCTGAACTGAACAGCACAGTCCTGTGCTGTTACCACCTCTCACCTTTATTCCCCTGCTGTGCAAGGGACCTTCAGAGCAGGACTGAGGAAAACACTTTATCTGTTCAAGGCCTATAAATGCTCATTGTGATGATGCAGATATGGTGGATTAAGAGGATGGCTGAATTCACCAATTTTGAACCAATTTCTTAACACTGACAAAATGAACCTATGTTAATTGTTATTAGCACTTACTGACATGTGCTCTTCCTTAATAATGTTCAATTTAATATGTGTATATTTATGTGTATATATCTGTGTAGAATTAATTAGCTGATGAAATTACACCTTTGGGCTGGTCTGTTCTTTCACTGAGCCAGTCTGCTCTGAATTCATGCCTTTCCTCTATTCAGAGTGACTCTATTCCTTGCAAATTTCTATTTAAATTGTTGGCTTACAGCAGAAATTATTATGTTATGCTAGAGCCGTATAACCTAAAATGTTTTTACAAGGCATGAATTGTGCAGTTTTGACAATAAGGGCAGTGTTTGTTTTTATGCCAAACAACTTTTGGATGTGGGTTGGATTTTAATGTCAGCTGAAGGCTGAATCTGGTCCTTGACATTTAGAGAATCTCAAACTGATAGATATTAAGTATCTACGTATTTGGGCATTGCATACACTTCTGGGGGATGGCAGGGGAAAACATGCATCAAATATGAAGTGAGGTTATGGTAATTCAGGATGTCATAGTATTTTTCTTCCATGTAGAAGAACACTCTCCTGAATAAAATGCATGGAAGTGTTTTTCATTTTTTATCTCTTTCCCCCAGAAGTCCTTGTAAATTCAGGCTGAATTCATTCCAGATTCTGCAACTGTGGACAAAATTTGAATTTCTTCTAGGACCAAAGTGGCCTTCAATATCAAAATGCTAGAACAAGCATTTTGGTTAGCACACAGAGGAGTTTCCCTCACTGTTTACCCTCACTGTTTACCCTCAGTATAAGGTTGTTGTCTGATATGCCTGAGCTTGTCTGCTCTCTCAGGTATATTTGCACAGATTTCTCTAAGGCCAGTCCTTTGGAAGTTCCATTCCTCCATGCTGTTTCAATATTTAGGTATGAAATATCTGTGGTTGCCTTTTGGAGCAATGTGTCTGCTGCTGTCCTGCTGCTCTCAACACCATTTTGGCTCTGTGACTGGGAAGATAATTGGCAGCCCAGGAAGAAATGTGAGCTATTGCTTTACTCCTGTGGCTTTTATTTTGCTTTCAAGAGGTTGGAAATGGTTACACAGATCAGTTCTGTTGGTGGTTTCTTTTTGATCTTTTGCTCTTGAAATCTAGTCTGTCCTATCCATCATGTTAAAAGAGCAAAGGTAACAACCAAAATAAATATTTTCCTGTCTTCTCTTTCAGATAAGATTGAAGATGAATTAGAAATGACGACAGTGTGCCATAGACCCGAGGGACTGGAACAGCTTGAAGCACAAACCAATTTCACTAAAAGAGAACTTCAAGTTCTTTACAGAGGATTTAAAAATGTAAGAACAGTAGCACAGTGAACAGAGTCTAATATGTGTGTCCCCACCAGCCTCAACTGCTCAGCTTGATTTTGTATTATTCCCCTGCTAAGAATTAGTAGTTTTGTATTAGATCTCCCTTACCAGAGCAAAATGAGCAAAATCTGCCTCTCCATTTAATATTTATACTGCAATCTGCCTAAAACTGGATTTGAATGAATATTCAGCACGTAATGGTCTCATTAAACTTGTTCCCCAAATGTCAGCAAGCACACTTCAATTTCCTTAGCTGTGCCAGTACTTGAAGATAACCTGAAAATGTTTTTGTGGCTACTTATTTAAGCCTTGTCGTCTCCTCATCTTCAAAAAGAAGTGCTACTGGTCACTTGTGATTAGCTGCCCAGGATGGAGGTTTCATCCCTTCTCTTGTTTCAGAAATCTTGCTCTTGTAGCAGGATCTTTGTAGAGCACTTTAGCACTTGAAGGTCCTGCATAAATAGAGAATAAGGCTGGAGTGGCAGGAGCCAAAACAAAATCAAAAGCTGGATGTGTGTTAAGACTGAGGAGACCAGAGAGCAGCTGCAGATTTCTGGGCAAGCAGGCAGCAGTGCCAGCTGGCATGACTGGATGTGTAGAGCAGCTCCATGCCCAGCCTTGTGAGCCATGGCTCCAGCCAGGCTCCCTGGGAGCCCTGAGTCTGCAGCCCCCGAGCCTCTGCTGCTGCCTCTTAGGGAATCCTCACAATCAGCAGAAATGGATGGAGAATGTTGAGGCTGCATGGAGCAGACGCTTTATGGACCTTGAAGAATGAGTACTCATTACATGTTTGCCTGAGGGTCAGGATTTAGTCACCCAGGTGGTTTGTGCCAGCTGATGTTTTAATAATGATTAACAGGTCAGAATCAAGCTGGCTCAATAAACACAGAATGGTTTTTATATTCTCTTGCAGGACAGCTCCAGCATTCAGAGACCATCACAGCAAAATGCTGACCTTTCTCAGTCAAGTCTGTTGGGTAAAAACTTGTCAAAAGAAAGCTGAGCTACCTTAAATACAGGCAGTTCTGAGGAACCTGCAGGACTTTAAGAAGAGCCTTTCTTTTTGACAGGTTTTTGAAATTTGATCAAATTACATTTCCAGTGTGTATTATACTTTTCTAAGAGTCTGGTGATTTCACCCTTTATTTCACTGCTCACCTAAGTGGGTCAAAACACAGCTCAGCTACTCTGTATTTTTGTTTGGTGCGTGTGGCAGATTTGTGCTGCCATTGCTGCATGCCGGAGGTCACTTCACATGTGAAGCTGCCTAACTGAACACTGATATCTCTTCATGCTTTTGCCAGTCAGCAGGAAATCACAAGGCTTTTGAGACAGAGCTTGGCACGTTAACGCCCTGATATGACAAGACTGCCTACAGAGGGAGGTTAAACCCTGTTTTACCTGCTAAGATCTCTACAGTGCCTTCTAAATGGCCGTTGCAGGGGGAAGCCTGTGTGGGAGAGCTCTGCTCTGTGCTGGGGGGATTTGCAGCTGCAGATGCAAACCAGTGAGGCAGACCTAGAGCACGCAGGACATTTACCCCCTGCCCTTCCCAATTCTTCTGGCACTTTGCAGTACAGAGGCATTACCTCCCTTGGCAATAGAGGCAGACAAGGGCATTTAACATCTGACCTAAACCTAGGACATCACTGAAGGTCTTGGTATTAATTGGCATTGATGGCAAGGTCTTGGTTTATATCTGGGTATTAGGACAAAGCAGGCAGTTTTCATCCAGCTGATCTGCACATAATATGCACAAAGTGTTGTATCTAAGGTTTAAATTGACATGAAAGTGCAGCTTTAATGCTGGTAGCCTGGTTTCAATGGGATGAGTAATTATGCACAGGAGGCAAGCTGGCTCATCTGTTACCACATTTGCTATTGTACCAAAACGTCTGTTCCTTGGGATGATGTTACAGTGCCATCTGGAGATTCAAAATCCCTGTGGAAATACAGTTATTTTCCTCCCTGCTTGTACTTACTGCTTCCTCTCAGTGATTATTGCACAGGTCCTGTTTATTCACAAGGCAACACCTGGATAATCACAAGTTCTGGCTGCAGAGGATTTGGTGTGCAGGAGCAGGGATGGTGTTCATCCAAAGGCAGCTCAACACAGCCTGGGCTGGCCTCTGGACTAGTGCTTGACCAGAGTCCTAACTCTCAGTACCTTTAAATTTGTTCTTTCTTTGTCTCTGAATTCTGTTCCCCCACCCCCCTCCAAATCATCTCAGGCTTTACTCCAGGTGTCACTAGTCTGCTCTGGTGGTTTTGCCTCAGGCTGATGGAGGCTGCCAATAAATTTGTCTCCAGAAAAGCTGAGCATGCTAACCAGGTCTGTGGTATTGCTGCCTGGCCAAATGTCTCCTCTCTTTGCCTCCAGCTTCCTTTTCCAGTTGTGAGAGGGTGCCACCCTCCAGTATCTCTTGTTTCCAGGACCATCAGTTCATATTTATCTTAGCAGTTGCCTCTGCCAGCTTGATTCTGCATGATGTGAGTCCTTTGCACCTCTCTGCCAGCTGCGGTCATACTGCAGCCAGACTAATGTGGGGTGTTTGGTCTCATCTCTTTGGCTGGGATTCTACAAAAGCAGCATTACAGACAAACCCAACAGAACCTCTGGTGGGTCTTGCTTTGGTACAGCTCAACAAAAGAAAATGTGATACCTTCTGCCTCCAAAACCACCAGAACTATTTCATCTAAACAGCAATATTGGCACAGGAGCAGAATGGCCATGAATAAGCAAAGGCTGGAATTAGAAGAAAGTTTCTGCCCCCCAGAGGAGTAAAGTTTAGTAGGCAGTTATGGAATTGCAGGAAGGAGAGCAAGGAAGTATTTTTATTATTAAAATTGGTAAACTGATGTCTAATGAAGTGACCAACAATACAGAGATTTGAGCTTGGTAATTCAGGATCTTCCACTTAGGCTATGTTTCTAATGGCTTGCATTCTTTGTAATGGAGTACATGAATTTGAAAGAACTGGGGGTTTGTGAGATTTTTTGCTCTGTTTTGGCGGGTGGAAGGGATTGGTGTGTTGTTAGGGGAAATGCTTTTTAGCTGCAAGAGATAATTTCTTAATACTAAGTCAGGAAACAGCCCAAATAACTGGGGCTGCTGGAGACATCCTTACCTTGCTTTAGTGTATCTTAGCAAATCTGTAACAGAGCGTAGTATGAGATGTAATTGTACCAAAGCAGGATTATGGAGATTAAAGTAAGCAGTACAAGCAAGGGAGAAATGTTCTGATACTTTAATAATCCCCAAAACATCTCCAAAGTGGGAGAACATAGAGCAACAAACTACATGGGATGTATCAGTGCTTAGAGATGCAGGTCTGGATTGTGGGTTTGTCTGTGGTGAGCTCACTTACCACCTCTAATTTAGCAGAATGTGACCCCTGGGTACTTGTCCTCATGTTCTGACCAGGGGAACTGAGGAGGGTCTGACAGGCAGGCCATGCTCAGCTCCCCTGTGGTCTCTGTGTTGCATATCTCTGAAAGCAATCAGTGAAGTTTATTTCTGATTCCAGCAGAAGAAAACTGCAACTGCTGTTTTATTTTCCTCATGGTGTTGTGGGCTGGTGTGTTTGGTTTTTATGTGGATTCAGCTCCTTTGTGGTTTAGTGATTTAAAAGAAGAGGGTAAGTTCAGGGCTTGATAGCCCTGGGAAAATGAGGGGTTTGTTCTGTGCTTGATGACAATACAAAAGACCATGTTCACTGTTTAGCATTTTTAAAGAATTTATAGATTAAGGAAATGAGAGATGTTAACCTAAAACCCTGCTATTAAAGGAAAGCCTTATGCATACTACAGTGAAGGACTGTGTTTTTCTTACTGACAAGTTTTTTCTTGAATGAGTGAACCTTTATTAACTTCAGTGGAATTTAAACTGACATGAAGCTCACCTGCTCTGTTTCACCAGAGAGATTTCTTTCAAGTCAGCAGAATTAAGTAGTACTATAGCACTAATGAGGCCTCTTGAGCATTATTTGGCTTCTATAAAACAAAAATTGTGATCAATTAACTGCAAATGAATTGGTAGTAGCATATGTGTCTGAAAGCAATCCAGTTACAGAGAGCTAAATGGCTGATCAATGTCAGCACTACCTCTCTCCAGCACTCCTAGAGCTGTGATACAAACTTTTATTTAGCTTCCAGATGGAGCATCAGAAGCAATAAGGTTCATGTGTAAACTCAGAAAATTAAACAGGCCCAATGGCTAAAACTGCCAGGATAGCCCTGTGAGAGAGCACAGGTAGAAGCAGCCATGTGCCCATCTCTGGTAATAGACAGAGGGAAGGGACCTCAGGGACTCTGCAGCTATGGGAAACATAGAGAAAAGAATGATTCCTCATCTACAAACCATCTTTCAGCGGGTGAAGTTGTGGTTTGTAGAGAACCTACTAGTTGTGGTTCACAACTAGTGAGAGAGGAGGAAAGAAGGAAAGGAGGACAGAAGGAAATAAATCTCAGTGTAGCGCTGTGCTGGAAAGGATGCGCCAATTCTGTTAGCATTCAGGAACACATAATCAGGGGATGATTATATGAAGGTGCTTTATTAAGAGCTCTGGGGGTCAGGGGTACACATACCCAAATCTGACCCAACTTGGTTTTGAGTTGAACATGTTTTTATACTCTATCATTATATAACTTACATATTAATTATTAAATTTACACTGTTCTGTATGCATTGTATGCATTGATTTTACCCGAGCATGGATTTCTTGTGATCCCCCCCCAAACCCCTAACATAGTTTCTCATGATTCTTTAAACAATAATTATATCTAATCACATCTAACAATTGTATCATTTATCCTATACTGACTACACAAGCGCAGTTTCACATGATCTTAGCAAGCACAAGGCCTAACATTTCCCAGGGCCTACTTTTAACACTTTTCCCAGGGCTTGCCAAGCCTAACTTTCTTTCTAATTCCCCAAATTTTCTATGATTTTAAAATCTTTTACTATCAGTTGTGCCAGGCTTGCTTTTCAAAAGAATAACAATTTGGTGAAATACTCTGCAAGGGGCCCTGTGTGATCTTGTAGCAACAGCACTTCAGTGACCAAGGAGAACACTTTTACCCAAGAATGGCTGTACATATGATTCTGGGTCTGATCAATGATTAAAAGATACCATAAATAAATATCAGATTATTTATTTAATGTATGTTAGGTTACAAGCTTCAGGAAATATGAATGTTTAGGAAATATTTGGGAGAATCTCATATGGTAGCTCTTAGCCTCTATTTAATTATATTCCTTTGGTGATTTCTGCTTTACAGATGAAAAAGTAGCCACTTTTCTCATGATAAGGAAACCAGCCAATGGATATTTTGAGGTGCTTTGGAACAGTCTGAGAACACCCATCTAACTAGGAACCTTGCAACCCACAAAATCACAAGCAGCACACAGAAAAATGGTCAGATTGACTGTTTGCTCACTCTGTCTAGACAGCAGTTCAGGACTGACAGGCAAGGTAGTAGGAGTCAGGGTCTGAGAATGGAAAGCTGGTGGTTCCTTGTGCAAAGGGTTATGTTTAGGTCCCAGCTGAGGGACCTGTGTTAAGGTGAGGCAAGCATCACAGCATGACACAGAGAGGGATGCATGTAGTGTGTATAGTGCCAGGAGCAGAGGGACTTTCTTAATCCCAAGTCTGCCCTTTAGCTCAGTTTAAGCATCCAGCCAGGATAAATGTGCCAGATCTGTGAGTTTTGTGAGAGAGCCAGCCTGCTCAGATAATCCATCTCCAGCACATCCTACCAGCAGGGACAGTGCTCTTGCTCCCTCCTCCCTCCCTGATGAGAGCCTGGGGAGTTAAATGGCTGAGTGGGGTCAGTGCTGCAGCAGGACACAGACCCCATTGACCAGTGGCTATGAGTGTGGAAGGAAGATGACTTCTCTGTGTCTGTAATTCTGTGCTCTGTGGAAAAGGCTGAATGCTGCAATTATTTTATTGGTTTGCTCTGGTTTAGTTTTCAAAATTGGTTGATAGGTGAATTTGAAGAATAGTGCCATCAACTGGGAAGTGTTTTCTGAAAGTACCACATGGTTTGATAGCAGTGCCCAAGGCCCTGTAATGTATGTTATAGCAGCACTGAGCTGGTGGAGGTGTGTTTATTATTGGGGTTCGTTGATAAGGACCTACCAGTGTGCTATGGACTGTTTGCCTCTGTGGATCTGGTGTCAGGCTTCTGGCTACAGACTGCTGCTGAGGATTAATGGGTTCATGACTGTGAAGGCATTAGGGAGGTGTTAACTGGCATGAACATTATTTGTAATTATTAGATGAAAGTTTCATATGACAGAAGGCATGAGCTGCCTTTCTAGGTCATTCTATAAAACAGCAATGAAGCTGCTGAAAACACAGTTAGAAATGTTAATAATGGTGAACCAGCTTTGTGAGATGCTGAAGATGAAACTGCAGTCTGAATTACTTTAATTTCTCCAGCTGCACAACCTGTGCATGCAGAGCACTGTGAGAACAGAAAGGTGATTTGTTTCATTGCTCTCTTCAGGCTTGTAGAGTTTTGCAAATGAACCTTTACAAACCTGTGCTTTTCTTGATTATTTTTCTCTTTTTTTTTCCCTTTTGTTTTCCAACAGGAATGTCCTAGTGGGGTTGTTAATGAAGAAACATTCAAACAGATCTATGCACAGTTTTTTCCTCATGGAGGTAAGTGGAGTGCTTTGTGCCTATCAGGCTCTTGAAGCCCTAACGTTGCCTACTGCCAGCCGGCTGCAGAACTGCTGCAGATCATCTCTGAGAAGTGGGAGCTGAGCTGAAGCTTTGAGGGGTTTTAGACAGAAACACAAACATCAAGGTAATAAACTTTTAAGCCCTTTAAACAGTTATTTAACATAGGAAAACCTCAATAAAGATTGCCCCTCAATGTCTTTATTCCCCAGGTCCAAAATAAAAACTGGGGTAACTGCTTTGCTGCATTCTGACTGTGTTGGCAGAAAGTAGAATTGTTTCCCTCGGTGCTTCCCTGCTATTTGACTGCTGGGCATGTAGTGCGTAGCACAGGAGGGTCCCAGACTTCTTTTTGGCCTGAAAATTAATCAAAACCTCCTTAAAATTCTTAAAGCAGTTTTTAGTTGATAAATAAACTCCTGGCTACCTGAAATGATCATTTTTGGTGTTTATGTGGCTATGACAGGGCCATGTCATGAACAGGCATATTAAGGTATTGTATTAAATCTGTCAAATAATACATATTATTGTCCTTTAAGAACATCAAGAATCTATATATTCTAGATGGATATGTCCTGTGGGGATACTGTTCTCAAATTGAAAGAAATGAGTCATTTAAGTGGCTTTTTAGAAAAAAATTAAGTATTTGAGACTTTCCAAAATACCCCACTCTTTAGTAGCTGCACTCTTTGGGGAATGGTGACTGATCTTTCTGCAAGGGTGTATGTCTGCATATGCATTTACCTAAAGAAGGTCATTAACAAATGTTTTTTCAACTAAATGTCAAAATAAAACACATTATGCTTATGTTTGTGACCTTAAAGAAGTACACCTCATCCCATACAAGTGACCTCAAAGAAGCACACCTATTAAAAGTTTGCATTAAATTTCAGTATGAATTTGATTATTTCCTGTTGTGATTTTCTAAACCCAGCAGTTTAGGATTCAAAAGGACAAAAATATGCCTCTAGGTGAGATTGCTCTCCAGCAGTCACGGGTGAAAATCAAGTAACTGGAGCAAGACCCTTCTGAAGCTGGGTATTCCCTGGGGGGTCTCTACTGTGTCTCCCACAAAACAAAAAGGTAGAGAAAGGATGCTGCAGATTGCAGTCACTCTTTGGTATCTTTGCTGTGTTTCCCACCATTTGAACCAGAGACGCTCTGGGATGGTTGGGGATTTTCTGCTCATTCTTTCAGGTGCTGCCCCAAAATCCATGTAGTTTCTACTGCAGTATAAGCTTTTGCATTTCAAAATATTTTACCTGTTTTAAGGGAGGGTGCCAGGATTTTGCAAGTCCATGATAACTTTTACTGATTCATAGAATACCTGGCAGTGCTTCAGGATTGAGTTATACACAGAAGGAAAATAAGTTTGTGGCTTGTTTAGAGCCACCCATGTATGATGAGCCGCTGTCACTGCCCTTTGTGCCTTTCAGATGCCAGCATGTATGCACATTACCTCTTCAACGCTTTTGACACTGCACAGAACGGCTCCGTGAAGTTCGAGGTGATCTCTTGACATCTTCCTTCCATGCCACTTTCTCTATTTTGTGCTTTTAACCTTTTCTGTCCATTCTTCACTGCAAAGTAGTAGGACTTGTTGGATTAAGTGTTACAAGTTTCAGTCTAAAGTCAGTCGATATTTTCAAATCTGGTTCACTTTCGTATATGCAGATGCAGTTCTGTGTCAGTAAAGAAAGATCTAGATTGTGCTAGTTAAGATCAGAGGGAGAAAATGCAGAGGTTTATGCAGCAGAGAGGCATGGCTGAGGAGAGTCCCATGTGAAATGAGATGAGGGACACAGAGACATTGCAACTGGTACCTTCTGCAGTCATGATGCATTGCATGATGTCTTGAGCAAGCATCTCAGGTACTGGGATAATAAATGCACCCTTTAACTAAAAGGCATGTTGCAGTGGCTACACACAACCTCTCTTCATGCTCAGCCCATAGCTGCAGGTGTGCAGCAAAGGGATATATTAAATCATAGACTTCTAGAGGATGAACTTCACAGTTTTGAAGATTATAGAACTCCTATAAAACTACATATCACAGGCAGTCCTGCCTTTGCTGTCAAATGGTCAAAACCTCTGGTAATTTCCAGAAGAGACTGGGAATCGTGTTTGTTCATTAAATGTAAAATGAGGTGTGTGGCAAGGGCTGCAGTGGGAGATTTGCATGGGGCAGCTCCCCAGTAGCTAAAGGTGTTCAGAAACCTAAACAGACTGAGAACAGGAAAAATGCTGTTAAGAGAAACAAACAAACAAAAAACACCAAACCTAGAAAGTGCTGAACTTTCACTCCTGGCCGATGTGTCTCTTAACTGGTTGTCAAACATCAGAATTTTGTTCCCTTCTTTGTATTGTTCAACAAATTCAAATTAATCAGAGGCTTAGCAAAAAGGAACAGAGGTTTCTAAGCAGTGCTGCACTGCCCCATGCAGAGCTCATGGAGGTGACTAAAGATATTAAATGAGTTATCAGGACCTGTATAACTCTGTTAGCCTGAAGCTCTGCCTGTGCTAAAAATCCCCTGTAGCTATGATAGTCTCAGTGCCTGAGCCACCATGCAGTAAAAGTAATAAATCACAGTTATCAGAAACAGTAACTTTACTGTAAGCAAAGAAAACCAAGTAAAATTATGTGTGCC
Organism: Cyanistes caeruleus; assembly: GCF_971803275.1. Lineage (NCBI taxonomy): Eukaryota > Metazoa > Chordata > Aves > Passeriformes > Paridae > Cyanistes > Cyanistes caeruleus. The sequence continues at coordinate 18,096,523 of NC_141715.1, read as the reverse complement.
ACACTGAGTAATTAGTGGTGGGAATCACGTCTGGTCAATTCTGGCAGATTTTGCCAGAGAACAAAATCTAAGGCTCCCTGTGTCAGAGGAGTTTCTGTCTCATATAGGATTTTCTCTCTTCTTTGCCAGCACCTCAATCTGGAGGTAAGAAAGCATCAGCTTTTATTTCCATAGGCACAGTCCAACTGTGTTTAACCAGGTGGTGGCAATCTGAGGGACAGCTCCTTGCAGCAGGGAGGAGAACGGTCACTGGAGCACCTGGCAGTGCTCTTTGAACCAAACATCTCAGTGAATGCTTCAGCCATTGAGCTCAGTCAGAGAGGACAAATTTTTGGAAAAGAGAGCTAGAAGAGATTGATAAGCATATGCTCCATCCTAAAAAGAGAAATTTTTTGACTGGTGTTGCATGAAGAAGGTGACATAGAAAAGGAAGTTATGAGAATTCACACTTCTCTCTCTGCCCCAAACCAGGATTTTGTGATGGCATTGTCCATTCTGCTACGGGGAACTGTTCATGAAAAGCTGAGATGGACATTTAATCTGTATGACATAAATAAGGACGGCTGTATAAACAAGGAGGTAAGTTTTTTCCTGACAAATGTGGTTGATTTTGGAAGGGAGAATTGATTGGGTTTTGTTGCAGAACACAATTAATTTTACAGGCAGCTAATGAAATGCAACTCAGAGTGGACTCAAGCATTTGTCTATGTCTAAGCAAAGTGCACAGTGATCTTATGGCATGATTTTCTTGACATATTTTTCCTATATTATGATACCTTTACTGAATTTTTTTAGCCAGGAGCAAAATTCTGGTTACAGCTCTGAGCCACATAACCTTTGTGAAGGGGAGGGTGATGGTGGCAGTGCTTGGTGACTGAGGTTCAAGGGCTTGCTTTCTGCACAGGCAGGTACTATGAGGGTCATCTGAAGCAGCACAAGCCTCCAGCACCACTTTCAAATCCTGCATTGTCATCTGTTTTTGTCTTCTTTTCTGGTATTGCTTGTTCCCATTATGGGAGGCCTTGGTTTTGAGCACGGTGACCCTGAATACATGTCAAATACATCTTGGTTCACTCAAACCCATTGTGCATCCCTGGAGGGTTTGCAGTTACTGCCATGGGCTGTGGAGATAAGGGGCAATTTGTGCAAGGCATGGGGAGGGACCAGATTCCCAGTTCCAGCCGTGAAGGTCCCTGGACCTGGAGGAGGCCATGGGGATTGGGTTGGTGCCACAGTGCAGGGCTGAGCACAGCCCTTGCTCCCAGAAAGGCCAGGGGAGTTGACGGAACACTGGCAGCATGTGGCAGGGGGAACAGAGGGAAGCAATTCTCTCTATAGGATGTTTGTGTGTCTGGTACATCTGTCTCCGTACACACGCACAGACATTCCAGGTGCTGGTTTGTCATAGGAGAAGGAGTGTGAAGAATAGGGCAGCACAAGACAGAAATGGGCTCTCATTTCTCTTCACTTCCTTTTTGTGTTTGCGCTGGCATGCTGCCATGGCAGGAAATGATGGATATCGTAAAGGCAATTTATGATATGATGGGAAAATACACATATCCAGTGCTCAAGGAGGATGCACCAAGGCAGCATGTAGAAGTGTTTTTCCAGGTACCTGGGTTTTTCTTAACATTTGAGCTATGCACTGAAAGATTTTCCTATAAATTTGAGTTTATATCTTGTTATATATTCCAAAATGAACCCTAGCAGCCACTCAGCATAGCACTGCAATGCCTGCTGATTTCCTGGCTCCAAAGGTTTCTGCCTGGTCTCTTAGCCTGACCCTTTGCCTTGGGGAGTGCCATGTCCAGTAAGTCTGAAGCTTCTGCATGTGTTGCATCCCTTCTGTGCTGCTTCTCTCAGCTGACTGACAGGACAGTGGGTGGGGGTCAGGCAATGAATAAATAAATGATGGAATAAGGACAGAGGTTCCCATGTGTGTCAAGAAAGCAGTTAGAGACGACCCTGAAAGTGCTCCAAATCCCATAGTAAACAAGTCCTTAGCAGCTGGCCAATCCAACACTGAGTCTGTGGGCTAAGCTTGTTAAGTGCTTAGCTTTATTCAGATTGCATCAACTAAGATCCTGTACTGCAACAGTAGTGTTACCAATGTAAACTAATTTTTACATTATTTTATTTTGCAGAAAATGGATAAAAACAAAGATGGAGTTGTAACTCTAGATGAGTTTATTGAATCATGTCAGGAGGTAAGGACTAAAGTACAGCTGCAAGGAAAGCTCTATCTCATGTCACATCATTTGCTTCCCTTTGGATAAACTCTATTTGAAACAAGATGCTTCTCAGGATCCTGAGTTTTCTTTGCTCTGTGGAAAAAAAAAACCCCAAACCAAAACAGCTTCAAGACTGTGATGCCCTGTGAAGCCTGTGACTCAATAGAGAGGTAGGGTCAGGTAGAATATGAGAGATGATATTTTCATGTGCAGTACTGGGACCAGTCTTTTTATTTTCCTGAGAGGACTGCAGTGCCAGATTTGATAGGCAAGCAGACATCTGTAGAGAAAGTTCTTAACTGTCTTGGGTTGTTTTGGGTTTTTGTTGGTTTGGTTTTGGGTTTTTATTTGCCTTCTTTTTGAGACTGCTGCTGTCTCTATGTGCTAACATTGACATGTCATTACCAGGCACCACATTGCTGGTACTCCTCAGAGTTAAAGGTGTCTCAAATTCTTGCAATTATAGCATTGAGTTATAAAACCAATGTTTTCATGGTCAAACATTAAAAGCAAATTCTGTCATCATAGCAATGATTTTAATTTTTCTCTGTTTTGGAAGTAAGCCCCCTCTTGCAAATTCCATATATAAGGTTGGCTATGATAAGTTTTTGTTGGTACTTTTAGCACTGGCACAAAGAAGTATCTGCATTAACATGCAATTGGCCTAATATCTGTTGTCTTAGACCTTGATTGTGTGAATATTTGCTCAGAGTTATCTCTAATATTTGGCCAGTATAATAATGATGTATAAAGAAAACCTCTGCCTTTTGGAATGTTTATATTGGTGCACAGAATTGCATATTGGTCCTTCTGTGTACTTTATGTTGCCTGGAAAATTCTTTCCAGTTCTGCAGCCAGACAACTCTTCTGTCCCTGAGCAAGGGGAAGGTGCTCATTGTGGAGGGCTGGGCTGGCTTCTGCTGCTTTGGTGTCAAACCAAGGAGACATCCAGTCTCATTCAGGGACTTCAGGCAGCAAAATTCTTGTTTAGCAGAAGCATAATAGAAGGCTAATGTTTTTCAGTTACTTCATTCTTGGTCCCTCCTGATTGTTTGGCTTATTTTTAGCACCATCTTTATTTGATCATTTGTTTTGTATATTATTATTCACATTCTTAACTTGTCTGTAGATGTGTGTATGATTAGTGGTCTCAGTATTGAAGCTGTTTTACTTCACCTATAACTGTGAGAGTTCTAGTTCTCTGTCCCCTTTTGGGTTTGGTTCCTTCTGTTGCCGTCCTGGCCTCCCTGGGAGCTGGGCAGGCTGGTGGCACTGTCAGCTGCTGTTCCCTGGCAGGCTGGAGCAAGCCCTGCAACACCAAGATTTATTCTTCTTATCTTTATGAAAAACAACCCAAAGTGCTCACCTGTGCCATTGCAGTGGCTCTGCAGGACCCTGCCAGGGATGATTGCAGGGTGATCAATCACCTGAGGGTGATTGGCTTCCTGTGCCAGGTGGTGCCTTGCACCCACTGAGTGAGCAGTGACAGGGATGATGCAGCCTCACAAAATGACTGAGGAATGCAGTCCAATAGATCTCTCAATGTGGAAAATTGTTTTCATGTTATGGGCAAACAGCTGTTCTAACTTTTGGAATAACTGAATTCCTGGGGCGGGGGTGGTGGAAACCATCATGTGTTTGAATACTAATCTGGTTCTTATCTCAAAGTAAAATTCCAATACTTCAGGAGAAATAATCCAGGATTTCCCTTGTGTCTGTCTGGAACTTTCTCATTTGGCTCTAGGAGCCTCAGAGAGGCTGAGGTTGCACAGATTGCATGTGTTTTAGGTTTGAGCTGGAATTTCTGGCAGGAAGTGCTCCCTCAAGGCAGTTTGCTTGTCAGTTCAAGACCTACCATTCCATTTGGGCTTGTGGAGCACATTAGCCAAGAGCACGTTTGCACTCCCAGGGTCAGGGACATCTGAGGCTTGGGCACAGGCACTAGCCCACTGCCCTGCCTGGCACAGCCTGTGCTGGACGTCAGGCTCAGGAGAAGACCCTGTGTTTGGTGTGCCTCAAGCCAACCCAGGACTGAGGTACAAAGCCAGCTGCTGTGCTGGATCAGGCCTGGGCACTGAAAGCATTCCCAGAGCAAGGCTGCTGCCTGCAGGAGCAGCTGCAGAGTTCCTTGGTGCCAAGGCAGAGTCTTGAATTCTGCTTGTCCATGCTGGTTTCATGGAAATATCTTTTCCTTGCTTTCAGGATGACAATATCATGCGATCCTTACAGCTCTTTGAGAATGTCATGTAACCAGATGAGCACTGGGGGAGTCTGAGACTTCTGTGTAACAAAGATCTCCTTTCTGGGTCAAAGATTCTACAATTGAGCCATATCCAGTGAGGATTTTGTATGGCATGTCCAACCAAATGGCAACTGAATGCAGCTGATCCCAACTCTTCTCCCCAGAAGATGCTGGTGGACCTTTGTTTCGTTTTGGAAGCATGTGAATATTTTAACAAATCCCAACAAGAGAGAACTGCAGCTTGAAGTTCAATGAGTAATACAGAGCATTGTTTTCTAGGCACAAGTCCTGCTTTTAATCTAGCAAGCTTAGTTCTCTATGATAGCCCATGTTGATAGCTATTCAGCCATCTATTGCAAGTGACAGCTCAGTCCATGCCTCTGTTCAGCACAATGTTCTGTGGATGCCTTGCTGTTAATCTGCTTTGACAAAACCCAACCTACAAGGGCAGTCTGTGAAAAAATGAACAGTCCATGTATCTGGGACATTAAACAGACAGCCCATGTAGCCAGTATCCCTATTTCTGCAGAGATCCTGCTTATCCTCTCACATGCACTGGTACCATCATGCTGAGTTTAGTGGAGTTCTTCCTGAGTACTTTATCGAGGTGATCTTCATGCCAGGGTGAGCCAGAAAGGAGCAGAACATGTTGCACATGAGTATAAAAGTACAGAATAAATCCTGTTCAGGAATGGTAAGTTCCCAAGAGACCAGGCAGGTGTGTAATGGCTGGTACAGAAAGATGAGCACCTGCTCTAGTCCCAGCCTCCTGCTGAGTCCCAGGGACACCAGGTGGTGCTCCACTGTGCTTCTCCACAGCACCACCATGTGCTCTGGTTCTATTGCTGTAGTTTGGCACACACTTCCTACGTTTATCACTGGATGTTACAGTAACGTCTTGCCCCCTTTATGGATTAATTTAAGCTTTCTTGTTTGACTTAGTGAATAACAAAGGCGCAGCTGTGTTTCAACATACAGACCTTGGCACCCATAAAGTGCCCAGCACATTTGATTGGGAGATCTTGAATAGTTATTAGCCTCAGAATCAGCTGCCAGGCCCATATTTTTTTTTCCTACAAGGTGATTGTACTTGTACAAGACCCATATCTTTGCTAATGTCAAGTAAAGTATTGGTTTAGGGGTTTGGTTTTTAAATTAATGAAACAGAAAAGCTCATGTAGTGAATTTGCACCAAGGCTGGATGATTTGTCAGCTGGGAAATGTCAGATCCTTCTGTGAAGAAGCCTCCTAGGAAAGCTGACCCACCAGTGCCATTCCCCATCTCCAGGAAGATGATGGCTGAGAAGAGAAGGGAAGGAGGGAACAACCAACTTTTCCAGCTGTTCAAACCATGCAGATGGGACAGTCCCTGCTGTAGTGCTGCATCACTCCCATCCAGTAAGCATCTGTTTTTATTGTATCACATACAATATTACAGACCAAGTGTTAGCGCTGAAGAAATATTTTAAGAATTATGTGTGTGGAAGGTTTCTATAATATGGAATATATAGTATGCCTCAGTTCTGTAGCCCTAATTTTATAAAAATTTAATCTATTGAAGCATTCCTGATTATAGAAGAAGGTCTGATCAGTCCTGATATAATGATAATGCTACTTCCCCAAGATGGGGTATTTTCCCCTTTTACTGTGCTCCTCCATACACTTCTGTATAGTCATAACTTTATTTCTTTAAGTTTTCCCCTTGTCATCAAAAGTGCTGTTCAAGTGAAGTTACATGTCTGCAGGAATGACACCTTCATCCATCTTGTTTATGCCTTTCATACCATTAAGTACCATTAATGAATTCTTCCCAGCAGTGATCCAGCAGCTCTGGTGAAGGACTGGGGTTTGCAGGAGGGATGCCATGCTAGGGGAGTACCTTTCTTCCAGTTGTTGGGTATTGTCATTTAGGCTGTAATAACAGGCACTTGGTAAAGGCATCAGTTGTAGCTGAAATAATAATACACAGTTTACACCATTCCTTCTTGATTCTTCTTGCAATCACTTTAGCAAATGGCAGAAATTAATATAACTACCAGGTTTTCCTTCCCACCAAAACTGCTTAGTCTAAGCAGTTCATTCCAGCAGAGGGAGAAGTGCTCAGGACAATAGAAGTTAAGGATTTGAATCAGGCTAGCACAGTGCCTTTTTCCTCTAACAGTCTTGCTTCAAGTGTGCTTATGAGATGGCACATATAGACAGAAATGTTTGGAATGTACCCTTTTCAAAAGAAAATTAGTTGTATGATGCCATAGACCTTGAAGCTAATTTTATTTCTGGAGTTACTGTGATGCATTTGTCCCCAGCTGTGTTTCCTGGCCCCGCTGGCAGCAGTTCTGTGGGGGCTGCCTTTGTCACCAGGGCTGTCACTGCTTTCTCTGGAGTGTGGCTCCAACTCAGCATCAAACAACTGGTGTCACTGTCATGGTGTGCATTGCTGAAATCAGGGTCCTAGCACCGACCCTGCACTTCTGCTATCTCCTTTGCTGCTCCACTGTGCCTGCTTTTCACTGCTAGGAACAATGAGGGTGAACCAGGTAGAGAGGAAATGCTGACAGCCACACCGAGTCTGCCCTTAGAGCATAACAAGCTTTGATTAGGATCCCACTGGAATCAGACCCCTCCCACACACTCCTGATGTTCAGCCTGGGTTGAGCTCTGTGCTTCACCTGAGGTAGCTAAGACAGGAAGAATTGCAAAGTGTCACCCACAGCTGTGTTTTCCTAAAGCTCAGGTTGCAGAATCTATCTGTGGCAGAGCCCTTGCCACTGCAAACCCAATTATTTCCCTGATCCCACTGTTTGTCCCTGATCCCACTGTTACAGCCAGTGGCTGGGATGCACCAGCGCATAGAAGACCTCTTGGTTTTCCATCAACAGCATCTGTCCATGGCAGGTGTGCTTCAGACAGCAGGTGAGACATCAGTGACTGTGAGAGAGCTGCTCTCTGCATGGAAATGGCTTTGCATTTGTTTTTCATGTTTTCTGTAAACTTGCTGAGCCTCCACTTGCTCATAAACGGGGCTTGCAATATTTATGACAAACACTACTGCAGATTTCTAAATAAAACACACTATGCTACCCCAGTCTCCCACCCTCATCAATCCTCCTGCCAGTAGGCAGAAAGCAGTTCCTGTTACAGTCAGATTCTGTCAGTGCTATCAAATGTGCGCTTTTCCTCCAAGTTATGAATGTTTAAATAATGTCTGAATCAGGACTCTGACTGTTTCACTAGTTAAAAACATTAGTCTGCATCTTCATGCCAGCATTTTATAAAGAAAGCCTTTCTAATGTGAATTTTAGGTAACAATCTGTTGACAAATAGGAATGTGATAAATGATGAGAAAAAAAAGAAAAAAACTACTGTGCCTGTTCTATGGCTGTTTGCTTTCCTGTTCCTCTGAATGCAATGCAGTATTGTGAGTAATCATGAGCCAGGCTAAAAGCCTGAGACACAAATACGCTGAGGTTCAGGCATCATGGGCAGAGACATTTCCTGACTGAAGTACGTGTTGAGAACAAACACCCTTGTGTCCATGAGTCGCCTCTAATAAGATGGTAGCAGCAGTGTGTCAAACTTTGCTTCTTCTTTATGGAAGTGCCATGAAAGACATAAGGATATGTGCAAATAATGTAAATTGCGATAACTAAAGCCATGTTAATGGATCAGCCATGTACAACTTCATTGTTACAAATGCTATTCTCTGATGGCAATTTGCATTCAATTTTGTTGAATGGTTTTAAAGATGTTGGTTTTAATAATAAAAAGAAATAGCTGTAGGAAGGTGTCCTTTCTTAAACACCATATGTATTTTTTCTCAAGGGACACTGTCAGGTTAAAAATTTTCAATTAAACTTTTCAAAGTGGGACTCAAACGTATCCATGCATGTGGGGGCTGTGAAACAGCTGTGAGCTAACACATGCCAATGATTCATTTGCATCACTGATTCAGGGGTGCTCTTACATTTGATGTGGTGACATACACTGAACTGATGGTTTGGCCCTTGTGTAAAGTTCAGAAATGTTCTTCTACCTGCAGCACTGATAGTAGCTTAGGGGAGTGAAAACTTAAAACTTACAGGCGTTGTCTTTTCCCTTCTGCAGTTCTGTCTAACTATAAGCAGGAAAGCAGACAATTGCTTTGAAAAACAAAATGTAAACACTATGTTATCGATAAGAAAAATAATCCAAAACCTCACAGTGTCCCTTTAGCTTTGGTTTATGGTAAGCACCTATTCTGACACATGAGGAGTGCAGAAGTGACTTTGCCAGACGATATATATGTGTGTACATATATATATATATGTTTGCTAAACTCCATTTTGTAGGGTATTATCTGTCTACCAATACACCTCAGGAAAAAGAACATTCATCCATGCAGAAATATGAAAATAAAGGTGTCTATGTGAAACGTGGTCTTGGTGTCACTGCAGTGCCTGCCCAGCACCCACACCTGCAGGGACCTCCTGCTCCCAGAGACAGCAGTGCCCTCTGAGCAATGCCAGATGGGAATTCTTGCTCCCTCCCCAAGAAGAAGATGTGCTAAGTGCCTGTTCAACACCTTTCACATCCTGGGATGTGCATGGGAGCTGCAGGAGCAGAAATTCTGTCTGATAGGGAGCTGGTGATGGACTCACCCCTGCTGCTTGGCCAGGAGAGGCTGATTCTCTACAAACTTCTTCTCTCTAACCCTGCCCCATCAACCTCCAGGAGGTGGGAAATAATAAACTGCAGCTCTCCAGAACCTCAGTGCATGTGCTTATTTCCAGCCTGTCCCATTAAAACTTCCCTTGTTGTCTTGCAGAGGAAAAGTCTGTCTTTCTCCATCTGTTGTCCATTGCTCTCCATTGTCATCCAATTCTTCTTGTAGAGGCTGGGAATTGCTGTGGGGCTCTGGCTGGAAGCTGCCAGGGCAAGAAGGTGCCCCTTGAGCACAAGGTGAGTTGTCACATTGCCTGGGACATTCTCCTGGGAACTCACCTGCTGTCCTGTCCCTGTGCACAGCAGCCTGTGAGGAGCCTGGGGGCACGAGGTGATCCGCACTCCTTGTTCAGAACAAGGGCTTCTGCACGGGCTCACAGGGCTCCTGGTGGTGGGGAGAGGGGGATGTTTCCTTTAGAACCTGGGACACTTCCAAACTTACTTGTTGGGATTTGCACTAACAGCCAGCAGCATGAAATGGAGAAGGGGAGCAGGAATCCGCTTTGCTCTGCTCTGAAGTTTGGCTGCAGAAGATGGGCCTGGATGGTCACTGCCCTCACCCAGATAACAAAGCAGGAGAATGAGACTGAACTCTCAGCTGTGAGCTTCCTTCCCTGCAGCACAGCTTTTCCCAGGACCCTTCCAAACCCAGCCCCAGTTCCCTCTGGCTTGGCTGATGGAGCAGGGATACACTGCCCAAGCAGTCTGTACTCGCTCCTTACATTGCAGCGAGCTCAGGAGTGAATACATTGGTGTGAAGGATGCAGGGGAAGGGCCCACTGTTTGTAATGTCCAGTCATCTTGTTGTTAAAATGTCTGTGAAAAGTTAGTGCTCATCCTGAGTTTGCCAGAAGAATAATAAGTTATTGAAAAATGTTGATTTTAAAAAAAATCCAAGATTTTACAATCCCAGGATTAAATTGAATTTGTTGACATTTTCACAGAAACTGATCCAACCTTTGTATTCTAATTATCTTCTTGATTTACTTATAAATCTGTATAAATTGAAAATATATAACCGTGTAAATATACACAAAGATAAATGTCAGCACAATGTTTTCTGTCCCTATGGATGCTAGCTTTGGAGCAGGCTGCAGAGAGCTGCAGAAACTGCAGGCCCATGGCCTCTCAGTCCTGCCTGAGAAGCTAGCCTGGGAAATTCAAAGGAGGATTTCAAAACAATCCTCAGAGACAGAAAACAACTGCCAGGTGCTGTTTGTCTGTCCTCTTGTTTTCCTTGCAGGAGAAAGTCAGGCAGGTGGTGAACCCCACTGACCAATGAGGGTGATGTAGCACTTTACTAACCAATAAGAGTTTCCTTTCTATATTTTCCACGTATCTGTCTATAAGACAAGCCTAGAGCAATAAACTAGAGGAATTCTCCTGTTGTGACTCCCTTGACAGTCCATGTCATTCTTTATCGCCGTTCCCAATCAGAACGACATGTCCCAACAAATCTTCTAAATTTTAGAGAACTCACAACACAAAAAAGTACCAAAGCCTTGTTTCCTTCCACGACACAAGCTGTTATGGAAAAGCATTTGTTACCAACAGTTATAATTAAGAAGAATATTACCCATTGTGGTGGGTGAGCATTGCATTGGTGGGAGACACACTGTCTGTGCTGTAACTGATAAAGAGGAAAACTTTTTTTGAAAAACCCATCTGAGTGTATGACAGAGTTGCAAAAATACTTCTAAATTGTTCTCAATGTTTGTTTCAGACTTTTTAAAATTTACCTCACTTTATTTGCCTTATTTTATTTTGCACTAAACAGTGATATTGTAATGCTTAAACCTTGAAGAACATCTGCTACAAAAATGTCACTGAATTGTTTTCCGTTCCTTTGATATTCAAATGACAAAGCTGTGCACAAACAAATGAGATGCTTTGAAAGGCAAGGAAGGTAAGAGTTTTCTATCTCAGCAATACTTTGTTGTGATTTCACCAATGAAATAAAAATAACAGAATATCAAGGGTTTTAGTTATTCTATTCTAGCAGTGAATATTTGGTGCATGTCATAAATAAAAAATGGGAATATATAGTGTAGATTTCAGCAGCTTCAAAGTGTCCAAAAGCAGAATTTCAGAACTTAAAAATTCACTTTTCTGAGAACATATTTTAGTCCCCATTTGTAATAGAAATCACATTCCAGCCTGCGAAGAGGAAATGCCAGGGCTTGAGCAGCCCTGCTCAGTCCTGACCAAACACATCACTGCAGAAACAGATGTGACATTGCAGAGACCTGCAGGTAATTTTAGATACAATAAAAGTCCCATTCAAGGCGTCCTGTTCCTTTATGGCAGCTTTACTCTGGGTTTGGTATGGATTTGCAGTACCTGAGGGAGCTTTGTGCTGACACTGTGGGAACACCTGGCCAGCTCCTGTGTCCCCAGAGCCCCAGCAAGGCTGGGCTGAGCTGCCTGCTCCTGATGGAGCTGAAAGGAGCCAGAGGGCTGGGGTGGAAATTTTGACAGCTGGGAACTAAGGTAATGTTTCACATACTCGATGAGTCCCTCTGCATTAGTTGTGCCTTGAGTCCGTGGAGCAAGGAGATGCCTTGTTGTAGAGGCTTGGAGAAGGTCAACAGCAGTGGGCTGGAGCTGCCCTGGGGGAAGAGCCAGAGGTATCTCATGGCACTGACACAGTCTGGAAGGGATGGACAAAACTCTGTCTGGGTCTGTGTTAGTAGACAGAGCACAAAAATGTGACAAAGCTGGTCAAACCTGTTCCCTGTACTGGGATTTCAGGAGTTTTTTTGGCATTTGACAAAGAAGGGGCAAGAGTGGTGCTTGGCTGGTCTTCTGTGGTTCTGCTTTCCAGGTATTCTGTGTGCCGCCCTGTGGGCACCTGGGCCCTGGGCCATGTGTATGGATGTGTTTGGATGTACAGATGTGTATGGATGTATGGAGCACAAGGATAATGTCACACATTCTGCAGGTTCTGTTGTCACAGGCTATAGAGGCTGTTGCAGGATGTTTGGGGAGCAGAGGGTTTGGAGTACTAGGACAGGAGTCTCCAGTGAAAGTGGTTTGCTGCTATAGAGCAGGTGCTGGTCACGTCCTGGCAAACAGAAAACAAAAGGCTGTGGGTTTGCTCAGAACTACTCAAAATTTCATCAAATGCAACTAGAAAAAATGTGGTGGTAATAATCTTTATTAGACTAACATTTTCCCTTGCAAATGTGACATGGCATCAGGTGTATGTCTCAAGATGTTGCTTTTCAGGATATATTTTCAGGGAGGAGTGCAGTGCTCCCAAAGTGGCCCTTAATTTCCCCAACGCATGTTCAGTGCACCAGCCTTGCAGAGATCCAGTTGTCCTCAGGCAGGGTGGCATCTGAGCCATGGGGACAGCTGGGAACACTGCTGCCACTTGTCATTCCACCGTGTGACACGGCCCAGCAGCTCTGGAGGTGAGCACAGGTCACCAGGGTTGTCAGACTGGAATAAAAGCAGTTTTGGGGGGCTGCAGCTTCTCCCCTCAGCCATTGTTATGTGGGTGTCTACTGCCTGTGTGTGGCACAGAGGCAAACTATAAATAACTGCATGAGCTATTCCTTCCCTCTGATATCAAGGCCAGAACTGCACATCAGCTTTATTCCTTCTCGTGCCAACCTCCCAGTTCACTGGCAGGCAAAGATATGGCCCTGACATCCAGCAATTCCCTCTGATAATTGTACCAAGGCTCTGCCAGGGCACTGCTGGTGCCCATGGTGAGGACATACTGGTCAGTACTTTTCCAGATGCCACAAAGCTTCCTCAGGGGTGTGTGATGATGTGGCATGAGCACAGATGTAGTAATAACTAGGCTAAGGGCCTTTAAGGACACCAGACATTTTCTCCCTGTCAGATAATTATCAGTCTCATACCCAAGGGCACGTTCTCCATCAGCTCACAAGTGTTTCCATGATTTTTGGTTATTTTATTTGTTCCAGGTCTGGAGGTGTTTTATACTGTGACAAAACATAAACTAAATAATCATGAGGGAAAATGTCAGATCTTTTCCTCCATTTTTATGGATTCCCTTTTGGTCTGGTGTGTCCATTCCCAGGCAGACAAGTTTATGTCTCTGACACAGACTGAGATCAAGGATGACCCTGAGAAGGAGTGGCCTGAATCCTGCTCTATCCCAGGTGCCCAAAGAGCATCAATCCTGCTCCAGCCCAGATCCAGCTCCACACACACAGAGGGATGGGATCCCTGCAGGTAACACCTGCTGAACTGTGGGGAAATGATGTAAAGGCTTTTTCTTTGAGATGCAGACCTGAAGATACTTCTGCAGTGATTTGGTTTTATCCCCTTAAAGCATTTTCACAGGTTTTCGGGAAACTTCTGTCATAAAATTCTCTCATTTTTCTTATTTCCACAGTACTGAAAACAATCTTCTCCAAAGGTAAACGTTTTGGTGAATGCTTCAGTAAAATGAAAGGTGTGTTTTGTGATACCATTCACAGCTTTGAAGACCTCTGAGTTCATGTCCTCAAAAGCAAGTGCAGGAGTATTTTTGTTCAGGCTATTTACACCCCATCAGAGCTCAGAGCTGAGTTAATGTTTCATCTCAGGCTGCAATAAATTAGATAAAAGAGTATTTCCTCATTCCCAGAGTTACCCTTTTACTTTGTTTGCACTGCTCCATTTGCTGATGCAGGAAAATAACATTGCTTAATCACTTTTAACGACTGTTGAGACTATTTTTAAAAACAAAATATATATCCGTACTGCATTTCTTTTGCCGAGATTTTTAAGATGACCAAGCCTCAACCCATGCTAAGTAATGAGAGCTGTCTTCCTGCTGGCAAACCTACCAGCACTGTTTGATAAGTTTAGAAAGATAAACCCATGTGAACTTCGGTGACTCTTCCACCTCATTTTGTTTCACCCATAAACAGGAAAGGCTTGTTTCTTGGACATCAATTATGGAAATTCAGAAGTGCCCTTTGGAGAAGCTTTTCAAGGAGGTCCTTCCCAGTGGAGATACATACAGCCACCTGACAGCTGACAAACCTGTGCCTGAGGGACTCTGCCAAGGAGCAGCTCCCACCCCTGCCATGCTGGAGCTCCTGGGGAAGCACCGTGGCACCGATGCTCACCTGTAACAGCAGAGGACAAGAGCTTCAGGTGAGATTTATCTGCTCTTTCACTCCTCTGCTGGGAGCACGCATTTCCCACATGAATAATATGAAGCCACGGACTTCCATTAGCCAGAGCTCCTCAGCAAGAATTATTATTCTCAAATGCTGAAAATAATAATAGTAAGTGTTGTCCTATAATCAACATCCAGTTACCTCAGCAGCAAAGCACTGGGATGTGTCTGTGTCAGCTCTCTCTGACTGTTCAGGACAAAATGAGAAGCCAAAAGATTTTGAATTTGGTATATTGCTGCAGTGCTTGGAGAGATGCTGAGAGCTGTGGGGGTCCCTGCTGCATCCCCACCTTCCAAGGCACTGTGGCTGTTTAGTGGAGATACTGCTGTGCCCCTGGGCTGGATCCCACTGGTCAGTGCCATCTCACTTGCAGAGAAGCATAAAGCAATCATGGATTAATTTAAAGTGTTTTGGGATTTTTTCCTTAAAAATATTCTTCACCCTTCTCTTGACAGAACAATATAGGCCTAGGTCCTTTGGGAGGAAAGTTAAACTAAAAGAAAGCCTTTTAATTAAGTTTCTTTGATGTTTATGGTGTTCAGAACAGTTCCAAATACCACGCACTATCAGTAGAGATAACCTTCTGTCTCTTGAACACAAAAACTAGAAATTAGTACTTACTGCAGCTCATTTAATGAGTACATCTTGATCTGATTTGCTGACCCTGAGTGTGTAGCATCCAATTAACACAGAATACACTATTATTTCCAATAAATCCTAATCTGGTGTAGTTAAAATACCTGCCCAGCTTTTGACAGTCTCTTGTGTGAATGAAATATTTATTTAACAAGTTAGGGAGCAAAAAGGAGTGACATCATATCAGGTAAGAGCTTTGGCCAGAGATAAAACCACAATTGAGCATTTATCTGAGATAATAGCAGAACATTGTGCACTTAGAACTGAGTGTGCAATTAATTTTTAGTTCCCAGACTCATTCCTTTATCTGATAAGAGGTTACACCGACCTTCTTTTACATTTAAATTGTATTTTTTGTCTTTAAAGTGGAGTTAAAAAACATGAAGACTGGGTGCTGATGTGCACACAGATAAAATGTTTCAGGTTGTCATAGGCAACATCGTAATGAAAGAAGGGAAGGGAAGGGAAGGGAAGGGAAGGGAAGGGAAGGGAAGGGAAGGGAAGGGAAGGGAAGGGAAGGGAAGGGAAGGGAAGGGAAGGGAAGGGAAGGGAAGGGAAGGGAAGGGAAGGGAAGGGAAGGGAAGGGAAGGGAAGGGAAGGGAAGGGAAGGGAAGGGAAGGGAAGGGAAGGGAAGGGAAGGGAAGGGAAGGGAAGGGAAGGGAAGGGAAGGGAAGGGAAGGGAAGGGAAGGGAAGGGAAGGGAAGGGAAGGGAAGGGAAGGGAAGGGTCACTACCTGGATTTATGTGTTCCCTGGCAAAGGCCTCAGCCGCTAGTTAGATGACTGAGCAGCACTGCAGCCTGGGGCCAGAGCCATGGGTGGGACTGCATCGACTAAAAGTGGTTCCTGTCCAGTCCGAGTCTGCTTTCAGATTTGTGTTTGCTTTATCATTTCACCCAAAACACACGCACTGATAACGACAGTGGTTTATTTTCTCTGTTGCTGTAGACACTGTTGTCAAGTCACAAAGTTTGCTGTAAGTAAGTCTACAGTATTCTTTTTGCAGAATGTCAGCCTTCTCCCTCCCCTTTTTAGCCTGTCTTCCAGGCATTTAGTTTGGAAAATCTAGAAAGATAGGTTATGTAATGATCTGGCTTGGCAGTCACCTTAAAGGTTGAAGTGGGGCAGTACTGCTGCTGGGATGGCATCTGGCTCCAGGTCACTGCCGGTGCCGAGCCCCCACCTTCACCCTGCCTGTGCACCTTTCTGCAGGCAGTCTTTGGCAAGAGCCACACCCTCACCTCTCCCTGCAGCACGAGTAGGTGCTGCATCTGTTTGATGCTGCCAGCAGCCCAATGCACAGCTACAAAAAATAAAATGTGCTGTGAACTGACCGATTTATCTGCATTTTCTAGCCCAGTGTTATAAATGCAACGGCAGATTAAAGATTAACAAAGATAAATTTATTATAAATTAATAAAGCAACGAACAGCGAGGAAAAACCACAATAAATGAACAGCGCAGCGCTGGGTGGACAGGGTCTATACGCAAGGTATAGGTGTTCCCAAATCCACGTCTGAGGGTTCTCTGGCCTGGGTTTTTATAGGGATTTTAGTCCCCAGGCTAGAATTCCAACCAGTTTCCATTCACCAAGTGTCCCTGATTGTCGGGTGAATGGATTTCCTGGCCTAGAACATTGAGTCAGTAAGTATCCGGGCAGAGTCTCCTCAAATGCAAAGTGAGTCTGTATGTATTTTAACATATTTCATCACAGCAGAATCGAGGGATCCGGGCTAGCGCCGATGGATATCTCGGAGGAGTAGTCTCTTCTTTGTCTTTCTTGATTGAGTTTCTGTAGTATGGGTTTGGCGGGTGTGGTGTTCGATTCTGGCAACGACCATTTTCCTGGGGCTCGTCCCTTTTGTCTTGCTTGATGGTCTCCGGCCGAAATCGGCCGGGCGTTGCCTTTATCTGGAGGTAGACTTTCAGGCTAGTTCTTTTGTTTCTATGATGGCCTGTGTCCTGTCCTTTCCTCCGAGTTGATGAGCCTGCTGAAGCTTGTTATCTGGGGGGGGTTCTTTTGCAATCCGTGACTTTGGAAAAGGAATTCTGCCTCGACCTGGAGGAGAATTCCTTATTCCATATTTTCATTAGTTATAATTACACATACTTTATTTAAACCTTTTATTCCGAATTTTTATTTACCCAATTCTTTATTACACCCAGCAATGAATTCTGCTCTTGGGAGGCAGAACCGAAGCAGCAAGCAGGCTGTAAAACTAGATCAGGGCTGACAGGTGTTCCTCACTCCGTGGCCTTGGGCTAGCACAGAGAAGCCTATGAAAGAATCCTCTCCCCCAGGATCCGTGGCAGAGCCAGGCCCGGCAGCGCCCAGAGGGACCGTGAGGTACCGGGACAGGGGCAGTAGCAGGGCTGGGGCAGGGTGAACTCTGCTGCTGCCCTTCCATGGGCTACAACCTGCTGCTCAGGGCTGGCAAGCCACTGCTCTCCTTACCTTCTGCAGTTTGCTTTGACACTTAGTGCACAGGTGCATCTTCCCATCACCTGAAGAGCTCGGTGGCCCCAAATGTGCCAGCCCTGTGCTGGTGGCTGGTGATGTCTGTGTGGGCTATCCAGGGGTGAGCACTGGCCACTGGGCAGCGGGGTCAGCTTGAGATCGGTGGCTGCATGCCATGTAAATGTGAGGCCTGTGGGGGAACTGAGGCAGCTGGGAGTTCTGAGCCAAGATTTGGGAAACGGTGCCCACAGGTGCTGGTGGGTGCCTGAAGTTCCTATGGTAGCTCAGGCACCACAGTGGGTTCTCAGTCCTGGGGATGTGGGGGCCAGTAAGGAGGGGGGAGAGAGAACTGCTCTTGCCACTGCTTGTGTCTCCCCTGCTTCCAAGCAGGCTACACCCCCTGTCCCTGTCCACACTCTCTTTTTGTCTCAATTTCTCACTTTTGAGACCTGCATTAAATTTCTCCCAGTCCTCGGGGAACTCAGAAGGGAATTCAGGTGCTGTAGGTAAAAGCTGCAGCGTACAAGCAGCATTTCTGCTGGAGGGGTTTGTGTCACAACAGCTCAGCAACTCACTGATACCCTTGGGTATGCAAGAGGTACCTGTGCAAACCCAGTGCAGCAAAGGGAAGCCATGGAGGAGGAGGATTTGCTGCCGAGGCAAGCATCTTGAGCCACTTGTAAAATTCTCTGTGTTTAAGGGTCTCTGTGGCTTTCGATGGAACGTTCCTCTGTCTAGGACAAAAGAAGTAAGCTGAATTTATGGTCTCTTCTACAAACCTTTCTGTTTCAGTTTAGTGGCATCAGTGTGGCTCTTTTTTAATCCTGAATTGTGTCCTTCATGTGTATCTTGCAGTTCTGAACTGTTTGTATATACAAACTGAAAAGCAAAAACCAGAAACATTGTGTCCACTTTTGAGATAAAATTCGACCTCGGGGCAAGGCAGAATAGATCCCTCCAGCCTCAGGGATGCAGAGGAAGTTTCTAGGAGCTAGTAGCTGTGCCCACCTCCTGCCAGCACCAAAGGGAGCAAGGCAGCAGCACAGATTGCTGTCCAGAGCCAGCAGCCTGTTCCTCCTCGAGTCCTGCAGGTGCCCCGTGGGACAGGGACGCGCTGCTGCTGGCACTGGGCATTCCTGGGGCAGAGCTGGCCTGGCCCTGAGCTGCCTTTGGAGCTTGGAGCAGACATCTGCATCTTTGCAGAACCAAAACTATGCAGCCCAGAGTAAGCAAATGTAACAATTTTCCAGATTCCTTCCTCTCCCTTCCAAAAGGGTTGTTTTGAGTGTAAAACAAAGCAGTCCATTTAAAACAAAAGACTAATGAATATGGCAGCCCTTTCTCTTTTGCAAGTTTAAACACCTCATCTTTCCTCAAAGAACAGCTCTAAATCATTTTATTTGCAAGCCCTAAGCAAGAATTTATATTCATGGTAGGACACTTATTGAGTTAATTTATTTAAGGCTGGGGCATAATTTCTAATAGTGGAGGAGTCCCTAGGCCCAGTGCAATTGTCTCCCTGATAGGGCATTAATATTTAAAGGGGTTATAATACTCTGTCAATTGATCTGTGTCTTTTAGGAAGTACCTTAGCAGTTATTGATGGTCACTTGTGTGAAGGATTAGCTTAAATAAAGCTGGTACTTGGCAGACCAGTGCCTGCCCCCAGCCAAGTCCCATGGCCAGGCAGGGAGGGGCCCAGGCTCTGGGGCAGTGGATCCCAATGGGATGTAGAGAATGCGGAGGGAAAGAAAGCAATGCACATCTGGAGGCTGCTCCACAGTGCTGGGCTCAGACAGCGACAGCAGGAGTGCTGCAGTGCCTTTGTGAGGCTGCCAGTGCTGATGCTGGCAGCATCTCCTGGAGACCTGTGAGCCTGGTATGATCTGAGCGAGGAGCTCTTGGTAAGTGCTCTGCAGAAGACTTGCTCATCTTGACAGATAAGTCTGTTACTGATGACACTCAAGACAAATAACTTGACCTCTGAGTACCTTAATTTCTCTGTTCTTCAAAGTGGGGAACATTTTTGCGATTTCTTGAGTGATTTAAAACGAGGACAGTTCAGATTTTAAAAAAATTCTTGCTTGTTTTACTACTGTATGAAATTCCACTTTGCACTAAGAAACATAGTGCTGAATGGCCATTAAAAATTAGGTAGTATGGAAACCAGTCCAGATGAAATACTGAAATTCTTTGTGCTTATTGTAGATATTGAGCATTTATTGAGGAAAACTGAATGTTGGCATGGAAGGACATGTGCTGCCTCCAAGAGCGAAATAAGTGTGTGGGGTTAATGTGGGCTGTGGAGGTGCTCAGGACAGAATGTGGCTGGTTTCCCCTAAAACTTCCTGTGGTGAGGAGCGTTTCACTGCCCTGCAAAAACGCAGACTAACAGATGTGCAAGATGAATGATTGTGTCTGAGCTGTGCTCCTCCAGGCCCTATCTCCTATTTTTTCTTTGCTGCTCATCTGTCAGCGGATTGTCAAACCTTCAATTAAGGCGTCACTGGCAGCTCCTTTCACCCTCACTCCCTCTGCTCAGCCCCGCCGGATCCTTTCCGTCCTGGGCAGGTGCTGCAGAGGCAGATGCTCAGCCAGAGTGGAGATACAAAAAAGCGACCTGCCCATCACTCCTTTCCTTCTGGGAGAGGTCAGCGAGTTCCTGCCGCTTCTCGCCGGCAGGGCTGGCCCGGGGCACGCAGCGACTGCTGGCACTGATTGTGCTGTGCCTGCCAGGGACTGCGGGGGAAAGCAGCTCCTTTTGATGACCAAGGAAAGTAATCCCGAATTACCGGGGGAGCTGCACAGTTTGTTTGATATTTACCTCTTACCTGGAAGCTTGGAAGAAAAATTCCCACATGTTCACTGAGGGTTTTGTGACCATGTGCTTGCTGTAGCCTCTTGGTGTATTGACTATGCCCTTCATCACCAAACAGTGTTTAAAGCTACATTTTTCTGCTAAAATGAAACCCTTTACTGGAGAGAGAAACATAAATACACAACCTTATTATAATGTTTTCCCAGTATTGGTAATCTCTGTTGAAAGCCCCTGCCCTATAACAGCAGAATTGTCCCTGTATTGACTGATACACTGAGCAGTGAAGAAATGCTGTGGTTATGTTCAGCTCTGGGCACTGGTGCCACCTTTTTCTTGCCCAGCAGTACTTACAGATTTCCATTTCACTGCCTCCCAGTCTTTGAAATATTTATTGTCTTTATAGTCATCCTGTGCAAAACATGGGATATTCAGCAGGGATGATCATGAGAGGCTCCTCAGCTGGAGTTCATGAAGTCTCATACTTTAATTGAAGTCTAATTTATAAAATCAACTTTCTACATGTTTTTTAAACCACTTGGACCTATCCTATCCTCCTTTTCAATCAAAATTGTGGCCTAACATTGCTGTGAGCAGGTAAATTATTCTCTCTCTGGTCCTGCATCTTCACATTATAGTGAGAAGCCCTTGAGAACATCTAGAAACACCTGAGTACCATTTAAGAGAATGGGCTAGAAGAGCAAAGCCTTGTTGGCAGTTCACATGTGGGACCAATATTAGAGCATATTGTGTTTTGAAAAAAAAAAAATCCTCTCCACTGGGATGCCCTGCATTCATAGTACTTGAATATTCGGGTGTTTTACTGTCTCTGTATGGACAAAGTTGTTATTTCCTGGTGCTCTGCTTGTCCCATGGCACAGCACCAGCTGAGGAGGCAAAGTGTCGTCCTCTGTGGGGCTGTGAGGAACTACGAGAGGGAGGATCTAATCCAAGCAGAAAACTTACGATGTTTGGGTTATTATGGTGCAGCCACATTGGAAGCTGAAGTCCTAAATGCCATATGTGATGAGAGAGGTGCTAGATCTGAAAAAAAAAAGGTATGTAACTGGAACAGTGCTTCCAACAGGGAGCTGGAGATCAGAGTAGAGCAGAGCACAGCTCAGAGCTGCCACTGTGGCACCTGCTCCAAGGCCAGCACCAGCCCAAGGAGTCTTGGGCTGGCAGCCAAACTTGATTCCACTCCCAGAAAAGTCAACGAAACCCTCTAAGTGCAATGACCTCATGCTCTGCTGCACCCGAGTGGCTTTTGCCAGGTTGCTGTTAATAGCAGGGGTTTATCCCAGGTACAGTCAATGGAGCACAGAGTTACAGCGCTCCTGTGAGGCTGGGCAGGGGAGTCTGGCACTAAAAGAGGCTGAAACTGCCATCTGTGGGCAGGATCTCTCTTGGCTTCAGTCTGACTGCTCTGGGAACTACCCACACATTTTCCTATTTAATCAATCCTTTCCCATGGTGCCATTCTCAATATCAGCTAATTGCTAATTGCCAACCCATAGGCAATGATAGGAGAGGAGCTAGAATTTGTTGAGGACTTCAAGACCTGTGCTGTCATCATGGTCTTTTATGTGGTAAGTGATAGAACATGCTGAAAAATTATACTAGCCAGGAAAAAGGGCAGGAGCCACTGCATATCAGGCATGTTAAACATCACTCTGTGACGGTTCTGACTGTGCAGCATTTCCTTTCTCTGTCTCCTTCCCTTAAAACATTTTTTCTTAAACCACAACACTTTGTATTTCTTTTCTTCTTCACAGACAAGCAAAGCAAATACAGAAACAATCTCCAGACATGTTCTGCAGATATTTTTCCTTCTTCAGTCTGTGTCTTTTCCTTCCAACACAAAGGTAAGTGCAGGGTTTGTTTTGTTTTAAAGGGAACATTTGAACAGTGTTTCACATAAATTATGTGGGTCAAAAGTAAACTATGATTCCAGTTATTCAGCCCATCCAAAGGAGGCAGGGTGCAGTCAGGGATGCGGTATAGGAGCGAGCAATTTACATAGGTCCCTAAACCACAATGTGTCCATTAACTGTGTAACCCCTGATGTCCTGTTCAGATCTAGCACAGGTTGATGTTTTTTACCAGAAATGCCTCCCATAAGGCTCCAGCTCTGTTATTACCATCCTTGGACCTACAAGTCCCAAATTTGTTGACTTACATACATACTGTGCAAAATCTGGTTCTGCTGTAAGGTCTGGTTAACCCAGCTGTGATGGAAACAGAAGAAAACCCTTTGGGTTGAGTAACTCCATGGCTGCCCAGAGCAGGGTCCTGGCACTAGGAGCAGCAAAGGCTCTGCCTTCCACCTCCTCCTGCCCAAAGCAAGAACAAACTCTTAATCCTTAGTGACACTTCTCTCAGGTGAGGGTGTGCCACCCTGCACCATAACACTCACCTTTCACAGTCCAAACCCTGTCCCTGTCACTGTGTGAGGGTGCAGATCTGTCACCCTCATAGCACAACTCCTGCCTTCAATGTCCAGCCACAAAACATAAATTTAGAGTTGTAGACTTGTAATTTAGAGTGGGACCCTCAGTATCCCAAGCAGCTGGAGCAGCACTGCCCACAGAGCTGAGGGGGTGTCTGTGATTGCACAGCCCTCAACCTTTCCCCTCCAGTAATACTCCTGACATTATTATGACACCAGCTGTAGGAGCTGACATTCACATGTTATTTAGGGGACTAGAGATTAGAAGAGCTGTTGAGCTGTAAGATTTGTTTCAGGTTGTCATAAATGGGAGGAAAAATGAAATGGATATTCCTTATATAGTCTGTACAAAAAGGAGTGGGAAGGAGAGATTGGGGTTTATTGCTCAAGCTTGTGATCTACAGACCTTGCTTGATTTTTCTGTGATATTTTACGAACATTCTTAAGATACTGTGTGTAACCTGTAGCTATCAACTAAGGAAATTTGCCATTTTCCCACCTCTTGAAGGTGTTAATTATTCAGCCAAGACAGCAGCATGAGCAAATGCTTGTGATTTCAATTATCTACTTGGTTTTAATAACTATTTTATACAGTTTTCTTTTGTTTGTTTGAGCGCAAGCTGGAAGCAGCTGCACACCAGATGTGCCCAGCATGTAACAGTTGTTGTTTGTGTCCCCAGGAGCTCTCTGGGCCATGGATCCAGCTTGCATGGTAGGGACACAACATCCCTCCCTGGATTTGAGAACCTTACCATGGGGTACAACAAATACCTCCGGCCCTACTTTGGTGGTATGTTGGCTCCACACAAGGGAGCATTTAAAATCAGTCTGTAAGGCTCATGTGGAAGGGAGAGCAGGCTTTAAGTTTGCTTTAGGGTGCTACAGTTTCAAAGGTTGTGTTTCTTTTAAATCAGCTGGTGTCCCAGGCTGCCCTCCTTTCTTTGCATCCACTGTTGTCTTGAATAGCTGGTGCACGTATGTGTGGGGCTTGGGAACACGTCCAGCTGTGAGGTGAGGAGCAGGAATTTATAAACTTTAACATCTCTATGAAAGAGCTGACTAAATAACTAAATTCTGCTCTAACTGTACAAACTTTTGTTTAGAGCCTGACCCTCGTGATTTTCTGCTTTACTTTTGGTTATGTACAGCTATTACAGCTATTTATGCAGCTATAGAGGAACAAAGCATTCTTCTTGCCAGGAATATTGACTTTTGGCACATGCTTTTACCTCACACTGGGACAGAAACCTGTTTCAAATCCTGGTGAGACTCTGGGGAGTCAGGAGCAGGCAGGAATTTAGGAACTTATCTGAAGCTCTTGAGCAATTTAGGTGTCAGGTCTCCTGTCTTCCACAGTGGATACTGCCATCACACAGAGGGAAGGGTTTCTCAGAATGACATTCAGTACCTGAAAAGTATTGAAAGTTTAAGAAA
Organism: Cyanistes caeruleus; assembly: GCF_971803275.1. Lineage (NCBI taxonomy): Eukaryota > Metazoa > Chordata > Aves > Passeriformes > Paridae > Cyanistes > Cyanistes caeruleus. The sequence goes on along the minus strand of NC_141715.1, from coordinate 18,072,412 downwards.
CAGCAATGACATTTTTATTTCTATTAATTTTGGATTTGTGTCTGAACAATTAATGAAACCCTGCTTGACAGAAACATTTCCCATCAGCTTTCACAAGGCCATGACTATTTCCCTTTGGGGACTGACCTGCTGTTACTGGCAGCCCTGAGCTGCTTCCTTTTTCTGGCCATGGTAATAGATGTCTGAGACAATATAGAATTTACCATCTTGTTATGCCTGGAATGGCTGAAATGATGCAGGACTAGAAAAGCTCCTCTAAATCCTGAGACACCAATGAGCAGACGCTTCTTTGCAATGTAACAGAGATCCACTGCATCTGCAGCAAATGCTAAACAAAAGTGGCCAGGATGCGGTGTGACCTCCCCCGGAGGCCGAGTCCTCACAGTCGTGTCCCATGGTCAGTAAATGCATCAGGCTTGAGTCTGAACAGACAGAGACGTGAACAGCTTTAAAAAATACCCATCTGCTGCAAACGAAATAGATTTATGAGCAGTTTAAAACAAACAATCAAAGCCAAAACCACCTGGAAAGACTTTGGGAAATTGTGTCGTTCCTCACTGGGGTTTAGATGAAGAACCACAGTGTTAGGAGTTTCAGCAGGTCCAGGAAGAAAGGCACCGCTGGTTTGTCACCCAGGCACAGAGGCCTGAGCTGGAAAGCGCCGAGCCCCGCCCCGAGCCCCGCGTTCCCCCGGCACTGGCCCGGCCCGGTGTCCCCCGTGTCCCGGTGTCCCCCGTGTCCCGGTGTCCCCCTGTCCCGTGTCTCGGTGTTCCCGTGTCCCAGGTCTCGGTGTCCCGGTGTCCCCCGTGTCCCGGTGTCCCCCGTGTCCCGGTGTCCCCGTGTCCCGGTGTCCCCCTGTCCCGTGTCTCTGTGTCCCGGCGTCCCCCGTGTCCCGGTGTCCCCCTGTCCCGTGTCTCGGTGTTCCCGTGTCCCGGTGTCCCCCTGTCCCGTGTCCCGGTGTCCCCCGTGTCCCGGTGTCACCCGTGTCCCGGTGTCACCCGTCCCGTGTGGCTGTCCCGGGCGGTGCTGCCCTCTCGCGGTGGCTCCCGGCGGTCGCAGCTCGGAGCTGCTGTCGGTTCACGGCGGAGCCGGAGCCGGGCAGAGGCCGCCGCTTCTCGGGAATGGCGAGCTGGGAATCTCGGTGGCTCCTCCCTGGGAACCGGGGCTGCTCAGTGCTCCCCGAGCTGTGGGAAGTGCTCTGTGCAGAGTTTCTCAGCCCGACGGCTCTGTGCCTGCTGTGGGCTGGGATCAAAGGACAAAGTGGCCCTGGCTGCCTGTCCAACGGCAAATGCCACGGAACTGCTGCTGATCTGAGCTGCTGAGCTTCGCAGCCAGTGCTGCTGGGTATTGGCCCCCTGCTACCATCACCAAACACAGAATTCCAGCTCGCTAACAGTGACAGCTGCGTTTTGGATCATGTCATTTGTGAGCCTAAAGCTCTGGAACTGTGTCTGACCCTCTGTGCCTCTGCAGTGTTATTGACAGCAAGCAAGGCTGAAGACACTGCCCACCCTGCACAGCATCCTGAATGGCTTTACTGTACCCTTCACATTTCCTTTCTCTCTGCTGAAGCACTTTTCCTCTGCAGGAGAGCCTGTACAAATAGCAATGAGTCTGGACATTGCAAGTATTTCTAGCATATCTGAAAGTAACATGGTAAGTGAAAGAACTTTTATTTTACAAGTTAAGTTTGGGATATGCCTGAGAGACTTCACATGTATTCCTGTGTGTCCAGCACAGAAATGGTCATTTTGAAACTGCTTTGCTGTTCAGGGGCTGTTGACCATTTTCAGTAGTGGGATGAAAACAGAGCTCATTTGTGACTGCAGACGTGTAGATGCCATAGTAATGTGGGGTTATAAGTAAATAGAAGTGGACTCTTGTCCTACTGGTCAAAAACTCAGCACCTCCTGGAAATCAGACCCTGTGGAAATAGAAAAAATCAATCCTGTGTGGCATCCCTTGTGAGGAAGGAAGTTGTATAGTCCAGAAGTGCCTTGGTGTCCAGAAGGCTCAGCAAAGCATCAGATTCAGAGCTGAGTGGGTACTGCTTATTCTTTCCTGGTGGGGCACTGTGAGAACACTCCAGTCGCTGCAGGTTGATTGTGGCAAGCTGAACTGAACTCAATCCCAGTGTTCTTAGATTCAAAATTCCTATTAAAATAGAAGGCACAAGTTTTCTTTTTTCACTTGTTTGGGGTTTTTTTAAGACATCCCTGACATAACAGGTTGGATTCACTTACCACTTTTCTCCAAAGTCCCAGTGCCTCTTTGATGACCAGATTTATAGTACTTGTGGAATTTCCCAGCTCTAGGCAATGACTTATTTCTGTAATGTCAATGGCTTATTTGTGGGGTGGCCTCAAGTATGTGCTTTCCATCTGTTCTCTTACCTGCAAAATGGGCACAAAAACATCAGTTACAATAACTGCTCATTAAAAACATAAATTAATCTAAGTACAATCTTTAGTCCTCAAACCTCACACCTTAGAGTAAAAGTGCATTAGAAATATTACAGAGTGAATAAAACTGTGATGAAAGTGAAGCTTGAAGCTTGGCTGTGAGAGGTTGAACAAGGATATGTTCTGTCCCCTGTCACACACGTGGTGTGCCCCAGCTGTGCCATGCAGGTGCCTGGACACACATCCCCAGGCTTTGCTCCATTCCCCAGGATTACACAGCCACCATCTGCCTGCAGCAGCGCTGGACAGACCCTCGGCTGGTTTTCCATGGTAACAAGAGCTTCGCACTGGATGCTCGCCTGGTGGAGCTGCTTTGGGTGCCTGACACCTATGTTGTGGAGTCAAAAAGGTCCTTCCTGCATGATGTCACCGTGGGCAACCGCCTCATCAGGCTGTTCTCTAATGGCACTGTCTTGTATGCCTTAAGGTACAGAGATCTGGCTTTGCTGCTGCAGGCTCAGAATAGATTTCCAGAATCACCCTGGACAGGAGCAGATACCAGCTGTCACAGATCATAAGTTTGGGGTCAACAAGCCAGCTGTGACCGTTCTCTGCTGATCCATTTCCCCCTGTTCTGGCCTCTGAAATGCCAGTCGAGGATCAGGATCTCTATCACAGTACATGTTGTGTCCTGAGGCCTGCTCAGAAAACTCACGAGTTCAGATGTCACTAAGAAAAATCCAGTCAGATGGGGGCAGGAGAGCAATGGAAGGAGGACATCATAACAACAGTAGAAGTTTAACTGATTGTGTGAAACCATTTGCTTATCCAGTGCCATGTAGTGTTATCTTCTGTTTTTTACCAAGAAACGTATTTGCCCATGAACTGCAGAAGGTGCACAGCACTTGACTTAGCAATTCCTACAGTGCTCTCCTTAGCTTGCAGTAACTGGGTCCCAGTTACCTCAGCTGCAGAGTAAAACTCAGCTACCTCTACATCAGAGGATGTGTGCAGTTAGTCACTGTGCCTCATATCGCAAGCACTGACTCCTTAAGATGAGCAAATTGCAGCAATGTGAAAAAAATATGAGTCTACACTCTATATCCCACCAGTTCAAAGCAAAACTCCTCCTCGGGCTACATTTTCATTAGGATGGCTGCAGAGGGTGCTTGTTCTTGAGGATTCTCAGTTAATTCTTATCATAGATCCAAATAAGCTAACTGACAGAGCAGAGCTTTGTGGTCCAGTTTTCTGCATAAAACATGCTTTTATTGAAATTTTCAGCATTCTTTCTCTACCTACAGAATCACTACTACTGTTGCCTGTAACATGGACCTGTCAAAATACCCTATGGACACACAAACATGCCAACTGCAGCTAGCAAGCTGTAAGTATAACATTCTAAAAAACTGTAAATTTGTTTATTTGTGAGAAACTACACATCTTGAACATTTGGATTAAGCACAGTGGCTCTCTGGAGTAGATTTTCATTCCTGCGAATTAACATGTCCAGAAGGAAACAACTTCTGCATCATCATTCTTCAAATGTTTGTGTTGTAATCCACAGTCCAGAGAATTTCTGTCACTGTGCAGTTTATACAAAAAAAATGGTAATAAAGAATCTTTTGTTAAAGTGTAGATAATTCAACCTTGCACAGAAAGGATGTAGTAATACTGGCTGGTTTTCAAAATTCAGGTCCTTTTGAACACACAGCTTCTTCAAATCTAACTTGTGGGATAAGTGTATGTGATAGAATACAACAAGGACCAATGCTCACATCTTTAGGTAGCTACTACTTGTTGCACGCCCCAAATTCACACTGTAAAAGGACATTGGGAAGGGTGGTTCTCACAAGAATTAGAGATGAACATGGCTCTCAAACTCATGAGCTGAGATTAGGGCCAAACCCAGGTTTGCGGTACCTTTCCCCCCACTAGGGACAGGATACAGAGGATGGGACTCTTGTCAGCAAAAGAGTCTCAGACTGGGAAGTCTCAAGAGGAATTCTATCAGTGAGTTCTGCTCTCAGTTAGATTAAAAGCTCACCTGTGACAGTGCTGGCTGAGAGAGACTCCAGGGCAACGTGGGCCACTGCAGGGTGGTTACCCCAAAGCTCAGCCAGCGCAGCACTGCTGCTGTGGACCTGGGATGAGCAGGCAGCCAGCTCCTGTACGTGGCACAAAACCAAACTTCCACCATCTCAGCACAGAAAAGACCAGGTTTTTAACTTCTGGGGTTGCAGCATGAAGCACCTAGGGAAGCACATATTATTTTCACATTAAAATCATATTAGTTCACCATGGTTAACTTTATTACAAAGAATAGCTCCTGAAATAATAATGATTGGCCTCTTCTGCTAAAGCGGAGCATGTTTAGGCCTGGTTTAAAACTGATTGGATCCTACATCATGCTCAGTTGCTGTATAATTCCAATGAAATTACATACATATTGCCCACTGGAGATTTCATTAGGATAAGTGCCCAGAAATAATGCTGTTTAAATCTACGCCAGATTAATTAACAACAATCTATCACTTATTATAAAATTTTCCTGAGTAACCACAATTTATAAAACCACTTAGGAACTTTGAGAAGTCACATGCTTAGGATTCTGCTCAGGGATTCATGCTCTGGACACCTAATTTAGGAGTCCATCATGCCCAAGCTCTGGTAATTTGTGTCTAATAAAAAAACACAATTAGATGTAAATAGAGCTGCAACTGCATCCTTCTACCAGGACAAATAGGTTATCAGAATCACTACATCCCTACAGATGGTCTCAAAGAATGACTCTTAATAAAAGAATTAAATCAGTGCAACTGAAGGACTTATTTTCTAAATTAAGTCAAATTTTTGAAGGGAATGGCAGGCTGGCAACTCAGTACAAGATTTATCCTTCAGACTGAGGTACCTCTCAGTCTAACCTGAGGTCATGTCATCACTTACACCCCTGGAGGCATGCACTCAGATGACATATATGGAGTCCCACTGCTTTGAGGCAGGAATTTGGTGTTACCTAAATGTTGCGTGCATCTATTTGTCCTCAGTGACTTTATGCCTTTGAGGATAGGAGGAATTAGTAGAAAAAGTTGTTTTTATGAGCAGGTTTTCTGGACAATGTGTACCCAGTCAGAGGAGCCTGGTTCATAACCACATAGCAGTCTCAGCTGTAAGCTCCTGACTAACTGAAAATGCTTTTTCTGATGTTTTGAATCACTTGAATACATAAGTCAGTGAAATGTGCTTCTGCTCCATGGTAAGGGGCTCAGTGGGATCTGAATTCTATTTTCAACCACTGTGTTTCTCCTGCTCTCCTCTCAGACTGTGTTTGTGGGTCAGTCACAGCAGTACTAATATCCCATTGTATATAATCAAGCCGTGTATGACAGCAACAGATTATCTTTGAAAACAGAAATACCCCATGTAAACAACTGCAAGAGGCTCTCAGCAGCCTTGCATGTCGTGTGTCATTCCCAGAGGCATGTTCCTGTCCCTCTCCAGAGCAGCAGGCCGAGGCAGTGAAGGCAGCCCAGCCAATGTGCCCCTGTGTCAGACTCAGCTCTGGGGCCTCTGCCCAGTCTGCAGTGCTGGGCTTCTGCTCCCCCAGGAGACTTAACAGGGCACAGCTGGGCTCTCCCTGGCCACTGCAGTCACGCAGTGTGTGTGTTCTCCCCAGGGGGCTACGATGAGAACGATGTCACCTTCGCCTGGCTGAGAGGAAACAGCTCCGTGCATGGCATCGAGAAGCTGCGGCTCTCCCAGTACACAGTGGAGCGCTACCACACCCTGGTCTCCACGTCACAGCAGGAGACAGGTAAATCTGTGAGAGGAAAAAGCAGGGAAAGCTCTTGGGTACTCCCCATCCCATCTCCTCCCCTCCTGTGGGTCGGGATCGTTTGACTCAGTCCTGAACCAGTAAAGCCTTTAGGAGATCTTAATCTCACAGAAAGAGATGAACAGAAAGGTGGTGACATCCTATGAGTTGCAGTCAGGGTATTCTGTAAAATGGAAATCCACAGAAAGATGGAGGTTTAAAATATACTGTATTCATTTGATGGATTTTTAATTTTTTTTTTCATTTTCCTTATTTTCCTCCACACATATCTGAAAAAACTCTATACATTCTATCCAGGAGTGCAGTCTGTAGGTACTGCAGAGAGCAATGTTTACAGTAACTAAGAATAAAATTAATTTTTTTTATATACATTTGTTTGTAAATTACAGTTTTATCATGATGGAATAACATATTTTTGTAGATCAGAATTCAATGTCTTTTTCATGATCAGTGTAAAGCACTCTTTTCTCCAATTACAGATACTATGAAAGCAGGAAAAACTTCCTTAGAATGATAAGATTTGAAAAAATAACAGTGTTTTGTATTTTTGTTGCATACACAGCCCATGAACAACATGGACTTTGTTTCTACGCTTCAAAAAGAATGATTGTTTATAGAGCAGAACTATGTCCTGAAAACACTACCGATCCAGCCTCAGAACACTTATGTCAGTATTTACAACAAATTGGTTTTTAAAAGATGACTGAATTTTTTTGAGCACAAAAAGATATCATTATCACTAACAAAAACGGGAGTCTGATTCTCTGTGATGACAAGACTCAGGGATGCTTTGGGATGTGGGCCAGAGCCTGCTGACATTGAGAGACAAATATTTGGCCTGTTTGTCAGCTGTTGGGTAAGGCTGAACCTGGCAGTGCCCTTCAGAGCAGGTGTTGGGAAAGGTGTGAGAGAACAGGTGAGAGCATCAGCCCTGCTCTGCTCAGAGCTGGGGCCCTGCTGTGACACTTCCTCTGTGCTCAGGGCCAGGAGCCCCTTTGAGAGGAGGGTGCTGTTCAGGTGCTGTTCATGTGCCTCTTTGCCTGTCAGCACTGTGCATGTCCTCCCATGTCTGTCAGGTGTGTTACCTGCAGGAGCTCTGCTGAGCTCCATCAGCGGAGGGGCTGCTGCTGGGCAGCAAATTTTACTTCAGGTATCCTTGGGAACCTCGCATTCACCAAGTCTCTTCCTTTCACAAACAGGCAGTTACCCACGACTGATATTGCAGTTTGAACTGAGGAGAAATGTCCTTTACTTCATTTTGGAGACCTATGTGCCCTCCACTCTGCTTGTCATGTTGTCTTGGGTTTCTTTTTGGATCACACTGGGCTCAGTGCCTGCAAGAACCTGCATTGGTGAGTCTTTGTCTGCGGAATGGAGAAGATTTAAGCAGGCAGAGGAGACTTTGAAGGCTGTGTAGCCAGTACTTTTCTTGAGCTACCTGCTCATGTTGTAGTCCTTTCTCTTGGGGGACCCTTCTGTCCCACCCCCCGTGGTGAGAGCCCTGCTGGTCTGGGGACACGGGCGGTGGAGGGGGTCCTGCAGTGGATACAACACGGACTCAAAGTATCTAGACACAGGAGGCTCAAACTTGCTGGAATAATCCCGGGTTTATTTATTGTCTGTCGTCCATCAGGGGCAAGAGAGAGACTGAAATGTCTTATCTCTTATACCATGGGGCAGGGGTGATCAGGGGATACAGGGAGGTCACAGCCAATGGGAAGGGGGAAGGGAAAGAAGGTTTTCAGGTAGGAACTCACATTACACAAACCAGAGGTGAGTTTTACACTTGGGATATACCAAGATTTTTAGATGCACTATAACATGTTCAGGGATAAATGGTATGCTGCTCTTTGGGTCAGAGCTGGGTTGGTGTGGAGGAGATGCTGTGGCAGGGACCTGCAGGGCTGTGTGTGGCTGAAGCTCCCAGGAGATTCACTGCAGAGAGCAGAGGACAGATCTTTGTGGTGTGCTTTGGAGGGAGAAGGATGGGGGGATTTTTTACTGAAAGCATGAAAAAGAAGGGAGCCGGCTGCCTGTTGGAGCCAAGCTGCCAAAGGCAGGGAGAGCCTGTGTAAAGCTAGTGAATGCTACAAAAGCATTTCAGTTGCTATGATGGATGCTTTGGATTTGGTAACAAGTGATATGCTTTATCTGGCCAGCAATAGAGAGCAATGACATGAGCAGAAGGGTAGGCCAAGACTTCTCCAGTGTCCACAAGAAATGGTCTCTCTGTTTTCCAAGGAGTTACAACAGTGCTTTCTATGACAACTCTGATGATCGGCTCACGAAGCTCACTTTCAAAAACCAACTGTTTCATTAAGGCCATTGATGTTTATCTTGGCATCTGCTTCAGCTTCATCTTTGGCGCCCTTGTGGAATATGCAGTGGCTCACTACAGCTCATCACAGAAGTGTGCAGCTAAAGCACCAGAAGAGGTAAGGCCCGAGGTACCTTAGTAAGGCCACTGGTCTTGGACTGACAGCAATTAGTTCAAGACAAATGTTCTTCCTGCTACAGATACATCAACAATACTTCTCCTAATTGGCACTAAATCTAAACTCTTGTGTGTAACAACCACAAATAGCACAGGAGTGCTCTGACTCTGGCAGACTTCTGAGCATTACAGAAGTTAGCCTTAACTGTAATTAACTTCTGTTAATTACATTAACAGCCTTAACTGGAGTGCTGTTGGGTTCATAGGACTACATCCAGAAGGGCACTTGGGCCTGGCACTGCATTGAGTCCTTAGCCCTGAGTTGGGCTGGTGTGAGTAGCAAGGACATCTGCTCCTTTCAAATGCACACAGAGAAGAGCCACAACTCTGCTCTTCTATCAAATAACTCCAATAAGGGAGGTCCTTCTCTCTACCAGAGGAAAGCTGAACCCTTCTTCCTCCCTTCCCAGAAGATGCTTTGGAACATCTGTCCCACAGTGTTCTGTGGGGATTGTGAGTTGTTCAAGGGCTATGCTTTAGTGTGAGAAATTAAATAATCAGGTATGACTGTAGTCCAGCAGTCATCAAGGGCCCAAATGCTCTCAGGGGAAAAGGAGGTTTCTCACCTCAATACTGAGTTGCCAGCCATTAAGCTACCATGTAGACAAGAAGAGATAGGTATTCTGTAGGAGATGGATGTTGGATTACCCAGAGTAAGACTTGCTCAATGATCTAAAAATGTCTCTAGAAATACAGTGGTGGAAACAGGCATCTCTGGGACCTCAGGCCCTCCTAGGATTAGGCAGCAGCTGAAAGATGTGTTTGAGTGTTGTGATAATCACATATGAAGCTATGCTCTTATGTCTTTATCCTTATGGTCTCCTTCCTCTGCAGGAGAATACAGACCTTTAAACGTCACTCTTGTTTCCTAGGGGCCTGCAAATGAGCTGACTGAAGAAATGGAACAAGTTAACATCACCAACATCCTCAACAATTCCATCACCAGCTATAAACAGAAAATCAGCTTCACAAGTATTGAGATTTCCAGCAATAATGTTAACTGCAGTGACTTGACCATGAAAAGTCATGAGAAAATCAAGTGTGTCTTGAGAAACAAAATGCACAGGATTATTGGTTATTTCACAATTCAGAATCCTGGCAATGTGGACCACTACTCCAAATTGCTTTTCCCTTTGTTTTTCATGGTGGTCAATGTGTTTTATTGGGCTTATTATCTATATTTTTAGTAGAAATTAGTTGCTTCATTCTCCTACTTCAGCAGGAGAGGAATTGTATCAGTGGGCATCCAGCTACCTAACCTCAGTGAATTCAATGTGGACAAAAAGCTTCCTTGTGTTTCCTGAGGTACCCATACCAAGTGTGTGAGGTGTGCATGCATCAGCAGCAATGACTCTGACAGCAGCTGTTCAGCTGAGTGGCTGTGCTGGACTGCTCTGCTCATAGCTGCATTTCATTCCACACCTCACCTGGCTGGAGATGTGTGTGCAGGACTGCACTGGCAGCTACAGAGCACTGCAGGTGGCAGAATAATTTTGGTAGCTTAGAGCAGGTTGGGACCTTTGAGTTGAGATGTCCCAGAGGATGTATAGGATTGTGACTGGTTGTTTTTTTTTGTTTGCCAGAGAGAACAGAGGGACTGTGATTGCTACCTCAATAGCTGCTCTGTTGCAGTGAGAGCCCTGAGGCAGCAGCAGGAGCTCAGTGCAGTACAGCACAGCTCCCGTGCATGGTGCTGCTTTGTCCCGGGTGGTGCAGTGCCAGGACGGTGATTCGGTACTGCACAGTGCTTTTAACATCTGTCACTCACTGAGGTAACCCTCACTTGCTGAAGTTCTCTGTCCCTGAGACAGATGGAGGGTTCTTGTTTGTAGAGCTGCATTTTTTCAGAGATTTGGGAACATGAAATAGAGGGACCAAAATAATTTTGTAACACATCTCTTATACTCTTCCTGCTGTACTGCAGTTGAACAGATTCTAGCACTTTCCATGTCTTCCTTACAAATTATTTGTTGTCCTGGAGAGTGTTTCCTTTGGCCTTCACTGCTACAAGCAGCTCTCACTCCTTGCCAGCCATAGGCACAAGGGGCCTATTTGTTGTCCCCTCCTTTATGTGGCTGTGCAGCTGTGACAATCCAGCAGTGCTGCTGGGTGAAAAACGTGTGGGTTGGGGTAGGCTAGTTTAAATCACCCTTTCACCCTCTATTTTAGGTTGAAAAACTGTTACTTTTTTCAGAAAAACCATATTCTAAGAGGGCTCTGGAAACTGCCCAAAGTCATCTTTGTTTGTCCTGCAATCAGCAGGAGCCAGAGTTTTCTTTTAAAGATAAATGAAATGTGGATGCACAGTTACATTTGAGAACCAAATGCCATTGGTACTGTGTAACTAAAGAGTACTGCAAGTCTTTATTTGCCGATTGTAAAATGAATATTTGGTGACAGATTGCTCCACCCCAGCACCCTTTTTTTGGTCTGTGCTGCTTTCATCACTGAGAGGGGCAATCCTGCAGATGTGTGGGCAACTGGAATTGCCTGCAGCGGCTCCATTCAGCAGAGTTCTGGCTGGGTGAGGTCTCAGTTTGCAATTTGTTACAATGTTTGCTTAGCTTAAGAAACTCTTCTTGGGGGTTCCTCGAGAAGGTGAGCAGAGCACGTGAAACTAGATTTTTTACTTTAATAACTTTTTATTGAACCACTTCACCACGATGTACTGTGAGGAATCTAACCCACAGATTCATAAATCATCGCTTTTACGAAGAGCAGCACAAGGAGACAGAGGGGAACAGGCTGACAATGGCAAGTGGATAAAAACAAACTCCAATAATGAAGTGTTGGCTTGTATATACTGGCATTTGAAGTCCATTCCATAATAAAGTGAATGTTTGTGATATGAACACAACCCCTCAGAGAGATTCTCTATGAAAAAAAAAATCATTATCTCTTTTCTGTATTGCCTTCTTTCTTTAAAACCCAACTAAAATGCCCTAATATGTTTTACACTAGTTGCCAAATATTAGTGTTAACAAAAGGAATTTCTTTGTACAAAGCCCCCCAAGAGGATCGAGTCCAGCTGTTCTCCCAGCACTGCCAAGGCCACTGCTAGCAAGGCCCTGTCCCCAAGTGCCACATCCACGTGTCTTTTAAATCTGTCCAGGGATGGGCACTCCACTACTGCCATGGGCAACCTGTTCCAATGCCAACACCTTTCCAGTGAGGAAATTTTCCATAATACCCACCCTGAGCCTCCCCTGGCCCAGCCTGAGGCCGTTCCCTCTCCTCCTGCCCCTGTTCCCTGGCAGCAGAGCCCGACCCCCCGGCTGTCCCCTCCTGGCAGGGACTTGTGCAGAGCCAGAAGGGCCCCCTGAGCCTCCTTTGCTCCAGCCTGAGCCCCTTCCCAGCTCCCTCAGCTGCTCCTCATGTGACTTGTGCTATAGACCCTTTCCCCGAAAGGCCTTTTCCTGCCTGAACAATTCACTGATTTCAGCAGGTGGCTGCCCTCAGGGCTTGCTTTCATTAGCCACAGCTTTTGTTACAATCCCATTGCTTTGATGCTTTGATGTGGCTCAGGCCTGGCACCAGGGGTGAATCCTATTTCCCTCAAGGGACAGTAGTAGTTTATGCAAGATTCATGTGCAGCAGAGACAAGGTGAGAGAATGTTGCTTATATCACAGCTTAGTTTCTGGTGGCTTTCCCAGAGGAGGACCAAGATGGAGTATCTGTGCATTCACTGGCATGGAGAACATTCAGTATTGCTGTGAGAAAATGCAGCTGAAGGAACATCCCCTGGATTTCCTCTCTGTGCCTGATTTCCTGGCTGGTTTTAGGAACAGGTAGTTTTTGCTAACGTGACTTTCCATTATAAAGTTTTCATTGCTTTGGGAAATATTAACTTTGCTCCGTAGACAGGTCCTACACTTACAGCTGGAATATCCTACAGATTCAGTTCCCAGTACTAATAGGGCTAAACCACAGCACCACCAGAGGCAAAAACTCTATTATTTGAAATGAAACTTCTTATAAATATCCAGCTATGAAGTAATTTTGTATCAGCTGCTCCTATATAAACTGGATAAGGCAAACTGTCCTATCCATCAACACTAAGGTTGCTGAGAAAAAATACTCTATATTCATTGTCTGCAAGTTTTGGATATCTCCCTTCCCATTAGACTTTGCCAGGAAACAATGTGGTTGCCACTCTGGAGAACTTTGCTGGTAGCAGCACCAGTATCAGCTTTGGGCTTCAGCCTCCTCATGTCCCTCCTGTCTCTGCCTCTGCAGGGGTGGGATGGACAGGCACCCACAGCAGCCAGAGCTGACACTATTGCTCAGACTGTCAGCTAAAAGCACCTTGAAACATTGCTGAAGTCAGAACCGTGTGGCTTTAGGGTTTTCTATTTTGTTTTATTCTAGCTGCAAATGCCTAGAGTACATTTGATGCAGGTCTGCAGTAGGAGCCAGGCCAGTTTTCCAACATCCTGCTGCATGTTGAACCCAGAAGGGGCTGAGAATAGCAAGGGCCACACATGGACATTGCTGGACACTTTCTCACTCATGCCAGCCACACCCTGGAAGCAAATGTAAGTGGGTGCCACCTGTATTTCCCACCCTTTGCTGCCCACTGTCCATTTCTGTCCTGCTGCTTGTAGCTGGTAGTGTGTGCAAGACTCTTTCTTGTGTTGCTCTTTTATTCTCTGGGTTTGTGTGCCAAGTGCTGATGTGTTTTGCCCAAGTCCTGGTGTCTGAAGCTCTGCTGTACCTGGTGGCATTCCCATGTCACTGGTGATGTACACAGCAACTGCCTTTGGTACAAAAATTGCTTCTCTCTGCATGAAACTGCAGTAAAACATGACACCTGAAAGTACTGTGGTCTGTGCAAAACAGAGGGCTAATGGAAAAGCATTCCCAAAACAGAGGGGCACAAAAGTTCATATCCAGGAAGAGGAACAATGATGGCTCTTGCTTCTATCGGCAATACATGATGGAAGTGTACAGAAAAAGGGTTAAGGGAAGCAGGCTGGATTCAGCAGGCTGGAAATGTAGGCAGGACATATGGGTGAAATGTCCTCCTGGTATTTTCTGTGAAAATCTCCTCGTTGCAACTCGGCCTCTCAAGAGAATGACTTCAGGGAAATGCTTGATTAACAGCTGCTGGTTTCCAGCACCACCTTTCACTTCTAGCGTGGGAGGCTCAAGTGTTTCTGGAGAAGACTGCAGAGTTTTCAGAAATTTAGTGTACTGGGACAGCAGAGACACAGAAGAGACTTGAAAAAGAATCCTTGATATATCTGGCCCCTTGGAAAGAACTTGTGGGAAAAGGAATCAGTAAGCCTGTATTGAAATAAACCCAGCATCTGGTACCAGCACACAGTGCTGTCAGGCACTTCTTTTGTCTTTTCAAGTTAAAATTTGAATGTCTGCAGTGACCTACAATGAATTTGCTGAAATGCATGACAGGAGAAATCTACAGTCAGCCACTGCTGGAGACAGGTGTAAGGTGAGTCACCAAAAGTCTGGTCAAAGCCTGTCATGGAATGGTCAGCTTACAGGTAGGGGGCAGACGTTATTTTTGATTTTTCTTTTAACTATATGTGAAATCTTAAAAATATGAACCTCCATTTTAACCTACAAAGAAAACAATTAAACTGTTATTAAAATATGCGAAATTTATAATTTAATTATACAATTACAATCTTATAGTCTAATAGCCCCACTGTATGTTGCATATTAATGAACAATTGCTTTCCTAAAGCTCACAGCAGAATCGTTTACTTGATGCTGGAGAATAAGTTAATTATGGACCTCCTCCTTTTGATTAATGGATTTAATAATCATGTTACAGTAGGATTAACTTATAGTTCATGTACTTATAGCACTAATGATGAGATTCATGAGAGCAGTGTCAGCACACTGGTCCCAGAAATGGCCTGTCTGGGGATCCCAGGACTGCCCCAGTCAGCACTTCTGGGAGGAACCAGCGTATGGCATCAGTCACCCCCATTTGCCACCTCAACAAAACTAAATACTGCTCTCAGGTGAGCTAAGCACTTCGACTGAAGCTCAGTTCTGGACACTGTGGGGGAAAAGTTCTCCTAGGAGATGGGTACAGTAGCAGGTAACGCACATACTCCCTGGACACAGGCACCTGTAGCCTGCTCTGGCCCAGTAAAACAGGCTGAACACTTGTTGGGGGTTAGGTGTCCTTTTTTTAGTTCTGGCTTGCCTGTGGAATTTTTACCCATTAGTTGCGGGGGGGACAACCTGACTGCGGGTACTTGGTGGGTGCTTGACAAAAGACAAAGAGTTCAGCTGGGCCCAGGGGGGAAGGGGGCAGGAAAAGGGGAGGCTGGGGACAGTTTGGCGGCTTCTTCAGCTTCGGGGAAAGACATTTTGGGTGCGGAGCAGTTGCGGTGGAGAGAAGGGGATTTCGCCATCACCCAGATGGAGCTGCTGCTTATTCTCCTTCTTCCCTCTTCATTGGTGGCCTCGCACCCCCTGCCCTGCCGGGACGTGTGGCAACCACCGCTGTGGAGCTGCTGATCCACCTCAGCCACCGGCCCAGGATCTCAGCTCATCCCTGCTGTTCCACCTCAGCCACCGGCCCAGGATCTCAGCTCATCCCTGCTGTTCCAGCCGACTGTTCCTCGGAGCCCTGCAGGAGCACTGGGACTGCCCGCCCAAGGAGTTTGTGGAAACAAAGCCTCTCCTCCATCCCATCTCAGCCGAGAAGGCTGTCAGGGGTCCCTGGTTCTGTTTTCTTGCTAATGCTGTAGTTATTGTTGTTTGTTTGCCTTGTTATAAATACTAGTAAAGAACTGTTATTCCTATCCCCAGATCTCTGCCTGAGAGCCCTTGATTTCAGAATTATAATAATTCGGAGGGAGGGGGTCTACATTCTTTCATTCATGGGGAGGCTCCAGCCCTCCCTAGCAGACACCTGTCTTCTATGAACCAAGACAACACTCCTTAATGCTTCTTTTGGGCACATGATACAAGTATAAAATTCCTTGGATAGAAACACACTGAGTCAGCCAAGATTTCCTGTTTCTTGAGGAACCTCAAGTATAGGTAGGTAGTACAGCTTAAGAGACAGAGCACTCTAGCTTCTAAACTTGACTCTGGGTGTTCAAGGAGAGGAGTCATTGCAGGACAGAGAAGGTAGAAGGAAAATGTGGAAGATTTTTGTGTTTCTGCTGTTATTCCTCACAGGACTCCTGTGCATGTCTAGGTAAGAACCAGGTCTGCAAGTCTGCCAGGAGCCTCATTGAGAAACCTTCACTTAATTAGATTCACACTGACATAAATAAAAACAGAATAAAGAGCCAAACCATTTTTTGTCTGAAGGAGCAGTACCTTAAAAATCACCAGCAACAGGATTTCAAATTGCATCAGCCACATACCTTACCTATTATCACACAAAGCAGAACAATGTAATACAAATCAGAAGCTGAGCATGACGGCCCTGGGCTGCTTTGCCATGTCCCATCATCCAAGCCGTGTTTCCACAGGAAGGTGGCAGAACTCCTTGCACTGATCATGCTGTGTGGAAATACTGGAGAAAAGCCAGGAAAAATGCTGCACAGCCAGCACGGCCCTTCCTGCTGAGACCAGGGCACGTGAATGCTGCTGCACCTCCCTGTTTCAGGACACGATTCTCCAAGGTGCCATTTCCCAGCTGATGGCAGCCGGCTCCCCATCCCCGCAGCCTCCTGCCCTCGCCCTGCAGGCAGCACCGGGGGCTGCCGGCTGGAAGAACAGGGCACGGTGTTCGGTCCTGCAGCTCCAGTGGTGACATTCAGCTGCTGCTACTTGTGTTTCCTTCTGGGAGATATTTATGGTTAACTCAAGGTTTGTGCTGAAAATCAACACTTTTCCTTACCAAAGCAAGCTTTGGGGATTAGAAACATCCTGAAATAATGCATATTTTATTCCTGAAGCAGATGGGACTATGCCCTTAATGTGCCTCTTCAAACCCAGCTGTGCATTCTGCTCTCCCTCCCTCACCCTCCTCTACTCTGACTGCCACAATCCACCCAGTGTGGGGAGTTCTCCTCAGCTTCTTACAGCTGGCTTGATAATGAAAGACATTCAGAGAGTTACCAGACCATTTCTCCCTGTCATACCACAGTGCCTTAACCTCAGCTTGTTCCAGGTGATCTCAGGAATCTGTGACCAAGTAACCCTCAGCTGAAGATCATCTGCCAGGTGGCAGCTGTTTAAACAAGAATACGGGCACTTCCAGTTCTTAATTTAGAGGCTGAACCCTCAAAAAATTCAGATTATATGAGTTAGGTAAATGCAAAAATATTTTCTAGGATACCTGTGATGGGTTTCCTCTGTGTCATCTCACATGAGGTTCTTCTTTGCAATACACTCGCTGTTTTACAGCCCTAAGATCCCAGATTTCCTGAGAAATGCCAGACACAGCTCAGCCTTCCTAGGGGTGGTGCTGGCCTGCAGCCCCTTCCTGCTTGAGTTCCACTTTGCACACGTGGCTTCACCCTATAAACATTCCTTTATTTCACATGACCCTCAGCCAATCCTTGTCCTATAGGTACTCATCCCCTATGGCTGTGCAGATAGATAATGAAATAGACTGTGATGAGTAGACCCTGTAATGCAAAACTAAATGTCCAATTAGGTCTTGATAAGAAATGTGAAATAAAACGTATCAAACAGATCAAAATAATAAATTTCCCATTAAATTAAGTGGTTACATTTTTTTCTGACTCTCCAAGTTAAAAGCATCACTTGCACACATAATTTACTTGTTTACAGTCTGATTCAGAGTTCAAAGAAAAAACTTGCACATACAGAATATGAATTATCCTAATGATCAGAGGAAAAAACCCCAGTGTCCTGCAGGTATCTCCAGGCTGACTTTGAGAAATGTTATCAGTATGTGCTGGGGAAAATTGCATTTTGTGCTGTTTGGGAGAAGGAAGTGATTTTGAAGCAGCCTGCTACTTAAAGGAAGAAGTAATCTCAAATGGTGCAGAAGGTCTGGAGCTGAATTTGGGAAAAAACATGTAGATGTTTGGATGAAAAGTAAATATACGACCTCAAAAGATTTGCCTTTGTGAATACAGCCAGAGGATGCTAGGCTGGTACAACAAAATGTGTCCTTCTCTGAGTTTATGCAAGCAGTTACACAGCATGAGCAAAAAAAAAATGAGGAAAAGCTGCTTGTAGAAGAATTTAGGAGAAGTAGGCACAAGCATGACTTCTCTTTAATTTCAGCTTGTTAACAGTGTCTTAGTTTTATGTGTTTATCTTCCAGCTGTGATGCACATAAGGTTATTTTAAGGTAACACCCAGAAACATTTGTTTTGTAGGCAATGGTGATCCTTGACCCCTGGCACTGAGCCGTGCTTGCAGGCCTGCAGGTCTCTGATGCTTCACTTCCACCTCCACAACCAAGACAATGAATTGCTGGTGAGCTGCACGTGGTTTGAACCATGGTAACAGCAGCCTGTGGGCTGGGACACCAAATGTCAGGAGCAGGGTAAGGGAAGGGAGATTTCTGCAAGGAGATAGAGAGTATGTCTAAATCCTGACATAGAGAAAGAAGTGTGACACCTGGTGAGAAATGACCCTGCAAAGCCATCTTGGCACTCTGCTCTGAGCCCAAGGACTGTCCAGACACACAGAAAGAGCATGGAAAGATATCTGTGAAAAACGAGGTTCACATATTTTTTATAGAATTTAAAAGTTTAATTTAAAAAAAAAAATTAGGAGGAAAAAATGAAGTAAAGTATACAGGTACGGCCAGGTGTCTCTGCATTCAGCCAAGAGAGCACACCTTACTGACAAAGGATTGTCCCTTAAAAACAGAACCCTACTATGTATCCATAAATTCTCATACATATTCATACATTCTTCTTAGGATCTTTGGTGTTCTTCTGTTTAGTTTTCTCTTGCCCCCTTCCCAATAGATCAATCCTCTTGGTGCCATTGAGATTTACATTCCCTGATACCAGAAATGCAATAGATTCCTCCCCCCAGAGTTCTGGTCACTGCTTCATCTGTCTTCATCTGGATAAGATAGTTTACAAAAGAAAAAAAGGGTCTCCAGCTATCTTTTTCAGTCTTTGGGTTATACAGACAAAAGTAGTCTTTGTTTTAATGCTATGTCATAGATTAACATATATGTATTATACCACTATTTTTAACAGAAATAAAGGAAACTATGTTAATACAACAAAATTTCCCATTCTTATACACATAACATTCATTTTAATATTTGCGAAAAGCCAACAATACAACAACAACAATGTAACTATAACAATATCCAAGCTACCTCTTTTATCTTCCTCCATAACCTGCAGTGGAAGTACATCTGAAGAAGCTAAGGCAGAGAAGTGCTTTGAAAAGATGAGCACAGCATCTAATACTTCAGTAGAATCTCCTTCTGAAGCTGTAGCAGTTGGTCATGTTCGCCTGTGCTCTAAACCTTTGCATATTGCTCTTAGAGCCAAACATGGACATTATTTTGTGTTCCAAAGTAGACACTGAAAAGAAAATATACGGAGAGACAACAATGAGACCTTTAATGGTTACAGGCATCTTTCATCTTAAACCCGAGAGTTCAAAGTCAATTCCAGCTGTCTTGGATTGCCTCTTGCCTATATAGATTCTGTAAATAAAGTGTTAATTCAGAGCCCCTAGCTGTGATCAGGAATATATCACATTTGGTTTTGCACCAAGCTCTAGTCTCTAGAGTACTGGCTAAGCCCCAGGGCACTGGGCTTTTGGGTGCTACTTTGTACACATATTTATCTTTTTGTGACCATCTATTTCACCGGATGGAGGGGTGGGGCACTCCTAGCATTGACTTTGTTCATTTTACACTCCTTTACCCTGTTCCCCCTTTCTACAATAGCTGCAATGAAATGTTTCAGTAGAGCAAGGCTTTGCAAATTTGGCTCAATGAGACACAGAGCAAAGAGCTTTTCAGAGAGCAGCATTCAGCTGTCAGAAGGGGCAGTTTGGTCTCTGTGCAAGCAGTACTCACATTCCAAACTGCATTAGAAAAAAGCTGCTGGGGTTTTATGCATTTCTTTTATCAGTTCCAGATTATGCGTCTGATATTAATTTTTTCTTAAAGCCTGTATTTGGAGTACAGCTTATATTCTAAAGCAAATCCAGGACTGTGATGTTTTTCTCTCACTAGCTTGCTCTTGTTTTTGTTTCCTTTTTTTTCCCTCTCCCTGGCTTTACTCCAAGGACCTTTTCTGCTCTTTGTTACACTCTGGAGATGAAGCACCGGATGGTTACAGCAGTGCTGGTAGCACTGGTACAGGTTTCACAGAGTTTCCCTGCCCTGTACCACCGAGGCTGGTGGAGGCTGCTAAGGGAAGGAGATAGTTGTGGAAAATGTGATTTGGCACTCTGCTCTGAGCCCAAGGACTGTCCAGCCGGGACTGTGCTGGATCGCTGCAGCTGCTGTCTGGAATGTGGGAATGTGGAAGGTCAGATTTGCGACTTGGACCAGGGCAATCATTTTTATGGGCAATGTGGGGATCACCTTGAGTGCAGGTTGGATGCTGATGAAGCAAAGTTTGGGGAAGTCCCTGAACCCCAGTGTGTGTGCAAATCTCAAGAGAGCATCTGTGGATCTGATGGAAAAACCTATGAAAACATCTGTCAGTTCAACAAGGGTTATGCTGCAAAAAGAAACATCAGCATGAAACATAAAGGGCCATGTGAATCAGGTAATGTGTACAGAAGCGCTTACAAACTGAAAAAAAGAGCAGATTTTTATCTTCAAATATGTTACTAGCTACTCTAACCTAACTTCATTAAACTAATACTGTGTTTTTGTTACAATTATTATTATTCCGTTATAACACTACGTTGTGTTAAATGTGTTTCAGCATCTGGTACTTAACCTTGTCTGTTACAAACCTCTATATTAGTCTCCTGGATTAAATCTAATGATGACTAGGCATCAGTCTACAACCTGGGTCTGTTCCGAGTAATTAGAGTATGATTGCTATAATCAGAGTACGATTTTGTTTCCTACAGAAGTTGTATGCATAGTAGGGAATTGGTGAACAGGATAGTCTGAGAGGAATGGGCAAATGATTGTGATTGTAACAGGACTGACCTAATTTTAAAGTGCTGATTGAAAAGCAGATCTCATTAATTAGATAGATAGATAGATAGATAGATAGATAGATAGATAGATAGATAGATAGACAGATAGATACATAGATAAATACATAGATACATAGAAACATAGATTCATAGATACATAGATTCATAGATACATAGATACATCAATCGATCTTGTGTAAACATACACACACACAGGTACATGTATGCATGTGTGTATGTATGTGTGCATGTGTATCCACCTGTGAGGATACATGGCATGCTGTGAAACAGGGGCAGTAGAAGAATATAGGGTTTAATTTACAGCTCTGTCCTTTCTACCAGAAAGGTCCAAAATAATCCAATTCAGAATCATCATAAAATCTAGCTAACCCATGAAAGAGAAATCCAAATAGCAGAGCAGAATCAAGCTGAAACAATTTCCTTAAATGACTCTTAAAATGCACAGTTGTCTCTGATGATTGTTAATGGGAGGATTCAGTACAGGGGACTCCTGCTCCCTGCTCATATGCTGTTCCCATTCTTTGCATTACTACAAATCATTACTCCTGGGCATCTTTCACTTTATACACAACTATAAAATGAAAATGTGAAGAGGCTTTTGTTTGTTTCTAAATGAGAATTTACTGTGGTTTTCTAAGTTAATCAAGTATTTTCTCAAATGAAGTAAGTAGAAGAGGTCAGTGGGTCACAGTTCTCAGAATCTGAAATTGCAGCTCTGGCAAAGGACCTCATATGGGAGTAACTCGGGTATATTTCACCACTACTCTCTAGCTGCCTTAGACTGCTGTGCTTTTATATTGAATGAACAAGGGATATTGAACTCTTAGAAAAAGTGATGAAGAGTTAATATCAGGGAATTCTTTCCTCTCTCTCTAGCTGCAAGAGAGAGATCCATTAGAGAATCCTTCATTTGCTATCAGGATATTAAGCTGGGGAACGAGGCTTGTCAGGAAAGGGACATGCACGCCGGCCTGCAGTACAACTGAGAGCCTGTTAGCTCGGGAAGGAGCCCTTGCTTGGATTAAATAGCAGCAGTTCTTGTGGGCATAACCCCTCCAGCAAGATTTCGGCCAGAAGTGCCGCTCCCTTAGCGGGTGCCGCTAATTTTACAGCAGGGGCAGCTGCTCAGGCACACACGCTTAAAGCAGTGGTTCCTCTAATTAATTTAACAGAACTGGCCGCGTACAAGAGACTTTTTAATTTGGAAGTACTATCGCATTTAGTTGCTGGTGTCATCCAGCAGCCCCCAGTCTACCCCGAGGCGCAACGCACTGCTGCTCCTCCAGCAGGAGGAGGATCCTGGCTGCTCTGTTCTGCAAGCAGGCATCAACCCAGCGCTTTCCCACTGATCCCCTGGCTCCCCAGAAAGGCTGGAGCCTCTCTCCGGGAATGCAGAGTCATCCTAACAGCTCAGCTTAACTGAAATGCACAAAAGCCTGGGGAGAGTTCACACCGTGTCACTGCAGCGCAGAGCTTAGTTCACAAAGAGGCTGTGGCGGGGAAAAACACCCAGCTGGAGCACGGCCGAGCTGGGCAGAGTGCTGGAGCTTGGGCAGGGTGCTGGGCTGGCAGCGACGGGGTCCCGAATGCGCTTCTGCTGCCCCCGAGCTGCCGCTCCCCACGCTGGCTCGGCAGCCTTGGAGCCCAGCCGGAGCCCGGCGATGGGAGGCGAGAGGAGGGGCTGCAGAGGGGCTGCAGAGGGGCTGCAGAGGGGCTCGGAGGGGCTCGGAGGGGCTGCAGAGGGGCTGCAGAGGGGCTCGGAGGGGCTGCAGAGGGGCTCGGAGGGGCTGCAGAGGGGCTGCAGAGGGGCTGCAGAGGGGCTCGGAGGGGCTGCAGAGGGGAGAGGAGGGGCACGGAGGGGCTGGAGAGGGGCTGCAGAGGGGCTGCAGAGGGGCTGCAGAGGGGCTCAGAGGGGCTCGGAGGGGCTGCAGAGGGGCTGCAGAGGGGCTCGGAGGGGCTGCAGAGGGGCTGCAGAGGGGCTGCAGAGGGGCTCAGAGGGGCTCGGAGGGGCTGCAGAGGGGCTGCAGAGGGGAGAGGAGGGGCACGGAGGGGCTGGAGAGGGGCTGCAGAGGGGCTGCAGAGGGGCTCGGAGGGGCCGCCACGGGCGCGGCTGTCCCGGTAGCGCCCAGCCCGGCCCGGCCTAGCCCGGCCCGGCCCAGCCCGGCCCAGCCCGGGCCGGGAGGACACCGCGTTCAGGCCCGGCCGCTCCCGGGCCAGCGGGTGACAAAGGGCAGCAGGAACCTGGCTCTGAGAGCAGCGAACGCTGCAGCACGGGCTGGCCTGACCTCAATTTGCATGCCCAACAAACACTGAGCACTGTGGGGTTTTGGTACCGAGCTATAAATATAACCTTCACTCGGCTCAAAGTACTTTGTTTTGTTTTTCTCTCCTTCAAAGCATCTGCTGATTCCTCTTGATGCCAAATGAATTAATTGTATACAGCAGCCAATGAATAAATAAATAAATAACAATAAACTCCTTTCATCAGAGGAGTACAGCCTTTCATCTTTCTTCTCTTGCCAGAAAAAGAGGAAAAAGGCCTAGCTCGCTAAAGGAACATGGAAAAATCCTTTCCTGAAAGCTAGTTTTGATCAGTTTATCTAATAATTTACCAAGGCTACTAAGTACATTGAGTATATTCAGATTCTCTACACTTAAACCATCCCCATTCACATTCAAACATTTTTTGTTGATAATTTAATGAACTAACAGAACAATCTAGCAGTGATTCTTTTTATATTTAGGTATGTCACATTATTTATTTTAAAATTAATTTTGGAGTAAAAGCAAATAAACCTGCCACAAAAATTTCAGCCATTTCAATCTAATCAGACATAGATTAGCAAAAATTAATAATATACAATATGGGGGAAATAACCTATTAATTATGTAATTAATTGGTCTGGAGTGATGATGGGTTGATTGTGAAAGGTCAAACAGTATTTTGACTTTTCCTGGTTTCTGGTTTACATCTTCTATAACACAGAGGGATAATTCATGACTGACTGGGACTGTAAAAGGAAAGCAGCAGCTCCTGGCCATTCAGCTCTGGACACCAGGACATCAGAAAACTTTCCATAGCTAGCAACAAAAATTTATTTAGTCTAGGAATCAAAATGATAGGTTATCATAACAGTACAGCTCTGTTTCTAATCAGTTATGCAAACAAAGTACACACAGATATGCATGGGAGAATTTGTCTGAACACAAACCCTGAAACAATAAAAAAAGTTTATAAACTCCTGTTTAAATTGTAGAACACTACTTCAATTTTCCTCCACAGAACACAGCAAAATGATGTTGTGAGGTTGTAGTATTTTATTTCTGAGGACATTTCAAGTTTGGGTTGACAATGAGAATACTGGTGGCATGTTGAGATTCAGAAAGGGCTGTTTGCTTGGATCAGAAGTGATGCTTGCTGTGAGTTTGGTCTCAGGTGATGGCAGTCCTGGTAAGCCCTGGTCAGCTGCAGGAGTGGGACCTGGCATTTTTCAGCAGTCTGCTGCATTCTCTCAGTTCATGGCAAGAGGGGTTGTCATGGTTTTAAACCAATAACTAAGAAAATTATTTATTTCTTGCTGTGAGATATGGATTAGAACAAGAGCAAAAAAGGAAAAAAAGAAAGTTTATTGACAAACTACAATAATAAGAACACCAGAATAAACTTCCAGAAAAACCTTTTCATCCCCTATCTACCCACTATTCCCTTGTTCACGTGACAACAGAGACAAAAACTTTGGAACTTTGGTGGTTAAAACAGTCCCAATTCTTGCTACAGTGTTTTCACCAGTCTTTGTAGAGAAACAGAAGTTTCTTCCTGTTAATTTATGGAGTTTCTCACAAGAAAACTATTTTTGTTATAGTTTTCCATTGCCCTAATGTTAGCTGCCCAGAGCTGCTATTATTAGAGCCCACTCCTCCCATTTTCACATCATTCTGAAGTGTGTATGGGCCATGAGTCTAGAGATAGCATTTTTAAGGATAAGTTATTCAAAGGCAAAAAAAGTCTTCTTCATCTGTTTCTGTGAGCTTCACTAGGAAACAGTTTTCTCATTGCCTCTCAAGGCTTCAAATCTCCCAGCACTTCACTATACCATAATTACTCTACTTTTTACTCAAATTTACACTTTGAACACTTTATTCCTCCCTACATACTGTATCATGAATTAAAGTAGTTCTTTTCAGGACTTCATTGTCCATCTCCATAGTTTTAACAGAAAGATATTTCAGCTTAATTAAAGCATCTTCTTAATTCTCTACCTCTTCTGAAGCTTCTTTTCTTTCCTGTCACTGGTAGTTTATAAAGTCTCTTTTCATGTTGATCACTCTCTTTTTCTCTCTCTGGATAAAAAGATTAATCCGCAAGTCTCATCTGGGTAATGAAAGAGTTAAGATCTTGCCCAGGCTTTTGTAGATGGTTCGGTGATCTCTGCCGAACAGGAGCTGGAGCCGTCTGCGATGGAAGGTTCCTCATAGCTGCTCTGGAGAGTGTGGTCACTGCTCCAACCTGCTGCAAGTCCAGGGCCTCTCTCTTTCTTCACTGGGCAGTTTCTAGTGAATTAGTTACGGCAAAACCTGCAGCCGAGCCAGAGATCGGCTCGGCCCGGCCCGGGGAAAACCTTCCCCAGGCCCCCCCATCTCCCGGCCGGGAGACGGGGCAGGCCCGGCCCCATCCCCGCCCCGCCACATGGCCTGGGCAGGGAACGGGAGGCCTGGAGCTCTGCCACCCATCACAGCCAGAAAACAAAGAGAACCAAGAGAGCTCTGGTTTTACACTTTAAGGTAGGGTTCACAAGTTGATGCCACTTTTCAGTGGCCTAAACTGCTGTCAGTTCTCAGCAATGACAAATTGGTCAGGAGAAAATACTCCAGGCAGTTCCCAGCAACTCCAACTTCCTTAAAGGTAAAGTAACTCCATGACAGGGGTGTTCCCAGGGCAGAATTATCCTGGTGCTTGGTAGGCTGTAGCATCCTGGTAGCATGAACAGCTGTAATGTGGATTTGCGGTTCAGGCCTTTGTGTCCTCCAGACACCAGATGTGTTCCCATGGGTGGCTGAGCCATGGCTGGGGAGAGTGACCGGGCATGACCAGGGGAGCCACAGGACACCTGAGTTAGCAGCACAACACAAACACTCATAAGGCAACACCTGCCTATTTGAAAGGTTTTTACGCTGTCTCTGTGTGGGAGCAATTAAAAGAACTCCTCTGAGTCAATGTAGACTTTTGGTTTCTTTTGTACATTTTAGGCTTAACTGCAGTGGATGCACCATTAAAAGGATGTGTTTTCCATTAATGTTAAGATTTAAAAATATAGTTTAATATCAGAACCTCTGTGATCAGTTCATAGGCAAAAAAAGACTTCTCATACAAGATATTCAAGTAATGCTGATTTGAATAAAGATTTTTGAAATAATAGATTCTGAATGTACAGTTCTCATGAAAGAACAAGCATTTAAGGGTTTAAGCTTTCTAGTTTGAAAAACCTTACTTTTGAAGAGTAGCAAGACGTTTAATGAGGCATTAATATATGGGAAAATTGATCGTTTTCTGTGTAATTTGTTTGCAATTAATTTTAATCAGTATGCATTTAATATTTTCTGCACAGACACCAATCCTGAAAAACTGACAAATGTGTTATAAATTGTTTCTTGAAAACATGGAAAAGGGTGTTACAGTTTCAAATGCCAAAGAATAAATGCTGTGCCTAGGTACTGATTCGAATATTGCAAGTAAAAATATATAAATGATTTACTTTAGGTTTCTATTTCCAAGCATCTGGGATTGGGGGGGGGGGGGGGGGGGGGGGGGGCGAGGGTGGCGTGTGTGGTGAAATTCAATACAAGCCAAATCACCCAGAAAATGCATTCCTTTTTTGAGCACTGGTCTGGAAAATAGAAAACAGGTTTTAGACGGCAAAACATTTCTTGCTGTTGACAAACAGATCAGAGAAACAAAGGCGGGGCTGTCCAGCGCAGGAATGAATGAATATTCATTCAGCAACAGTCCGTGCTGGCAGTAACGCGCCGGGTTCTCCGGAGCTGGCTCCTGGCAGGGCTGGCTCAGGGCTGGCTCAGGGCTGGCTCAGGGCTGGCTCCCGGCAGGGCTGGCTCAGGGCTGGCTCTGGGCTGGCTCAGGGCTGGATCCCGGCAGGGCTGGCTCAGGGCTGGCTCCCGGCAGGGCTGGCTCTGGGCTGGCTCAGGGCTGGCTCAGGGCTGGATCCCGGCAGGGCTGGCTCAGGGCTGGCTCAGGGCTGGCTCCCGGCAGGGCTGGCTCAGGGCTGGCTCTGGGCTGGCTCAGGGCTGGCTCAGGGCTGGATCCCGGCAGGGCTGGCTCAGGGCTGGCTCAGGGCTGGCTCAGGGCTGGCTCAGGGCTGGCTCAGGGCTGGATCCTGGCAGGGCTGGCTCAGGGCTGGCTCAGGGCTGGATCCCGGCAGGGCTGGCTCAGGGCTGGCTCAGGGCTGGCTCAGGGCTGGCTCAGGGCTGGATCCTGGCAGGGCTGGCTCAGGGCTGGCTCAGGGCTGGATCCCGGCAGGGCTGGCTCAGGGCTGGCTCAGGGCTGGATCCCGGCAGGGCTGGCTCAGGGCTGGCTCAGGGCTGGCTCAGGGCTGGATCCCGGCAGGGCTGGCTCAGGGCTGGCTCAGGGCTGGCTCAGGGCCGGCTCAGGGCTGGCTCAGGGCTGGATCCCGGCAGGGCTGGCTCAGGGCTGGCTCAGGGCTGGCTCAGGGCTGGCTCAGGGCTGGATCCCGGCAGGGCTGGCTCAGGGCTGGCTCAGGGCTGGCTCAGGGCCGGCTCAGGGCTGGATCCCGGCAGGGCTGGCTCAGGGCTGGCTCAGGGCTGGCTCAGGGCTGGCTCAGGGCTGGATCCCGGCAGGGCTGGCTCAGGGCTGGCTCAGGGCTGGCTCAGGGCTGGCTCCTGGCAGGGCTGGCTCAGGGCTGGCTCAGGGCTGGATCCCGGCAGGGCTGGCTCAGGGCTGGCTCAGGGCTGGATCCCGGCAGGGCTGGCTCAGGGCTGGCTCAGGGCTGGCTCAGAGCTGGATCCCGGCAGGGCTGGCTCAGGGCTGGCTCAGGGCTGGCTCAGGGCTGGATCCCGGCAGGGCTGGCTCAGGGCTGGCTCAGGGCTGGATCCCGGCAGGGCTGGCTCAGGGCTGGCTCAGGGCTGGATCCCGGCAGGGCTGGCTCAGGGCTGGCTCAGGGCTGGATCCCGGCAGGGCTGGCTCAGGGCTGGCTCAGGGCTGGATCCCGGCAGGGCTGGCTCAGGGCTGGCTCAGGGCTGGCTCAGGGCTGGCTCAGGGCTGGCTCCTGGCAGGGCTGGCTCAGGGCTGGCTCAGGGCTGGCTCAGGGCTGGCTCAGGGCTGGCTCAGGGCTGGCTCCTGGCAGGGTTGGCTCCGCCGCCTCCAGACCCCGCGCGCTCCCTCTCGTGGCTGCCGACGGCTTTTGCTTCGGGAAAAGGGACAAAGGAGAATTGCGAGACAATCGGTGCTGGAGGGAGTGACAGTACGAGAGCATGAGGGAAAAAGTAAGTGAAAATGTAACAGTGTGATAAACGTAACGTGAAACCTTGCAGAAATAATTGAACTTCAATGCTTTTCATTCCTAATGGGAATACTGGATGACATCTATAGCAATAAAGATGAATGCATTAATGCTGTTGTAACTTCTGACTTCCACGGGTAACAGACAATGTTAAGCGACTTCAAGGCAATGACAAACTCAGAAAAAGCCAGCAATAGCAGCATTTTGGCTTTCAGCTCACCCAAATACAACACATTCAAAGCTATCACACAATCAAATCGCTCTGGACTGCAGAATTTCCTGTGCTTTCCTCTGAAGCCCAGGACGGGTACTGGTGGCTCTTCTGCAGGGGGTGAGCCTGGCACACAACAGCTCATGGGGCAGAATTGAGCCCTCGATTCCAGCTCGGGATCCACAATCAGCTGCAAGGGGAAGAATAAACCTGAATAAGTGTTTTTAGAAAGCCCAGACACAAGGTTTTTGAGCTTTAAAAGATGTTTGGAATCACGTGGCTCTTCACAGTGTGTGAAAGCAAAAAGGCAAATACAATCTGATGGTATCCTGTGAAGCAGGGATTAGTGTTAACAAACCTTTTGTGTTTGTGTTCTTTGTTCACTATCTCCTAAAGCACCCTGTCGGTTCTTTGCAGCTCCTGTTATTTCTACACCACCTCAGGATGCCCAGAATTACACTGGAAATGATGTCATTTTTGGCTGTGAGGTGTCGGCCTATCCTATGCCACAGCTTGAATGGAAAAAAAAGGGGAATAAAATGTTTCTGCCAGGAGATGACACCCACGTCTCAGTTCAGGTAAAACTTGAATTTACCATTGCATGAAGTCTGGGGACTGCAGGGAATGCATGGTGGGTAATCTGTGAATTCCTCCTACAGAACACAATACTGTTGCAATAAACAGACTCCCAACAGGGGCCCTGTGGTTATGCAAAGAGTGACGATTTCTGTCAGTGCTTTGGCAGCAGAAGGAACAGCCAGGGTACCACTTAGGCCTCTTTACAAGGCTTTAGTCCAAGCCAGATGAAACTGTCATGAAGTGTGAAAGTTCCCATGAAATGTCATGTCAATCCATAAAACCTGTATTTTTTTCAACTTAATTTCAATCATTTCTTTCCTTCTTAAAGGCAAGAGGTGGGCCTCAGAAGTATGGTGTGACAGGCTGGCTGCAGATTCAAGGCCTGAAAAAATCAGATGAAGGCATTTATATTTGCCACACCAAAAATAAACATGGTGCAACATATGCCTCTGCAAGATTGAAAGTCATTGATGGTAATTCTTTTTTATTTGGATTAATGTAAAAAATATAAAAATGCATACAAGCAGGATGCAAAGGATGGGGTCATTGGAATGCTAATGAAGCATAAGAGAAATTACCCAAAGCTGCCCATATTTTCACTCTTCTGTGTGCTTTTATTTCACTTTATCTCCTAATGGGTTTATATAGTAATGCTTTGCTGCAAATTACACCAGCTTCCAGAAAACAGAAAGCTGTGGATTGGAGCCATACAGCTGAGACACATTATTCCACAGTCCTTATCCCAGAGAATTCTTTTGATGTTAGCAGGACCCAGAACAACAGCTGGTGTAACTGAGGGAGTCTTTGAATCATGGCAGGTCTGCTTAGCTGTTTATTTTTCATAAAAGTAGGAAGGAAACAGTTGTTCCTTAATGAGAGTGGTTTGAAAGATGCAAGAAATAGCTTTGCTATTGATTTGCTTTGGGCCCAGCCCTGCAGAATAATAACCTTCCTCCTCTACAGAGAACTGTTTTTCCTGGCAAATTCAGGATAAAGATGCACTGTCATATTTATCTCCTGGTCTAGGGGAGTTTGTCAGCCATCCAGTTTCTACAAGTGGCTCTCAAAGCTTTATTTTCTCTGGGAATATTTGCAGATGCACAGGAGCTGCAGAGGACTGATATCATAGTTTACTATTATGAGGAATTAAATGCATTTTCAACATATCCTCAGCATAGGAGAGACATGGACCTGTCAGAGTGGGTCCAGAGGAAGCCATGGAGATCTCCAGGTCCTGGAGCACCTCTGCTCCGGAGACAGGCTGAGCAAGCTGCTGTGCTAAGCCTGGGGAGGAGAAGGCTCTGGGGAGATCCCAGAGCTCTTCCAGTCCCTAAAGGGGGAGTACTAGAAGAAGGGAGAGGGACTTTTTATACAGGCAGACAGAGGTTGGACAAGGGAGAATAGTTTTAAACTTAAATAGGAGAGATTTAGATCAGATGTTAGGAAGAAATTCTTTACTCAGAGCATGGTGAAACACTGGCACAGGTTTTTCAAAGAAGCTGTCCATCCCAAGACAGGGATGGACACTTGGAGCAAGCTATAGGATAGTAGAAATGTCCCTGCTCATGGCAGGGGGTGGAACAAGATGAGCTCTAAGATCCATTTCAAACAAACCTATTCTGGGATTCTATGATTCTATATAGAAATTTGCTCGTGACCTTCAGTGGTATGAGGTTAAGCCATTGTCTAAAACCCCTGTCCTTTTCTCAGATAATAAGGATTCAGAAACCCTGAGCTTGCTGTACAAATCCAAACCCATACCTTCCTCTGTGTTCCTATCTTCAACTAATTTGATCTGGGTTCAATTACATCTTGCAGACCCATCTCCTGCATTTGCACTTACTGCTGGCAGTAGAAGCGCAAGCTACAGCATTGAATACGAGGAGTATTTTGACAATTCTGATGAGGAAGATGATGAAGAATATGAATCCGGGGATTACGATAATGGAAACAACTCTGAATAATAATTTTTATACATCTCTTGTCCAAATCCTTTCACACAGTTATACTTACCAGTAGTCTCTGTACTGTAAGTGGCTCTTCTGCTAACATACTTCTACATATCCACCTTCCTGAAATGCAGCTTTGGGTGAAGTGTATTATGCTACTCACCAGAAATAAGAACAGTTGTAACACCATATATTTAGACTATTAAATAAAGTCCTTCAGCATTTACCTTTCTACTAAGCATGCCAAAGGGATCCAATTTTATATTAATTTTTAAATTGTCTTATAATTTCTTTCACACGTTCTAATTTGTCTAGCAAAAAGGCCAATAGTTAAACAAAATTTTTACTGTGTATCAATTTTCTTTTTTCTGTAAAATACTAAGAAATATCAAGAGATTGTTTACATGGCAATAAACCTAAGTAAGTATGGCAGGTGCAAAACAGTCTTTGATCTCCTTAGTACATGTTTTCTCATAAGTTTCAGCAGGATTTTCCTTCTCATCTGAAATTTTCCATGTCTCATCAAAGTTAAATTGTCTGTCTTTTGGGGGGTGATTTTGTTTACTGTTAACAGATCCATGAAGCAATCACAGTCTAAAGCCAGTAAGTGCTGTTTTACAGTCAATACTCCTAGCCAGAAAAGATTCCTTGTGCATTCAAACATCTGAGCACACCTTTGGGCTCCTTCTTGTAGCAGCTGCTGCATCGCTCCCCACAGCAGTGGCTCCCTCCCAGCAGCCTGGGAGCAGTTCAGGGTTTGGGATCATGAGGTTCCCCCTGAACAGATGCTGGTTGGTGAGCATTCCTGCAGTGTGAAGGCAGCAGCTGCTCTGTAGCTCGATGCATGTTCTTCAAACACACAGGGGCTGCACTCCAGAGGCAGGACCTGTCCTTTGTCTGGGGCTGTGAACAAGTTGCCCCTATGCCAGAGCCATCAGCATTGCCAGGCTGCTGAAAGGGCGGCAATCCACGGGAACACAGGAACTTTGTTCCAACTGATCCATGAACCAGACAGCAGTAGAGATGGAGTCAAAATCACAGCACTTCCAAGGGCTGAGTGAGCACACTGAGAAATTTCTTTAGTTGCTTTTATTAACTAATTACATGAAGGCTGGCTCTGAGTTAATGGGTAAAGGAAAGCACCAGGCCTACACTTACACCTCTGATTCCCACTGGCTGAGGGCAGATGCACAGCAGCAAATTCCTGAACATTTTCAGGATTAAGGCAGCAGAAGCTCAGGTATCTGAAGGGAAAGCCTTGGTATGGGCAGGCTCCTTGGGCCGAGATAGGTGCTGTGCAGTGATCCCTGCACACACTGAGGTGGCCACCAGCTGGATCCCCAGGTACAGGGAGGCTCCAAGGGCCCTGCACACACATGCTGTAGGATTTTCAATACATTACACTGCCTCACAAGTTCTTCTTTTAATGCACTATTTGTGCCCTTTTTTACTACCAGAAAGATTTTTCTTTTCAATTTGAAATTCTTTAAGAAATTTGCTATAGACTGTGCTTGCCCTGAGGTATTATTGTCCTCTGTCCAGCAAACAACCAAAGAATAATCTATTTCATTTCAGGCTTCATGGAGTATTGTTTTCCTATGAGAAGAAAGTGTGTCATTGTGTTATTGAAAAAGATTAATTAGTTTTAATTAGGAAGTGGCTTCATATTTAACTACTGATTTTGTTTTTATGGACTCTTCCTGGTCTTCTTAGTGATATGTTAATAACTTTTTTTGCTTATCCACTATATATTAACCTAAACATAAAATTATCTCATAGAAGTTACTATTTACTTTTTATGGAACTATTTATTATGCAGACATACATTCAAGATCAATTGTGATCTGCATTACAAATTAATGAATTAGATTACTAAAGTAATCACTAAATGGTGGCAATATATATTGGTATAGCATAGTACATGGCACAGAAAATAATCTTGAAATCATTAGCCATAGAAAGAAATTAGAATTCCTCAGGGCCTTTTGTTGTTGTTAATGGAAAATGAAAAACAGAAAGAAAAGAATGTTTGAAGGAGAAAATGTGCAGCAGAACACTAGCAAATATTGGTCTGCAAGTGTTTAGTCTGGTAGAGTATGTCTACTTAAGAACAGCTAACACTCCCAGAACAAAGAATTCTAAATTAAATATGTTGCATTTCTCACTCTGTGTATTTTTGATATATATTTAATAAGTTCTTGTAAATTATCAGCCATTCCTTTCAAAGTATCAGCCATTGCAGTAAGAAAACTGCATTTTAGGAAAAATCCCAGTGTGATGCAAACAAAAGGAGCACTGATACCTTCAACAATTCTTAGTTTCTTTTTTGTGGGAGGGGACACAAATGGTAGGTTTTTTAATATGCTTTAATCAAGTAATTTAGTATTAAATTTAAAAAAGCATGGAGAAGGTTCAGTCGTCTTTAAGGATCTCATTGTGAATGCATTGCCTGTAGCAACAGATCTGCTCACGTAAGCCAAAGGAACAGCAAGTTCAAGAAGTGAAGTTTATTCCACCTAGTGGGAAATGAGCCCAGCTGGAGCTGAAAACGGTGTATTAGTCCTGGTACTGTATTCTGCAAGGCAGACCTAAACCTTCTTTAACTGAGCTTCCACAGAAGACTCATAAACTTTGTTACATGCAAGCCTGAACTTCATGGCATGGCTTCCTCTTGTGGCACAAGCATCTTCACATTATTTTCCCCGCCCACGTGAAGGTGAAGGAATTGCATAAAAGTTGCTAAAGAAATTACACTGCTTAATGCAGAAGGTCATTTGGGCAGGACCCTGACATAGGCTGAGGTACTTTCACAATCTAACATTGTTACTTGCCGTGTTCAAGTTTTGTTAGATATAAGTCTAGGAATACATTAATTCTTTAGGTGGAGCAATTTTTTTTCCCCTTAAAATAATTAGGATATAGCTGACAAAAATCGGATATAGAAAGGCTGTGTCTGTGTTCCAGAGACTGGAATTATTCAAATGTTGGTTAAAGGGGGTGCCAGGGCTGCTCTGTGCAGCTGAGCACAGCACGGGCTCCCTGCCTGCTCTGTGGAATAGCTTCGTGCTCTCCCACTCCGTCCGTGCTCAGCTGTCACCTTGGGCAGGAGACCCAGGCCAGGGAGACAGACGTTTCTGGCCAGGAACAAACACCCTCCAGACAAGCTGCAAATTGGCTCATCCTGCAGAAAGCCCAGCTCTCAGTTACACTTAGGTGTGTATGCTATCTGCAGACTCTGCTCGTGAACTATTTATTTATTAACCCCATTTCCATAATTTTCCTTCAGACAAATAATTAATGAAGGTATTTTGTATAAAAGCATACGGTTCAGTCATTCAACTGATAGCTCATGTACAAAGAAACTACTCTTCCTACCTTGATTCAATTGTCATAATAATTGTTTCTCGACCTCACTGCTTAAGATGAATCCAGCAAATACACCCAGTTCGTGTTTTCCTTCCAGGTCTAAAGCAATTTTCATTTCCAGAGACATCCTACCAGCGTGGGCCCCTTATTTGGGGCTACCGCTTCACATGGTAATTTTTTCAATGCGGGCAATAAAGCATCAGGGAAGCATTAAGAATTTTACACCAACTGCTCAGGCCCTTCATCCTCGCAAGGTGGCCGCCGCACTGGTCCGGGGGAACTGGCACCGTCCGTGTCCTCCAGCGCCCGTCCGTGCCCTCCCGTGTCTGCCCCGCCCCAGCCCCGCCTCGGGCCCCGCTCCGCCCCTCTCGGCCCGCACCGCAGACCCCGCACGCCCGGCCGGCCCCGGCGCTGCCGCTGCCCCCGCAGGGCCCGCCCGCTGGAAGGAAGGATGCGCCGCTGGAAGGAAGGATGCGCCGCACGTCCAGGTGGGTGCGTCCGGCGCCACCTCGGCTGGTCGCTGGGGCGCGCCTGGCGGTGCGGGGCCGTGGCCGCCCGTGGGGACGGGCCGGAGCGCGGGGGGAGGAGGGAGGGAGGTACTGAGGTCCGCGGTGCAGCGCGCAGGAGCTGCGGGCCGGGGGCCGTGGGATGCGGGGGCCGGCCGGGCAGAGGGGCAAAGGTGCCCGGGAGCCGCCCTGCCCAAGGAGCCGCGGTGGGCCCGGGACACGCGAGGGACCGGGATACTGTGCGGGGCTGGACATGCTGTGCGGGGCTGGGACCGGCAGTGCTCCCGTAACCCTGCTCCCCTGCTCCCCTGCTCCCCTGCTCCCCTGGCCCTGCTCCCCCGGCCCTGCTCCCCTGCTCCCCCGGCCCTGCTCCCCTGCTCCCCCGGCCCTGCCCCCTGCTCCCCTGCTCCCCTGGCCCTGCTCCCCCGGCCCTGCTCCCCTGCTCCCCCGGCCCTGCTCCCCCGGCCCTGCTCCCCCGGCCCTGTTCCCCTGCTCCCCTGGCCCTGCTCCCCCGGCCCTGCTCCCCCGGCCCTGCTCCCCCGGCCCTGCTCCCCCGGCCCTGCTCCCCCCGCCCTGCTCCCACACTGGGACCATGGCAGCTCCACGCCGCGGGAAGCAGCCACATCTGCTTCTCCATGCCGCTGCTCTCTGAAGGCAATGCTGGGCTCCAGTGCCACTTCTTCCCCAGAAACCAGAGGTAGGCCCGCTGCAGAACTTGTTCGACATGAACATCAGCCACTGAAAGGGCCACGAACGAGGGGGGAAGGAACGGGGCGTGGGAAAGAGCTTCGGGAGCCCACACTGAGGTGTCAGGCATGTGCCCGCCATCCCCTGGGCCTTTGCTCCACTGCTGGCAGCAAGGGCTGGCAGCGTGAGAGGGGCCATTTGTGGCATTTATTTAAATACTTGACAACAAGGCATGGTACATAAAAGGACCACTAAATTTTAATTTTTTCCCCTCAGCTGTGACAATTCAGGAGTTATGCCTGTCAAGTTGCTCTTGGGTAGAGCTGGTTGAACTCAATGGAGTGTTTTCAGTCAGCAAATGTTGATTAATACCAAAATGTTTGTGGGAATTTTTCTGTGTCAGGAAAGTTCCAATTAAGAACCTCCCTGGTTTCCTGTCAGTTTGCTTGGCTCCGCGGCTGCCTCGCTGGTGGGCTGCTGCAGAGCTGGGCCTCCAGCAGGTCTGGTTCGTGGTGCTTTGACAGGCTGCTAGGAGAGATGCCTGGGACTTCTGGGAGCTGGAGAGGTGGGACTAGAGCTACCCACAGAATTTCGTTCAGTTTATTCTTGAGTGTTACGAAAATGTGACAACTGTGGAAAAAAATTAGTATCTAATGTTTTCCATTAGGATGTAAATCTGTTTCTTATAAAAAGTTGCTGTTCTTTGTGATAAAAATGCCACTTCTTCTTCAGGTCTGTTTCCCAGATCAGTTAAAGCAGCCAGCATCTGTCTGACTGCTGCACCATCTCTGTTGACACAATTGTATTCTTAGGAAACTCCTTTCAGCTGTTGATAAGGGTTTGAACAAAGGAGGTGTCTGGAACTAGTTAGAGCAGGATTTCTACCACTTCAAAGTCCATTACCTGGTGGGATGATGAAAATCGAATTGAGAACATTCATAGGAACTCTTCTCTGTAAAAATTTGAATATAGTTGTTTGTGAGAGCTGCTGTTCCACAGTGAAAAAATCAGTGCCCACGGTATGGGACCAGAATGAATAATTACCTGCCAGTCTTCTATGAGTTCAAAAACTTCTGTCATGTGTCCTAGAATAATGACTACATATGTAATGTACTTTGTTACTAAATGTTTACCTCCATTTAACGATTTAATGTTAATTTTGTACTAACCATAAGAATTCTATAAAAAAATCCATGGGTTAAGTTTCTATCAGTACTGTTTAGCTCGTATTCTAGAGAAATATATATCTATATAGAAAACTTGTGTTGCTAACCTTAAAATGGTTCATTACAGGAAATTGCACTCTAAACCATGTAGCTTCTCAACCCAAACTGGTTCTTTTTGTCATCAAGCCCTTATTCATGCAATTTCTAAAACTGCAAAATTAGGATGGCTTGATGTACTGAAAAATCTTCAAAGATATTATTGCTGATGAAAAAAAAAAAAGTATTGGAGGTAAGAAACAATTGTTCACTTCTGCCTTTTTTGTTGTTGTTGTCTTTTTTTGTTTGGACCTCTTAATTCATAGTTATTGGAATGTTATGTTTCTTGATTTGATACTGGGATGGAAAAAGTGTGAAGTGCATTGCTTGAGACAGATTGTCTGTTGAGGAAGGACCAGGGTGGGTTTGCTGCCTATGTGAGGTTGTGGGGTTTGATGCCTCACAGAATTCATAGTGCTGTCTTGGCTTTTTCTCGGTTTTCTTTTTCAGATCACTCCTTTATAGTGTGGTTGTGAAACAACAGCCCTTGTTGTCAAGCCATTCTGTTTAATGCCTTCATTTTTCATCAGCTCCTATAGAAACACATTCTTGATACATGTCTATGTGAAGGTTCAGCCTTTCTCAACTTCTGATGAGAAAAAGCAATGGGAAATTTTAAGTTATTTGGCAATTTACTTGCAGGATGATCCATTACGTGTGTATGTGCTGGTGATCCTGGTAACTCAGCAAGGAAATACAAAGTTAGCAGTTTTTGTTTCTTGCCAGTGAGTTTCTAGTTTTCTTTTCAGTCTTACTTTGTTTGTAATACTGTTCAAGTTAATGTACTTTTTGAGTTACTTTGGGAATGTCTAATAAAAGATAAGTTGCAATAAGTGTGTTTATTAAAAACAAACTCAAGTACACTTCTCCACCATTTTGCAGTTATTTTTATGAATGTACTGTAATTGGAGTTTGCATTTATTATTAAAATGATTGCAGTGTGACTCTTCAGTGTGCAGCTCATTAAAAACAGTGATTTAAATACCAAATATAGTTTCTTAAGAGATTTCTTTAGTTAAATTAAGAATTTCTGCAGAAAAGAAAATTAAGTCATAGATCTAGTGAATTAAATTTTATATAAAAATTGAAGAAATAATCCCTAAACAATATTAATATATGTAATAATTAGCATATTGTAGTTTCAAGTATGTATATACCAGCATTCTGGATTGAGGTTCATCCAGTGTGAATTTGAGTGTGATTTATTATTGGGAAAGGGATTAGCAGCCAGGTCTGCAGTTCTTTAATTCATAATTCAGCAGCCAGTGTTTCACACCTGGCAAAGGAGAGGGTGCATTTTCCTTTTTTGCATGTGTGTATGACCTAAGGAACCTTCCAATGGACTGTTCACAGGATGTGAAATGTAAAAGGCAGACAGGGCACCAACGTCACTTTTGCCTGAGAGCTCCCCTAAATTGTCTCTCCTCACATGCTTTGGTGTGGGTAACAGGACAAACCAGAGGACAGTGAGAGGTCAGGCCCCTTGGTAAGTAGCCGGATTTTTCATTAGTTGAACTCTGGGTGATCTTCAGAGTTGTAAAATGGAGTGTGATTGCAGCAAATTAGCAGGGAAATGTTGACAAGGGCGACTGGGTGTTTTGGACACTGGCGGAGCTGAGGCTGCATAGTGCAGCTGTAAAAGTACACAGAAATCTTCCCTGGTTTTAATGGCAAGGCCTAATTGATTTTGAGGGACTTGGTTTTAGATGTTTTGACAAGGAACAGATTTAATTGTTCTACAAAAGCTTTGGCATAGCCAAATGAAGACAGTTAAATTTTATTAATTAATTGCACAATTCTGCATTGTATCTGATTTTGAAACATTCCAAGAGTCTTAAGCCTGGTGATGAGATTGTATCCTCACATGGAATATTGAACACCCCCTGCATCACATTTTAGACTCAAGTTCTCAGTGATGGGATGTATCATTCAGTTTAAATCAGTGCTTTGTGAACTACTGTGGAGGGAAGAGAATGAATTTTTTTGATAGGTAGCATGTATTTTTGAGAGTGCCCTCTGATCTTTTTCATTGATGCACAGTTCAATTTTTTCTAATGGTTTTAATTTCATGTAGCTTGCCTTTCAAGTGCTAGAATACTGAACCTCTGAGACCTCTGAGAAAAGTGTAGGAGTGAATTTCTTGATTGCAATTCCTTGTAGTCTCTTTTCAGATGGGTTTTTGTTATCTGACAATTCTTAAAATTTGTGATGAGAGGTTTGTTTCAGAGATAATTAGGGAGTGTGGAGGTCTAGTTCAATTAATGTTGGTAGAATTTGGCATGAAAGCCTTCTAAACAGCTTAGGAAATCTCAGCCTAACAATTCCTGTTCATTCCAGAAATGTTGGAAAACATTAAATGTGATCTGATTTTAGTAATGCTGGAAAATGGGAGCTATAAGGGCTGATGTTTGAGGAATCCTTCCTTTTTCCCCCACAGGGCATTGTGGACCACTGTGTAACAGGAATGGTTCTCTCAGAACTGACTCAGGAAATGGATCTGGTAGGCATGGTTTGTTTTTTCCTTCTGCAAGGGATGCTGGTAAAGCCTTTTGTGAGAAATATTTCTTAGTCATGAAAGGATTAGAGCGCCTTTCTCCTCTGACAAAAAGACACAGGAAACTCAGTGCAGGGGCTCGTCCAGTACCACACACTTCAGTTCTGTCATCTTGGTCACCAGAACTCGTAAAGCAAAGTGAACAACAAGTGGTATTTATGCTTATGGCTTTCTTTTGCCTACTTCTTAATCTCAGGAAGTTCTCAGGTCTGTCCATCCAGAAAGAGGAACAACCCTGAAGGAAAGAAATGAAGCAAGTCAGGAACCTGATGAGACCTGCATTTAGTGCTAGGCCATAATTTTAATTTCTGCTGTCAAATAATTAATCTGCCAAATATCCATCTAGTTTTAGCAGGGAAGGAACACTGTTTATTCTGTCCTTACTTTTCTTAGGTTGATTATTCAAGACCTTCAGCAAAGCCTTGTAAAAGAGTTTCCTCATTTCGTGACACCTCTCTGAAGGACATTCTGCTGCTTGTGTGCTCTTTTGAAGGAGGTGAGGCTTTTCATTATTGAACCTAAATTGCTTGCATAATTGTCCCTTAATTTTTTCTGACTTGATGAATTCTGTGCTTAAACGGATTACATGCTACTCAGTTAAGCTCCAGTGACTAAAAAAGGTTCAGACAAAAATTCCAGTCTTCTTTCGTCCACGTCTCTCTTGCTGTCTCTCCACCTCTGCCATCTCTCTGTCTTGCCAAGAAGGTTGGACTGCCTAAATTCTGAGCTTGTCTTCTTTTTTCATGTTTTTCTTAATTTAATTGTATCTCAGTTTTGCTGGGCTCTACCATCTCAGTATTTGCTAAAAGAATTGTTTTATTGAGCTAAGAGTGACCAAGAGGAAAGACAAATTCTTGTGGTAAGGCTGCATCGTCAAATCAGGACAAGGTGTTTTTCTCCTTGAGTATTTCCCTCATCCTCTCTGTAACATTTTGGGGTAATTAAGTCTGTCATCTCCCCAGAGTATTGGCAGGAGGGGGTGAAGGGCTTTCATTTGTATGTTCCACAAGTGTAAATTTCATTACTTGTGAATTCTGGTTGCTGTTTTCTGCAGTACTTCCTTTACATTAATTATTGCGGGTGAAGAAGTGCAGAGGAGCTGCTGGTCAACAAATGGAAATTAAGCCTTGTTTTTAGACTAGAGCTTGGAATAAAAAAGAAGGCTCTATATTTTAAAATGTGCATACCAGAGTCCTCCTTTTGCAGTGAGCTGAGGATTATTGTGAATGACCAATTTCTTGTGGCAAAAGCTTTCTAAATCCTTGTGCATGTTTGATCCTGTTCTTTTCCATCCACTAGCTAACATATGAAAAAGAACATGCAACTTAGAAATGGATAAAAAGCTTTACATTTTCTCCTTTGTTTCTTGCCTTCCTAATCTACCCTGGGGCTCTATGGTGTTAGCAATCTTCCACTATGTTTTTATTAAAAGTGAAAGGTTTTAATATACAGGTTTACAGATGAAGTAGCTACTGACTTCTAATCCAGTGACTATATATATCAGATCTGACAAAAAGTGAGAATTAATTTTTTGAATTGCTAGGGAATTCAGATTTCAAAGAAGAGATAGCAGAAGAACTTGTGACATTAATAAAGGAATATTACTTTAAAAAAATTAATTAAATTTTCTTGGCTGACACAGACTGAAAATGATGCTTTGAATTCAGTCCTGATAATACGGAGGTATTTACCAGTAAGGATTTAGGTCAGAAAAAGCATTGGGTCAGATGTTTTAGGACAGGCAGAAGTAGGGGGGAGTGAGGCTGACGTTGCATTATATGGTACATATGTAAATTTGTTTCTAAGTACAAGAGCTTCAGTGTCCAGGGAACCCAAACTGCTCTTCTGCACTTGTAATTTGAGACCCTTGTTTCTCAAATTTCTGTTTCTTCTGTTGCTTTCAATATGGAAGGGATAGTCACCACAGTATAACACACACATCTGAGGAAATTTCAAATGACAAAGTAATTAGAAAAGCATTATGTTGATGTTTATGTTTAATCATGGTCAATTAGTGTAATTAGTATCTAAACAAAAAAAAAATCTTAGAAGAACCTTAAACCTGGATAAACAAAAATAGCTGATGGGTTCCTAAAGAGATTGACTGTGACAATATACCTTCATGTGAGAATTCTTCCTGAAAATGTTTGTTTGTATCATTAAGAGTTTTCCAGATGATCTCTTTGATGGATGCCCAGTTACCCCAGTAAAAAAAATGAAGACATAGAACTGGCAGTTCTGTGATTCTTGGATCAGAGTGTGAGAGCCCATCTTCAGCACAGCTCAAAGGTAAATACTTCTTGTAAACTACAGGATTTGAACTCAAACAGTCTGTGCAGAAATGAACCTGCCAGTGTATCCCACCCATAAAAGCTCTCGAGCTCAGCTGCGGGAAGATGACTGGATGGAAAAAGAGGAAACCACTTAATGTCATGTGCATCTGATCAAGCTTCCTACCATGTATGCTTTGGAGTTTTGGCACGTGAGGAGTTAATATTTTAACAACTATGTTCATTAAACAATTTTAGGTTACTTTGCATTTCAGTTTTTTATTTCAAACATTTAGATGGGTTCTGCTATATTATGTTATATTTCACAGCTGGGTACACAAGATTTATTCTTTTAATAGTTCTGTTCTTTTGACAGTTATTCATTTATGTGGTTTCCACTGTATTTCTCACATTACTTGGCTTTTCTGCATTTTAAATATGGAAGAGGGAAAAGTAAGATGCATTTTTGAAGAAGCAGCAGTTAATTCACCTTAACTGTAGGGGACAGTCATAATTTAGATGTTATAAAGAGAATGTCAGTAAGATGAGATCAACTGATCTTGAAAAAGAATTCTATTGCAAATTCTCAAGCAAACCTTTAGCAGGAATTGTGACAGTGACTGAGGTTTGGCTTCATTTGCGTAGCACTCCTTCATTGCTTTCTGGTGAACTGTCCCAATCTCCAGAATATTTTTACCTCTTCAGGTTTGAAATGTACTTCAACTTTCTCACTTACTTTTAAAAAGAAAGTTTTACACTATACTGAATTACTTTTCCATTAAAGCAATGTGTTCCTTTCACTTGTTGGAGCTGACTTGTTATTTTAAAATCTGGTAGACTTCTCTAATTCTAAGGAACAGGAGGTACCGAGTAAAAGTGTACCGATGCTCCAGGTATTTTTATGAGCAAAATTCCTGCTGTGATAGTACTTCAGAGGCAGTGTGGCTCTACAGTACTTGTCATTCTGGTCTGTAATTTCTCTTTTTTATTATTATAATATAATTTTTATTCTTTTATTCATAATTTTATTTCTATTATACCATTATCATTACTCTTTTCCCTTTATGCGATGTTGAGGGTTTCTGTTTCACCCCTTATCCTGCCTGAAGGGGGTGTAACTGCCTAGAGAGGTCCCATGAATGTACAGTGTGCTGTGAGGGGTTGGGCAGGAGATTGTACCCCAAGCTTTTCATATCCATCCTTAGAGAGAGCTGGAGGAAGCATTTGTGTGTGGATGGAGCAGCAGACAAAAATGGGCAGTGCATTATTTGTATTTAATCACCTGGGGCTCTGTCATCAGCAGGAAAAATGTCCAAGCTGACCCTTTAGCAGCTCAGCAGTGTGCTGTGAGTGACTACAAGCCTGGTCACTGTACGGGGAGGGTTAAATGGTTAATTACTGAGGAAAATGCTGGCTAATCTTTCCAACTGGCTTATTGGAGAGCATTTGGAACAGAAAGAAATAACCTGTGCTGAAAGGACGTGGAGAAACCCTGCAGGGTGAATTTAAGAAAGCAGTTTTGTGTTGGCTTATTGTTTCTGTTTTTCCTCCACCCCATCAGTGCACATGAGTCAAACTGGTGATAAATCCTACTTCAAACACTGCCTCTGCCCATGGTGTGTGCTCCTATGGAACCAGGCTGGGACAGGAGTTTTGCAAGGCTCTCCTGTATGTAACCGCTTGAGAGATGTTCCGAGTTCCAGCCCCACTCTTGACTCCTGGAGTTCATTGCAAGTGTGCTTTCAAAGTGATTTTTTTTTTTTAATGGTTTGATTCAATTATCTCCGAGCATCCTTTAGTTTATAGTTAAGTTTTTGTTTTGTTCTAGCAGGCCTGGTACTGCTGCCTCTCACCTGCGCGGTTAGATGCCCACGGTCCGGAGCCTCATTTTTGTCAGCTCATCTAACAAAAGCTGTGTGTGAAGGCATCTGAGCTCCCTGTTTTGGTGCTTCTGTAAACACTTTCCTGCAGGCTGAGCTGTTGGTGTGCACTCTGCAGCTCAGAGGCAGCAGAAGGCAGCACTGGGTGGCTGCTGCTGCTGTAGCAGCTCACAAAGCAGCAGATGGCACGCTGCCCTCACGGCTGTAAATCCTCACATACGGGTCCTGCTGGCAGCTCTCTGCGCACCGGCCATGAGCAGGATCACGCCTGCAAGCAGAAAAGTCAAGCATACATCAAATGATTAAGTTAATACATATTTATATAAATATTCAGGATTGCTCAGATTGTTTTATTTGTGGAAAGGATAATGGAAATTTTGCGTGCTTCAGCCACATTGTAATGATTTTGTTTGCTCATATGCTTGCATACAGACGAACAGAAAATGGTTAGAGAACTGTGAAGAGTCTAATGAAAATGTAGAACAAGTCTTCTATATAAAATACAGATTTTGTTCATTAATTAACTCATATTCTTAAGCATGTGCATGTAATAAAAGCAAGCTCATTATAGATAAAGAGAACTGGCTAGGTAAATGAATGCATTTTTATTAACTAGCCCACTGGGGCTTACTGTCTGAGGAAGGAGAGCAAAACCTCGGAGGTTTCTTCCACGATGCTGTAATACACTTTTAGTGCCATAACTGTTCCTGTACAAAAGTAGTGCATCAAGATACAGTCTTTGAATGATTATATACATATTAAATTTCTGCTGAATACTGGACTGGACTCTATGGTACTGTACAGGACTGGTAATACTGGTCTATCAATTGTCTATCAGTACATATTTTAATGCTGGCATGACTTAGTTTTCATAGTGTCACTGTTTTGTGGTGTATTGCTGGTTTGGATGCTGGCAGGGTAGGAGGAAAAAAGTTGTCTGGAGAAGCGGTGCTGCTAAGCACAGCAGACATTTGCTCTTGGAGGGAGAAAAAGCAACAGGAGGGTTTTGTAGCCTTCCCTAGAGCAGTACATTGTGCAGT
This sequence comes from Cyanistes caeruleus, assembly GCF_971803275.1. NCBI lineage: Eukaryota > Metazoa > Chordata > Aves > Passeriformes > Paridae > Cyanistes > Cyanistes caeruleus. The sequence continues at coordinate 18,027,769 of NC_141715.1, read as the reverse complement.
GATTCCCAATTCTCCTGGGACAGGCTGGAGCAACAGCCTGTGGGATGGGCAGGGTTTGGCTGTGACTGCCCCTAACTGGCCATTAGACAGTGCCAAGGGTCAATAAAACTGTTAAGTCTTGCCAATTGATGTATCAAAGGAAATGCAACTGAGCAAAGATAGTTACTGAAATTTCTTCAGTTCACTTAGAATTGTTAACTTAAAACAAGTTTGACACTAAGGCAGCTTTATACTTGGGAGTTCTGGCACTTGTAAAGGTCAGGTTCCACATGTACACTCTCACAGTGATTGTAAAAAAGAGATTGCTTTGGCTGAAGACTTTTCTCTTGAGGGTGCATTAAGAGTTATTCTGGGAGAGAAAAATAGTTCTAGTTCTTGAAAAATATAGGGGTAGAGACATAAAGTTCTTTTTATTGTTAGTTCCTTTGCATCTTGTTTTCCTGGGGAATGCTTTTAGTTGTTAAGTATTTTGTGATTGCACAGAGAACCATTCAGTGGTCAGCACAGCGAGGCAGGAGTGCACAAGGAGGTGCCTGTGGTTTCTAGGGGGCTCGGTGATGCTGCTGTGCCTGTTCCTTTGCCTGTTCTAGTGCCCGTGGCCCTGCTGCGGTGCAGTTTGAGCAGAGCTCAGCGGGGACAAGCACAGTGGGCTGTGAATGTCATCACAACCTTCCTAGAGAGCTGCATGTGCAGGGCTGGCACTTGCTCTGCCTGTTAAAAGGAGGGGTTTTATTAAAATGCACTTAGGCAAGCTCTTTACTGTGAGGCAATTACTGCTGGGATCATTCTCATCTAGCGGTAGCTGAATGAATTCAGAGGAATCTTGGGGTGCTCAATCTGTCCCGGGCGCTGCAGTCTGGGGGAACCCTCTGGAAGTGAAGATCCCTGGCAATGGGGTTCCAGCAAGCCATGCTTTTACTTCACCCCAGCTTGAACTGGCAGTGATAGGGACCAAGGGTGGGAGAGCAGGAGTGAAAATCTTGGCTGCAGGGTTTCTGGGAGCAGCCTCATGTCCACATGGAGAGATGCAGCTGCTGCCTGGCACTGGAGGGATGTCAGTCACACAGTCTGGGAACCTGGGCTTTTAAACTTGGCAGATCTGCATTATCATAAAAAGGTATCTCAAGGGTTAAGAATTTAGACTGCAGTGCATTTAGAGTGGAGGAAAAAAAAATCGTTTTCTTGCTGAATTGTGTTTGCAGCAGCTGAAAGCCAGACGTGTGTATAGCCAGGTGCCAGCAAAGCACTGAGCACTGGCTTGTCCTCTCACCTGGAAGGGGGGTTCTATTGACATGTTATTTTGAGATTTCTTCAGTATGTGTGTATCTCTCTTATCACAGTGCCTGCAGACACAAAGCATGACCTAGCAAAAAGGAGAAATGCACTTATTGTGCAACGTGTGACTGCTTTTCCCTGTGCGATACGAGAGCTGAGATCTGCAGCGGTCCCACTGCCTTCAGTGGGATCCTCGTGGGTGGAGGGGCTGAGCTGTGAGTGGCTCAGCAAAAGCTCTGGGCTCTGGCATCTCCATGATTAATGATATCTTAACCCTTATGAATGATTATCCTTTCCTGGCTGTAAAATACATACACTGTTTTATTTCATTACCGTGAGGTGAAGATCCAACACTGACAGGTGCTGGGAATTAGCAGGCAGTTTTGAAATTGTTCTGTGCACTAGAAATTAGATCTCATTTTAATTCAGCTTTTCCAAACTAGTAAATGAGGTTAATGCCATACATATTCAGCTGATATGGATGAAGAAATTGATATAAAGTAGATCAACATAGCTACAGGGCTACTTTAATTTATACGTAAAGAGGCAGTGATAAATGAAAGTAATGTAGTAGTGGTCACTAAACTCCTCAGCCATCAGGGATTCAATAGTGTTAGCTGCTCATTAAAGACATGGTTGGGGTTACTTCAAATAGAAATTTGAAAAGAAATAGCCAACTAACCCTTAATTATCAAAACATAGAAAATACTAATTATGCCTTAATTAGCTTTTCTTTTAATGTACTGAAATTGTTACTTTTTGTGTAGCACAAATGGATAGTTATATCAACAATAAATAGGTTGTTTTAATAACTTTCTTTCACCTCTGGGAAAACCACACTCCAATTTTTAATATGCAATAATGCTTCTCTCTAGCCTGTAGGAGATGAAAATTATTAAGTAGCTTTATTTTTTGAAGATCTTACAGCAGCTTTGGGAAGAATTATTTCACTATGCATCAATTATTTTTAATTGAACTGAATATATTTCAGATTGCATGAAATGCCTCTCATTTAAGTTTAACATTTAGAGTTTGTTAAGGAAATATCACAGTGAGAATTGGATACATCTTATTTCTGTGGCATATTCTAGGAAGAATAAAAAAACATTGTTTCAGAAGAAAAATATTGTCACAGGTATTTTTTCCTTCACTGGGTCAAATCTCATTTTTACTCTGTTTCATAGCTCCCACACTGTTCTTATCCAATATTCCTGCAGTTCACATAGGAAAAGAAAGTCGGGGCTGGCTTTGGTGGGTCTGGGATCCTTTGGTGCTGTTGCACAATTCCTGTCCCAGTGAGGCCCGTGGAGCCTGCCCCTGTGGATGTATGCAGGAAGGAATGGCCAGCACATCTGCCTGTGCTTTAGCAGACACATCAGCTTTGTGATTTCCAGCTATGGGATGGTAGGGAAGCACTGAGTAGTGCTGGTCATGAAAAATCCACGTTCACTTGATGGCCCCTGCTGAGTTAAATAGAAGGTAAGTGCTAGTACAGAAGTCAAAATAAGTAGTTCTTGGTAACAAAACCTTGGCAAACTTTAAATCACCATGCCTGCCCTTTAACAGCTTTTGGAAAATTCTTTATTGAATGTCTCCATTACCTGGAAGTTCTATACAGCAAACACACCATCAGGACATAGAGGCAAACATGGCAAAACTTTGTGGAATCATAAACATTGGGTTCCTCATTAGGTTGAGGAACCTTTTCTCAGATTTTAGATTATATGCTTCTGCCTTCCTCCTTCTTTTACAATGATGTTTAAACCATTCAAGTCCTGAAAACGTTTTCTTTTTGTCTGTCTCACTCGTTACCTTTGGACTCCTTGCTCATGCCAACTAAGCCTGCATGAATCATTTTAGAGATATTCTTTACTCACGTTTGCAATTAAAGCACTGGTTTAAATGCCATGCTATTTTATTTTAGAATTTTATAGCACGAATCAGGCAATACTAAAAATAAATAATAAGCACAGTTCAGTTCTTCACTTAGCTGTAGCTGAGCTTTATTTTGTAGCTGCTAATAAAGGCACATTATCATGTTCAGGGATTGCAATTATCACTGAAATGTGTATGTCCATTAACTGCAGCATTAGGCTGAGGGTATAATTACTGTCTAGAGCCAATATCTGTGTGTAGTTATGTCTATGATGCTATTAAGTTATAAGCAATATTTGTAAACTAATATTTAAACATTTCAGAATTGATTCCATCATTTGCGGACTTAAAATCTAATCCTAATTCCACTCCAAGTTATTGATGATTTAAATGTTTGGCAGATATATTATTGAGTTATTTTGATGTGAGTACAATTTGTGATGTGAGAGAGAATACTGTTTTTCTAATAGCAAGTACCCAGAATGAGCTGAGCGCTTGGCAGGAGGAGAGAGAAGCTGTGATAGCAACAAAATGCTGATAAAATAGTGGTACAGTGTGTCCCAAAACACTGCAAACAGGATGAATTTTTCTTAGACTTACATTTCAGACAATTTAGTACAGCAATTTAACTACATAAAAAACCTGTTGCATGTTGAGAGGACAAGAAGGAAAATGCTTTCCTAATAATATCACAAGTGTGTTTTGAAGAGGAATGAGGTTGAGTTTGTGCATTGATTTGCTTTTGGAAAAAATCTGGTGTTTCTGCTGACAGAACGTGAAACTGCCTGTGAAATTAGGTGGATAGTTCATTTGCAAAACTGCTCTAAGTCACCTGTCAGTAATTCCACAGATGGTGGAGATGTTTGCATCTGTAATGAATGTGTGACCTTTTGCTACATTTTGTTTTATATGCAAAATACACATAGCAGTAATCGACTTTTAAGTGCTTGTGTAAATTAATTTTCTGTTGTATTTCCTTGACAGGTGAGCAATAGCCACCCCTCTGGTTAATTTGGTTACCTGTCTCAGTAATGGATAGTTAAGGAATGCTATTTGGCAGTAAATGTTAAGAGAATCAGTCTTTCAGCATTTTACATCTTATTTTGAACTCAAGTGTGTTTCAGATTTTTCTAGGACAGAGGAGCTACTACATTGCTTAGTGATTTTTCTCTGGTACAGATATAGTTGATAGATACCTAATTGAATTTCTCTTCCTGCTTTTACAACAGTTCTTCTGAATTCAGCTTTCACGTGTGTCTGCTTCGTGGCTTTCCAGCCTCAGCTCTGTCTTTGAGGGCCACACTTAGTTCTGAAACTGTTTACGTTTGCTGTCCACATCACTAAATATGACTTTGTATTTATTAGATTGTTTGTATTTTTTATGTTGATTATGCTCTTTGTTTCAAAATCCGTGTATTTCACCTCCAGCGGATTCTCTTCTCTGAGTAACCTCTAACTGTTGGAGCTTTCCACTTGTGCTGCGTGTCCCAAACCAACTTAGCAAGAAGGAACAAGTAGCAAATAGGACATCTTGGGGGGAAAAAAACCCCAGAAACCCAGGCTAACTTATGACTTACTCATCTAAAATATATTGGTTTGTTGCAGTATGCTGGCCTTGTATCCTCATTATTTAAATAGCTTAATGAATTAATTTAACAGACCTTACAGTAAGTAAATTAACCATCAGAGTTCAGAGCAGAGTGAATAATTCTTTAATATTAGACTACAGCAATTTTTATGATTCAAGTTAATTATGAAATTGCTTATTGCATGTTTGTGTAATTCAAGGAGTAAAAATGTGCAAAATAACACACCATAGGCACATCTGTCAAAGAAAGAACAATCCAGTAAAGTCCCAGGGGGTTAGAAAATTCTTCTTGATACTGGGTGAGTTATCCACCATTCTGTTTGGGTTCTGGAATCGTGGTGTGCAGCAGCCAGCACTGGTGAAAAGGGGTTGTGTGATTTTACCTGATCAATTGTTAACCTCTCCTTCAAAATTACTTACGAATTGAATTTACTTACTAGTAATTAGTGTATTACAAAAACAGTCCTCTGGATGTTCTTCTTGATTTTCCTTTAGAACAGTGTTGTCAGTTTGGATTTATAAAGGGGAATATATATTTATCTGGAAGTGTTCTTAAACAGGAATTGTTCCACAGCAGTAACTTCAGTTCACTGAATTTTTTTCCCTGGAAAAATAATTAACCTAAGTAACAATCTTCCCAGGCAGCTTTATGCACTGATGATTTCTATTCTTACTTGTGAAACAAAGGTGAAATTGCATAAATAAAGTGCAGACTTCCCCGTTTGTGACCTCAAGGTCAGCTGGTTTTGACCTTACAAAAAGTGAGTGTTAAACACAGCATGGGAACTGTCCATCACTTGGGGCATTTTTTTATAGTTGTAAGTTCTGGGTTAATCCAGAATTGCAAAGGACATGCTGTTCCTCCTTTTACCTTTTACTCTCATATGACTGCTCCTGTTTTTTTAATTAAATAGGATTGGATAGTTTGCATACCTATTACTGTCTATTAATTGGTTTTTTTCATGCTTTTTAGAGTTATTTACAAGTATTTGTGTGGAAAGGGCAGTCTTGGCCTGATGAAATGTTCATGGAGCAGCAGCATGTACAGAAAACTTTGCCTCTTTTGTCAAGCTGTTGTCACCTGAGCAGCAATGCATCGCTTCCACTCCAGAAGAGAGAGAGTCAGTGGAGCTGAGCTTCTAAGGACTCCTTCCTTCAGAGCAGCAGTCATGTCCAGAAACCTTTTGGGTTTTAAGAAAAAAGGTGAGAAACCTTTTGGAGTTTGAGATAGAAATGAGGCTTCAGCTACTTCCCCTGTTTTGTAATTCCTTTGATCTGGAAACTTTCCAGATGCATGAAGTAACCAGATTTCTCAATCAAATTTTAAATTCTTTTTATTTGGGCTACCCTTGGCTTCACATGACTTATGTAGTCACTGTCTGGGGGTGTCAGATGGAGTGAACATCCACATTGCTGTAAAGGGCTTCATGAGGAATAAAGGGAAAAGCCTCCTCTGAGGCAGGTGAGATGTCACACCTACTTCCTTCCTTTTGCACCCGTGTGACAATAACTGTACCAGGAAAGGTCTGCACAGAAATCCCTGCAGAAACTACATTTTGCTCAGTCAAGGACAGAGCTTCCAGCAAGCGCTCCTGTTTCTATTTGGATGGCAGTGCCTGGCTCATCCAAACATTTTGATAATACTTGGACCGTGATCTTTTTTCTTTTCCTTTCCTGCTAAATATTTGAACCATTTGCACTTTTCATCCCATATTATTGTGCCATTAGGAAAAGCAGTAAAGCGTTTTTGAATGTCAAGTTTAAGTGGAAAAATAATTTAAAAATAATAAAATACAGAGACTACTTTTGCTTATGTGATTGGCTTTGGTGTTGAAAAGCCAAAGAGCACACAGGTATGGTGTTAGAGGATACCAGACAGTGTTTTTTTCTCCAGGAAGAGGAAAATGAACCCATTGGCTCTCAATTGCTCCCCTTTTTTTGTGTTGCACAATAAATTAGCATCTTTCTGCGAGATCTTGTGGCAAACCCACCTACCTTGGGTCATTCTCCGCCTCAGGGAATATTTGGCTTGTCACCTGCAGTTCTGGGAGCACTCATAAAGGCTCAGGTGAGAGGTCAGTGCTGTTAGGAGCTTTCCATCCAGGTAAGATGAGACATGAGAGATGAGCAGCTTCCCTTTAGGAGTCTGCAGTAGGGCTGGTACAGATATTTTGAAGAAGTCTGATTCTTCAGAAGCTTTCAAGGTGCTGACATTAGTTTATTTTTTTAAGGCCAAACTGCTTAGGCTAGAAGGTCTTCAAGGTGATAGAGACTTGCTCTAACTGCACAGGCTTTGCAGCTGCCTTCAGTTTATACAGTCCCCTGCATAAGTTATTTCTGGGTGTCATGGCACCGTGGCTGAATTTAGTGCAGTACCAGGACTGCTTTGTAAAGCTGCCAGTACCCTTGGAAGTTCAGGTGATCTCCTGAACTACTGGGATTTTAAGGAAATTCATACTTTGCAAAGTAAATCTAATGATTAGTATTTATTAGTAATTGTGATGGTCCTTTAAAAAATAGTTTTAGTTGTACATGCTGTGAAATCCTTTATTTGTTTCCTTTACAAAGAAATCAATCCATCAGTGCCGTCTGTTGGGAAGCACAGGCTGTGTGAGAGGCAGAGGGGGCACAAGAGAGCGAGCAGGACTGGCTGGGATGGACCGGGGTGGGAGGGCTCTTGCTGAACACACAGTGAATAATCAAATACCTGTTTGTTTGGTGTTGTATAAAGATTTAATTGCAGGAATGCTTCCAACCTGCCCCCATGAACTCTTAGATGCTGAATGATACGAAGTTATTTCTAGCAGTGCACAAACCTGTCAAGTGGGACAGGTCTGTGGCATGGGGAAGTGTTTCTGTCACCAACCCTGGGTTACTTTTTGCAGTTCAACTTTGTTTCAGTTTGCCTTTTGCTCTCCTGCTGTGCCAGTAAGTGAACACTTGTGCAAATCCATCGCTTCTGCTCAGCTCTGGAGGGCCAGGGGGAGCAGAAGCCGGTGGGTAGAGGTTGCTTGTGCTGCAGTTTCCACACACGCTTGGTGGCATTTAGCTTCCTGCTTGCCTTGACACTGCTTTGGCCCAAAACATGAGGGATATATTTTTGAGAAATGCACGTTTCATTTTTAAGCATTCTTAATCTTAATAGTTATGACAAATTTTTAAAATATGTGCATTTGAGACGGCATTAATAATTCATGAGTGTTTCATTAAGAAAAAGAACAAACTGTCTATAGGGCCATTAAGTTCTTACTTGGCTAAGATCATCAAAATTTAGATGACCTAAAATGGTACCTTGTTGGGGTCATAATATGCTGCTTGAAAAAAAATACCCTGTGATTTAGTTTTGATTCTGACAATACTCAAAAGGATTTGTTATATCTTACAGACCTTTCTGCAAACTACTAATGGGATGAACACAATATATCACTTTTATAATAGTGAGCTATTAAAGGCAAACATAAAGCAGTCTGAAGCCCATAAGTGCTGCCAACAGCTCCTGCTTTAATGAATTCCCTTTTAGATGTCCATTAAATGCTCATGGCAAATGTACTCATAATGGAAATGGCAAATCTAAATGGGTAGATATGAATAATCCATGGAGTTTAAATTCTGTTTATGATCATCTTCACATTTAGTTTTCAAGACAACGCAGTTTAGTTTTCATTACAGTTTGGAATAAAGAGGACAGGGAGTAATTGATTGCTTCAAGCAGATTAAAATCAATGGGTTGCTTTTCAAAGAACCCGTTCGATGCAGTAATTTCAACTTTAAACATTGATTTAGGGAACTCAACACAAAATGTTTTGTGCCGTGTGAACTTTTATGTGTAAAGACTAATACTAATTTTATTTCTATATATCTGTATATAGAAATATATAGAGGTTGTTATCAGTATGTGCATGAGTAAACAGTGATCTATAGTAAGTTATTTTGGTATTATTGCACTCATGTAATGAATCAATGAGATTCCCGTCATCATTGGGATACTGTTTGTAAACCATTAGCACACAGAAATTACAGCCCATCATACATCATTACTGTGATTGAGGCTTTATTACCATATTCTCAAATTGCTTGCTTGCTATAAAACTAAATAGACACCAGACAACTATAGGTAGACGATAGACTGTGCATTATTGGGCTGGAGTAATGAAGGATTATTGTAGCATAATGGGGCACAACTTATGAGGAAAATAAACTTGGCAGCAAAGGAAAGCTTGAGTGTTTTTAATGCTTGTTGTTACTGCTTTAAAGGTCAAATATATTTGTTATGATCGAGTTACTGTTTCCTTATTTCATGAATCATACACTTTTGGTGTTCCATATAGGCTTTGTTTTATTTTTAAGCATTTAAAACACAGGAATTGCACTGCACCTTTCAGCTCCAGAGGTGAATTTGCAGCTCTGGGGCAGTGCTGTGGCTGTCAAGGTGCTGGGATGGGGGAGAGCCCTTGCTCTGCACACATTGCTTTTCTTCTGGACAGAGGCAGGGAGGGAAAACTGCATCAACAGACATTAACAGCTGTTAAATGTGATGTAAGTTCTCCAAACACACTGAGGCAAAGTATACATTAGGAATTTGGGGAGCTATAGTGAAAGTATTTATGATACCCTCATTTTAAAAGATGAGAGGACACACTGAATTTCCACTTGGGGAATTTAGTAATCTCCTGCACAGGATATGTTCAAGGTGTTACTTTCTCTGGCTACAGAAAAAAGTGTTTTAGAAATTTCAGCTTAAGGCTTCTGACCATGAGACATGCAGACAGGGAGGCATTTCTTCGTACTCACGTGAGATTTCAGAGACAGTAAGACCTTTTATGATGGCAAAGAGGTGTCAACATCCTCCGTCCTTTTTACTTGCCTCCTCAAAAGGATCCAAACCTCCACACCCTTCTAAACTTTTGCTGTCTGTACCATCTTTCATCAGTGTTAGATTCTTCTCTTCTGGAGTTTTTAGAATATTACAGCAAATTGTGGTAACTTCTGTATGTTAGTAAGGTAGGAACTTGTTGTTTCTGCCAGTTTTGTTTAGCTGAATTTTTGCGTGAGCAAGGGTTGTAAACCCTTGACATGCTGACGTGTTGGGAGAGCAGACTCCTTAGGGCTTGGCTGTCTACAGGCAGAGATTGCTGAAGAAGGTAACAGACAGTGTTAAAACTTCCGTAAGTTGTTAAAAAGAATCTGTAAGTTGATGTACTGCTTTGTACCTTAAAATTCCAGTTTAAATAATAGTGATATTCCATGGGGTTTTTTTGCATGAAAGCTTCTGGAGTTCTTAATGGGGATGAGTGAAACCATCAGGATAGAGTACTCAATTGCTGAGAGGCAGTGAGCAACTTGATGTGCATTCACTTTTGCCAGGGGTTTGAAAACACATGCTTTTTCATAAAGTACATTTGACCTTTCTTTGCCTTCCATTTGGCATGAATTCACATTTCATTTCAGTTCTGAAAGTAGAGGCAATATCTGTAAACCACAACACCTCGTTATGCACCGGTCCAAATAGGAGGTAAGGACAGGGGAGGAAATTATTGTTTCGTTATATTTTATAGATATTTGACAATACATGTGTATTACTATATTTTTAACAAGGATATAAACAATAAGAGCATTCCAGGCTGAGAAACGGTCGAAACATATTGCTGATATTCAGTCTAGACTCAAAATGCTGCTTCTCAGGAGTAGAATGTGTCAGATCTGGAAAACTCGTAGAGCTTTTGTCAGAGTTTGCTGTGAATGCCTCTCTCGTGGGCTCAGGAGAGCTGCTGCAGCTGGGAACCCTCCTCAGTTCCCTCCATTAGACAAGGAACTTCCTTGGCTCGAGGAAAAACCCTTTGAAGTGATAATGATGTAATGTACCAATAGAAGATTTCATGATTCCATTATCTCCGTGATGGCATTGGTTTGGAGAGAGCTTCCCCTTTGTCCTTTCATCAGGAATTGGTTTGTTCAGTGCTCAGTGAGTCAGTTCTGGTTTCTTCAAAGAGAGATATCTGAGTGTTGTGGAGTAATCATTGTTAGGCAAAGTTCTTCTCTTGAGTTTAAGACAGCTGTAATTAAAAACATCTCACCAGTTGGGTTTTAATAGACACAATTACCACAGCAAATATGTTCAGCCGTTAGGTTTGAAGAATATATTTCTATTAACGTCTAGGCAGATCTTCTATATAGTTGCAGAAATTGTCTCTATGATATGTTGATACTACTTTTACATAATAATGCCTTACATATTCTAGAGTGCTGCATAAAGCCACTCATTTTTATTTGTGTTAAGTCTCTTCATGTATATTTGGTAATGCTTATAGAGATGTGTTTTCATTTAATCACTAGAAACCAGGTAATTTTCTCATTTCTCAGAAATTGTGAGGTATGTTTGATCTTTCTTTTTAATAAGTTACTTTGGTTTAAAATATTTTTAAAAACATTTCATGTGGAAGTATCATTCAGGTTTTGTCTATTAGATTTAACACAATTGCATTTGGTTTGCTCATCAAAAGTGGAGAACATTTAATATTTATTCATAACAAAAGTATTAGAGAAGCTGTCAATAAATTTTCTGTCATAATTGAATCATAGGATATCTAAATTGTTGATGATATGATCTGCTCGTTAAACAAAAGTGTCTGGAGAAAATGATGGATTAATTGACTGATGGCTAAGGTTTCTCTCAAATATAATGGTTTAGCCAGTTTGATTTGATTTGTGTAAAATAACTTTCTCTAATAAACAATTTGCTCAGAGGCAATAGAAGAAATGAATGGTTATCAAACCAAACTTAATTAGTCTCTCCTAGATTGATATTACTTGGGGAGTCTTCGTTTTAATTGTGGAGAGCTGGATACAAAGAGTTTGGTTCATTATATTTTTCCTGTATAAACACTATTGTGTAACTACCTATGGAATATAACATGTAAATTCATTTTAATAAGCGCTTGTAAAGTGGATTAGCTAATTATGCCAGGCTAAAAATGATTCCTTTAATTATTTTACATATTTAACTAGTACTTCAATTTTATTATTGTTAGTCTGTAAACATAATTTGTATTAGCTCTGCCAAACTAATTAGAATATATAACTTAAACAGTTTTAACAGTTTTGTAATGCTCATTATACACTCTTCTCTTAAAAATACATTTCTATTATAGAAATATTCAAATAATGAAGAAATTTATGACATAGAAAGATTTTTATATGTGAGGACGAATACCTTTTTCTCAAAAATACTGTTTCAGAGAAGTTCATATGGTTTGAGATTCTGGAATATTTGAACAAAGTATATGAAGGAAAAAAATCTTTCTTTTCCTCAGAGATGGAGTCAAACTAAACATGAATCATTGAGTAACATAACTTTGTGGGATTCCAGACTGTTAAGACTGTCCATGGACAACACAAACCACGAATACAGATGCATCTTACCCTTTCAAAGGTTAAGCACACAATTGTGTTAGTAGGTAGGGATCTGCATGTTCAGACTAAGAAGGGTTGCTCTTAAAGGCTTTCAGTTAATTTAAGGTAAATAATTTTCTCTTTTCTTTAAAACAAAAGAGTTTTCAAAACATCTGTAGAAGCTTTACAAGATTTTAATATAAAATGTACATGAGAGGGCTGTTGTTTGGAGCTGAGAAACTGTGGAAAGCAAGACATTACTGAAGAGTAATTTGGGTGTTCATAATTATATTCACTCATGATTAATTTGGGCTTATAAATCCAGAAATTAATCTGGTTTATTGTTTCTTCTCACACATGAAGTTTTCATTTTGACAGTTTGTTACTTTAGTTTTCCTTAGTGTGGGAAGCTACAGATAACTGAAAATGCAGGGAAGAAACAAGGAACATCTTTTAGTTTTGTCTGTACAGTCACTGAATGTAGGTGTGTTCAGACTGGGGACTCATGAGCAAGAATTGGTGCCGTGAGCCTTACCTGGCACACCTGTGAGAGGGACAGGAGCCTGCTGCAGGCCAGCACAGGCACACTGGGCACATCTGTGGAGCAGAAACAGTTTTGAGCAGAACCTCTGGTGCTCTCAGTGAATGTGTTCTCTGGAGTTCTCTCTTTGGTTTCCCCTATCCCCTCTCTGCCAGGCCAGCAGAGCCACAGGTCTGCACGGATGCCCTGCACTCCTCCCTGGAATGGCCCTGGGAGTCTCACCAGCATTTGGGGAGCAAGACAGCAAAGGCATGCAGTAGTCTCTGGAGTGTGATAAGTTGATGGAAATAAATAGCAAAGCCGAGCAAGTCCCTGGACGCTACTTACATATCAAACTTTATCAGTTAAATCTCATTAAAGCCACACAGTCTCACAACTACCTTGAGGTCCCTCGTGCTGTGCCTCAGCAGTGCAGCAGAGAGGACACGTGAGCACCAAATCCAGATATCAGACTGCTGAGAGCACGAGAGGTGCAGACAGGTGTTCCTGCCTGGGGTGCAGGGAGGGCCTCATGAATGTCAATATTAAACACTCATTGATTTACAAATAAAATCCAGTGATCCTGAGGCAGGGATTATAACCACTCTCCTGCCTAATTGTGACAAGCACGTCACAGAGAAAAGTGTGGCAGTTCCAACTAAATGTGTTATTTTAAAATTCTTAGCAATAATTTATTTTCTTTCATAAATTATAATATATTCCTTTACAAATCATTGTTTCATTAGGCAATTTTACTCATTCTGAAATAAACAAAAAATCCCAAAACCTTTGTATACAAATTTTTTCCTTACAGGCAGAAAATAAGTATTCTTTGACTTTTTGCAAACCTTTATGATTCAAAGTAGTTAGTGATTTTTAATATAGAAGAAAACAAGCATAGTGCACAGAAAAATTTTAGTTGGGTCAGAAATGCAAGGTTTATCCTAAAGCATTTACATGTTGGTATCTGATTTGGAGTATTTAAGAAACATTAAACAGTATACAAATGAACGTAAGTGATCTTGAAATAGTTAAAATTCTGAAATATTTAAAATTCTTAAGATAAAGCATAAAAATAATATGTGTTAAAATTATACTAAACATTTACAATGTTTAATCTTAAAGGTAAGCACAATTCTCAGATCAGGTTTGGTAGCTGTAATACTGCAGAGATGTGTGTAATGTGCTTCACTGAGGTTGTGTTACTCTGAACTGGCGTGTTGCACTTCAGTGGCTGGCACATTCCTGTGGTGTGATTCATGCTGAATCTTTGTAATCTCTACTGCAGTCTGAACACACTGTGCATCGTTAGATAGCCACCTACCAAATTTTATGTTGGTGTTGCATTAGCATTCCACTGCAATGTATAGCAAAAATAGTGATGATTATTTAATATTTTTGTTCTGATAGCTGCAGCTACAGAGTTCCAACACACACTTAGGAGGAGTTGCGTTGCTTGTTGTGCTTCCCAAGGAGTATGTTATGGGAGCAGCAAATTTCTCATTCAATATTTCATAGAACCAATGCAGAAGGGTTCTCTGCATCCTCTATTCTCTCTGTTAGAGCGCTGCTGGGCTGTGGGCTTGGCTAACAGTTTGTCCTTGATATCCTGTCTGCTTGACAAACCAAACAACTTGTTTTTGTATTTTAGTCGAGGTCCTTCCTGGACCCTTCTCAAGACTCCCATCAAAGTCTTGTGGGAGCAAGGTGAAACTCAAAAAAAAAACCCAAAAAAACCCCAATGTTTGCATATAAGTAACAGCTCCTAATTCCTTTGTAGTAATTTTTATTTGAAAGCTAACCAGATATTAATTGGAAGAGTAACAGCTTTGGTTTTACTGCATTTTGTGGGGTTTTTTTATAATCCGTGGTGGAAACTGACTGCATTTTGTTAATATGCCTAGCTTGATATTAAAGCCTATCATAGAATCACCATCCTCATTCCTGCCACGCCTCCTGGCACCTCTCAGTGCAGTAACTTTGACCTTTCTGTAGACATGGCACAGCTCTGACATAAGCTGGCCCTTCAGAACCCAGGCAGTATAAAGATAGCCTTTCCTCACCCTAACAGCTGTGAATCTCTCATTTACATTCGTGCATTCTAAGCGACAGCATTCTTTTTTAGGTCAATTGGCAAGGTGGGCCCAAACTTTGAAGGTAACCTGGGGGAATAAATTCTTTTGGTTGCACCAAACTGGTGTTTACACTTGGCTGTCTTGGTACTTTGAGATCTACCTTTGTGGTTTATTCTACACTTACTTGTGGGCTTCCAAACCCTACTGGTTTGGTTCTACACTTGATGATTTCATGCTCTCCCTCAGGATATGAGTAACTGTTTAAAAGGCTGAAGAAGTTAGTTGTAGGATTGTACTTGATAAGTTTATGAATGAACTAATACTGTCTGGTTGCCTGGAGCAGCAGCAGTCTGGATAAAAAGCCCTGGGAAGCTGCTTTCAGGGATGTGCTCTGCATTCCTCTGTTCTTGTATGTATATATTCAATGGTTTAAAATGCTGCATAGATAATTAGCAGTAAGTTTGAGTTTTATTCAGAGGGTTATCATGATGTTTTTTTTGTTACCTGCATACTGGCTTTGTATTCAGCAGCAGCTGTAAAAATAATCTCTCTTCCTGGCTGAAGTTCAGAACAGAATAAAAACAATCCTTGTACTACTTCAGTCATATAGTAAATGGTATTTGGGGGTAAATAGAGGAGGTGACTGAGAGCTTTAATGGAAAAATGATTTTTAAAATGATGGTCTCAAACATAGTACAATAACTCTTGAAGTAAGGAAGGGGGTTAAAGATGCAAAAGTGAAAGAATGCACTCTTACCTGTTGCCAAGTGTTTTTTCATGTATGCATTACAGCTCTTTTTTGTAATGGTCAGTATTGCCCTTATTGTGTTCTGTTTACATGTCTGACTTCTTGTTTGGATTTTACTTGGTGATTTGGTATTAATTTTTAATGTGAAAGCACTTAGCATTAGGAGTTTGACATTTTGTCTGACCTTAATCACCAAGAGGATCATGAGAGGTTTATTCAGTGGGAAGAGAATTGTTACAGCTCCGACAGAAATGATGGGAAATAAGTAAACAGCCTTTTAAATCTTCACCAGAAATCAATAGAGTTTAAAGATGATGGACGTTGGTGTTTTTTGCTGCTTAAGGACTTCAACCTTTTACGGGAAAATATCTTCTCGGAGTGTCAGCGCTTTTTTGCCCAGCACCATGAATCACTGCTGCAAATAGAACACTCTGCATAGAGTACTTCATCATTGTTACACAGATGATGTTATAGATCTGTCTCTCTCTGATACTGCAGATGCTTATATTTTTACACGTAGAGGTGTGATGCTACTTCATAACATTGCTAATTAATGGATGGTCAGCAAAATAATTATGTGTTTTTGAGTCCTGATGAACTCCTGGTTTTATTCTGCAATTGTAAAATCTACTATTTAGAACTTTCCCAGTTATATCTCCTTCCCTGTTTCTATAGAAATACCTTCATTTAAGTGAGAGTTCTCAACTTTGAGTAGCTGGGAGTAAGAGTTCCCCTGAAGTCTTGGTGTCAGCAGGCCTTCAGAGCCAGGCAGATTTTGAGCAGTAGCAAATCTCCAGCATAGCAAATTGTGTACTTTGGCTTTTCATGAATGATTTATTAGATGTTAGGCTGGTACAGTAGTTAGCAATATATCCAGAAACAGCACTATTCAGACCCAAGTATTTGTACATTTGCATCATCATAAATCATTTGTTACGTTATTTGGGGTTTTATTATACAGTATTGGATTCCATTTTAAAACAGCTAAGTATACAGTAAATTATATTCAAATATAGTAAAGTTGCTGTTAAATAGTAATTGAGAACTTGACTTTCAAGCTTTCAGTTAATTTGTTTGCATCCTTATGCAGCCATTTACTCTGAATAAAGTGAAGGGGATTTAATTTTGATTTGTAGACAACTTTTTGTATTGAAAATAACTGTAGTGACTGTAGTTTTATGCTAATATCTAAGCATGCCACATATACTCTTAGGCAAAATTTTCCCTTAAGACCTTGTGATATGAAGTGATCTTTGATTTAAGGCTGCAGTACTTTGGCTACAACTGTGTTCAATGATTATTAAACTGGAGTTATTGCATAGCAGCTGATGAAATTTTTTCCATAGTTTGTCTCAATTGATTACCCGTATTGAGTACAAAGTGGCAAAAAACATTTTAAGCCGTTCCTCGTGTTCCTGGTGCAGCAGCCAGGCCCTGCACTGTGCTGGGCTTGGAGCTCCTGGGACTGTGGGAAGGAGCCGGGGTGGAGAGGGATGGAATGGGGATGGAGCCGGGATGGGATGGGGATTGGAGCAGGATGGAGCCGGGGGTGGGGCTGGGATGGAATGGGGATGCAGCGGGATGGAGCCAGGGCTGGAATGGAAATGGAGCCAGGGGTGGAATGGGAATGGAGCCGGGATAGAGCCAGGGGTGGAATGGGAATGGAGCCAGGGCGGGAATGGGAATGGAGCCAGGGCGGGAATGGGAATGGAGCCGGGATGGAGCCAGGATGGAGCCAGGGGTGGAATGGGAATGGAGCCGGGATGGAGCCAGGATGGAGCCAGGGGTGGAATGGGAATGGAGCCAGCGGTGGAGCCGGGATGGAGCCGGGATGGATGCAGAGAATGGGGCAGGGACCCTGAGGCTGGGAACCCCGAGACTGGGACCCCTGGGGCGGAGGATGGAGCCCTCCTGGAATCTCCGGGGCTCACTTGCAGGGATGGGGGGTGCGCACATCCAGGCAGCGTTTGTTGTCTCCTGGGCCAGGTAAGGCATTGCAGGGTGCACAGCTTTGAGAACAGCGCCTGGAAGAGAAGAAACTTCTTCCAAATAGCATGGCTCTGTAGGCAATTTCCTACCTTTCATCCACTGTGTGGATTATGAGGGCAGTAGATAATCTAGCTTTCACTTAACATAAAACTAAACTACCAGGGCAGGCACATAATACCTTCTTCTTCTTGTTTAGTTCATCTGTTTGCCACTGTTAAGCAGATAATTTTGCTTACTTTGTAGTTGATTTTTATTTATTCATTCAGAGATTTCTTCTCTGTGATGGCAGGCTGAAGGTTTGCCTTTACTTCTCTTTCATTGTTTTAAGAGGACAGACACTGACACCTGATGCTGGGTCAGAGGCATTTCTTTCAGGGCCTGAAGTTTGGACTTCTTTGGAGATTTTCCCTGGATAGCAAGCACTTTTCTTCATTTTTCAACCTTCAAGCATCATATACCTTTTAACATTTTAATATTTGCCACATACTAATGCTGAGTACAGATTTTCTTTAACAACCTTTTTTGATGATTTCATGTAGCTTTACTAAAGATGAATAATCTTTCTATGGATTGATTAATCAGTGAATGCCACAATAGCAACCTGTAAGCTTGATTTTTTTTCAATTTATTTGTTGCTTTCCTTTTTAAACCCATTTATGAAGCTTATGTTACATCAAAAAAATGTCACCTCCTTCAGCCTCTCCGGTTGCAAATGTGAATTAACAGCTGTGTGGATGTAAACCCCCTCTGTTTTACCCTGGTTACAGCTCCTAGAGAAAGTACTTCAAAGCAGGAGGGATGTGCAGCAGGGCTGTAGACATCTAATGGAGCCTTTCCTGGCTGCCTGGGGAGCCCTGGGAATGAGGTCTGGGATGGGACAGGATCGATGTCCATAAATGTGTGGGGGAGGGGGGGGACAGCTAAAAATGCTGGGCAGGAAAAAGGGCTTTTTAAATTAAGGATGCTGCTGGCACAGGAACAAATGGATATGGCTATCAAGCACCTTTGGTTAGAAATTCAAAACATCCAGGCTCATCCAGAAGAGCCTCCCAGAGGGGGAATTATGGAGAGAAAATTATTAACAGATTTTGAAATGAAATTTGAGTGATTTATAAAAGGATTAAGGACATGGTTGCCTGTATTGGTATGCGCTGTATTGGCATCCACAAGATTTCTTCTAGATATTTTAGGTCTCTTTAGAGACTTTAACTGTTCTTTAACATGATTGAATTGTGTAGAAGTTAATTTTGCATTTCCCCTTTAAAATCTTATATTAATACTTGTAAATCTATGAAAATAGAGTATAACTAATAAGATTTCTGCCTTGTTTCTCTGTCTGAAAAGAACCTCTAGATAACATTGTCCATCTGGAGAACAAAGGAAGGTGAGACTCGTGCAGAAGGCAGCAGTGTCCCTGCCCATGGTGCAGCCTTGCTGGGCAGAGCAGCTGGTGGCTGCTGCTGCTCCTTCTGCTGCCTGGTGTCACTTCCTGAGCCTCAGTGACTCAGTTGGCACAGAGGGCAGGGCAGCATTCAGGAACTGATCTCTGCTCTGTGCTCTAAGGGAAACTGAGTTGGACCAGGCTCTGCTACTTTGCAGTGCACCCCGGGTGCTGCAGCTCCCTGTGACATCCCCGCGCTGGCTCTGTGTGACATCCCCGCGCTGGCTCTGTGTGACATCCCCGCGCTGCTCCCTGTGACATCCCCGCGCTGGCTCTGTGTGACATCCCCGCGCTGGCTCTGTGTGGCATCCCCGCGCTGGCTCCCTGTGACATCCCCGCGCTGGCTCTGTGTGACATCCCCGCGCTGCTCCCTGTGACATCCCCGCGCTGGCTCTGTGTGACATCCCCGCGCTGCTCCCTGTGACATCCCCGCGCTGCTCCCTGTGACATCCCCGCGCTGGCTCTGTGTGACATCCCCGCGCTGGCTGTGTGTGACATCCCCGCGCTGGCTCTGTGTGACATCCCCGCGCTGCTCCCTGTGACATCCCCGCGCTGGCTCCCTGTGACATCCCCGCGCTGGCTCCCTGTGACATCCCCGCGCTGGCTCTGTGTGACATCCCTGCGCTGGCTCTGTGTGACATCCCCGTGCTGGCTCCCTGTGACATCCCCGCGCTGGCTGTGTGTGACATCCCCGCGCTGGCTCCCTGTGACATCCCCGCGCTGGCTCCCTGTGACATCCCCGCGCTGGCTCCCTGTGACATCCCCGCGCTGGCTGGGCTGCAGCCGAAGGGAGCCAGCGGCGGACGGAGCTCTGTGCTCGCAGCGCTGCCCTGCTCGCTCCGTTCTGTGCTGCTGGAAGTGCGCGCAGCCTGGGAGGGTGAGGCTGCCGCAGTGGCTGCGGTGCCGGGGGGAAGCTCGGTCTGGTGGTTGCTCTGCTGTGTCATTTCAGATTTCTGGTGGACTGGAACCCCGCTTCTGCACTAGCTCTGTGAGCTATGTGTGGAGTGTGTAACGTCTAAATTTGCTGATCTTAGAGATGGAAGCACAGAACTGCTCATTTCTGATGTAATGCTTGTTTTATCTTCCCTTGCCTTGTTCGTAGTTTGTTAGAGTAATTTTCAGATGTCTTTGAAATTCCCATCTCTTGTGCTTGTGCATCATTAGCGAGACTCCTTCGCTGCATGTTTCAATTCAATGCTGCAGAAGAGGGGACTGAAAATGGAACCAAGTCTTGGTCCTTTTTCAGTGGTAAATTGTGTTGGATATTAATTGGTAACTTGTTTTGGATTGACACACAATTAGCAATCCTTGGATTTAATAGAAGAGTAAACGTGAAGCAAACAGCAGCAGAAGGAACAGAGTGAGCAGGTCCTTAGCTCTGACTCCGCCACCTGCAGTGACAGTGACAGGGAGGTGCCACAGGTGGTTGTCAGTGCCACCTGCAGTGACAGTGAGGTGTCACAGGTGGTTGTCAGTGCCACCTGCAGTGACAGGGAGGTGCCACAGGTGGTTGTCAGTGCCACCTGCAGTGACAGTGACAGGGAGGTGTCACAGGTGGGTGTCAGTGCCACCTGCAGTGACAGTGACAGGGAGGTGTCACAGGTGGGTGTCAGTGCCACCTGCAGTGACAGTGACAGGGAGGTGTCACAGGTGGGTGTCAGTGCCAGCTGCAGTGACAGTGACAGGGAGGTGTCACAGGTGGTTGTCAGTGCCACCTGCAGTGACAGTGACAGGGAGGTGTCACAGGTGGGTGTCAGTGCCACCTGCAGTGACAGTGACAGGGAGGTGTCACAGGTGGGTGTCAGTGCCACCTGCAGTGACAGTGACAGGGAGGTGTCACAGGTGGTTGTCAGTGCCACCTGCAGTGACAGTGACAGGGAGGTGTCACAGGTGGGTGTCAGTGCCACTTGCAGTGACAGTGACAGGGAGGTGTCACAGGTGGTTGTCAGTGCCACCTGCAGTGACAGGGAGGTGTCACAGGTGGGTGTCAGTGCCACCTGCAGTGACAGTGACAGGGAGGTGTCACAGGTGGGTGTCAGTGTCTCCTGCAGTGACAGTGACAGGGAGGTGTCACAGGTGGGTGTCAGTGTCACCTGCAGTGACAGTGACAGGGAGGTGTCACAGGTGGGTGTCAGTGTCTCCTGCAGTGACAGTGACAGGGAGGTGTCACAGGTGGGTGTCAGTGTCACCTGCAGTGACAGTGACAGGGAGGTGTCACAGGTGGGTGACAGTGACAGGGAGGTGTCACAGGTGGGTGTCAGTGTCTCCTGCAGTGACAGTGACAGGGAGGTGTCACAGGTGGGTGTCAGTGTCACCTGCAGTGACAGTGACAGGGAGGTGTCACAGGTGGGTGTCAGTGTCTCCTGCAGTGACAGTGACAGGGAGGTGTCACAGGTGGGTGTCAGTGTCACCTGCAGTGACAGTGACAGGGAGGTGTCACAGGTGGGTGACAGTGACAGGGAGGTGTCACAGGTGGGTGTCAGTGTCTCCTGCAGTGACAGTGACAGGGAGGTGTCAGGGCTGAGGGTCAGTGCCACCTGCGGGGCTGGAGGTCCCTTCTGTGTCAGGGAGCTGCTGGGATCAGCTGTACATCTTCATCAGGCAGACGCAGCAGCCCCGTGTTCCCATGAGCTGGGGCCAGGCCATAATTAACCTTGTGAACCCAGATTTGTAACAGAATGGAAAATCAGCTCAGGTTATCAATTACATTCCATTGATGGCTGCCAAGGAGAGCTTCTTAGGAAGAAAAAGACATTATGATTTGTTCATTTCTTCAGAAAGTACCAGAAGATGTTACCATTCATTAAATCATAAATCTAAATAATAGCTAGTCCCTAGATTTCTTATCATTTTATTTTGGTGCATTACTCATAGGTCATGGGCCAATACCATGTCTGTCATTGGAAAGGCTCACGAGTAATTTTGTTATAAAACTGAATTAGGAAATTTTTTATAAAAAGAAATTACTAGTCTTTAGAATGAGGGAATTTTATGAGTGTTTTGAGTTTTTAATGTAATAATTTTAATCTATGTTGCAAATGCTTAACCCTTCAGTCTGTGGAAAACTAGTTTTACATAATTCAGGGACTTCAGAGTCCATGTATTTGTTGTAACTTTTAAGTATAATTGTGAATTAAAAGCAGTATTTGAGCTTATGATCTACTGAGTCTATCAACTGTCCTCAACTAAACTGAATTTATAGCTTTTTAATACTAGTCAGTGATGATGATTTATAGTTACTCACTGCTATATGCAAAGGAAATGATAATCTGGTTAGATTTAATCTTTTTATTGTTACATGGTACTGTATGAATATGCAGAGTATTTTTAAACAAACTTCTTACATTTGTTTTTCCTGTAATGTACTTCATTTGTCATAAAACTGAATGAGGTTATCAGTCAAGAACTGACTGCTTTTTCTTAGTTTGATTGCTACTGTCACCAGTGTTATACAAATCTGGAAGGATTTCCCTTCAAGAATACTTTTTCATTATTATTCTGTAAATACAGACAGTAATTTATCTGTCCACCCCTGCAATATCTTATGATGGTGGAAAAAATCCTGTTACATGTCCATAATATATAGAAGATTTTTAGTATGCACTTCAATAATTCTTATTTGTTCTTTTCTCTTGTTAGCATTGAAAATTTGATTTTCAAGCCTACTTAAACAAATAAACACAGAATTACTAGAATATGTCATCTTTGAAAGGCAATAAATGTTATTTTCTTGAGAAGACTTGTAACATACTTTTGGTCTTTCACATATTACTGTCTTTACCTGCTAACAGGACCCACAGTCTACACATGAGCAATCTTTTCTCAAACTTCCCTTGATCCCTTTCCTTATTTCATTTTCTGTAAGTATGATTTGTTAACTGCTTGCAAGATATTTCAGTCATATTTTTAATCAAGGCTGTCCATCAGCAACCAAGGAAAGGGCCTTTAGGAGATCATTTGTCCTCACAAGGAAGGAATCTGATAAAATTGGGGTTTTTTTACCAGCCTACAATTTAGGCACAATCTTATTTAAAAAAAAATACCAACATGAACCTCTTGTAAGAGCAGTCTATCCATGGTACATGAATTCAAAATGTTATGTTTCTTTCTGTATCCTTACTTGTTAGATTTGGGGAAACAAATAGTATTTAATTCTCTTTAAAGAAATTGCTGATTCTTATGTAGAGCATAGGAAAAACGCCTGAAGTATAAAATTCAAGTAACATAAATTTTTGCCTCAAAAAACCAAATCAAAACAAAAACCAAACCAGAAAATTATTTCATTGTGCTTTCAATCAGGGTTTAATGTTGTATGTTTCGTTCCTCAGCTGTGGGCAGGCTTCCCTGCCCACCCCGAGTGGTTTTTCCCGACGGCAGCTCTGGCTCTGCTGTCAGAGGGGCAGCATGGTTTGCACAGGTGTGACAGGACCTTGTGTGCAGGCAAAGGGACGTGCTGAGGCCTGAGGGAATCCACATTTGTTGGTTTGGATTTTGTATCTGGAATTCTGGAGGGCTGTATGCAAGCACTGACAGAGGATTGCCACCCCCAATTACAAGGGCAGCAAAAGGCACGCAAATTCAATTCTGAACTCTTGAAACCAATTCAAAAATATTCTCTTACCTGTTGAATTCTGTCTTCTGTCCTTCTGCTGAACAAATGACTTCGTAATATATTTGCTAAAGGATTCTGAAGACCTGCTTGTATAACAGTATAAAGTGCAGTGTTAATTATCCCACTCAAATGCAGTTGCATGTAGGTGATTCCTGAATTATAGAAGCAAAACCCTTCTAGTTTCCTTTTTAACTTGTGCAGACACAAGGCGAATCTTGGATAACAGTATTCTTTGATCTGGGTTTGGGTTTTTTCCCCCTCACGTCTTAATTAGGAAAGGGAAAGTATAATTGTATAAAATACAAACCAGGCTTCTGTATTTGAGCAGTATTTTCTGGATTGTGCTTCTGCAATAATCTTTAAGACATGAGTGGAAAAGCACATTGGCCTAAACCTTGGAAACAATGAATATTATTAATGCCATGGAAATCAGCAGAACATGAAAATTGGATTCCTTAATAATAGGATCTCTTCTCTTGCATTTGGAATCTAAGAAGTTCTTTAATTCTCAGGTTTATCATTTCACACTCTTAAAGTTCATTTCTTCCCTCAATCTGAGGGTGATTTATGGGTGCTGTGTTACAGATGAAGTAGTTTCATCTTTCAACCTCACTGCATTTTCTCTAGCATTCTATCACTTAAGACCTTGATTCTCAAAATAAAGGTGAGAGAAGATGAATGTGTGTATGGAAGAGCTCTCAGCTGGACCCAGCCCCAGGTATCTGAAACTTTGCAGTTTCTCAAAGTTTAATGAATGTTTACTGTGCTCAGCAGAGCAATCTGAAAGGTCAAATGAAAACTGAAGGCATTATTGCATTGAGCTTCATCGCTGTGCCATGACAGGAGTGATGGTGGTGAAGCAGCAGTGCCCTGTGAGCCATCCAGGGTGCTCTGTGAGCCATCCAGGGTGCTCTGTGAGCCATCCAGGGTGCCCTGTGAGCCAGCCAGGGTGCCCTGTGAGCCAGCCAGGGTGCTCTGTGAGCCATCCAGGGTGCCCTGTGAGCCAGCCAGGGTGCTCTGTGAGCCATCCAGGGTGCCATGTGAGCCAGCCAAAGTGCTCTGTGAGCCTTCCAGGGTGCCCTGTGAGCCAGCCAGGGTGCCCTGTGAGCCAGCCAGGGTGCTCTGCTCTCAGCAGCAAGAGGAGGGCTGGCACCAAGGGATGGACACGGGCAGACCGCCTGCCTGGGCTGTTCCTGCACGGATCTTGTGGGTCTGTGTGCTCCTTTACCGATCAAAGGCACAACCATGCAATGATCTGGCTTCAGCAGCAGCCGGGGCTGGGACAGCAGCACTCACTGCCCTGCCTCCGATCGGTGCGGGCAGAGGCACGGCTGTGTCTGGAGCCCCTCAGGCCGTGCCAGGAGCCCTCTCAAGGGTGGGAGCAGCACACACGGGTCGGGGCCGCTGCCCTGGGGCCTCTCCCCAGCTCTCTGGGGCTCTGCCCGGCCTCTCCCCCGCTCTCTGGGCTCTGCCCGGCCTCTCCCCCGCTCTCTGGGCTCTGCCCGGCCTCTCCCCCGCTCTCTGGGGCTCTGCCCGGCCTCTCCCCCGCTCTCTGGGCTCTGCCCGGCCTCTCCCCCGCTCTCTGGGGCTCTGCCCGGCCTCTCCCCCGCTCTCTGGGCTCTGCCCGGCCTCTCCCCCGCTCTCTGGGCTCTGCCCGGCCTCTCCCCCGCTCTCTGGGCTCTGCCCGGCCTCTCCCCCGCTCTCTGGGGGACTGCCCGGCCTCTCCCCCGCTCTCTGGGGCTCTGCCCGGCCTCTCCCCCGCTCTCTGGGGCTCTGCCCGGCCTCTCCCCCGCTCTCTGGGCGCTGGGAGCGCTCCTCGCTGGCCGCGCTCTCGAGCCGAGAGCCGAGCCCAGGAGCTGCGGGTAATGAGCCGAGCGTGCGGGGACGTGATTGATGATCCCGGTTCCGACAGCTCCGGAGCCGACGTTCCCTGGGCATCCGATCCGGCATTAGCATGCTGACAGCTCAGCATTTAGGACATTATGGTAATTTATCCTGCATACGCTGTCACCTGCGCTGTCAGAGTTTCTTTTTAATGATGGTATAACTATTTTGTTTGTTTGTACTGCATTCTTTTCATTTGGCTAATGTCTCCTCATTAGATTGCACCTAGTAAATGAGAGTAATTAAGTGTTTCCTATAGCTCAGATGCAATGATTAAGTTGCAGAGTTGGTACTGATTATGTTTTGTCATTTATCTCTATTAATCTGAGAATAATCCAGATGATAAACACATGTAATTTTTAGCTAATGTTCAATAGATGAAATTTATAGCTTCTCAATGGAGCTAAACAATAAGTGTGCATTTATATATGAACAGTAAATTATTGTACTTGTATTTTTGTTAAATAAACATAAAATTATCCGTACAACTAAGAAAAAAGTGGAAAATCTACTGAATGTAGAGATTCTCACTTTCTAAAAATGCGTTTGTATATGGAAAACTACTACTCATAATTCACACTTCAGTGACTCTCTTTATTCTGCTTTCTCAAATACCTACATGAGATTCCTGTAGTGATATTTTTGAGAATTTTTTTCTGAAGCTATTATCTTTTTTTTTTACTATTAATTCTAGAATAGAAATTGCACCTCTAGTACTGAAATGTAATTTTCATATAAACACTTCCAAAATCAGTTTAGAAACAACAACAACAACAACAAAATACACTAACACATCAAATTAAGCACCTCACAGCAATTTGTAAATTCTTATCTAATTTTCCCGCTGTAGATAGACATTGGAAAATAGCTTGAGCTATTTCTTCAACACAAAGTAGCAATAATTAATTTTGATGCAAATAGTAATGGCAACACTAGGAGCACCCTGAGTTATTTGATGATGTTCCTTTGTTTTCCTGGCTCTGTGATCTTTCTAGCATGTCACACTGTGATGTGCTATTTCTAAATATATAATTTACTATTTTTAAAGATACACCTTGAGAAAGTCAGACTTTGTAATGCCATAATTGTGTGGGGTTTATACATCAAAATTCTGGCTTCAAAAGTAGCAGCTTTTGTGTGTCCCCAGTTAATAAACTGCTTTACCATGGCAGAGCTGTTGAGGGACAGACCCTGGGCTAGCTTGGGCTTTCTGTTAAATGTGTAAAAATAAAAGCTGGACAGTGTTTTGGATGTGCCTCCTGCCCAGTGTTCCTGCCCAGGTTGGAACGCTGTCCTTGTGGTGTCAGAGGTGGTGCTGTCCCCAGTGTCTCTGGCTGTCCCTGGCTGTCCCTGGCTGTTTCTGGCCATCCCTGGCTGTTCCTGGCTGTCCCTGAGTGTCCTGAGCTGCTCTGGTCACTGGGGCTGAATGAGAGTGAGATTCCAAACATGCCTTGCTTTGGAACAGCTCCTCTGCTTTGGACCACTGCTCCTTCCCAGTGTGTTTCCCTGAACACTCATGGGCTTCTCTGGGGAGGATCTCCCTGGAAGGTGCTGTGCAGAGTTCCATTGGGGTCCCCTTGGTCCCGGGCACATCTGCTGCTGAGGAGATGAATCCTGGAGCTGGGCTGGTCCAGCGGGGCTCTGCTGTGCTGTGAGGAGTGGTCGATATCATCCATGAGATTTGTCATTTGTCCCTGGTCCAGGTGCTCCCAGCCTCACCAGCTGAAGAGGGGACACTGGGTTTGAGCTAAGGGGAGCTGGGGGGGAGTAGGACAAGGAAACCTGTGGTGGGATTGTGTGTGGTGTGGCAAGGACAGTGAAACCCACTGGGCAGGAGAGCACGGGGCTGATGGGCATGGCTCAGCCATGGCCCACAGATTTAAGGGATTTTCAGTTTGTGCACATTTGTTGGCTGAGATTTTTCTGGTATGTCTTCTAGAGTACACAATTATTTCAACCAATAATAATTAATAATTTAATTTTCATTTTTTAATACATAAAATCACATTATTGATAGACCTCAGTAGATTTCTAGCTTGAAATACATGTTAATTGGATCAAATTGTTGCTCATTAGAATTTATTTGCTTCCTGAGAACATCAGTTTTAGGGCATCAGCATTCTTTCTGAAAAAGCAAATACTCTATTCTGTTTATGTGGGTCAGTCGTGGAGTAGCTGCTTAATATCCCATGTCTGGAATTCAGTTGTCTTTTCTCCTGGGTGGGTCAGGAAGGCAGTTGAAGCAGGCAGTGATGGCTGCTGGGCTTTCATTTCTTTGTGACTGGTAAATGAAACACATGCAGCCTCACCAAACTACATGACTAATGACAACCTCCAGTGGCTCCTGCAATCAAAGATTAATTTGCTTTATCAAGTTTAAAGAATAGTAGGTGATAAATCATGTCAAAAAGAAATAATCAGAGGCAGGCTGATGTTCTTTTGCGCAGTGGAGGACAGGTGCTATAGAGGATTCATCTGCCATAGACTGTTAATTTTGTTCTCACGATGATGTGCTAATTTTTATTTAGTTGATTTTTAAGTCAAATGGGATGCACTGTCAACTAATATTTTAACCTAAAATATATAGTATTGCTTTTTAGCTCTAAAATTAAACATGTTTAGAGTCTCTCGCTTGCAATCAAAATATTTTCCATTTAATTCCTTTAATAATTGATGGATATATTTCTCTCCCATAGGGTTTGCTCTCTTGGAGCACAGCTTAATGTGGACAGGAATAAAAATATACTGTATGTAGCCGGCACATAGATAATATATTTGTTTTCCCTGCAGTTGACTCTTGTGTGGCCAGATGTGCTGTGCTGTGCTCTGCAGGACAGGGCTGCTGTCGCTGCTGGGGCTGCCCTGGCCCTGGCCCCGGGCTTGTGCCACTCCTCCCGCTGCTGGCACAGCACGGAGGGACCGGCGGGGAGCAGGGGGGAATCGCTTCTGTTCTCGCTGAAGAAAGCCATGCAGAGACTGCAGCTCTGTCACTCTGCAGTTACTGAATGTAATCATCTCGATAAAATACACAGCTACGGAATACCGTATATGTATATATATATATACACGGCACTGACCGCCCTGCATTCCTGGTGAGTCCTGCTGTACACACAGTGAGGGCAGCAGATGTTCGCTTTTCAAGGAAAATCCTGTGCTAACTTTGCTCTCCAGCTGCACAGTGATTGTTGAGCATTTCCATTCTTTATTTCACTCAAAGCATGCCCCAGTAACAGATTCGGCAACAGTGTTTTCTGTGTGTAAGAGAATTTTAGCAAAGGAATAATGCAGGTGCCATAAACTTCAGTCCTGCCTAGCAATGTGTGTGATCTCAGACCAATACTTGAGCCCTCTAGTGGCATTCCGAGCGCTGAAGGGTGACTGCTGGCATGGTGCAGGGTGCCCTCGCACAGCTGGACGTCCTCACAGGGAGGCTCACTCTTCACACCGTGATGGCTCTATGAATAGATTTGGGCAACGAGGTGAGAAGAGTCTGTGTTTGTCTACTTAGGGCCAAAAAAGAAAAATATCTCCCCCTTAATTTAAATCTAAAATTCTGTAGCTAAATTAAGACATTTCTTAAATTTCCTTCAGCGGTGTTTAGGAATACAACACATCATAGCAGCACTTTCACCCTGGAAAATATCTGTAGCTGTCTCCAAGTTGATAACAGATGAGTGAAGATAGGTAATAAATAATAGTATGGAAAATCTTCTTGTTTGAACATATTTTGCCAAAAGCACTGACTAGGAAGTTGGGTGAGACAAAGGGGAAACGTTCTCTGAGTCTGACTGACATACTTTATGATGACTTAGCGGAACACCTCGCGGCCAGCTGTCGCTTCGTTCACTGGTGTTCTGAAGCTGTCACACCCCTATTTCTCTCACACAACAAAGTCACAAGCTAATTCATTGCTAATTGTTGAATGCTCTTTTTATAAAAAAGTATCCAGAGATGCCCCAGGAGCCACATAGCTTCCTTAGCTTCTTATGTGTTCAAAAATTGATAGAGTCGCCACCTTAATGTTTGAAGCAGCACGACTTGGGTTCATCTGTGGAGTACTTGAACTTAGGAAAGCTTGGGGTTTTTTCCACTTAGGAAAAAGATGTATTTTAGTTAAAACAAAACTGAAAATAAACGTTTTCTCCAGAGCATCTGCTTCAGGTTTGTGTTAGACTTTGTCAGCATGTAGTGTAGCAGGGTGTGATTTTCATACCTAATTGGATTAGTAGAAAGCAGAACAACTGGTGCATCTCTGTGCATCTGCACAGGAAGGAGCAGTGATAAGCTGTCTCACCCAGGCAGTGTGCAGGCTGGGGAAGTGGAGACCGTTATCTTGTCTACAACCACTTTCCATATCCTGAAATCAAATTTGCAGAACAAACAGCAGTTGGGCTATGCTTCATATTTCATTAGGTACGCGCATCCTCACAAAATTATTTTTATTAGACCACGCAGAGATCCTTCTGACATTTGCTTTTGTGTGCTTATAGAGTAATCAAAAATGTTAGTAGATATGTAATCTTAGTCCTGATATGGGTCTGTTTGACATGCAGGAGTATATTTTTGAAGCACACTTTCCAGACTTAAATGCACTTTTGTTAAGCATCACAGGAAGGCAAACAGTTTTCTGTCATCGTCCACTTGCCCTTCTTCTGAAGCAAGGAGGGGAAAAATACCCCAAGTGTTTCAGTGTTGTGTTTCACAGAGGTTTCATCTGTATCATCTTTGTTGGAAGAGTTGGTAGTTGGCATCAATTTGGATCAAAAGAACTGCAGTTAGGAAGGCCATGAGGAAGGTTCCATATTATTTCTCCAGAGCATTCTCACTGCTGAAGAGTTGTTTCTTGAGGCATGTAGCTCTATTGAGAAAGGCGTCTTCTGGGAACAAAAGTTTTATTTCTGAAGCAGGGTTTTATATCAATTTAAGTATTAAATTATTTGTATAGATATCATCTACACAATAAAGTGGCTGATCACAAGATATGTAAAAACTTTAGTATGTAAGTCAATATAAAATCGTATTGGCTTGGATTTTATAAGAATGTGCACAGATTCTGGTGATTTAATTAACATTAATAGAATGGACTATCTTTGAATGAGTTCTTAACAGTACAGGTCCATTCTAGTTTATGCATTTTCATTAATAAACAATTTCTGCTGAATAACAGTAACATTTAGATTGTTATTTAGATATTAATGTAATCATCTCAATATGTGTGCTAAACTATATGAACTAAAAATTTAGTTTTGAGATATCTTGTAAAATAAGGGTGAGTCAGCAGCACCTTTCCATCTCAGGGCTTCTGAGGCCCTTCAGATTCTCCAGCTGAGAACGGCTGTGTCTGACGGCATCTGTCATCTTTGCATAGGTGAGATCATCGTGTTTGCTAAAGGGCTTAGCGAAACGAGCTATGTGCATGATTAGACTACTCCTGTTAGTCTGACTGGGAAAAGAGGCAGTACAGGAGGCCTGGGTGCAGCTGCAGCCACTGTGGCCTTGCTGCCACGTGACTCCTGGGTGCTGCTGGCTGGGTACCTGCAGCTCCAGCTCAGCTGCTCAGCATCAGCATCAGCATCAGCATCAGCATCAGTATCAGCATCAGCATCAGTATCAGCATCAGCATCAGCATCAGCCCCCTGCCCTTCACTGCACTCCCTGCTGTGTGTCCTGCTCACCTGTGGCTGAGAGGGCCTTTATCCACTTTGCCCTGCATTTTTCTCTCTCTTAGCCTGGCAACAGTCTGTGTTTCTCCTGTCAGAGCCAAGGCAGGTTTTGTTTTTCTGTGCACAACTTCAGCCCTTTGTTTCCAACTTCAACCTCAAAGGCTGCAGTCTGAAGCTCCCCATGTGTTACTGAGAATAATCATTGATCAAGATTCTTGACCAATTTTGATTGATTGGTTTCATTAGTTTTTATTACTATTGTAAGCTTTTCGATAAATACTCACGTAACCATGATTCTACTCCCTTCTGGTGATCCAGAGTTGGATCTATTGCTGTGTTATCTGTACAACATATTTGTGTTTGGAATTTCTTGACTAATAGTATGTTCTGTCAAATTTTGGCTATATTTTTAGTTGCCTAATTTCAGCAAAAGTTAAAGATTGACAACTTTTTCTTTAAATTACACTTCTCAAATACTTTGTGTGCTCATAGGTCAGACCAGATCATTCCTTTTCCCTGAGCTCTTGCTTGATTTCAGTGTCCTGTGTTTTAACTTGAATTCTTGAGTGAAATTCAGAGTTGACGAATTTTCAGTGTCTTAGTATCACTGTGTTTTTATATTTAAAAATATCTGCGACTCCTCTTGAACCAAACTGTAATTTTTAAGGATCTATCCTATTAAATTCTCCATCCGCCCTGCTGCACTTTGAGGACTCCTGTTCCTCAAAGGACCCTCCTGGTACAGGCACACCAGGCTTCATTCACTCGTTATTCTCAAACATCTTAAAATTGCACAGTATTTCAATCCCACAGTTAGACTAGCTTGAATTAGGAAACCACAGGCTCTGCTTTGTTGTCCTGGCCACCTGGTTTGTTAAACTTTGTTTTTGTCTGTTCTAGATAAGGAATGTCTTTGTCTTGGTGTTTTAACCACTGATGCAAAATACAAGAAAATGCATAAAGGTAAACCTAGGATTGAAGGATTAAAGGAGGAGGAAAGTGTCTGAAAATTATTTCCCATCTCATTTTGCATCAAGCAGTGCTTGGCATGACTGAGAGACGTGTCCCACAGCATCTCAGTTCAGAGCGATGGATGGCTGTGGGAGGAACTCCTGGTCCTGCCATACCCTGCTGACATCTCAGGACTGTTATCTTAACAGGGAACAGCAATGTCTTAAATGGTTTTATGAGTAGGGAGTTACATCTGTTTCCATGATCAATTGAAGAACTGACATTTTGGAACTCCAGAGGGAAAGTTGTGTGAGCAAAGCAAAACCAAAGCTTCAGGAGCTGTAAAAAATAATTGTGAGTGGAGGAAATAATGTTTCAACTACACATCTGAATTGTAGCTGCATGACGCTATAGAGACAATTAAAAGAAATGTAACGCTTAGTTTAATGATTTATGAGACAATCAAATTGTAAGGAACAAATTTACAAAAATAGTTGTGCACATCAGCCTAAAAATAATGTAGATGGAAAGGCAAGGACAGTGTACGTCAGTGCTCTGGCAGTGCCATCAGCAGTGAGGGCTGGACTGGCCATGGAGCAAAATTATTTAAGAGCAGTTCAACCAGCTTAATAGATATGTCTAACTTAAAGCATTTCTTGGAGAGGTGCATGATGAAACAAAACTATAGGGGTTTTTTGTTTGTTTTAAATCTGTTTTAACAAAGAAATGCTTTCCCAAAGCTCTGATACTTTGTTTAATTAAAAATACAAATCGTGGTTTGCATGGTATGTGCTGGAGAATTATTGCTGTATATTACAGTAATCTGTTGCAATTATTATTGAAAACCGTATTTAATTTTTAGATTCAGGTGTAAATCAGTGTTATCATGCTGTAATTGAAAAATGGTGCTCACCTTTTTTTCCTGAAGGTATCTGGAAAGGCATTAATTAAAAATGCAATTTATT
Source organism: Cyanistes caeruleus (assembly GCF_971803275.1). Classification (NCBI taxonomy): domain Eukaryota; kingdom Metazoa; phylum Chordata; class Aves; order Passeriformes; family Paridae; genus Cyanistes; species Cyanistes caeruleus. The sequence continues at coordinate 17,994,794 of NC_141715.1, read as the reverse complement.
TTAAAAATACTTTCGCCTGAACTGCTGGTGAAAATTTTATGTTTAGTTATGTAAATCTGTAGGAAAGCCTTGAAAAGTTACATTTTATTTAATCTTATGTGGAGCCTCTGGTTCGTTCTTGTCTGTTTAATAAAGGGTCAGATTTTATTTATGTAGTTAAGTAGAACATAAATGTTGACATTTCACATGATGTACCATGTAAATGTAAGCCTTTGTAGTTACAAGTTTTTGTAGCTGGAGAATTGTTTTAAAAGGCATGTAATTTATTAGCTATCAGTAGCTGCTTTATTGCCTTGCCGCGCTGCAGTAATAAATAAAAGAAAGTGAGCTGATTTTACAAATGGCACACAAGGTGCACATTTTGTGAAAAAAGTCTTTTTTTAAAGAATTGGCATTAAATCCTTTTTTGTGATGACAAAGAGGCTAAGAGTGCAAACTGTATTTTCTGTTTATCGAAAACAGAGTCTCTTTTTCTCGAGGGCATTTTTTCCTATGATCATCAAGGGATTTCAAAAGCAATAAAGTGTGGAATCATTGTTCGACTTGAACAGTATTAAAACTTAGGTTTTAATTTCAGTGAAGTAATAAGATTTGAACCTGTCTCACATTACAGCACTGTAAGGCATTTAGCAATTGTATTTTAAAGGAGGTTTTTAAAATGCAGCTCACTTGAAAGCTAAGTGTCTATTGAGTAATTAATAGTTCCTCTTCAGCACAGGCTGTTGTGAATCATACTAAGAAATCTTGGTTTTGTTAATAACAAATTAAGATAATTGTAAGGAAGTTAATTCCTAATTAGTTTAAACTTACAATCTTTTTTCCCCTTTCTGAGATGGATTTTCAAATGAAGACAAAAAAACAAACAAACAAACAAAAAAGACTGAGGGTTTCAGCATGGTTTTCACCCTAGAATTAAAAAGGAATTATCCATGTTTACCTGTACATTTCAAGAAACTGGATTTCCTGGTTAGCAGCATGTCAGCTTGCCTTTAAGCAGTGGCGAAGTCTTTAATCTTTAACCATACTTTATAGCATTAATGCAATTTCTGTTTCAAAATTGCACATTGAAGATAATTCTGCAGAGCTTCTCTCTTCAGTACTGACATGGAGAGCTCTGGGGTACTGGAAGTCACTGTGCTCGCTTTGGCACACATATTCTCTGGGTTCAGACTAAAAATATTCCTTCAGGCTGGTAGGTAAGATGTGGGCTGGTGAGGGCACAGCCATACCTGTGCCCTGCCGATGGAAATGTGCAGGTGTGGGTTTGGGAGGGGAGCTTGGGGGTTTGGGAGTTTATGCTGGTGCGGGTACTGTGAGCTATGACCTTCTGTGGTGCTTTCGAGCAGCAGCTGCCTCCATCAGCCATCAGGTTTGTTCCTGTGTTTTAGTAGATGGCCTAGACTGTTAATATTAGAGGATCTAAAATAAATCAACATATTATCCTAAGGATACAAAACGTAAGAGCTATTTGTGGCTAGGAGCCCTTGACAGATAGTTTGGCTGAGGCAGATGATTGCCCGCCTCTCGGATCTGGCTCCCATTGCTGTGCCTGCAGGCAGTGTGGGTTATAGTTGTATATTGATGTCAGGGTTACTACTGAGTGGCTAGCAATGACAGATGTCTATAATTAGAGGCAATGCTGCCAGTATTTCAGAGGAGCCGGCCTATGTTGAACAATTATCTTATTTCTGGCTTGCCAAGGAGGGTTGTTCAAATTGCTGGTATTAGCTGTGGTGGCTGTAACACTTCTCCTTATGCCCTGGGATAAATGTGCAAAAGCACTGTCATGTACAACCCTGGTGCAAAACCTCTTCAAAAGATGTGATCCTGCTAAATTTCATCTGCTTAAGGCTTGATCTGGAGATGCATAACACCAGCTGCAGTGCTGTTACTCAGTACAGAGCAATAGTTTTGGATACAGAGATTTCAGAGCTGTACTCTGATTTTTAGTCCTTGTTTCTAAGTGCCAAAGTGATGTTGATTCTTGAGCGTTGGTGTTTATTGCACATAGGTGTGCTGAGTTGGCCACTCATATAGATACAATTCAGTGTCTGAATAAAATTTAGCTGCACACTTGTAATAGTTACAGGGGCAAGTCAGAGTGTGGGTTACTGCTGTTCAAGTACCTGTAATTCTGGATCTTTTGGAGTGTTCTGACTGGCACAAATGTACACTTGGAACTGTAGAGTAGTGCTTCATTTCAATCACCAAAGATTCTAAACCAGCATTTTGGCTTATTGTTAAGCAAATCCTTGACTGTATACTTTGCTTGTATTTCTGCAGTGCAGTGTATAGCTCTGATGGAAAGTGCACCCCAGAACTATGCTTCAAAAGCTAAGAATCTTCTGGAAGATACTAAAAAAGTAACAGCCGTTAATAGTATTTATGTTTTCACTGTAATCTGTTCTTTAAACCGTGAAGGGGAACAAAAAAGACAGTGGAATTAAACCTGTCCAAAAGTGCTTAACAAAAATGAAAGTCTAAACAAGAATGTTTAAGCTAAGCATCCTTTAACTAATGGCTAACTCAAAACCTAGCACATAAACCCACTTCTCTTTTCTTTTTCCTTGTTTTTCACAGAAAATGTGTCCCAGGCTGCATCAGTAATAAGAGCAGTTAGTTCATAGTAGGTCTCCTGTATAAGTTCTGCAGAATTGTACATCTTTCAAGATTTCCAGAAAACATGGATTCAGAAATGGAGAAATATATAAATAAGTAAATAAAAGCTGAGAGATAGGAATTGAAATAGAGATCAATTTCCATGTAAGAGAACGTTTATTGCTGGCACCGTATGGGCATTTTATAGAGCAGGAAGCAGGGAGTTAATCACTCTGGCACCCCAGACTCCTCTGAATCCTCCAGCTAACAGAGAAGGACTGGGGAACAGGGCCTGGAAAACAGCCTTTGTGGGAACTGTAAATGCCTCTTACTGTCTGAGCTTGTGATGGTAGAGCATTTCAACAGACTAGGAGGGAAATAACATCCATAACAATGAGCCACACGGCATTTACCCTTTCCCCTAAAACAGAACACTTGGTTATAATAACAACTCCTGATTTTTAAATGTTATGTTGTAGTAGGTCTCTTTCAGTTGAGGATAACTTTATGCAGTGTTTTAAGCTAGGCTGAGACGTAAGATAATAAATAGTCTCTATCACTTATGTTATTGGTGTGGGTGCTACACAGGTAGAAGCGGGTGGGAGAGGAGCCTTTGTACAAAGCAACTGGAAGCCCACCTGTCTTTAGAGATCCTGTCTGAATGAACTGAGGCATTTCCTTGTGGCCTGTTTGAAGACTTTCTTCATTTAGAGAGTTTACTCTAATCCAACATATTAGCTCATTCTCTTGCTTTAGGCTCTGAGCTAAGAGTATTTTGAGATGTTACCTTGCTAAGACAGCTGGTTGGGAGTGGAAGTGACCAAGGTTTTCCTCTGCTAAGGAGAGGAAATAAAAGCCAGGGCTTTTGAAGCCCTCAGTTTGATCAGTTTGATCAGGAGATAAAGATAAATGATGTGACACCCTGATAGTCCAATTAGAGGATTCAGTTCCCATTTCCCAAAGCTGTCTGTGGGATGTGGAACTGGATTTCTGCTGTGTTATAATGGAGAATTTAAGTGCTGAAAATTCAAATACCTGAGCATGATTTAAAAGGTAGGGGAAATTACAAAATGTGCTGTGGCACTCGACACCAAGAATGCCCCCTGGAGTTAGTGTGGAGGTTTGGTGGGTGCTGGAGGGGTGTTGGTCAGAGTGGTGGGGGCAGAACCCCATGGCAGTCGCTTTGTTTGGATTCCCAGAAACACCACAGGGACAGACAGCCTTCCCTCCACGTGCTCCATGTGTTCTGCCAGGCTGGGCTAAATGTGCTGCAGGTCTGCTTTTGCCCTCACTACTCATGACAAAATGCTTTAATGTTGCTGTGATAGTTCTCTGCAGCGAGGCCTGGAGAGCTTCAAGGAAGGTATAATATCTTCAGCATTTATGCTCTGCCTACGGGTAATAACTTTCCTGTAATTTTCTGAAGATTCATTATCCAAAATCTTAATTCATTATAATAGCCCTTATGAAAACTGTAGAAACTAACATTTTCTTGTGTTTTCTTATTTGCACAGTGTGAGAGATTCATTGCTCTGTTTTAATTTGTTTCATGGGGTGTGTTTGAGTGCATTCCATACAGTGCTGTTATTGAATTTCTGTGACTGTCATTATAGAGCCATACAACCTTTAGGAACTCATATTCTGAGCTTCCCAGTTCTGTAATCTGCTTCACATTTAAGAATTGATATAATTAACTTCTTCAGAGTTATAATGATAGTGCCAAAAAGAGAAGACCTCCAAAGGCAAAGCAAAGCTAAACATATTTAAGGCCAAAGAGTAGGCAAGACAAGATAATAAAGTTTTGGTGTGATTACTGAATTATTTCTGTTTTCTTGGTCTGTATTCACATGCAGGTATTTTGCTTTATAGAGCATTGCTTCGACAATGATATTTTCTTGTCCTTTTTGAGCAGTTCAAGGAATTGGGAAGTGTGTGTTTATGCTTGAACAACTGATAGCCCAGAGAAGCTGTGGCTGCCCCTGGATCCCTGGCAGTGCCCACGGCCACTTTGGACACTGGCATTTGGAGCAGCCTGGGACAGTGGGAGATGTCCCTGCCCATGGCAGGGATGGAACTGGATGGGCTTTAAAGTTCTTCCAAACCTAATCTTTCTGTGATTCTATAAAACTTCCTGGATAATTAAAAAAACCCCTAGCACCAGAGCTTGTGAATCTGCTGTCTTCCTTCAGGGTCCTGATGCCACCAAGGTGGTTGTAACAGTACAAAGAGGAAAAGAAGGATCCCTGGATCCTTTGCTTTCACACTTGGTTCAGTAGGCTTGAAATTGTTACTGATCAGAATTGAAGGTGTTTTGCTGCTCTGTTCTTTCTATTGCTACCTGGCCACTGTTGTCACTTCTGACCACAGCAGCACCACTGGGACTGAGGGCAGTGGTGCCAGCAGCTCCAGCTTGGATCCAAGAGCCTGGGTGGCTTCCTGGAGCTTTGGAGCTCCTGGAGCATCCTAGCCTAACGTTGCCACTTGTGTAGGTGTTTCCCTCGTGGTCACAAGTGTGTGAAGATGAGCTGGGGATGGTGCTCTCCTGTTAGCTGATGCTGTTGGCCATACGTGTTTCAGTCTCACAACCCTGGATTGACACGGAATTCTCTTCTGAAGTTGTAAATCTTGCAATTATAAGGATCTGGGACTCATTGTGTCACTGTTTTCCAGGAGTCTTGAGCCAAGGGTTTCCTACTGGGCCTTGATTCCCATCTCCTTTCTGGCAGTGTCTGAGGGCAGGGGGAAGCAGAGCAGGGAGCGGTGAAGGGAGAAGCCCCGGGCTGTGCGGCTTCCAGCGCTGCAGCCTCTGCTGCTCCTACCCCCGGGACTCCCTGGAGGAGCCAAGCAGAAGATGAGATCACCTCCACAGCTTCTCCCGACCCCTTTTAGCAGGGTTTCTCACCGCCTTTTGAATATGTAGCCCAGCCTTTGTTGTTGAAGTGTGTTTTATTATTATACGTCCAAAATGCTTTAACATTAATTTTTCATAACGCTTAGAAGTCTAGGGGCATTGCATCGCTGTGGTGGGAGTGGATTACTTTTCTATTTTTATATGCTGAGAGCATGCGTGGGTTTTGAAAATTATTTTGAAGAAGGTTTTCAAAATATCGTATTTATTTTAGCTTACAATTTGCCACGCTGTAGATGGGATAGTTTTTATTGCGAGTACTATATTCATGCTGACTTGGAATGACCCTGTCACACGTGAAAACAAATCAGATTGTTGCTGTTAATGAGCTTTTCAATTTACTATTCAGTGGATCAGATAAGTGGATTTAAGAGGTAATGATCCTGCTTAGCACTCAGCCTTGTCTGTCAGATCCTAGTAGTGTGGGAAATCCCCAGGGACAAAAGCGTTGACACAGTTCTTGATGGGATAATGGGAATCAAAGCTAATGGATGATAAAAGGAGTAGTAAGAGTTACAAGGATAATTGTGGATTAAAGCACTGCTCTTTGTCAACACTGACTGCTGTTTTAGTATTTTATTTGTTAAGCTCGGATGTGGGGAGAGCCTAGTTTGACAGCAGAGCACAATGAGCCGGGCGGGCTCCCGCAGCACGGAGGAGGCTCGGAGCACACATGGGTGGCTGCTGATGCCTCTGCATTCCTTGCTTCCAGTTTTTTCCTTGTCGTGATACCAAACACAAGAACTCCTAAACATTGCTAAAATTGCAGCTGCTGTAGCATTTAAAAAGTGTGTTGTTTAGGGAGTGGAATTTTTTTTTTAATTGGAAGGTATTATTTTTATATTTCAATATATTATTTCTGCTATGCCTAATTACTAAAAGCAATAACTTTAGATCTACAGGGTGAACCTAGTATTTTGCAATATTTAAAGATTGCTTTATATAGTACTACTTTTTTCATATTTTGATTGTCCTTTCACTACTGATTTTGCCACCAAAACCTACATTCATACAATTAAAAAAGGATAAATTAGCTTACAAATTAAGTTACCCTTGATTTTGGTACAATTTCTAGTTAGAGCTGCAATTTTACGGACTCATGCCTTTATTAAGCTGGAATTTAAAGTCTTTGGGATGTGAAAATACGGTTTTTGTTGTTATTGTTTTTGTCCTCATTATAAACTGTCTCAGAGGTGGAGCATTGGTGATTTGGTTTTTGAACCAAGAGATTACATCACTGACAGGGGAGGCTGGTGAGTGCAGGTGTGGGTGCAGTGGTACCCGAGTGTCCCAGAGTCAGGGAGGGGGCCGGGATGGGGCTGGGGATGGGGCTGGGGATGGGGCTGGGGATGGGGATGGGGATGGGGATGGGGAAGGGGATGGGGATGGGGATGGGGAAGGGGATGGGGATGGTGATGGGGACGGGGATGTCAGGGAAGGGAGCTGGCAGTAGATGGCACCAGGCTTTCACCACTGGGAGCGGCGGTCGGGCTGTGCTGGGACTCTGCCTGCACACCCCACTGCTGCTTACCGCCATCCCATGGGGAGGAACGCATGCAGTGCGTGTGTCCAGCCATGCAGTGCCATGCAGTGCCATTCAATGCCATGCAGTGCCATGCAGTGCCATGCAGTGCCATGCAGTGCATGCAGTGCCATGCAGCCCGGGTGCCTGGGACAGTGTCCCCAAGGGCTGGAATGGCTGCAGTGACGGCCCTGAGTGCTGGCCCTGCGTTTTGCACAGCAAAGCGCTGCTCCCGAGTGCGGGGAGGGGCTGGCACGACTTTGGGCAGCAGCTTTGCACTGTCACTGCCTTTCTGCCTGTGAAGTTGATTTAACCCTACAGGAGGGTTTTTTTATCTGAACTAAATGTTAGGATACTAAAACCGCCAGAAAATTTTATGAAGATTACACGATAAGGAAAAATATAATTTCTGCATGCTGTGCGTTTGCAGCTGCAGGTTAGCCACAGCTTGGTCTGGCAGGCAGGGTGCTGGGACACCAACCCAAAATGGGTGTCCTGGACTGGAAATAAAGGGACACGCACACAGCTGCAAGCCATTGGGCTGCCTAAGCCTTTGTTCTCCTTTCAAGAAAACAAAACAATGTCTGAAGAATACCAAATTTACCAGATTTTATGACCAGCAGTTCAAGAAACTGTAAGCTCAAGGACAACATTGAATCACATCCCACTGAAGACAGACCAACAAAAATGTGTTTTCTCCATACCTTTGTAATTTTCTGTAAGAAAACAGGTTTTTGAATAGACACTGTAATGTTCTGAGAACAGCAAAATGAGGTTAATGTGAAAATTTGCTCTTCTTTGTAGGAAGAAATATTTGTAAGGGCAAGTAAAAGCCTCAGTCCCTGCATCAGAGGACACCAGCAGAGAGTGGATAAGTCATCTCCTATGAGTGCTTCAATTTGCAAGGTCATAGGTTGGATGCACAGGCACTTACACCTGTGCTTTCCTCCTGCAAAATCAAATTGGGGAAGGTTTTAGAATAACTGAAAATGTTGTACGTAGTTAATACCTATAGGATGCTACTACTGAAATGTTTATTTCCAGGTATATGCTCAGATGTCCAAAGTCTTGGGAATAACATGTGCTAACCATGTTCTGGAAGCATTTATGACAAAAATGTAGGTTGTGCTTGGGTTCTATTGTGTATGCTGTTTGTTTTAACATGTCACAACAAATCTGATCTTTACTAGAAAAATGCTTCCTGTGAATTTGAACTATTTGAAATAATAGGGAATAACCATTTTCAAAAGGACCCATATCTTATTTCCCGAAGATTCTGCAAGCTCCTAAGTGAATAGCTGCAGCTCAGTATTTCCTCCACAGTGCCTGTGTCCCTCTCAAAATGGTTTATGGGGGGTAGACCTGAGATGTCCCAGTCTCTCCTTCAGTGCCAGGCTGACACAAACAGCCCCCATCCCTCCCTTCTCCTTTCTGCACCCTCGAGTGTGGAATTGCCTGTAAAACTTCATGGCAATTCCAAGTGCGGACCTGACCAAAATAAACTTATTTCCTTTGTTTTGGGAAGGTTTTCTTGGATTGATTTTTGTTCAAGATCTGGCAAATTTTGCTATCTTAAAAGTACAGATTCACAGAGGAGGATTCTCAGGCCTTGTACCAAAGGAGAAAAGAGGCATCAACATCCCCTGCCTTCACATCTCTGGCATGTGCAGAATAACAGGGTGTGTTATTCTGGCAGAGAAGTGCTGCAATACTCTCTCTTAAGAATATTCACAGACAATTACTCTGGGGAACATACCATTTTTCGGGCCTCTGCTGCAGCAACTTTCCTTGGCTGCCAGCAAAATTACCAGGATTTTGGTTTTTATTATGTATGGCCTTCATGATATTTACTAGTTTCTCCTGACACAGAAATAGTTTCATCTAAAGTCCATTTTGCTCTTGAAGATAAACAAAATGATCCCTCTGAAAAACTGTGAATATACACTAAAAAATCTGAGAGTCCCCAGGAGACAGAGGGGCACATGTGTGCCTGGAGAAAGAGAAACAGATGTCTCACCTCTTCATTCTGAAGGGAGGCAGAAGCTGTCTTTTGCTTCCTGGCCTCTGAATCTGACTTACAGGACTTTTGAACCCTTTCAGTAGACTTTGGCTGCAGGACACCGTTCTCAGCTGGTGTCACCAGGCTGGCTGTGACCTGTGTGACAGCGCTGAACAGGACATGTTTTTGCTCAGCCTTGAGAAAAAGCAACCTTTAACACAAGGTCATTTTCTGATAGGACTTAAATTTCTGTGGAATACAAGGCATAAATGCTTTACTTCCTCAAACCAGAAGCTGAGTGTTCTATCCTGCCTTAGGATAACAACAGTACCCATCCAACCTTGATATTTACCTGGAGCAGTCTTTGAGAACAGGTAAATGGAGGATGATGGATGGAAAACCACTGATGGTGTTACTGTGGAGTTTCTGGAGCAGCCCATGTCATGGACTGTGATGGCTGGGCTGAGTTGGGTTGTTTCAAACTGCAGTGAATCTTGAACAGCTGAGGAAAAAGGAGGCAGAGGACTCTTCTTTGGATACCAAATGCATCACTTTGGCTCTCTTGCTACTCTGCTACCATTGAGAGGAATTCTCTCTTACGTTGCCAGCTGAAGGAATAACAACATTTAACAAGTTGTATGAGCATTCCTATGTATGTTTTGATTGGATAGGGTTGTGTTTGCACAACTACTGCAAATTAAGTACAAAAAATTAGTTTTTTCATGTTGAAGAATTTACTGTTAATGGGTTTTAGTATTACATGGAAGATTTTAAAAGAAAACAAGGTACATAAAACACCAAAATCAGTGCTGCTTTTTAGATTACACACTGGAGTTTTATTTTCTCTTTCCTCGTGGCTTACTGTGTTTTCATAAAGCTGTGGGTTGTTAACTGATTAGACTGAAGATCATATTTAACAGAATGGATGCTACAGCCTGACATGGACACTTCACTGAGTGGCTGTAAGAAGTAGCTGTGAATCCTGGATAAACACAGCTGTGTTCATGGCAATTAAAATAAAGGGTCTTCTTCACAGTGCTAGCATGCCAGGTGGAAATTCTGGGTGTGAACTCATAGCACATTGATCTCTGTAACCCAAACCTGATGATCTAATGGGGCAATCCATCGTGGCAACGTTCCTGGTGCTCTGTGACTGGGAATATCCTCAGCAGATTTGTAGCAGCAGCAGGCAGGATCCCTGACTGTGAGCCTGTTCACCTGCTCCTCCTGTGGATGTAGTGAGTGCTTCTACCACAGGTATTGTAGAAAGCCACTTGTCTACTCCTCTGTTGTACCTACAGATCCAGTTTTTCTTTAAGGAGGTGCCCACCTGCTTTGATCCTTCTCTGCAGAGGTAAGGAAATACTGACACTGGAGGAGTTTCAGTTCCATCTGCTCCCTGAGCCTGTCCTGGGCATTTGGCTGGAAGTGTCTTGTCTTTATTCTGTCTGCAATCACTTTTCCTTTTCCTCCCTTACAGTCTGTGAACCTCTTCTGGTTTTTATTCAATTTTTTATTCAATTATTATCAAAACCACATGAAAATTATTTATCATGAGGTGGATTTACAAAATATTTTCCTAAGTATTTAGTATTTCTGGTTCTGATAAAATAAGTGAAACATGAACAGGGGGCATGTGTCCGAACATTGCTGTTGGATGCCACTGTGGTGAATGCACATATGTGTCAATACAGGGATTTTCCATGTCCCAGCTTTTTAGTGTGGATCTCTGAATATTTTTTGGAATCCTCACATGGAAATGGCTCCTTGAATCATTGCAAGCTGAAACTCGTACTCTTACTCATGATAGAACATGCAATTTTTAACTATTCACCTTTGTCCAGCTCTAATGAAAAGTATATATCCCATTGCTGTCTGAGCCACCAAGTGCTTTCAGGGTAAGTGATGATAATCTGTCAGAAATAATTAAACCCTGACTGTACAGAGCTTTCCTGCCAACAAATTGCTGTCTGTGTTTTTACTGAAACTTCAGCACCACATAAGGAACAGATTTTCAAAGTCTTTACAGGGGTTTTGGAGGCCCATTTTTCATGTATCGTAGTGGGAATTGGATAGCACATCCTGAAACAGCTTTGAAAGTTTTATTTAAAATGTAGGATTTTGTTTCCATCCTTACGATTTCTGCAATGCAACTGCATTTGTAATATCCTTAACCAAGACTGTTCCTGAATTTACATTCCCAATCATGTAATTCTTAGATGAGCCTAAAAGGTTTTCACTCTCTCCTTTAATTATTTAACAAGTAAACAAAACTCCAAAACAACCACCTTACCCAAACTCGGTGTTTTATGGCAGTCATCGCCTCTTCTGGCTGGCAGTAGCTTGTCTCTTACAACTGCTTCCTTGGCATATTCCCAGCTCCCCTGTGCATGGGAGGTCCAGCAGTCCTTGTGTGTGCAGGAATTTCTGTTTTCCTGGAGTTCCTCTGCACTGGGATGGTGAACCTGCCATTACCCTTCAGAAAAATGGCTCAGGGCTTCCTGGAAAGAGGATGACTCCTCTGAAGCTGCATGGTTGTTTCCTTTGACTCTGTTACATTTAGCTCATGCTATAAATCACTAAATCACTCATCTGACAAAGATACAGGGACCCTGGCCCTTGGACTTAAGAGCTGTCTTGCCATGATTTCCCTGAGATCTGTAAATTTTTCTACACTTTCATTCCCTGCTTCTCTTCCTTACATACTGGAAAACTGCTTTTTGTATTAGGAGATTCCTCTCTAGATCTTTAGAAGTTTTCTCAGATACTTAAAAAGTTTTGTGAATGTTTCTTAAAATACTATATTTTATGTGTGTTTCATTTTGCCTGATGCTAGCAAGGCAGAAACAGAAATGGGAATTGCTGTGATTGCCTCTGTTCACACACGGGTGCTTTCCAGGTTTTATATTATTGCTCCATCTTTTGTCATCCAAATACAAGCCTGAACCAAAAGAACAGATGTAGACAAAAGTGGTCTGAATGTTGGATGAGGAGACTTCCTTACTCAGTTTTAATTTTCTCTTCAAGCTGTCACCGTGGCTTCTTGTTTTTCTTCAAATGTCTTGTGACTGAAAGATAAAGATTTTGCCCTTTTGCTAAATAGCCATTTTATGATTTTGATATTGGCGTCAAATCTGGGTAGCTCAAATTCCTTCCCATTGCTTTGTATGGTATATACTTGTTAAGGATTTAGTGCAACTATAAACATCTCCAGAACTCCCCACAGTAGGGATAAACTGTGAATTATGGACTTGTTAGAATGGGTTATTTCTTTAAGGCAATCTGAACCCATATAGCTCTTCGTAGAGATTTTATAAAGTAAATCAATGTCTGTCTGTAAATTTAAATTGAGAAATTGCTTTGGTAATTGCATTGTTATGTGCCTTTTCCTGACCAAATAATACTAAACATTTAGATGCTTTAAACTGTGTTACTGAATTTATAATTTCCTGAAAAAAAAAAAAAGTTTTTGTGTTGTATACATTCCCTAGCCTGTGAATATGTAAAATCAATAATCAGTGCTGATTTTAAGGCATTTAGCATCTCTTCTTAAGGTCCTCTGTTCCCCAAACTGAAATCCTACTGCATCACAGTTGAAACAGCTGGTATGTCTTACAGCAGGTCTGTCATCAGTGGGTGTGACAGCTGGAAGTGAGAATCGCTGCACATTCCACAGGCAGGGAAAGCAAGTGGACAAAGCTGGGCTGACTCATCTCACTGACACTTTGGGGCACCCCAGCTCCCAGGGCAGTGGCACAACACCACCCTGGCAGAGTTCAGGGGAATTTGGACAATGCTCTCAGTCACTTGATGTGACTTCTGGGGATGTTCTGTGCAGAGCTGAGAGCTGGGCTCAGTGATCCTTGTGGTCCCTTCCTCAGCTGATTCTGTGATTCTCTGGGTTTGATGTCATGGTCAGGAATAGGTGCCAGGGCTCTCAAGCCAGGAAATCACGGGGCCTTTTTGTCTGAACAGGCTGGTATCCAAATGCAGGGTGTCAGACAACAGAGCAGGCTCTTCTCACTAGTGCCAAAAATAGGACAGGAGGCAATAGGCACAAACTGATTCCCCAGAGTTCCACCTGGACAGGAGGCAGAACTTTGCTGTGCAGGGCCCAGCCAATTGCAGATTGTAGAGAGGCTGTGGAGTGTCTGTCCCTGGGGATATTGCAGAGCTGTGTGCACAGCCTGCTGTGCCCTGAGCTCTGGGGTGGCCCTGCTGGAGCAGGGAGGTGGCACCAAGTGAGTCCCTGTGGGCCCTCCAGCCTGACCCACTGAGGGATTCTCACTTGAAAAATTACATTCCTACGCTTCCCTGGCAGCAGCTTATCCCTTGCATCTGAAGGCCAAGGCCACCTCTCCACCTGCAGAGTGGAGCAGGTGAGCACAGGAGGTTGCACCCCGGTGCCTGGGGCTCTGCAGTGTTGCAGGTGCTGTGCCTCCTGCCCACCCTGAACCTGCACAAGGCACTGGAGTGCAGGGCTCCAGCCAAGGGCTCCTAAATGCCCCGTCCCTGCCTGGCTCAGGGCTCCTCACTGGTGAAACAGCCATGACTTCCTGTGTGGATCTTCGACTGCGTTCAGATATTTTCGTGAAATCCTTACCCAGTCACGGTTGCTAACTCTTGGCTGATTCTAATTAATACTCACCATAAATTGCAGAAGCATGTTTGTTCTTGGAATATTCAGTCAGTCAAGCAAGAAGATCAAAAAAAACCAACCCCTAGTAACAGTGTTTGATATGACACAATATTTAAAGGTGTATGACAGATAATAAACCACCAGGGCTCACAAAAACAACTTTTCAGTAATTTTCTAGAGGGGCTTGTTACACAGAGTGGAAGGCACCTGGAATATGACAATTGGTATCATTTTATTTCTCCATAGAACTTTAATACTGTAAGAATAATTTTAATATATTTCCTTGGGTTGAAAGATGAGTGTGCGTTTTCACATTCCATAAGTGAATTTTGTTTAATGAAAACCATACAAGGTGTACTCCTATATGCTGACTTGATGTACCATTAAACAGCTAACTTGATATTTTAAATATGCATGTGTTTATTTTCTCATGGCATCACAGAAATCAGACTGGAAAGGGCTTGGAAACATTGCATTCAACAAAACCAGTATGAGAGACATTTATTTCATTACAAGATTTATGAAGGAACTAATGAGCTCTCTCCTCATTTCTACTGGATACTTATTTTCTTCTGTAGGATTCAGAACACTTTCAGAATCCTCATGAAATGTAGTGCAGGGGCCCTGACTGTGAGTGCTTGCCTGGTTATTCCTGTGTCTGCTGGCAGAATCACCTCTCATTGCTGCTAAAGCCAGCAAGCATTCAGCCCTTCCTCTTGTCCTCTAGAGGCTTGAAAAGGAATGTATTCTCATGGGAGCTCCCCAAAAGTAGGGCCAAGGTATACTGTTGGTGCAAATAATACTTTACAAGGCTGAAAAGTCTGGATAGCTTTCAGATCACTCACATTATATTTGCAAAAAATTAATTTCCACTTGTGAAATAGACATAATAATATCAGGACCTGGAAAGGATGAAAGGGTAGATACTTAACACCCCAAGTTCTCTTGAAGATTATCATTGTGAGGAAGCTGTGGGGTTTTTCTTTGCAGAAACTTGCTGTCACCAGAGTGGTTTCAGACCCCTCTGCGTTCTCAGGATGGCCAGCAGCACTGTCTTCTTCTTCTAAATAAATAAACTTCTTTACCAAGAGTGTAAAGTGTTGAAAGACCAGAAAAAAGAGAGATCAGCTGAAAAAAACAAATAACCCAAATGTGTTCCACTAGAATGATTCCAAGAGGAACTCAGAGAATGGTGGCTCTGCTGCTTGGAGGGGTGTGGCTCTGCCCAGGAAGCTTCAATGCTGCTTCACCTCACCCTGAGCTTGTATTAGTTAAGTTTAAAATTGTGTTCCCTGGCAAACCATAAAAGAATTCAAAAGTATTAGACACCCACTTTTGTGCTGGAATTTAATATGCAACTTTTTATTGGAAAATAATCGTCCTTGTCTGGCAAAATCCACCATGCAATATTTCTGTTAGTAGGCATAATGCAATAAAGACAGGGAGGGCTATTTATCACTACAAATTTTGAGGATTTCAGGATTCTTTTTATTATTTTAATATATTTCTTTGGTATTAAATCAGAAAAATGATAAATTACACCTGTCGAGGCTGTTTTTCCTTTTTCCCAGAAAATGATGTACAACCTAATTTCACTGGTCATTTTGGCTTTTAAAGATATGTATTTTTTTCCTATTAAAAACTCTACCAATAGGGTTTTTTTTAATAATAATACTGAAGTACTTTTTATTTCAAACATATGAAGTAGTTTATAACTACTTCCTGGCATTGCAAACTTTGGCCTTTTCACATTATATTAGAGGTTTTTTTTAAAAGGCCTTAAGTATATAGTGCTTTGAAAGAAATAGTGTATTGTTAAGATGCTAGATCCAGTGGATCAGTTTTCAGTATTTGAACTAGATTAAATTGTGGCTCTCTTGAAAGGTAAAAATAATAATTTATTTCATTTCAGTACTTTCCTCTACACCAATCAGCTTTTGCACAGTCTCAGAAATTGGTATTTTTCCTTTTATAATGTGTATTATAATCTTTTTCTAAAGGATAATATAGAATTATAAGCAAACCATAATTTCAGCAACTACTCTACATAACAGGAAAAAAAGAAGAAAAACCATAAGATATCAACAAAGGCAACAAATGATTTGGGTTGGTAACAGGGTTTCCATTACTTTCACAATTATTCCAGGTTTGCATATTTTAAATATATTAGTCCAATTTGATTTCAAAGCTCTGTTATTTGAATTATAAATCATTATGTCCCTCCTAGCTGATCAGTTGTGAAATATCTTTGAATTCATTTGCATAATGGAATATGTTAGTCATTCCTTTCTGTTTGTGAAGCTGAGTGCTCTCTCATATGTGTTTAGTTCTTCCTGATAATTACTTTTTTCTCTCAATGTTTTTGTAGCAAAATAGCTGCCGTTTTATTATTATTTTGTATGGAAACTTGGGGTAAAATAATTTTAGTCTCTCAAACATTCTCATTCCCCATCTTTTTAGTCCAGCGTTATTAAAGGTTCTGCCCTTTGGTGGGAACCAACTATGAAGCTTTGCAAAACAAAACCAGGTAATCCCATGTTGGATGTTACAGGCTGACAGAGAAACAACTCTTAAAACTAAATTAGGAGATTTTCCAATAGCAGGCAGCTATAAAACCTATTCTTACAATGTTACCTCTTTCAAAAAGAGTTTAATCTGCTTAAAATGAAAAGGAAAATTGTTTATTCTTATAAAAGCTATCAAACTCTTTGGTCAGTGATGTGCAGGGAGGGCAGAGTGAAGCAAGCACAAACCCCAGAGACAGCAGCGAGTGTTTTTGGAGTGTGTGAGCTCAGGATGTTCTGGGACACAGTGCAAACATCTCGCTGAAGTTGAAGTAATCAGCCTCCACAGCTCTGTCTCAGCTTTGGTGCAGCATTTGCCATGGCTTGGTACAGATGTGATGTGTTTTTGTCTCTTGTAACTGAAACAAGTGAGATAAAAGTCATTTAGTTCATGTGTCTCTTGTGACTAGAATACATGCCATGAAAAGTAATTGCTTTAATTAATAACAGATTACGGTCTTTAATGTTCTAAGGAATATTGCATATAGTTCTAGAGGAAGTTCAGATTGGGTTTGCCCGAAGTCCATCAGACCCTTTGCCAGCAGCAGCTTTGTGACCCAGCACAAAGCCTCTCTTCTCTCAGGTTTGATGCAGGTGAGGATGCAGCTCACAGACTTGGGCAGACTCTTCAGAAGGTTTAGAAAGTCCTTGAGCACAGACTGTATTTTGAAGGCTCTGTAACTGAGTTGACCAGTGAACAGCAGTACGTTATTGAATGTGTTTCATTTGCCTTTAAAATAATCTGGAAAGTCCTGTATTAGAGCAGAGCAGTTCAGGTTACAAAGCCAGCTGTTTGGGATGGAGGAAATGGCAGGGCTTGGATGGCCACTGCAACTGTAAATATTGATGTTGTTACAGAGCAGTTTTAATTGTGGGATCACAATTATTTCTCTCAGAGGATATTCAGCTCTTTCAGTTCAGTGTCATCCTAGCTTCAAGAAAAGCTACTACCTACTATGATTCTTTTTCTGGAATGTTGTCTGAATTTGTCGGTCCCTGGTGACTCCTCTTCCTGGCATTTTTTTCTTTTTGGCCTTTTCTGTCATTCTGACTGTTGCCCTGGGGTGAGCGATCTGGTCTTGGCAGTATCCCTAAAGGTAAGGGGCTGGCATTAGGCCTGTGTTACAGATGTCTGTGTGAGGTGTGGAAGCTGAACTGGAAAACTCACACTAACTCTGCCCAGCCAGTTTAACACACAAAAGACTCCTCCGAAACCCACTTAGTTTTCCAGAGTTTGCCCATGAAAAGAAGAGGGAGAGAAGCCCTATAGCCAAGATCCCTTTGAAGAACACAGGTTAAATTCCTAGTCTGAATTAGTCTCAAGGGGAACAAGCGTGGGAGAAGCCTGCTGTCCTCATTGGGGCCTAAAGAGGAGTAGGTGAGGGTTGATCCTTGTGCAGATTGCCATTTCTGAGGTGCTGCCCACAGGCGCTTGTCCAGCAGCATGACAAAACAAAGTCAGTCCATACTTCCAGGATACCTTTCAGCTGTTGATCTCTTTCCCTCCTTACAGCATCTTGTGTCTCCTAAACTCAAATCTTCTGAAACAAATGAGGCAGTGTCACACAAATAATCCCAACACAGCCCAGGTTCATTTCCAGGGCAGCTTCAATCTTAATCCCAAGTAGGTAGGAGGCAGGAAAAACAGTATATGAACATAAAAGATTGCAGTTTAAATATTATAAACTACACATGTGAAAGGATCTATTTTATTATTGTAGTTTTAAATTTACCATTTTCCAGCTGTTGAATCTTGATTTTCTTATGTGAGTATTCTTGTAGGGCAGTGAACAAATACTGCAGGTTAGCAAAGGAAATATCAAAAGGAGAAAGGTGTGAAATGTGGACATGAGCCAGTCTTAGATACAAGTCATTTGGAATCAATGATTTGTGGTCTGTATAGCTCAGTAAAGACGTGTCCTAGCTTGGGTTTTTGTCCCTGTAGGTCCCATGAAGTTCCCACAATGTAAGATTTCTCTGCGAAAGCCTCAGAGCCCGACCCTTCTGAACATAGATGAGGATTTTACTGGTTTGTTCTGGTTTCTTCTCCTGTAGGTGAAGATGAGAATGAGTTTGGGAATTTCTTGCTCCCCCTCACAGTTTGATTTAAGGTATGACTCAGATACTCAACGGTAGTTATGAACAAGAAGAAACAAAGGCGAGTTTATTTCTGTTAGAGGGGCAGAAACAATGCATGGGAGGGGCTGATAGTGGAGCAAGCATCGAGCAGCAAGCTTGGCACCTTTGCTATCAGTCTCCATGGG